>NC_072796.1:74579963-75218963 GCF_028583425.1 Eublepharis macularius
TTGCCTTGAAAACTATTTGTTGGGTTTGCCATAAGTTGGTTGCAATTTGATGGCACACACATACATAATGTATTTACATAATGTATTTACTGATATTTGATCCATGGGAAAAGCAGCAATGAGAGCAAAGTGTGATTTTAATGTAAACTGTCTACATAAATATATGGAAATAAGATACTATTTTTAAAATCCTGTGAATGCTCCATATTTTAAAATAGGATCATTATAAATCTCACAACAATGATGTACGTATTCTGTCTCACATTCTGGCAGTATGTTTTCAATCAGGATTTCATTAACCACGTAAGATTTGGATGATGCAATAATGTGTGCATAGCTGAATTCTTTGAAAGGCATATTATAAACCACGCAGGTGTAAACTTGACAAGATTGCTTCCAGGATACACAGGCTCTATCATCATGGTGATGGTTTTTGTGCACTGAAGGTAAGATAGCTTTTCAGTTTAAACATTTTCCCCAACTTGAAATATAAAACAAAATTCATTAGCAAGGAATTGTTGTAAGAACTCAGATAAACAAGATCCAAGAAGGTAGATCATTTTCTACTGAACTTCATAGAGCCTGCAGGTTTCTGGGAATGTTGGAAAGAATGCTGAACTTAGTAGACTTCTCTCTGATCTAGAAAAGTACTTCGTCTTCATCTTTCTGTGCAGCCCCACATTGGGACTGCGCCTGCGCAGGCCAGCTGCGGAGAGATTCTTTGTAGCTTTAAAAATTCTCTAAGGGGGACGCTCAGCCCTCACTGCGGCTGCGCCGCTAAATTCCTGCCAAAATCGGGTGTCTAGGCTGAGCGTCCCCAACATTCCCTCAGTTCTTTCTTTGCCGCCATAGTGACAGGTTCGTAGGTAGCTAGCTTAGTTTAAAGTGAGGTCAGCGTTAGTTAGGCACTACGTCACCCAAATCATTGTTCAAAAAGTGTATGAAGTGGGACACAAAGATGACTCACACTGATGAACATGAACTTTGTTTACTGTGTCTTGGAGAGAGCCACAACGTACCTGCCTGCCGTATCTGTCAAAAGTTCACACATAAGGCTCGAAATGACAGATCTGCTCATCTTAAAGCTGCCTTGTGGAACAAGGTTTTAGAGAGCCCTGATAACCCAGCAAGTAAACAATCTGCTGCGACATGGAATTCAACTGCTCAGAGCCAACTGACACCTGGTACTTCAGAGCAGATTTCGGAACCGGGCAATTCTAACTCCTCGGTTCCACAGAACAAATCTACTGAGTTGCCTCCCTCAACGAGCAACCCTCGTTCCTCGCATATTTCAAAGTGCAAAACAAGATATTCTTCTTCCTCCGAACGGGAGAGATCTCTTTCTGAACTTCCAGCTAAGAAGACGAAATCAAAGACCAAGCATTCCAAGAAGCTCTTGTCGCCTGTCAGAAGTGTACTTGCTTCCACGCCAACCTCACCTCATCTTACTGGCCCACAGAATGATGTCAGGGAACTGGTACGTACACCCTCGCCACCCCCAACGCCAGTGTTTCAAGAGGAGGACATTGATTATCTACCCCATGAGGGGTTTCTGACCCCAGCACCTCCATCAGTTCCGACCCCAGCTCCACTTCCTGTTTCTAGTCGGCTGACTACTCCTCGGCAACCGACTATACCCAACTGGGCTCAACAGATACCACAGCCAATTCCACCAGCTACAACATGGACTGCACCTCCTGTTGCAAGTGGCATAGGTAGCTGGCAAGATTTTTTGTCTTGGCTTCAGTCGGTTCCGGTTCCACCCTCATTCCAACCACTCCCGTTTCAACCACCAATAACCAGTTCCAGTACAGTATGCATCAGCTCCAGCACAGTTTGCAACACTTCCAGCTTCATCGGTTCCAACTCACTCTGCACCAACTCAACTGATACAACCCTCAGTTCCAGATCCAGCTGGCCCAGGTACTTCTCGTCAGTTTCAATCTTCCATTCCCCACCATCAGATGCAGGTCCCGGTTCCAGAGTTGTTGGACTCGGAGGGAGAGGACCTGGACTTTGGTTCTGAGGCTGCTTCTGATTTGGTATCAGACACTTTACCTGAAGAAACTGTGGGGGAATCAGGCTCATCTTTCCCCAGTGAGGATTACAGGCTTTTTGCTGAACAAATGCTGCGAATGGCCAAAGCCTTGGACTTAGATGTCTCCTCTTCAACATCCAAGCCTAAAAGCAAACTTTTACAACCACTTCATAATGAAGCATCCGCAGCCATTGTTTTTCCTCCGGTTGAAGATCTGTTAGACCTTGCTAATAACATTTGGCAAACCCCATCCTCTGTTCCTGCGACCTCCAGGAAGATTGACAAGTACTATAAACTGAATCAGAATGATTGTTCTTTCCTGTTTACACATCCTAAGCCGTCCTCTTTAGTTGCGGAAGAAGTTCAAGTCCGCTATCGTCACGGGTTTCTCTCTGCACCGGCTGACCGAGAGGGTCGTAAGTCGGATGCAGTAGTGCGAAAGATGTATTCTTCTGCCGCCTTGAATTTCCGAATCACCCATTATCAGACTATAATGGGATCATACAATCTCTACCTTTGGGGCAGACTCTCCAATTTTCTGCAGGACCTTCCAGACGATTGCAGATCCTTAGTTAAATTAGTCCAAGAGGAAGGTACAAAACTAGCAAAGCAACAAATGACTGCTGGAAAGCATGCCGCTGGCTGTTCAGCACGATCTATGGCCTCCGCCATAGTCATGCGTCGCCATGCGTGGCTTCGTTCAACAGCACTTCCTCAAGATAAGAAGAATCGCATAGAGGATTTTCCTTTTGAGGGTGCTTTACTCTTCTCAGAGAAGACAGATGATTCGCTCACCCAGATGAAAAATAACCATCAAACAGCTAAGTCTCTTGGAGTGATCGCCCCACTGCATCAACAAACGAAACCGCATTTCCAAGCTGCACAATCGTACCACCAAAGATCTGGAAGGTACCAGTGCCAACAATACCGTCCACCTTATGGTCACAGGCCTTTTACTCTTCTTACCGACCCCCAGCTAAGAGAGCATCTAGGTCGAGGGGAAAACAAAACCAGTTTCAGTCACCAAAGCCCTCGACCCAGGGACAAAAGCCTATTTTTTGACTAGGCGACAAGGACTCTGCCACCACTGTCTCGTTCCTGGACAGATTGAGTCTCTTCCTACCAGCCTGGCAACGTATTTGCAATGACTCATGGGTTTTGAGTATTGTTCAGTTCGGTTACAGATTGTTTTTCTCTGATTACCCACCCTTATCTTCACCACCCATATCTGGGGGTTGTTCTCCAATGTTGGTTGAAAATATTTCATTGTTAATAGAAAAAGGAGCTGATGCAAAAGTTGATTCTGTCTCTGACCCTTATGGGTTCTATTCCAGATATTTTTTAGTTAAGAAGAAGGATGGGGGTACACGACCAATTTTGGATTTGAGAGGTTTGAACAAATCCATAAAACCTGAAAGAGTTCGCATGCTTAATAAAACCTGAAAGAGTTCGCATGCTTAATCTAAACACTGTTATTCAGTTGGTAGAACCTAATGCGTGGTTTGCTATCATTGATTTGAAAGATGCTTATTTCCACATTTCCATTCATCATAATTATAGGAAATATTTATGTTTCCTGTGTGGAAATTATGTGTTTGAATACACCGTATTACCCTTTGGTTTGTCCTCCACTCCACGCGTATTTACAAAATGTATGGCCGTGGTAGTGGCATTCTTACGGTCAGAGGGCTGTGCCATATATCCGTATTTGGATGATCGGCTACTTGTGGCAAATTCCTCAGAATTGCTTAAGCAGCATATACAGTTAACCGTCAATACTATTACTAATCTGAGGGCCAGATGGACTTACGGCTAAATTTTATAAGACAATGGCTAATGAACTGGCACCATTCCTAAAAGAGGTGATGAATGGAGTTTTTAGGGATCAAAGGATTCCAGACACTTGGAGTGAAGCGAACATATCATTGATCCCAAAAGAGGGCCAAGACTTGACTAACGTGAAAAATTACAGACCTATATCGCTACTTAACAATGACTATAAAATTTTTGCGAAGATATTGGCGGAGAGACTGAAGGGATGGCTCTCGGAAGTTATAGAAGAGGAACAAGCAGGCTTTTTGCCAGACAGACAAATAAGAGATAACTTAAGGACAGTGATCAATGCTATTGAATATTATGACAAGCGTTGTGATAAAGAGGTTGGTTTCTTCTTTGTTGACGCTGAAAAGGCGTTTGATAATTTAAACTGGGACTTTATGTTTGCCACTATGGAAAAGCTACAATTGGGAGAAAGATTCATCAGAGCAATCAAGGAAATTTACAGAGACCAGACTGCAGCAATTGTGGTGAATGATGAAGTGACTAAGAAACTGACGATTAGTAAGGGAACAAGACAAGGTTGCCCGTTGTCTCCACTGTTGTTTATTTTAGTATTGGAGATTCTGATGATACAAATACGACAAGATGAGGAAATTCGTGGAATAAAAATAAAGGACTATTCATATAAGGTCAGAGCATTTGCGGACGACATAATGTTAATTGTAGAGGACCCATTGGAGAACATGCCAAAAGTGATAGATAAGATCAAGGAGTTTGGGGACTTGGCAGGTTTTTATATCAACAAAAAGAAGTCAAAGATATTATGTAAAAATACGACTAAGCAGAAACAACAATTGTTAACGGAAACAACGGATTGTGAAGTAACAAGCAAAGTGAAGTATTTGGGAGTTGAACTGACTGCAAAGAATATAGATTTATTCAAAAACAACTATGAAAAACTATGGACTCAGATAGAGAGAGACTTGATTAAATGGAATAGACTGAATTTGTCATGGTTGGGCAGGATTGCAGCAGTTAAGATGAATGTGTTACCAAGAGTAATGTTTTTGCTACAGACAATACCAATCATCAGAGACTCTAAACAATTTGAAAAATGGCAGAGGAAAATATCAGATTTTGTTTGGGCAGGCAAGAAGCCTCGAGTGAAAGTAAAAGTTTTACAAGATGCAAAGGAAAGAGGCGGAATGCAACTGCCCAATCTGAGACTTTACCATGATGCAATCTGCCTAGTTTGGTTGAAAGAGTGGATGACATTAAAGAACAAGAAACTATTAGCCCTAGAGGGATATAAAAAAATTTTTGGATGGCACGCATACCTATGGCATGACAAAGTAAAGGTCAACTCGATGTTCCTGCACCATTTTGTACGGAGAAGTCTATATATAATCTGGAAGAAGTACAGAATTTACTTACAAGAAGGAACACCCTTGTGGGTGGTTCCATATGAGGTGATAGATCCGAGAGCTGTTGATAATGAACAACAATGTTTAACGTACAAAGAAATAACTAAAACTGAAGCATTTAAACTTAGAATAAAGACGCAAGAGGAACTATCACCTAATTACGACTGGTTCCAGTATAGACAGATCAGAGACTTATATAACTCGGACTCTGTAAAGGGGGGTATACGAACAGAGAACTCGGAACTAGAGCAGACCCTTCTTAAAGAAGACAAGAAACGAATATCCAAGGTATACCAAGTACTGTTGAAATGGTATACCGAGGACGAGACAGTTAAAACACAGATGGTGAAATGGGCTATAAATTTTAATAAAGAAATAACAATGGAGGCATGGGAATACTTGTGGAAAACTACAATGAAGACAACGACATGTACTAATATTAAAGAGAACATTTACAAAATGATCTATCGTTGGTACATGACACCAAAGAAGATTGCGCTAGGGAATTTGAACACTTCTAATAAATGCTGGAATGTAAGAAGCATGAGGGCTCCCTCTATCATATGTGGTGGTCATGTGAGGTAGCCAGGCAGTACTGGGGGGAAATAATAAGAGAAATGAGTGAAATTTTACAGTTTCAAATAAATAAGAACCCAGAACTCCTGCTACTAAACTTGGGAATGGAGGGAATTCCAGCCCATCATAGGACGTTAATATTTTATATGACAGCAGCAGCTAGACTTTTGTATGCGCAAAAATGGAAAGTACGAGAAGTGCCAACTATTGAAGATTGGATCTACAAATTGCTGTACATGGCAGAGATGGACAAGATGACAAGAAAACTGAGAAATCTGGACTCAGGGCAGTTTAACACAGATTGGGAGAAGCTGAAACAATATTTGGAGAAGAAATGGGAGGTGGGAGGAAAACTGTGGCAGTTTGAGAACTACTGAAGTATAATAAAAGTATAATAGAGGGGGGTGACTTTACCGGGAGAGGAAGAGATAAATGTGAATTTATAAGCAGTTAGATTAACAGATTGATATATATATAGATATATATAGGTTAATAGATAGAATATTGATAGAAAATAATTAATGATAAGGTTTAAATATAAGGATTGAGTAACCAACAATATTTTCTTTCTTTGATAAGATTTATATAATGCACCAAACTGAATGTACAGAAGAGTCAAATTGATTGACTATGTGATGAGCTATATAGAATTACCATAAAAAGATAGAATGAGTAATATATAGAGAATAAGTCAAATTGTTTGATTTAAGTGTAAGATTTTTATGGTTTATGATATATAGGTTTATGATATATAGAAATATTTAAAACTGGAAAATGGGATAAATTGTTTATCCAAGATGGAAACAAAGACTTACAGTTTGGGTATATAACAAGAAAAGTAGTTGAGGATGTACTGCTTAATATAATGGAGAATGTATATCTGTTTTAGATAGAGGAATTTAATAGAAGTAAGGGAAAAGGGACAAAGGGTGGGAAAGCTGTTGGAAGTCAACAAAAGGGGGGGAAAGGGAGGGGGTTAGAAATGAAAAATTTGGGGAAAATTGGATGTAAATGTAAAAATAACGGATTCTAACCCAATAAAAATTTTTCAAAAAAAAAAATACTATTACTAATCTGGGCCTCCTAATTAATTGGGACAAATCTATTCTTCTCCCTACTAAATGAATCCAATTTATTGGAGCAGTCCTTGATTCTTCATATGGCAGAGCATATCCGTCACAAGAGAGATTACAGAGGTTGCACTCTCTGACACGTTTCTTCATTTCTCACAGATACCAGTCTGTTCTAATGATCCAGACTTTATTAGGTCTAATGGCATCAACCACAGGTGTGGTTTTCTTTGCTCATCTTAGAATGAGACCTTTGCAAAACTGGTTCCTTAGAAAATATAATCCCCTAACCACCTGTCAGCAGGTTAAACTTTCCATTCCAAGATCCGTCTTACGATCTTTGCACTGGTGGACTGATACTAATAATCTGACTCAAGGGTATTCCTTTGGCAGACCTTGCGCAGATGTTTCTGTATCAACAGATGCATCTAACTTAGGCTGGGGGGGACATTGTGGTACACATCTGATGCTGAATGTACTTTGCATAATTTGGATATTAAGAGGGCTTTATTGTATTACTTGCACAGAACAATGCGCATTCGCAAAACAAAATCGTTCATTTGTTATTCTGGTCCTCGAAGGGGTAAACCTGCCTCATCACAAACTCTGTCAAGGTGGATTGTGTCAGCTATCAAGTTCTGCTATCAGAAATCCGGTACACCGTGTCCACCGGTGATTAGAGCGCACTCAACCAGAGCTCAAGCTTCTTCAGCTGCTTTTCTTCATGGTGTTCCCCTAAGTGAAGTTTGCCAAGCTGCAACATGGTCTTCCGCAGACACTTTCATAAGACATTATTCTGTGGACACAAATGCCAGGAAGGACTTCGCAGTGGGGACTGCTGTTTTACACTCATTGTTTGGTTAATGCACTCACACCCGCCTCCATTGGTGAGTAGCTCGCTATACTCCCAATGTGGGGCTGCACAGAAGGATGAAGACGAAAAACAGTGTTTCTTACCTGTAACTGTTGTTCGTCGAGTATCTTCTGTGCAGACACACATTCCCTCCCTCCTAGCCCGCTGTGAGTGTTATTTAATAATATGTTTATCTCCGGCGGCTCAGGAGAACTAAGGGAATGTTGGGGACGCTCAGCCTAGACACCCGATTTTGGCGGTAATTTAGCGGCGCAGCCGCAGTGAGGGCTGAACGTCCCCCTTAGAGAATTTTTAAAGCTACAAAGAATCTCTCCGTGGCTGGCCTGCGCAGGCGCAGTCCCAATGTGTGTCTACACAGAAGATACTTGACGAACAACAGTTACAGGTAAGAAACACGGTTTTTCTAATGTTCTTAAGCAAGGCTGTGTACTCAGGACCACATGACACTCATCTGTTAGGCATAAATGTGTCACATCATCCAGGTTATACAAATCTTGAAGGTGAAATTATTGATTTATAAATGGAAATCTCAGTAAAAGGGAATAGATCACGCAGGATTTGTTAACCTGCTCGTGTATCTCCACAGGAATTGATCCAACAGAGAGCACTTCTTCACTGGTATTTTCTCTTATTCCCTCTATCTAGCAAAACAACCACACTACATGTATATTAAAAACGCTTAATCGTAAAAACCAGATCAAGTGATATAAGACATATTTTATTCATTTTCCTGTTTTGCTCATTTTCTAGAATAGTGATGAGTGTAGTTGTCATAGATCACAAGAGGCATAGATAATAGAATTGTTTATTGTGTTGATAGCATGATCAATAATCAGACAATGAAAATTAACAACAGATTGGACAGCTTGTCAATAACGGAATAAAGTTTCCAACTTAGGTAGTATTTCACATATATCGTTCTGCCTCTTCAGGACAAGGCTGATTGAGTAATTTAAGGAATGTTTTACAAGTATACTTTCATCTTTCAAGGCATTTTTAAAGGAAACCACCTACTAATCTAGGAACACTGATTGATATTGCTTGATACCATTGTCTTTGATGAGTCCATGTGGTAAGTGACTTTCAAGGTTCCCAAAATCTGGCATCTGTCTTTCTCTTGTGGGGTCCTCCTCATGTTGCATGTAATATTAAGATATTCTTTACAAATCCAACAGAAAGATTTTAGGAGAAAGCATATTAAAATTTTAGAAGAAAGCTCAATGAACTTCATTGCTTGGGATTTTAACTTTAAATTTTAATCAACCTAGAAAGCACATTTTTAAGCTTCTTAGACATTCAAGTAAACAAATAACATTAAGCTTGTATTGTCGAAGGCTTTCACGGCCGGAGAACGATGGTTGTTGGGGGTTTTCCGGGCTGTCTTGCCGTGGTCTTGGCATTGTAGTTCCTGACGTTTCGCCAGCAGCTGTGGCTGGCATCTTCAGAGGTGTAGCACCAAAAGACAGAGATCTCTCAGTGTCACAGTGTGGAAAAGATGTAGGTCATTTGTATCTACTCAGGAGGGGTGGGGTTGAGCTGAGTCATTCTGTAAGAGTTTCCCAGGGTGTGGAATGCTAATGGCGGGAGGCTTCACTGTATCCTGAGGCGGGTCTTTTGCATATGGATTGGTGCTTGATGTGCTAATCTTCTCTGCAGGGCTATTGTCGGGTGTGGAGTGTTTTGTTAAGCTTATTAGCTGCCTTGAAGAGATTCCTTTGTTCCCAGCAACAATGAAGTTAGGTAATTTTACACTCTGGACACTGGTCTTATGCAGGGCCCTTTTAGTTGATAATGTATACTTCAAATGTGAATTTCCATCCTGCTTTTGGAGATTCCTTCTAAGCCTGTGAGTTGAGACCCTAGATTTCTGCCCCATAGTCCAGCTGTGGCAGCACTGATTCCTAAAGCCAATTGTAAAGCTACAGCAGATTAAAAATGCTATTGGTAGATGTTTTAATGACCAGGTTATAACAACCATTGGCAAATTAAACCATAGAAATATTGTAATTTCGCTACGAAGGACTAGAGATACGATAAAACAATAGCAAAGGGTTAATGTTCACATTCAGGAAGTATCACCTCTTCACCCTGTTTAGGATCAGCTTAAAGCCATCAATTATTGTGACAGCATCTAAAAAGATTCGGGACACCATCCTATATAACTCATACAATGCGGATTTGGACTTTATGGGTTTGAAAGTCAAGATTTTGAAGGACGTTCCATTTCTAGTCCGGAAACGGCGTTTTAAATATAAAAAGTTTGCAGCTCTTCTGAGGGACCATGGAATAAAGTACAAATGGTTATTCCCGGAAGGAATATGGTTCAGATATAAAGATCAGGCCTATAAGATATTATCAGAAGATCAACTAAAGGATTTTGAGAATAAAAACCCAGAACTCTGCTGCACCAAGAACGAAGAAAAGGAGGAGCCGGAGGGGGGGGGGGGGAGGAGAGCATCGCAACAGCAGTTGCACAGAGAGAATTGCGTCCGGGACCCAGAAGGGGGAGGAAAGTTTAATCAGAATTTGAAATGTTTATTCTCTGTATGATTAACCACTCCATCATTATTCTATGGAGCTATTTTTGTATTATGACAGTATGAAGGGAAACATTGAAGTGTAGTGTTTAGTGTTTGTAGTTCATTCCCCCCCCTTTTCTTTTTCCACCCCCCTTTGTCCCTTCCCTCTCCCCTTTCCTTGTGATAGTCTGGTGTAGTGTTTTGTAGTTATGAAAAATAAAAAAATTTATAAAAAAAAAAATTATTGTGACAGCATCTGCAATGTTCAGTTGTTATAATGATAGGGATGGCGGTAGTAGTAACAATGGTATGTGGAAAAAAGGAATATACAAATCCCTGCATACAATTTCTTTTGGGAAGTGAGAAATAATACAGGTTTTACATGTGCAGAATATAACGAATACAGAATAACATTCGATTTATATACCACATTCGATTTATATACCACCCTTCAGGGCAACTTAATATCCACTCAGAGCGGTTTACAATGTCATTATTATCCCCACAACGACAACCCTGTGAGGTGGGTGGGGCTTAGAGAGCCCCTAGAAGCTGTGACTGACCCAAGGTCACCCAACTGGCTTCAAGAGGAGGAGTGGGGAATCAAACCCGGTTCTCCAGATTAGAGTCCCACGCTCTTAACCACTACACCAAACGGGCTTCTTGATCAATTTCAATATAAATATCTCTTGAAATATCTGTATGAGGAATCAACAAACCTTGGCATGGTCTTGGAAGACATCAGAACTGTCTTAAGTGATAATGTAAGGTATTATCTTAAAAGAATGTAGTTAACCCACTGAAGTATCTAGTTAAAAACTGTCTGATACAGGGTGTGGGAGGCTGCTGAGAAGCAGGAATGTGTAAAATACACAGTGAGTTATCACACATTTGACAGCATGCCTGCAGCTCTCAACAGCCTCCCTCACACTGTAAGAATTTGGAATATGGTTGGTTTGCATATGAGATAAGTGAAACTGAGATCCTGCTCCTTTGATATGGTTAAGCACCAAAGGAGATGACTAGGCATTGCATTAATTATGCTAAGTGTATGAATCTTGTCTGCAATGTGGTAACTTACTGTGTATTTTAACACCCACAGTTCAGAGATAGCAAGTACTACCTGTGACTATACCACACTGGACCATACCCACAAGCCTGCAAGTTAAGAGACTTGCTGAAAAGTTTCCCATATGACAAGGAAGTGTCATTATCAGTTACACCTGATGTAACATAGAAAAAGTGTATCCGATGGAGATTAGGGATGGATTCAGATGGCATTTTCCCCTATGACACAGGAAAAGTTTGGAAACATCAGGCTAAGATTTTAGTGTTTTAATATTACACCCTGAAAATAGTCTTTACATTTTCTTATGTTAGAATTGCATCTGACAGGAAGGTTTGCATCTTTATCTACTTTTCTTCCTGCTCCCCTATATGCTCCCCAGAGAAGTAAACATGGAAATGCATCAACTTCACAATCAGGTCGAAGTTAATCCAAAAAACTTGAGGTGGTTCTACACTGGCTGTTTACTGCAGATTACAATTCCCATTGTTTGTTCTCTCTGTTTTAAAGGACATCATCTTTGGCAAATTGTTTTATTCTAGGGTTTGCTGTGTGGTTTATCCATCTTTTTAAAGGTATGATTTGAGGCAATTTTTAAAAATTAATGTGCAATTAAAGTTCCAGGTTGTCCTGTATGGATAGTCAAATTCCTATTGGGGATTCTTGCATCTATTTATCCATTTACATTTTAGTCTTGCTTGTTCCAGCTTAATTAATTACTTCTTGATCTGTCCCATCTTGTTTGTTCTGCATTCAAAACTCAATTATAAATTAAAATTATATTATTTAAATTTGCTTTATTTTATGATGTGTGTTATTACAATTAGAACAATAATATTAAAAATATGTTTCAGGTAGGTATCCATGTTGGTCTGCAGTGGAACAGCAGGATTTAAGGTATCTGAAGAAGGGAGCTTTAACTCTCAAAAGCTTGTGCCCTGAAAATCTTGTTGCCACTGGACTCAAATCCTATTAAAAATACAAGCAGTGAGTTTGGCTGCCTATGAAGTGAAAAAAAGCAAAGAGTCCAGTAGCACGTTTAAGACTAACCAACTTTACTGCAGCATAAGCTTCCGAGAACCACAGTTCTCTTTATCAGATGCATCTTAAAGGTGCTACTAGACTCTTTACTATTTTGCTACTACAGACTAACACTGCTAACTGGATCTACAAAGTGAAAAGCAGTTCTTAAGCCTCCCTCTCCCAGCTACCAAAGAAAGAACTGATAATTAGGCATTGATTCATGAGCGTATAAGAACCTGCCAACTGTGAGACAACAAAAAGTAATTAGAGTCTCTCTACACAAGACATCTTACATGGGGACACTCAAGCGACTTACTTTCTGCGTGGTCTTATATTCAAGGGTACTCTGTCTCCCTAGAAGTGCAAATGTATCCACAATGGGAGAACAAGTGTAAGATCTTTCACTTGAGTGTCCCTGTGCAGTCTTGTGTAAAGAGACCAGGAAAGGAAAGGAAAGTTGCAGAAGAGGATCCTTTGCTGAATGGAACTTACTACATTTATGCAGAATATAGCTGTATATTAAGTGCCATGTGAAAACACTGCTTCAGTTCCATTTCCATCTAAAGTGAGGAAAGGACAGAAAAAAGCAGGGGAATAGAAGTCCTTGAGGCAGCACTCAGAAGTCTCTCCAATCTATACACATCCCAAAGATCTAAGTAGGGAAATGCATCACAGTCAAGATTTAATGGAAGAATCTTGGGGTGGTTCCTTACCAGCTGTTTATGCCAAGGTATTCTTTTTCACATTTCCGAGCAAGAGTCCCTATAATCTGACAAGGGGGAACTTGCAAGGACTTGTGGGGAGCATCTCATTTTCCCCTCACCCAATTTCCTCTTTCCCTTCCCTGAAAGACACCATAGCCTCCCCCCCTTTTCCTACCTCCTTCTTTCATTCCCATCCACCAGCCAACGTACCTTGCTGTACCTCTATCTTCAGCTTTTCCTTCTTCCCCACCATTTGCAGCCTCTACTAGAGAAAACTATGGCCTAGTTACATGGTACCAGTCATCACGCTGAGCCTTGTTACACAGTGAAGAACCTGCAAGGACTTGCAGGGGGAACCTTATTTTTTCCCTGTATCATCTTCCCCATATTATTTCCTTTTGCCCTCCTCTTGACAACCCCCATATTCTCTCCCTTCTCTGCTTCCTTGTCTCCTCGCCCACCAGTCAACATTTTATCGGCTCCCCTCATCTTCAGCTATAGTTAATATTTATTAACTTCCATTTCTACCCCACCTCTCTTCACAATCAGGGCCCAAAGCAGTTTACATTATTCACCTCTCCTCCTCCATTTTATCCTCAGAACAACCCTGTGAATAGAGGCAGCCTGGGAGTGAAAAACCCTTGAAAAGGGCCTCTCCCTTAAGCTCCTCTCCAAAGGAGAGAGGGAAAGAGGAAAAGGCAGTCTGACTGACTGACCCCCATCTTGCCAAAGGGGTAGAGAGGCAGCCTGCCTAACCAATAGGCTTGCAATCCCCCTACCCCCATCTGACCAGTGGTGGGGAAGGCACAAGATGGGAAGGTGTGTGTGCATGCGCTCCCACACTCCAAATGGGTGGGGGTTGTTTTTTTTTACTGAACTTGGCTTCAGCACACCCAGTTGGCAAATGATGTATTTTCTGGTAAGACGTGGGAGTATGCAAACAGGAGGTAAGTATCTCATTCCTTTGCCCCTGCACTCCCACTTGGGCCTCTGGGGACTAGGGTTTTAACCCCCTCCTCCTCCTCTTTTTTTAAAAAAAAAGATTTCAGGTTTTTATGCACACCTGGGGCCTGGTCCATTCACAGCTCCTATATCCAGATTTCAGTATTCTCAAATTTCACCAGACCGAGAATTAGATGTATTGATAATCAGCCCTTGGTGACAGCTGGAGCAACCTTTCAAGAACAAAAAGCAACTTCCTTGTAGAGTTTCCATAGAATCACACGAATCCGATCAGAAGACCCCAATGAAGGTCTAGATTGGGTGGTGATTAACTAGAAGAAAGATCTTCAAAGACAGGGACTTCAGTAGTTGAACACTAAGTACAGCCAACTCTGTGAAGAAAATGCTCCATGAGGCATTTAAGTACCCCTTTGGTATGAAAGGATCAGAGGCCTGGCAGCAATCCATGAGTTTTACATCCCATTAACTTCTAGGAGCCTGCCTCATCTTACGTAACCTCCTCAGGGCCATGTGCTGTGTGCAATTGCACTACATAGAGACTCCACCTTCTTTACTTCCCCTCCCACTGAACACACAGGCGGAAAAAAAAGGGGAGAGAAAGGTTGGGGGAGTTGATTTAGCTAGATCTAGACCTAGACCCAGCCTCCTCCTCCTGGCTGGAGCTTTTGTTTTCCTCCTAGCTCTGTATTTTCCACACGTGATTGCTGTGTTGTTGCGCCAAGCTCTTGGTGGGGCGAATACCACCAATAAATGCTAATAACTTTGACCAAGGAGAGAAGAAAAGGGGGCGGGGGGAGAAGGGCAGGAGTAAGAGGAAGGAAGGAGGAGGAAGAATACCAAGTCGGACGCGCTATCCATGCAGGCAACCAAGAGGAAGGGGGGAAGCATGCCATGCAAGCCCAAAGTGCCCTTTGCGCCGCCGTTGCTGCCTCGCCTCGCAGCCGCCTGCTAACCGTCCGCCAGCCGCCGGAGCGTTCCTGCCCGCCAGGATTATCCCCCTTGCCTGCTCTAAAGGCGGGGGTGAGAGAGCGGGCGTGCGAGAGACAATGGCGGCGGCGGCGGCTCCTGCCGCCGCCGCCGCCACCAACACCGTCGGCGGCAGCCCTAGTAGCGCCGGCAGCGGCGGCGGCGCATTCCACCAGCAGCTGGAGCCCTGCCTGAGGAAGCCGCCACCGCGCATGGACCCCCGGCGCAGGCAGGCAGCGCTCTCCTTCCTCACGAACATCTCGCTGGACGGGCGACCAGTGCTGCAGGACGAAGAAGGCTGTGGAGAAGAGCCTGGCGGCAGCGGCGAAACAACCCCCAAAGCTGCCTCGGCTCCTGCAGCTTGCAGCGGCGCTAGGGCTCGCCATGGAAGCCTGAGCGCCTTCCAGGCGCCCGCCCCGCTGCAGCACGGGGGCTACCCTGGCTCCTGCGGCGTTAGCGCCAGGCTCATGAGCCCCCTGGGAGCGGCCGGCGAACAGCAGCCGCAAGGGAACACCGAGGGGGAGGAGGAGGACGAAGACGAAGATGCTTTTGCCAGCGTGCAGGTGCCCGTGGCCGCCGCCTTCCTGGGCGCCTCCGGGACCCCTGCTGTGGGCGGCGCCAGGGGTCGCCTCAACTCTTTTACTCAGGGAATCTTGCCTGTCTCCTTCGCCAGAGCGACCCCGCAAAACTATTGCTGTCTGGAGCAAGGCCCAGGGGGCACCGGCACCTTCGAGCTCCCAAGGTCCCGGTGAGTGAGTAGGAGGACGGAGCCCCCGAGGGAGAGGGCTTTGATTTTCATTCCGAGGCCTTCAAGGAGGTGTAGGTGATTCGGCCCCGTATTTTGTCTTCCCAACAACCCTGTCAGGTAGGGTAGTAGACGGAGTTAAAAATAGATTTACCCAAGGCAGCATAGAAAACTTTATGGTTGACAGGGCTCTCACTCGCCGTGAAATTCCTCTAAGCCTTAAAAGAGAAGTATCCGGGCTTTTGATCTGAAGTTTTTGCCCCATGATGCCTGAGGTGTGGCTGTGTAGTAGTAAGGGGCAGCTGTTTTCCTCATGCTTGGAGGCACTGGCTGCTTTATTAATATTTCGTCAGCTTCAGCACCAAGACTGGCGTTGGAAACTCTTGGGGGTCCTGAGCATTGGCTCTGATTAACCCTCTATTGTACAAAACAGACCTTTATTTGTACCTTAAAATGTATTCAGGTCAAACAAGATTTTCTAACATCACTTTCAGTATTATGAGGAAATTTAATCCTAATCCCTCTTGTATGTGGGTCAGATGGTTTAATTTAGCCCTTTATGAGAGAGGCACTAGGCATGTGCCCAGAGGCACTTTCTTATTTATTATTGCTTAAGAGGTAGCAGGCCTGTCAAAGGCACATAGCTGAACTATAGTGAGCTCTGACTCTCATTTAATTCTGGGTAAAGGGCCTAAGAGGCCACAATCCTCAACATCTTATAATGTGGAAGTTACCCATTAACATCTTTTAATAACTCCTGTGTTACTACCAAGCTGGTGATTTAAGTGTTAATCTTTCCACACCCCATTAATGCATAGATTAGTGAAGAATCTAATCTGTTATGCTGATTGATCCTTTTTAGAATTAAGAATAGCTGAATCAATTGACTTCAGTAATATAAGGCACACCTCCCTTTACACAGAATCAGGTTATTTATAATTTAATACAGAAGGGGGAGATGCTTTTTCTGGATTTTAGATGTGTATGTGAAATAAGGAGCATAAAGAATATATCACTTTATACCACTTGCTGTCGTGTTGATAATGTAAATTATGCTCCCACAGTAGGCAGATGACTATCATTTCTTTATTCTGTACAGCATTTATCATGCTATTGGCAATGTATAAATGTTGGTTAAAGTACTAAACTTGGACTTAATCACGTTCCTGCCTGATTTACTTAGAAATTGGTTTGCTCAGTTTCATTAGTTATGTACTACAACTTGAAATTTCTTCATATTTCTGGAAATAGAACTGCCTTAAATATTTAGAGTTTGGGGGGATAAGTCAGAGGCAGAGTGCCTATTATGGGTTATAAGCAAAATACCTATTATGAAATTAATATTTTAATTTTTTGACGACATGCTGCACACCTCTGTAGAAGTAGCTTCCTAGTTTAGCATACTCGGAAGCCCTTTTGTTTTTTTATATTAAAATTTACAACAATATGAATAATATAAACTCAAACTTACATACTTCATTTATTATGACAAATGTTGGTGCTTGTATTCCATCACTGTCTGCTTATCCTGTCATGTAAATAGTTGCATTTTATGCTCACACACAAACATACAGTATTTAGACGAAAGAAGTACACAGAAGGTCATGAGGACAAGTTCAGTTGTCAGGTCTTTGGCTTGATCTGAAATATCTAGCTTTGTATTATTTTCTCAGCATAAAAGTTTGTGATGATAATATCTTAAGAGTTATCTTGAAGATTAATAGGAAATACCAGTTTCAGCAGTATCTTCTATGTGCCAAGTTTATCTGATGAAGACAGCTTTGACTCTTGAAAGCTCATACCTGGATGTTGGTCTCTAAGTTCCTGCTTGTCAGATTATAGGGACCCAAATCTTACCCTGGAAATCTATTGGTCTTTAAGATGTTACCGGACCAGAATATTGAAGTGCCATTACTTTAGAGCGTTCTCTGCCTGGTGGCTAGCTGAAGCGTGTTTATTTAGATTATTTATAGTCTGCCCTTCTCACTGAAACGCAAGGCGGATCACACAGTGTAAGTCAACACGATCAACAGCTGGGAGGTCTAAATGAACAATGCAAAAAGGTTTGGATTGCAGAAATTTGAAAATAAGCAGAAATCTGATACAGAGCTGAAACAAAGCATAAAAAAATTAAACATGATACATTAAATGATTCAGAATTTACCTAGTCAAGCATACTTGCGTCAGCTTGAACACTCCCACCCCCCAAGCACTGTAAGATGTGCCTGTATGGATAGACCTTTAAAGTTCGAGCCAGGGAATTTTAGTATTATTGCAAGTGGGGTGGTATGAATTGTTTGGGATATTTTATAATTTAGTATACTGATACTGGCCAGAAACTTGTTAAAATGAATAAATTAAGCCAAAGACTATTGCAGGGATCCCCGGTGTAGTGCCATGGGTGCCATGCTGCCTAACAAGTATTTTTAGAAAGTGGGTGGGGCTCCTTCCTGGAAAGTCTTCTGGTTGGCTATTGGCGATATGACTGGTCATGCAGGATAAAATAACTTCGTTTCAACAACAGCTGCCACCACATATTTATGTATTATACTTATATTCCATCTTTTTTCCATCAGGCAATATATATAGAGTTCCCAGGGGGTTACTGATCAGACTCATACTGCTTTGGCCAAGTTTCTGCATCATATATCTTCAGACCGCACCATGAGGCATATAAAGCAATAATGAATTAGTTGAGGACCCCATCTTTACTGCTCATCAAATTGGTTTTTGACTTGTTTTTAATAACAAGTAGAACACATTCCATATGTCTGCACTGTAGAAAAAACCCTGTGCTTCTCGAGATAGCATAGAGAATCTCATCCTTTCTCACTTCTGTTTCCCCTTTTGATAAACTATGATGATGATTTTTTGGAAACTGTTGCAGAGGTTTACAGCAAAAATAATGAACAGCAAGTGGGCATCTTTACAGTGGCTAGGTGGCAGAACTGGCAGATTGCAATATAAAATCGTTTGTGTCATTAATCACTGGATATTCTTTGAATAGGATCAGTCTTAGCTGTACTGTTCTCATGAACTGTTGCACCACCCCATCAACCATATTCTACTAAGATCCAAGATTAATTTCTGTTTAATGGGTAACTGTTACAGTATATTAGTTTTTAAATTGTGACCATCCTGTTTACCTGTTTAAAAGATTGAAAAATACTGTTTTGTAGGCAAGGAAGGATTAATGTATAAAGTAACATGTTTTAAGTGACAGTCCTGCACATATAACTATTATTCAGTTGCTGTTAATTTAAGGAAACTGTTTTTTCCTAAGCACTGAACAAAATGAGGTATTAGCAAGTAGGAATAGGAAAGCCAGTGTTTAGCTGCTGCATGATAGTTTGGACATTAGATTTGAAATCATGATTATGTATGGACTATGATAGTAGCAGGGCTATTCATAGTCAGTACTAGGAACAAGACACTGTTGAGCTTATGGTCCTATCTCTCTTTTAATGAAGGGATGCCTTAAGGCAAATACTGTTTTACTTCTTGTTTTTTTAGCATATGATTCTACATTTTATGTGCATATATGATTCTTTTATTGTAGTTCCTCATGGAGATGCTTTATTTATTGATGAATCTGGGCATATTTCTCAGTGCTTTATTCCTTGTAGAGTTAAAAGAATAGGTGGTGAGGAAACATAAAAATTAAATTTATTTTGGTAAGCCCTGCTGTTGGCAAGGCAGGCAAAGCAGCCTGGAAACAGCCTGGAGTGCGGGGGGGGGGGGCAGTTTTGAGAACCGCTAGAACACCATTCCAGAGCATTCCGGCAGAAAAAAAGCCCTGATATTGTCTTTTATCAGTTATCCGTATCTATGATCAAAATGGCGTTGTTCATACTAGGGGAGTTTTGTTGGTGTAAATGACTCCTTGTTGCTTTAATATAGCAGCTGTAGCTGGTGTGTTTACATGGCTTCAGGGCCATGTTGTGACCAAACTCATATGGGTGTGCTCCCATGCTTTGTGTGGGGCAAACTCAGCCCATTTGGGCCAAAATTAGACCTGGCAAAGTGTGGGAGCTGGTGTCATGATGTCACTTTGGGAAATACAGTCATCGCGCCCTGCTGGGAACGCACCAAGTGTGTGCTTTCCCGGGTTGCCTGCCAATGGCAAGTGATCACCAGGCAATGTGGCAAACCTCCAGGAGATTGCCCACCAGTGGCAGGCAACTGGTAAGCCTAGTAATACTCCTATGCAACCTGATAGAATTTCTCTTCCGTTCTTGGTTTTCTTTAGTTTACATAGGTTGCTTTTATTTATTTACTTTCCACTTTTATCCCCATTGTGAATTCAAAGAGGCAGTTTTTGCAGTTAGCTTCTTTAGATGATAATCTTCTCTTCATTTGGCCTTCTTTACCTATTTGTTCTGGTATCAGTGTTCTTAAGGATCTAAGTGGTTTGCAAAATTATCATTTTGCTTTCACAATCTTGATTATATTTATTTGTGACATTTTAAATTAACTTTCTTCAAGTTCGAACTGGAGATGGATTACAACAGTAACAAAAACAATGATAAATACAAACCCAAACCAGTCCTTACAGAATTTCAACAAACCAGAGAATGTTCAATGCATGAAAAAGCACATAACTAAATAGCTCAGGTTTGCATAGCCTCCAGAAGCACTGTGATGTGGCACTCATCCAGACGATTGCAGGAAGCCCATTCCTCAATGTAGGGGCCATGACTGAAAAGCTCTGAGTCACTCACTTTCCTGCAGGAAGGAACTATGTAAAATAAACCACATATACATGCCTGGAATGAGCACTTTGGTTCAGGCTCGTAAGTTCTCACAGGCCCAGTTCTGGCTTGCCAACCTGGGAATGGAATGAACAGGCTCCTTAATTGATTGCACCTGCAGCCTGCTATTGCAGCATAAGATGTCCTTGGGTGGAAGGGAGTCTCAGCTCCAGTTGCCCTCCCCGCTTTCTCAGGCCTAGCAATGCTGATATTGAAATGTGCCCTGATTGGCTGGCAGTCCTAGAAAAGATGGCTCCTCACTGCACTCAGTAACGCACACACTCTCACTTGGACACCTGGTTTGACCATTCAGTTGCTACCTTTATTCCATCAGCATGTGAGAGACTTTGCTACATGTCAGGCCCTACGATGACCAGAGCCGCCTGGCATGGATTGGACTTTGTGAGTATGAGCAACTTGAATCTACTTCAGAGAAAAGCAAGTTTGCAAGCTTTCATGTCTAGTCAGATAATTTTAGCTAAGAAATAGGTAAGCTGTTGTTATTTTAGTGCCTTTTGCTTGTGCCTTCTAGAGTGGTTCCAGCCCTGCATTCACTCTCCTGAATTAATAAACAACACTTATATTTAAGCCTGTGTCTGGAGTCTCTGACTATTTGTGTGCAAGTTCTTCCAGAACAAACCCTGAGACTGGGAAAGTCTCAAATAAATCAGAGGACCTCAATCCTCCAGAGGGCTGCTAGGGGTTCTGAGTGGCCGAGTTCAGCGTTTAGAAATGGTAGCCAAGGGTTGAACCTCTAGACAAGAACATGTAACATAAAGATTGGTTAGTAAATGTAAAAGGAAGAGGGCATGGGGGCTACCAGGAGGAGTGGACCACAGCTGCTATGGCAGCCATAGCTGCCTTAGTGGCTTACACAAAGAAATATAAAGCTGGCCAATATCAGTGTATATTATTTAGTTATTTAGTTCAGTTACATAAGTGTGTGTGTGACTGACTCAAGGTCACCCAACAACCTTCCATGGCAGAGTGGTGATTCAAACCTGGATCTCTAACCACTATCCCCAGGTTACAAACTATCTCCCCTAATGGCTTTGTATAGAAATTAAACAACTTAGGAGCTTTGTGGAACTCCACAAAACAACTTCCTCGCTGATGCTTCCAGTTTTCCATTAATCCACCCTTTGAACACACATTATTCAGAATCCAAATGGGTCATTCTTTAAACTGCTAAATCACTTTCTGCTGGGATGTATCAGGGGTCAATTGAAGATAAAACTGAGAGCTTGGTAGAGAAATTTTACAGAACCAGCTCTGCCAGTACAGTGTGCTAAAGATAAATTAGTTTATTTTTGCTTCTACTTGTTTTGATGTGATTCTGGTAGAGTGCTTCAAAGCTGTGGAATGCCTTCATTTTGTCACATCGTTTCTTCTGTTTGGGTCAGACTCAAATATATGTCAGCTTGTTTTCATAAAATTGATGTACTTGAACGTTAGATTCTAGTCTCTTCCCATGATCACATTGCTTTTTCATGGTAACCCTTTAAAAAAAATCTGTCTCCAAAAAAAATGCACACACATTTATCTTTAATATAAAGGATATTAAAAATCTCACCAAATGGAAACAAAACCCCAATTAAAATTTTTACAGAGATAATACTTGAATTTTGTTTCCTAATCCTTTAGCTATTCATTTGAATTAAACTATAGAATTAAATGTGATCTAGGGAAGAATTTGTCTCAGTGGCTATGAAATATTTATTGCTCCATAAAGACGTAAAATAAATATAACATGGTGAGGGAGTGAATGGAACAGCTTTCATATTATATATAAAGTTTCATTACCTTTTCTGAAAGCTTATATATTTAAGAATGAAACTGATTAAAGGAATCTTAACTGATTAATTGTGGTGATCCACAAATTTTGGCTTTTTTTGGCAACTACTCAAAATTTGTGATCACTAGCAAATGATGTCAGAGACATCCTACATCTTCTCCCAAAAGATAAGGGCAGAGTAGTAGTAGTAGTGAGGTATCTTGCTGGTTTCAATTTTACTCGAGCTCAGCATAACCGTGGGAACAAGACCATTTTCCCTTACAGGGCCCACCAGGCCAAAGGTACAGTTGCCTTTGGTCACATGGTGAGCATATCTGTGGATTACTGACTAATCAACAAATTGATTAAATCTGCATGTGAATTAAATCAATAGTTCTGAAGAACACTGGCTTCCTTTATGGTACATACGAGCTTTGCAATGAACATCATCTTAGAAAAGGAAATCCATGCTTTGGCAATATCAAATCAACTTTCTTCTTTGTTACCTGTAAGTGTTGCAAATTAATTAATTGAAATGTTTTGGATGTTCACAGGCTACTTTGCGTGTGTTTTGTCTTCTTTTATTCTATGTTTAATAGAATAGGTTATTAAAGTTTGTGGTCAACTCCTTTGGAAGCCAATATTGATCAAAAGTCAGCATAAATAGATTCTGCTGCCTGATTAATTGAGATGGACAAAAGGTTTTAAATGAAACTGATTAGTAAACTTAAGTTTTCACCTCTTATCTTCAGTGCTTACACTATTGATGCTGCAATATTATCTATGAAATCCCAAGAACGCTTTCCTGAGAGTAACTCCTGTTGAAGAGAACCGAGTTGCATTGCTGTCCATTTTTTCTACATGGCTGTATGCAAGTATGTAGTTTTGATATAAGCCAAATGTCTGTTCACTCTGGTGTCAACTTTTGCCCTCCTCCTTTGGGAAGCAGCAGCAAAAAGCTTTTTAGGTGAACTTGCCTTATCAACAGGGTGAAAAGATGTATAAGGTGAATTTGTAATTGAAAGACACTAACTGAACTCAGCACTACTGGAGAGGAAAATGTAAGAATTATAGTAAATGGAGAATAAGAGGCAAAGGGTCAGCATTTTCTATAATATGTATACCTTACTTTTTAAACCTTAAAATAAACCTTTTGGCACCTTAAAAACTAATAATTTGATTCTTGCAAAAGCCATGGGGAAGAGCCCCCTTCAGATGAAATGAGTGGATGTATACTTCGTAATCATCTAGGAGTATGTTAAAAAATGACAAACAGCAGGATCCTGGGGCCATGAAATGCAGGAGGGTATAGGGTGAAATATTGTTAGATTTGGATTTTATTTAATGAAGAAAACACAGACCATTCACACCTGTTGTGTCACACCTGTTACAGTTAATGCCTGTAGTGGGTACGGAGTCCCAGGTTTTGCTAAGATAGTGAACTCTTCTAATGAGCAAGCAATCCCAAGTACTTGTGCGTGTGTGTGTGATAACTTTTAATGAATCTCAGTTTAGAAGTTTCATGCTGGAGTCTTCTTTTGAATTCTGTTATTGAAGGATGGTGACTCAGGTAAGAGAGAGTGTCCAACAGACACCTGCTGGTTTTTTAATATTGTGATTTTTAATGTCAGGTTCATGGCAATTTATTCTTTATATAAAGACTGATCTGTTTATTGTCTGCAGAGAGCAGAATGGCATAGTTGATATACCTGTCAAATTGAAGAATGATCAAGTGGTTGAACCTAAGATGATATAGCTGATGATGTTAATCCTATAATACTGTGGCCTGAGTGTACACGGAAACGAAATTGGCATCTTGGCTTGTTGTACAGTCTGATTTGTGGAGCTGGGTCTGTGTTAGGTGGCTCACTGTTGACAGTAAGAACCTCTTTTAGATTAAGTGACTGATTGTAGCAAGGTAAGTTATGCCCCCTCTGAAGCTCTGAGAGAAATATCTCTGTCCAGGACGGGCTGTAGTTAATGAATTGGAGTGACTTGAACTGTGAGTTGCAGGTGACAACCAGTGGTGTTCTATTATTTTTTACCTAGTACTTTATTGTTTGATACAAGTCTGGGTTTGCCAATCTTTCTTTACAGTACCTACACAATAAAGAGATCTCAAGAATGTCTGTTGTAAATCCTTCAGGTGTGAGTCTTCACCTTCTTGGATAGTAGTTTGCATTGTGTGGTATGCTCAGAGAGCTTCCAGTTCCAAAAATTGTTGTCTACAGTCAGTTGTGTGGTATGCTCAGGGTGGTAACTGGAAGCATGTAGACATACGTCAATGTTTTTTTGGCATATCCACTATGTTGAAGCTCCATTTGTTCCATATCACCGCATAGTAATTATTCAGTCATTGCATTTGTAGGAGGGCACTATGAAAGATTATGCTGGAATAAAATATTATTAATCTAAAGTGCCAGAAAATGCCTGTTTGTTTTCCCACAACAGACTAACACAGATATCTTTCCGGAACTTTTTGGACTTTATAACGTACCTGTAGTTTGAACTTACAATTGAGGGAATAGCCAACTCTTTTGAATCTGTGCCATCTGTTATATATGAAGCAATACAGTCATTTTCTGTTACCACATTGTACAAGACACTCTATGTTACACATTTTTGTTTTCACTGAGCTTTCAGAAGCTGCTGTGAGCCTATAATCAGTCAGTTTCCTAGTATTTCTGTTTGTGTTCACAGTTTAGGTAATTATATCCTAGATTATATTTAATATGGTTATTATTAATGTGGTTGGGTTTGCATATGCATGTATTCATAAGAAGTAAATTGTATTTTTAAAAACCCCATGGAGCTGGTAGCTGTTGATGTGTAGATATCTGATTTGTATGTGCAGGGGAAAAACAGGTTTTTACAGTCTGTTAAAGGTACTTCTGGATAATTGAAACTGTGAATATTGGATGCTCAACTTCTGATCCTTACTGGAGCTTAATTTAAACTCTAGTTCAATGTGGATCTTGTTAGCTCAGACACACTTTCTGGTTTGGAGCTCAGCATTGCAGCATGTGATACAATAATGAAGACAGGAGTACCTCTGCCTTTCCCTACTTATTGAGTAGCCCCAATTATTTGTCCATGTAAGGTTATTGAGAAGAGTTTCCAAACCAGATATTAAGACTTTCAAGCAGTCTTGAACCAGCAAAAATAAATAAAGGCTTTTGTCTTTGTGTGAATGCTTGATACGCACAACTTTTGTAACGTGCTTTCACCCCACCAGTTGCCATTGGCTATATTAATCATTATTATTTGTTTTTATGAGCTGTTGTTTTTATTAGAGTTGCCTACCTGTGCCTCAGTTTCTGGCAGAAAGTTAGGTCTATAATATTTTTAATAAACTCTTGAGGATGCTCAATTTGTAGTTGTGTACTCCCGGAGGACTATTAAATGGCAACTATTTTCATGTTTGTTGCAGTGTAGGATCCATATACTTGAGCTTTTAGAAGTTTCAGTTGGTTCCAAATAACTCAGACCCTCCTCTTTCCAGTCTGATCATCAAATGAAATACCATGGCTAATCAAAACTATAAACTGATTTTAAACATTTCATCCAATTCATAAAGCTGTTTTAGAAGAGATGCTATTTCTCTCTCCCCTTCTAAATTATCTCTAGGATCCCTTTGAGATTAGCAGAAGTTATCTGAAATACTTTTAAACTGTATGTTTAATATATGTACAGCCCACCTTTCTACTTAAAAAGCCTTCAAAGTTTATTAAAAGAACAGTTCTAAAATACAGTACAGCAATAAGTCAAATAATAAAAATCCACACAGAGCTATAGATAAAACAGAAGCAGTAAAATCCTTAATAAAAGATCTAGGATAACAGAAATGTCATAACCAGACCTTAAAGCCTAAAAAGTTGTTGGTGTGCATAAGTGTGTGTTGGGTATTCCATAACAGAGTCACTGCAACAGAAATGTGCTTAACCTGCTTACCAAGTGCCTCATTTGGGTAGTTTAGAGCCTTGGATGATTATCTCAAATACTGGAAAGGTTAATATGGGAGCAGACACTCTCAGATTAGCATCTTCATGAGCTGGACTTTGATAGGCACAGTGGTGTATTATTTCAAAAGCAAGTTTTTTCACACAGAGAACAGATTGTTATAGTTGCTTGCTGCATGTCTGGAATACCTCCGTTGAGTACAGTCATAAAATTTGGCCTGCTTTGTGGGATATCCATTGACATACCTAGCACAGCAGGTCAAGGGTAGGTGAATAATTTAGTTTATTCTGTGGTGAGAGTTTAACAGATGAAGAGCCCTGCATGATAGGAATTGGTTCTAGGTGACCTGTTTTACTTTTCCAACCTTGTGACAACATAAGGAAAAGAGGTTTGAGATAGGCTTGCCCTTGTTGAGCCCTGAAAATTTGATGCCAGAGCTGGCTCTGGATCTTCATATGTTATATATGTCAGCTCACTTGTTTGAATAATTGGAAATAGACTGCTTGCGCAAGCTGAATAACTTATGGAAGTCAGTGGCAACTTTCATGAGCAAGCCAATTCCTGCTTAAGAAAGGGTCGTGGCAGCTTTTGTGAGCCAGGAGTTCTGCATTCTCAGCATGTTCTGCTTCTGGAATTCACTCGTAGATTCTGTTAGCCATGTTGCTTTATTTGTATGAGTAGTTTGTTCACAGTTGCTTGAATAAGCGGCATGTTTAATTATTATTGTTCAGAAAATGAATACCTTAACTTTCATCCCCCTCTTGGATACACACTTCAGTGTGGTGAGGGGGTTTGAATGTGTCAGTGAAGCTGAGAGCACTACCATGGGAGTGCAGGCTTGGTCAAGATTTTAAACTCCGGGAAGAGGCAGAATGGTCGAAGCTGAGACACTAGACTAAGATGCAGCCACCCCCTTTAGGAATCAGTGGTCACATCCGCAGAAGGGAATTGACTGTTCCAATGGTGATGGGAATGGAGGAATTCTTGAAGGCCACCTACTGGGCAGCAGCAGTAGTGGAAGGTGACACTGGCGGAGGGTCTTTCACAGAAAATGGCAGTGTCTCTTCAGTTAAAATGAAGTGTCACTTCAGCTAACCCTGCTCAGTACGGCACAGAAGAAGACCACTTCTGATAATCTCTTACCTTGAAAACCCTATGCGTAAACCTGCAACCACACCTCCCAGTTCTGAGCACTGACCACAGCCACTCCAGAAACCAGGCAGGCAGAATGTGGTTCAAGTTATTTAAGAGCCTGGAAGATCTCCCTTTTTCAAAGACCATGCTTCCCAATCTCTGGTCCATTTTAGGAGTATACCATGGACTATACATGAATTCCAGACATTGGCTTAATAAAAGGTAAGTTTATTAGTTAAGGAATGTCTCCACAAAACATGAAGCACTCTATTCAGGCAACAAGCTTTAAAACAAGAAATCCTTACGGTTGCTAAATAATAAAACCTGTCTATCTAAAACTTAAAGGCTATCTAATGAAACATCTCTAAGTGGTTTTCATAGTTGTGTATCTTACCCATCCGTCACACAGTGAGCCATCTCTCTTGCACTTGGTCGATTCAGCATAAGTATATGCTAAGAGTGACAAAACTTTCAGCTTTCTACTTCCATTTTCTAGTTCTTATTTCTTGACTTAACTGTGGGAACTCAGAAGCCATCTTTTTATGCCTCAATGAATCACCCAATGTGATGGACTGCAATTTTTAAAAGCTTAAAAGTGCTGTACAAACAACTGAAGGACTGATAAGGGTTAATCCCTCACAGTCACAGAGAGCTTGAGTGACAGGCTACTCCAAGGAATCTGATCGGGTAGCATGAGCTGGAAAGGGTCTGTTTTTCAGCTCTGGCTGAGAGAAATCGAGTCGGGAGACAGAGTTTTAATGGAAAGTAGTTTAACACCGACAGGAGAACTGAAGAAAAGTTGGCAAGGAAGTTTGGGAAGTAGCTGCAGACTCCCATTAGAGCCAAAGAAAGGGGATAGATCGTCTAAGGAGAGGAGACTTTCCCTACAGGGAGATAGCTCTGGAGAGTGAAGAGATCTCTGGTTGGATATGGTTGGATACTACCTTTTGGAGATCTTAAGAATCAGTCAAAAACTGAAGGAAAGTGCTGGTGTTTGAGGAGAAGGGGTTTGGGGTACTAGAAAGTGGGTACCAGCATCTTTAAACCCAAAAGAGACAGAAAATACTAAAAGAAAGTGTACTAGAGTGTTTGGGGAAAACATGGGAACATAAGTCTCTAAACATAAGAGTTTAGTATCTGTGACAAGCATAAGAACTAACGTCTGTGCAGCTACTGATTTTACCTCAGAGATATCGATGTTGAATTACCTCAAAATTTTCAACCCCTGTTATCACCCTACCTTTCTCCTCTAATATAAATAAAATAGTTACTTTTGAATATTAAAAACACTTCTGGTGCCATTTCTGCTGTTTAAGGACAAAGAAGAGGGAAAGAGGAGGAGGAAACATCATGTCCAGCAACACAGGCACCACTTGAGTCTAAGCTGTTAATTGGTATTACTGCTGTGAGAAATCTAGGGAGTTAAGCACAGAGCCCTCTCGAGAACAGTCTCTTTAAGGTCCAGTCTCTAGGGAACACAGAAATTGTTCCACATGTGTTTCCAGTCAGCTCTAGCAAACACACTCCTGTGCTAGGCCACAAACCTTACAACACTTAAAATTTGAACCTAAATTCAGCCATTTTCTTCTAAAACGTAATCTCGTGTTACCAACTTCTGTACACTCTATGATGAGACAGTCCAAAATGAAAGAAGATATAATGCTGAAAGACAGGACCTCCAGGTCAGGTGGCACTCAGTTGGCAACTGGGGAAGAACAGAGGACAAGTACAAGTAGCGCTGTTCTTAATGATGGGACTGGGTTAAAGCCGCAAGGATGTTCAGTTGCTTATGTGAATAGATGCAAAAAGAACATCCAAAGCTGCATGACACATATTATAGGAGCATGGAACATGAGAAGTATGGAGCCAAGAAAGCTAGAAATCATAAAACAAGAAATGGAACACTTAAATATTGGAATCCTGGGTGTGAGTGAACTAATGTGGACTGACTCAGGACATTCTCAGTCAGAAAACTACAAAGTATTTTATTGTGGAAATGATAAACTCAGAAGTGGTACTGCTCTAATAGTGAGCCAAGACATAACACAAGCAGTCAAGAGCTATAAAGCAACGTCCAATTGATTAAAATCAATCAGACGTTATGAAGGGCCTATTAACATAATCATTGTTTAAGTTTATGCCCAAACTACAGATGCTGAGGAGGAAGAAAACAAAAACTTTTACACAAATGTCCAAGAAGAAATTGATCATATGCCTAAACAAGATATCCCGATAATCATAGGTGAGTGGAACGCAAAAGTAGGAGACAAAGGAGAATAAATGTTGGGAAATTTGGACTAGGATCATGAAATAAAGCAGGAGAGAACTCATTGAATTTTGTAAAGCCGACAACCTGTTCATTGCTAACGCGTGTTTCAGGCAAACAAAATCACCCAGTGGCCAATACAGGAACCAAATAATTGGAAGCAGAAGATGGAGAAACTCAATTTTCTCTACCAAAACAAAACCAGGAGCAGATTGTGGTACAGATCATGAGTTCCTAATATCAAAAATCAGAATAAAGCTGAAGATAAACAAAAGAATCATAGTGCCAAAATATAATCTAAATACTATTCCTCAAGAATTTAAAGACCATGTAAAGAACAGATTTGCAATACTAAGTTTAATTGATCATGAACCAGAAGAACTATGGGTTGAAATAGAGATATTATCAAGGAAGAATGTGTAAAGACTGTTCTTATAGCCAAAAGAAAGCAGAAGCCTAAATGGACGACTGGGAAACTCTTAAAATTGCTAAAGACAGACAAGAAGCAAAAGCAAAAAGTGACAGAAATAGTCAGAATTCCAAATGCAGCTTTTCAGCGACTTGCATACAGAGACAAAGAAGTCTATTATAATTAATTTGATTAAATTTCTAACCTGCCCTCCCCGTGGATGTGCTCAGGGAGGATAACAACATTGTTAGACTATATCAGTAAATACAGTATAAAATTAATAATATAATACAAAGTACAAAACACAATTTAAAACCATATCCAACAGAAGCGAAGATATTAAAACTATATAACCGTCTTTAGCAATCAGAAGGGGCAGGGCAGGCAGATCATAAATGTTTCAGATAAACTGTGGACCAAGGCCACAGCAGAGGCCAACCAGGTAGCCCAACCACTGCCATAGGCCTGGAGGAACATCTGTGTCTTACAGGTCTGGCGGTACTGTAATAAGTCCCACAGGACCAGGAGAGCGTTCCACCAGGCCAGTGCAGGGTCCTAATTGAGGCTAGGTGAATGTTCATAGGGCCAGAGACCACCAAAAGATGTTGATCAGCTGAACGAAGTGTCCTCCAGGTAACACATGGCAAGAGGCGATCCCTAGCCTCAGTACGAAGAAATAGAAGAGAATAACAAAAAAAGAAGAACTAGAGATCTGTTCCACAATAGCCAGGAAATCAAACGGAAATTCAAACCACGGATAGGAATGCTGAAAGATTAACATGGAAATACAGTGTCCAATCAGGACAAAATAAAAGAAACAATACACTGAAGAACTATACAGAAGAGATTAAAGGATGACAGATTCATTCAAAGAAGAATCTTTTGATGAAGAACCTGAAATCTTAGAAAGTGAAGTGAAAGCTGCACTAAAAGCAGTTGAGAGAAACAAAACACCTGGAGTACATGGGCTACCAATAGAGTTATTTCAAGCTACAGAAAATGCGTCCATCACAATCTTAACAAGAATGTGTCTATAACAAAACAATGGCCCACAGACTGGAAATGCTCAGTCTACATTCCAAATCTAAAAAAAAAAGGATGCAAAAGAGTGCAGCAATTGTCAGACCATTACGTTAATTTTCCATGCAAGCAAAGTGATGCTCAAAATTCATAGACTCTCACCATATATGGAACAAGGAATTCCAGATGTTCAAGCTGGATTCAGAAAAGGAAGAGGCCCTAAAGATCACATTGCAAATTTACGATGGGTAATAGAACCACATCACTTCAGGCAAATGGCTACTCCAGAAATGAAATCCGAAGAGCAATCAAACCCAGGATGAATCAAACAACCAAGGAAAAACAGTCACCTACAGGAAAAGTGTTTTTGCCATATATCAAAGGAATTACTGATCAGATGGGAAAGCTTATGGAAAAGCATAACCTTCAAGCAGTATTCAGACCCACCCGAAAAATACAACAGATGCTACGATCAGCAAAAGACAGCAGAGACCCCCTCACCTCTGCAGGAGTATACCGTATACCCTGCAGCTGTGGACAAGTTTACATCGGGACCACAAAGCGTAGCATCCAGACAAGAATAAAAGAACATGAAAGACACTGCAGACTTGGACAGCCTGAAAAATCAGCAGTGGCTGAACATAGCCTAACGCAAACAGGGCACAGTATCTTATTCCAGGACACCAAAATACTGGACAACACTTCCAACTACTTTGTCAGACTGCACAGGGAAGCCATTGAAATTCACAAGCATAAGCAAAATTTCAACAGGAAAGAAGAAACCTTAAGAATGAACAGAGCATGGGCTCCAGTTCTGAAAAACACCAGGCCAACAAAACACTCCACACCCGACAATAGCCCTGCAGAGAAGATTAGCACATCAAGCACCAATCCATATGCAAAAGAACCTCCTCAGGATTCAGTGAAGCCTCCCGCCATTAGCATTCCACACCCTGGGAAACTCTTACAGAATGACTCAGCTCAACCCCACCCCTCCTGAGTAGATACAAATGACCTACATCTTTTCCACACTGTGACACTGAGAGATCTCTGTCTTTTGGTGCTACACCTCTGAAGATGCCAGCCACAGCTGCTGGCGAAACGTCAGGAACTACAATGCCAAGACCACGGCAATACAGCCCGGAAAACCCCCAACAACCATAGAACCAGGGAATTTCAGAAAAACATGTACCTATGTTTTATAGATTAAGACAAAGCTTTTGACTTTGTGGATCATGAGAAGCTATAGATGGTGTTAAAAAATACAGGGGTGCCACATCTAATTGTTTTGATGTGTAACCTGTACTCTGGACAAGAGGCTACAGTTAGGACAGAATATGGGGAAACGGAATGATTTCCAGTTGGTGAAGGTGTCAGACAAGTATGCATATTATCTCCCTACCTGTTCAACTTCTATACAGAGCATATCATATGGAAAGCGGTATTAGGTTTAGAAGACGGTGGAGTGAAAATTTGCAGAAGAGACATTTAACAGTTTGAGATATGCAGATGCCACCATGTTAATGGTAGAAAATAGTGAAGATTTGAAATAACTACTGATGAAAGTTAAAGGAGAAAGTGCCAAAGTAGGATTACAGCTGAATAAGATGACAAAAAGAATGACTACTGAGGAATTACACAAAGTTGAAAATGAGGAAATTCAAGTTGTTCAAGATTTTCTGTTCCTTGGCTCAATCATCAACTAAAAGGGAGATTGCAACCAAGAAATTAGAAGATTGAGACTTGGAAGAGCAGCCATGAGGAATCTAGAAAAGATCCTAAAAAGATAAAGATGTCTCTCTGGAGATCAAGATCAAGCTAATCCAAACTATAGTATTCTCCATTACTATGTATGGATGTGAAAATTGGACAGTGAAGAAAGCTGACAGGAAGAAAATTGGTTCATTTGAACCACATCACATTTCAAATGAACCAGAGTTTTGCTGATACCATGGAGACCCAGTTTGGTATAGTGGTTAAGAGCGCGGGACTCTAATCTGGAGGACCAGGTTTGATTCCCCACTCCTCCACTTGAAGCCAGCTGGGTGACCTTGCGTCAATCACAGCTTCTAGGAGCTCTCTCAGCCTCACCCACCTCACAGGGTGTTTGTTGTTGTGGGGATAGTAATAACATACTTTGTAAACCACTCTAATTGGGTGCTAAGTCATCCTGAAGGGTGGTATATAAATTGAATGTTGTTGTTTTTAAAAAGACAAATAAGTAGGTTCTAGATCAAATCAAGCCTGAATTCTCCCTAAAAGCTAAAATGACAAAACTGAGGCCTATCATACTTTGGTCACATCATGAGAAGACAGGACTCTTTGGAAAAGTCAGTAATGCTTAGAAAAGTTAAAGGCAGTAGGATAATGGGAAGCGTGGGTCAGCGGATAGGAAAGCCTACCCTGATTGAAAGGGCACTCTGCTCCCCTCTCCTCGTAAATGCTTAACAATGCAACGTGCAGTTTCAGCCGTCTCTGTCAGTAACTGGTTAACTGGATGCCAGCACAGATAAACATTATTTCCTTGGTCATCAGTCCTTGTGTATGGATGCTGTGCTTAAATAAAGGAGCCACTGCCTGGCTAGAGAGAGAGACTAGCCTTCGCAGACTGATGCTCAGAATCACAACCCTGTGTCGTGTCATTCCTACAAGTGGCGCAGCCGAACAGGGACACCCGCTCACCAACGCCTGGCATAGGCCCCTTTGAGTGCACTCCTTCGTTGCTGTCTCAGTGACCCCTTCATTGGTGAGTATGGGAGGACAATTTTCACATGCCCAGCGCAGGCATATTGAGGAGCTCCAGTTCCTGGTTCAGAAGTCCGGCGGGTCTGTGACTTCTAGTCAACTTCGCTCCTTGGTTCAGGAGCTTACTAAGCTCTGCCCCTGGTATCCTGAGGAGGGGTCTCTCCGCCTCAAGGACTGGGAGAAAATCGGCCAGGTTCTCCATGCCCCGCCATGAGCTCATGTAGAATTGTTGCATACCTGGTATCAATGCAGGCATGCAGTGGAGAAGTTTACACCCGTTCCAATTGCTCAATTGTCTAAGGAATGTCCACAGAGTATGCTGAGGTGCAATTGCTTCCTCCAGCACCGCTCAGCTCTCCCTCCCCTCCACAACCCTCTGCACCTCCCGGTAAGGATTTTAATCCTCCACCTTCCGCGGGAGGGGTCCCAGGGCGGCTGGTGAGGGAGGTACTGGAACGAGAACTCAGGCAGGCGAAATCTGAGGATGTGGCAGAATTAACTGAAATGCTTGCTATCTGCCCAGTTCATCTTACTGACCAGGTTGATGCTCAGGGTCGCCAGATTGTGGAGTACAAGCCTCTCTCTTATCCTGTTCTTACTGAGTTCAGGAAAGCGATTCGAGATATCGGATTGTAGAGCAGTTATGTACAGGGTATGCTTGAGGCTGTCATGCGTAATCATACTCTAGTCTCAGAGGATTGGAAAACCACGATTCACATGCTTTTAACTCCTGCACAATATGTGGTTTGGGAAAGTGAGTTCCGCCAGCAGTGTTTACTAAGAGGCGCCAATTCTGGTGGAGCTTACGCTGCCGAGCAACTCTATGGGGCAGGAAATTTTAGTGACACCAATCATCAGATAGTCTTGCCTGCTGCCACTCTGGAGGTTTCTTCTAATTGTGCCTTTCGCGCTTTTCAGCATGTCCCCTCCTCTGGCAAACCCTTGCAAACCTTTTCCAGCATTCGCCAAAAAGCCACAGAGCCTTACACAGACTTTGTTAATCGCCTGCAGGAAGCCCTCAGGCGTCAAGTTGATAACGCTGATGCTCAAGAGGAGTTGTTACTTAAGTTAGCTAAAGAAAATGCTACCTCTGAGTGCCGAAGGGTTATCACCGGTCTGGGGAACAACCCGGAGTTGGCAGACATGATTAGAGCTTGCCAAGATATAGGAAGTTCCTCTCATCACGCCTTTTTGCTGGCTGCCGCTCTCTGTCAGGGGGGGAAACCTGGGGGAAAGTGTTTTAACTGCGGCAGGTCTGGCCATTTCAAAGCAGAATGCCGGGCTCCGGGGGGTGGAGGCGTAAAACGAAAGCCTACCAGCCCAACTGGGAAAGGGAAGCCTCGAACTAAATGTCCCAAATGCGGCAAAGGATTTCATTGGGCTTGTGAGTGCCGCTCGGGAAACTACCGGACGGGCCCGTCCCTGGCCCCGGTCCAAACAGAGGCAAGTCTGGGCTAGACTCCTTGCCTGCTTCTACTATTTTCAATTCCCCAAGTGCTACTAAAGGCAGTGCAGGGATTGATCTTTTTCTACAAGCTGATCTTACTTTCCAGTTCCCCGGAGAAGTGCAAATCGCACCTTCTCAGCTCTCCGGTCCTTTGCTTCCTGGCCGTCTGGGCCTGATCTTACCTTGCTCCTCTAGTGGGAAAAAGGGAATCTTTGTAGTCCCTGGGGTTGTTGACTCTGATTTTGAAGGAGTCATACAAATGCAACTGTGGACTAATTTGCCTCAAACTTTGCCTCAGAATTCTGCGCCTGCTCAGTTAATTCTTGTCCCCTATGTCTTGCCCGCAGGGGGAGCCGACCGTGAGCGTGGCACGGGAGGTTTTGGGTCTACCTCCACTGATTCACTGGTAGGACTGACTACCACTATCTCTTCTGCACGCCCTCAGCAGCATATGTTTATCCAGGGTCGTAAGTTTAAAGGTATTATTGATACTGGAGCTGATGTTACCGTTCTCAGCCGCTTGCAGTGGCCCCCTGAGTGGCCTTTAGAGGCCTGTCCCAGTGTTTGGGGCGTGGGGGGCAAACAGGGAGCTCAGCAAAGTGTACATTTTCTTTCTGCTTCTCTTCCTGATTCTGATAGAAGGGTGCAGTTTCGCCCTTATGTTTTAGATATTCATGTTAATCTGTGGGGGCGAGACTTGCTAAGCCAATTTGGCACTGTTGTCACGGTGGGTGAATGAAATGTCTCTCACTGCTCTCCCCCTCAAGTGGCTCACGAATGAGCCTGTGTGGATTGATCAGTGGCCTCTCCCTTTGGACAAGCTTTCTGCTCTACACTCTTTAGTTTCTGAACAGCTAGCCGCTGGTCACATTGAACCAATGACTAGCCCATGGAACACCCCTGTTTTTGTCATCAAAAAGAAAAGTGGCAAATGGCGTATGTTGCATGACCTCCGTGCTGTCAACGCCTGCATTCAGCCTATGGGTCCCCTGCAGTGTGGGACTCCGAATCCTCTGTAAGGCAGATCCTCTGCTTTGTAAGGCAGATCGGGAGAAATTTGCTTTTACAGTGTTGGTGGTTAATCATCAGGCTCCTACCCAACGTTACCACTGGAAGGTCTTACCCCAGGGTATGTTGAATAGCCCCACTTTGTGCCAACATTTTGTTGACAAGGCATTACGCCCTTTTCGGGAAACGCATCCACAGGCCCTTGTCTACCATTTTATGGATGACATCCTGGTGGCTGCACCCCAGATTCTACCAGGGTGGTTGGGAGAACTTACTCAGTCTCTCCAACCTTATGGCCTTATTGTGGCCCCTGAAAAGCTGCAAGTTGTGGAGCCTTATACCTATCTTGGTCATCGGATGCTTCACTCTTTTGCTGCTCCGGTGGTTCCTTTTTTAAAGTTCCCATCTCCTCTTACTCTCGTTGCTTTTCAGCAACTCCTAGGCTCCCTTAATTGGGTGCGACCTTATTTTGCCTTATCTACCAGTCTGTTGAGTCCATTGTTTTCCTTACTTACTACTGCAAAACATCCCAGCGATCTTATTACTGTTCCCCTGCTGGCCCAGGCAGCTTTGCAAAAGGTAAATGAGATTTTAGCTCAACAGTGTGTAAATAGAGTCCCTACAGGGCTTGATGGCCTTTGCCTGTTCGTCCTCCCCACTCTCCCACTGGAGTTCTGGGCATACTTCATCATGGGAAAGTCTTTCTTGTAGAATGGTTGTATCTCTGTCATGGCTCTCATCAAAATATTCTTCCATATCCGCATGCCACGGCTGATCTCTGTGCTATGGCACGAGAGCGTGCTATTGAACGGACTGGTTATGATCTGCTTTCCATAACTATGCCCTTTCCTAAAAATGATTTCAATCACCTCCTGGGTACTTCTCTGCAATTTCAGATTGCTCTTGCAGACTTTGTGGGGGAAATCCTTTTTCATTTACCTAAAGATCCTCGCTTCTCTCTCCTACAATCGGTACCTATTTTCCTTCACTCTTTACAATCTCCTCAGCCGCTGCGCGCAGCTGCCACAGTTTTCTCTGATGGTGGCCGCTCTCGAGGAGCTATTGTTTTTCAGAGCGACGGTTGCTGGATTACTAAATATTCTGCCAACCAGGCCTCTCCCCAGCGAGCGGAACTCGCTGCTGCTATCCTTGCATTTCACACCTTTGCCCAGCAGCCATTTAATCTCATCTCTGACTCCCACTATGTTTGTAAACTAATCTGCTGTCTTCCTGGTGCTTATCTGGCTCCCCACATCGATTCTAATCTTATGGCTCTGTTCCTCACTCTCAAATCTCTCCTTGAACAGCGTTCTCATCCCTTTCATGTTGCTCACATCCGCAGTCATACCTCCTTGCCTGGACCTTTATCGGAAGGCAATGCTCGTGCTGATACTGCTGTCCACTCTCTGTTTTCTGATCCCATCTCCAGTCATCAATTTTTTCACCAGAATGCCAAAGACCTCGCTCAGTTATTTAATATTCCTCTATCAGAAGCCCAAGCCATTGTATCAGCGTGCCCGCACTGTGCTGGCTTTTCTCACGTCCCTGAAGGGGGGGTCAACCCTCGTGGCCTAGGGCCCAATGCGCTTTGGCAAATGGATGTAACTCATGTTCCTGACCTCTCCCCATGGAAGTTTGTTCATGTATCTATCAATACCTTTTCTGGAGCGCTTTGTGCCACTCCTCAGCGGGGAGAAACTGCTTCTCATGTTATTTCCCATCTCCTTGCTGCCATCACTGTTTTAGGCCGTCCACAGCGGTTAAAAACTGATAATGCCCCTGCTTACTGTTCTTCTACCGTTCAGCAGTTTTGTGATCACTGGAATATTTGTCTTTCTCATAGCATCCCATATAACTTCATGGGTCAAGCTATTGTTGAACGGGCTAATCGTTCCTTCAAAACCCTGCTGCAAAAACAATTAAAACAGGGGAAATATAGAACCCCCAATTTGGCAAACATTACACAGCAAGTCCATAAGGTTCTTTTTACTCTGAATCACTTAAATTTCTCTCAAACCCCAGGAACCATGCCTTCTTCTCCCTATGTTCGTGAACGACCACGGCTGCCCCAGCCGTTGGTGTTCTATCGAGCCCTGCCTGACCGGACGTGGTTGGGTCCTGTTCCCTTAATAACCTGGGGTCGAGGGTTTGCTTCTGTTCTCACTCCTACAGGTCCTTTGTGGGTTCCAGCGAGGTGTGTCCGGCCGGCACATGGCGTGGCATCAAATGACACCCAACCCGGTGCCCAAGATGGAGAAGGTCAGCCTGGAGCAAGCTCAGCAACCCTTCCACCCCCATCCGAAGGGAACAAGGGCACCGCGGGCCCCACTGGTGACGTGGGGAGCTGTCAAGCGAACAACCCACAAAGCGCTACAGGTCCTACAGGCCAACAATCAACCGGAGACGCCCGAGAATCTGTGTGCTGCCATCTTTGTGGTTATAACTGCCAATTCACTTCTCATTCTGTGTGTGCTGTTTTGTTTTCTGACCCCTGTCCAGGCAAATTCGTTGCCTGATCACCTGCAATATAATCTTTGGGAACGTCTCGCAAAGCAGGTTAATGTTTCCTCCTTTTGTCTGAAAGAATCCACTGATATGCACATGCTTTTAGCTTCTTGTTTAATCCCAGTATGTACCCCTTTGTCCTATCGGTTGAATGATACTAACCTTAAGATGTTTATAGACCAAACACAAATTGGGTACCAGCACATGTATGATTGGGGAACTACTTCCTATCAATTACCCTCTGACGCTGTGTCATTGTATACTCCTTTTATAGCTTCTAATAGCGCTGCCAGCCAGACTACGTGTGCATGCATTGTGAATTGCTCAACCAACCCCCAAAAGCCTCACTGTCTGTCAGTTGGCCTGAATGTTATTAATTGTTCCACTGTTGAAAATGTAACTTTTGCCTTTGCTTACACTTGTTTGCCCCCTGGGTGTTTTTTTTTTTTGTGGCTCCCACACCTTTAACTATGTTCCTGCCAATTTGTCTTATACTGTTTGTTGCTTAAGTCGTCTTACTGTTGTACTCCCTGCCAAAGAAGATGTGTTAATCCCCACTCGAAGACGCCGGGCAGCCCCGCTAGATTCCAGCTGTGACTCTACAGTGAATCTCCTAAGTGATGCTGAGGCCATGGCTCTCGCAGCCTCTCTAGTTGGCGTTCCAGCGCTCACCATTGTGAATCATCGAACTCTTAGCAAAATAGCTTGCAGCCTGGCAAAGGCAATGAATGCAACTTCAATCGCAATTGCTGCCCTGAATGCTGAGCTTATCGAGCTCAGACGTGCTGCTTTGGACAATCGCGCTGCCATTGATTATTTGCTGTTATTGCACCATCTAGGTTGTGAATCTGTTAAAAATATGTGTTGTTTTAATGTGTCTGATAATTCACAAAAAATATCTGTGCAATTGAACAATTTACATAACCTAGCTTCTGATATTAAGCAAGATCTGTTACCTTCTTGGTGGGCCTCAGTCTGGTCCTGGCTGCCTACTGGGTGGTTCAGTCTCCTTGTCCAATATGGAATTGGATTTATAGTATGTTTAATTCTAATTTGTTGCCTGTTACAGTGTCTCCCTGCTCTTGTATCTATGGGGTCGAGGGTGATTGCCAAACAACCTCACGTGTATCCACTAATGGCCTCACAGGCCAAAACTTTAGCCAAACAACTGCGTTATTACCAACTGCATGCATCTGATGTTGGATCCAATCTAGAGTCAGATACTGAACAGGAATGCTTATTGTAACTTGATTCCTGCTCCTAATAAATAAAAAGAATAAGAGTGGAGTGTGGGTCCTTAGGTCAGCGGATAGGAAAGCCTACCCTGATCAAAAGGGCACTCTGTTCCCCTCTCTTCGTAAATGCTTAACAATGCAACGTGCAGTTTCAGCCATCTCTGTCAGTAACTGGTTAACTGGATGCCAGCACAGATAAACATTATTTCCTTGGTCATCAGTCCTTGTGTATGGATGCTGTGCTTAAATAAAGGATCCACTGCCTGGCTAGAGAGAGAGACTAGCCTTCGCAGACTGATGCTCAGAATCGCAACCCTGTGTCATGTCATTCCTACAGGGAAGACCCAAAACGAGATGGCTTGACTCAATAAAAGAAGCCATGTTCTCCAGTTCGTAAGACCTAAGCAAGTCTGTTAATGATAGGATATTTCGGAGGGCTTTCATTTATAGGGTCACCATGGTTCGCAGGCGACTTCACGGCACATAACACCACACCTTTCATTACAATGTACCACTCAAGATAGCTTATAACATCCAAAGTGTCTTTGTGTCTGCCATTCTTAGGTCACTGTGTGCCATAAGCAATGCTGAGTTGTTATGGTCTGAACATACCAGACAGGTACCTTCAGTGACAAGCAGGCTCTATTCATGAACTCCCAGCTGCCTATTTTGCATTATTTCTCCCAATTAAAAAATAAAAAATGTGTGTGGTTTTCATGACCAGCTGTTCAACTGGGTTCCCACCGGAATGTGTAGCCTATCAATAGTCTTTTCAGTTGTTATGCACCCAATGTTCATATCTTGTGTACCTGAAGATCACACTACACACTATCATTTCAGTATGGATGATCAACATTTTGTTTGAATAGGGCTGTGTATGTCTATTTATTCTTTAGTACAGGGTCAGAAATTCTGAGCTTTTAAGGTACATGTTGGAAGCTGACAACTGGCATACATTTCTAGATTCAGCGTGTGCAGACAGAATCATGCTTGTTCATATTGAGTCATGGTCATGCACAGTACATTCCCAGTATGCAGTGGAAGAACCAGAAATACAATGATGGGAAAGGACTTAGTGTTTTGGTGGTGCTTTTGTAGCTCCATCTGCACTGATTTCTCTGTGGTGATCTCCATTTGCCCATGAGAATAACCATAGTTTTATGCTCATTTGTCTCTTAATGAACTGCAGTATGATCAAGTGAAATTGTGAATTAAATACAAGTCCTTGATCTCTACTCTCCCCAACCCATTTGAAATTGCTGCAGCTTCAGGGTTGTCACTGGGTTGTGTAAACCAACTCAGCGCTGAAGCGAGTTCAGGCACTGCTAATTTCAAATTGAGGTTTATATATATTAAATTTTGAGTGTTTTGCAGATTAACCTCTTCGGGAACTTTGTGCTTTAGCTGAATTTTTGTGCTGTAGTTTATTAATGCAAATCTAATCATGTATCAAAAATTTTAGGCTGAAATTCTACATCCAGATATGCTGTAGTATACCTAAAGTTGGAAGAAGGAGTTGAGATTTCTAAATGCGTGGTTCAGAAACACAAACACATCGGGACAGTGATGTAGGCACTGTAAAATGTTGGTAATAATTGCGTCTTCCTCCTCAGTATTTAATAAATATGTTTAGTGTCTACCCTTTGAACACAACCGTTCAAATAACTATTATTGTGATGTGTATAAATTATATAATAATGAGTAGAAAAGGCTGTAGAACATGACTAGGAGAGTACCTGTTTTTGCCAGATGACGCTCCTAATTGTTCTTTCATCTTCAAGAGCTTCATATGCGCTAACTGAACAGTGCCTGTGCAGTTAAACACCCAGTTAATAACATCATGTAAACACAGAGATCTTATTTAGTTATAATAACTGGGAGGGAATCAGTCCTCTGTAGTGCCCTCCATTTCCTCTTTATTTCCTAATCCCAGGCAAAATATATCAGAGTAAACACTGGGTTGCAAAAGGCAAACATATGTGAATGTAGGGAAGATTGCAGAAATGTTCCAATCTAAAGTTCCACAATTCCCTGTGTCTCTTGCTTTGGAGCAGTGTATGCTGATAAAAACGTAGGGGAGAGCAGATTTCAACCCTTGCCTCTTCCTTCTGGTTTTCTGAGCTGGGAACCCCTGCTTTACCTTGTTTTACTCTGCAGCCCTTTTTCACATTTTTGAGAGACGGACAACATAGCTCTGCTACCCTTTCCTGCCTTTTCCCTTGATAATTATGGGGGAGATAATAGTATTCTACCCATACTGCAACTTGGTTAAATATGAAACCTTATTTAATTATTTATTTTGGCATCTATTCTGGCCTCCCCACATACAGGCTCAGGCAGATCACCCAGTTAAAACACAATACATAATTAAATATGGTTCCATAAAAACACATAAAAATATTTATAAAATCATACAGTTGGATATAAAAATTACAGTAGATAGCTTCCCCTGGTGGCGGCAGTCACTGCTTAGTTGATTTTAAAAACACGCACACAGGGTGGTGGACAGATCTGATAAGGAGGTTTAACTCATTCACCTCCTCTTCCTACTTGGCCGGCGGAGGCCTGGCCCAGCCTGAACCATATGCTTTGCAGAACATCTCTGTTTTACAGGCCTGGTGGAAAGATAACAAATCCTACATATGTTGTGATAAAAAAGTGATAAATCAGTTTTTTTTTTGAGGCAAAACCCAGTTGCTGTTAGTGGGGAATAGGGTTGCCAGCCTCCAGGTGGTGGCTGGAGATCTCCCAGAATTACAACTGATCTCCAGGTAACAGATCAGTTCCCCTTGAGAAAATGGCTGCTTTGGAGGGTGGTCTGTATGCCATTATACCATTTTGAGGCCCCTCCTTTCCCCAAACTCCACCCTCTCCAGGCTCCACCCCCCAAATCTCCAGGAATTTCCCAACCTAGACCTGGCAACCCTAGTGGGGAACCAACTGAAGGTCACAGGATCACACAGCTATTTTTTACAGAACAGTCTGAACACAACAAAGAAGAGGATAAATAAAAGCATACTTACAGCAATAAAGAAATAGAAAATAAGCAAAGCAGCAGTACTCTTAATATTGTAGATTGACTGTGACCTGTGTGTGAACAGTGTCCTAAAACCACTCATTTGACTGAACTTACTTTATTTCAGATACATTTTTTGGATTCATTTAACTTTGTTTTCATTTTTGTTTGTTAAAGCAAAATGAAGGGTCGTCTCATTCTACAGTGGATACACACACACACACAAACACACAAGAATAACAGTTATGGACTGTTATAGCTATTGCCGTCTTTGCCTACTTCAAAAGACAAAAAGAAATGGCTAATAATTTCCACGAATAGCCGTTTCTTTTTTATTTCCTTAGATTTTTTTTATTTCCTTAGATTTTTTATTTCCCTTAGATTCCCCCCCCCTTTCAATGAAATGCTTTCATGTTGGGATAAAAAGGCAGCACCAGCATACTTGTAAACAGTCCCACAGTAACAGAACAGAATTTAAATTTGTACATAGGAGATGGCTTCCTCTGTTAAAAGAGGTTTGCTGTAGTTAAGCTGTAAGCAAAACTTTTGTCCTTCTACTGGGCCAAAGTGGGTCTCTTGCCTATGCAGGATAAACTGTTGGTGCTACTCATACTGGTGTATTCAGTAGAGGTGGGCGCGAACCAGAAAAAAACTGAACCATGTGGTTCGTTTGTCAAATTTCACAAACCATGAACTTTTGTGAACCTGCCCCTGGTTCGTGAACCAGTTCGTTTGGTGCGTGAAAAGTCACATCCAGGTCAGAAAATCATCACTTCTGGGTCAGCAGAAGGTCTGCAGGAAGTCCATCCCCTGTTGCCTAGGAAACTGATTGATCGGCACCAGGCTGTCTGCAGTGACAAACCAAAAAACGAACCAAATGAACTAGCCTAAAGTTCGTAGCGGTTCATCAGAAATGGGATCTGACAAACTGCTGGTTCTCGAATCATGAGAACCAATTTATTCTGTCTAGTTACGACAAAGTAGCTTGATTTATAAGGAAAACTAAACTTATTGTAGACCGTGATTAATTTGATTTATGTACAACTGATTTAAAAGACAATAGAAATCAATATTCTTATATTTTGTCCTTTTCTTACAGAAGTCTTGTCTTTATCTTCCTTCATGTTGCAGCTTGTTTTCAGAGATATAACCTAATTACAAAACATGACTGATTTGAAATAACTTTTTCTCCGCTGACATTTCTCAATATTTATTTCAGTAAGCGTTCTGAACAACTGAAATTTCTTGGAGCAATTTGGCAGGATTTGTGGTGTTACTATGAGAAATTTAAGGGCCCAAACAATGCAGCATATTCATATCCTTGTTAGAATAAGCTGGGACATTTTGGAGCTTAGCACAGCTAACAAAGCCCTAATGGTAGTTTCTTAATTTTGAAGCTGTATTTTTATAATGTTTTGATTCTCTATTGCAATAAATCTTAGATTGGTCTGTATGTTTCTTCAACGACTCATCATAGGCACAGAATATAGTTAGGAATTTCAAATATTAACTTACATTAGACCTGTATCACACACAAGGGTTAATGTTAATAATTTCTGGTTAATGGTAATAATTTCTGTTTGACTGATGCTTGCATGAAATGCTACAATTCTTAAATGTAATTGTAAGTGCTGTGAATTGGAGACTTTCCCCATCAATAATGAGAGAATATTGTGTTGTTCATGTATGAAGGGAAAAAAGAATAAGTATGTTTTGTTTAATCAAGATTTGGTTATTAAAGAAAAAGGATGGGTATAATGTACTGTATATTAATATACTCTAGGTTTAGCTGTTTCCAGATTTTATTTTTTTATGTTGCTGGTAAACATGGAGCAGCAGCTTGTGTTTCATTGTAGCACTTTGTGGTCTCATTGATTTCTGTTGCATTATGTCAGTGTTTGTGGTCACTGAATTACACATTCCAAATGACAGGCTTTATAGAGAGAACCCTAGTAAACAGTGACGTCGTTTAAAAAGTCTCTCTTTACTGCTGCAAAGTTCCCATGTATGTGGTGAAAGAGCTCTTGACTTGTTTTTGTGATACTCTCCAATGAACCTCTAGCCCTTTGTGTAATTCATCTAGTGTATCAATTTGGCTATAGAACAAGTGTCTTTTTCTGTGCTTTTGTTTCTTCAGTTTCTGGCAAGACATGAAATATACTGTTAACAGTTATTGAAGTATGTGTACTTGTAACTAAACAGGCAACTATTAAACATGTTAAACATCATTAGCAATGCAATCCTCAGCAGCATTACACCATGCTACTATGCCCGTTGACTCCATTGGACTTAGATGAGTGTAACTCTGTTTAGGATTGTACTGTATTTCTATAGAAAACTTGCTTATTTTTTCATTGTGAGCCCTGTGCTTCTTCTTTAGATGTTACGATAGAAGCACAACCTTGGACTGTGATGGATTCTGCCCCATCCTACCATCCCACTGAACAAAGCTGAGGCCTTCCTCCAGCCTTAGGATCCTTTCTCCAATTTAAGTGGTTCTTCCATTGGAGGAAGAGCCACGTAAGTTGGATTCACCCACTCCATCTACTATAAAGGCATTCTGGTCTTAGCAAGTAGTGCAGAGCCATGCTCTTTTCATTCTCCCCTCTTCTATTTTATTCTCCAACAAACAACCCTGTAAGGTAGGTTAGGCTGAGTGCTTGTGACTGGCCCAATAAGCAAGCACGCATGGCATAGTAGGAACAACCTATTACCCCGTGCTGGCTTTACAGAATAACAAGCAAGCATGGGTCTTTTAAAATTGAGGTCCCTATATGTCAAACCAACAAGTAAATTTTGCTGCAGATTATTGCAGCAGTGAAAGCTTCCCTTTCAGTCTTCAAAGGCAACCTCATACCGAGCTCTCATTTCAGTAATCCAACCCACCCCCTAAAGTTGCTGTAGTATAGAATAATGACTTCTGTTTTAGTCTGAGACAAAGCTAACATCGGTGGTGGAAAGTGCTGTTAAGTAGCAGGTGACTTATGGTGACCCCAGAGGGTAGTGGTTAAGTAGCTGGGTTGCAATGCAGCACTTCACTGGTTTGAATCTCATTACTGCCATGAACTTGCCAGATGGCCTTGGGTAAGCTACTTGTCTCAGCCCCAACTGCAGTGTGGGGATAATAACACAACTTTGTTCACCACTTTGTCCAGAAGAGTGATATAGAAATGAACAGTTATTATTACTGTTATTATATTCAAGGCAAGAGACTTTCAGAGGTGGTTTGCCATTGCCTGCCCTGCATAGCAACTCTGGACTTCCTTGGTGGTCTCCAATCTAAGTATTAAGCCCTGCTTAGCTTCCAATATCTGATAAGATTGAGGTAGCCCAGACCATCCAAGCCAGGGCAAGCTAACATTAGTAAGATAAAAATTATTATATCTTCAACTGAATCATTTCTTCCAATAGCAAGCATGATATTCTAGTGTTTATGTGTTCAACAGTGAAGCAGAGCTAGCCACAGACAGGGTTTCTGTGCATTTGGACTCAGGGCTTCTCAGATATGTAGAAAAAATAAAGCTTGCAAATGAAAGGCACGGTCTGGTGAGAAGTGAGTGTTCTCATTTCCTGCAGAAGTCCTGGAATGTTGAGAGTAATTGAGCATCAGATCAAGGAGGAGAGACTGGTCAGTTAAAGTCCTTAAGAGTTATGGTATCATGAAGAATATGAAACATGTATCTCTTCCTCGCCCCCACACACACACCTCTTCCCTACAGCATAGGGGAGTATAAGAATCCTGCACTGATCCACTTGGGTTTGGAACTGAATGAGCAGGTTCCTGCACTTAAGCCATTTGTGCTATAGGGCAATTTACTGCAATGATAGAGTGCTGAGATTCAGGACTAGGTGAGCAGGAAGCTGTTCTGCTCCCCTAACTTGACATTCTTGTGTTATTTCACTATGGGTGGGTAGGGGAGGGGATTCCTCAGGTGGTATTCTCCCCTCCCCCCAGATCAATTCCTTATGGGTCCCAACTTGTACCTTTGATTATATAGCAACATTTCCAAGTTGAAGAAATATCCTACAGTTCCATGCCTGACAAACATGGTAGCTTAAAATATGAATAAATGAACTAATAACAAAGTACTCCAAAGATTCCAAATGATTGCTGCAGTCAGGGACAGTGCCGCCATTGAGGCGGTGAGGCAGGCGCCACGGGCATGGGGGTGCCGGGGGCGGAGGCGTGTGCCACAGAGCTGGTGTGCCTGGCCCGCAGCTGCTGCAGCCGGCCAGCCCTGCGCCGCCACCACCACATGCCCCTGGGCGGCCAGCTGGGCAGAGCAGAATGTGGGCAGCCTCTGCGCGCCGCCCCAGCCACCCGTCAGCCAATGGGCCTTGCTTTGCTGTGTGATGATGTCATCACGCAGGCCTGGGGGGGGGGTTCATGCGTGCACTGTGTGCATGTGTGTGTGCGCAGCCGCAGGTGCCAGAAATCCTGGCAATGGCAGTGGCAGCAGTTGCTGACAATGATGGTGTTAAACCTCACATAATGTTATAATTTATATCTGATAATTAACATCTTGTTTGTAGAAACCTATCAGCAAGAAATTGTTTGTACTACCTGAAAATTTAAGAATTATAAGATTGAGAAGGAATTAGGTTGCAAATTCATCTCTGATAATTTGTCTCTGATCCTTAGGTCTGTTCCCATTCTCCTTGATCTGCTTCACTAGATTGCATTGGTACCCAGAGGAGAGGGCATTTCCCCTTTGAAGCGCTTGTACCACCAATCTTGTGAACAGAAAGTGCATAAGAAAAAAAGCAGATCTGTCTACTTAGGACTTCACAGCCTTGACATCAGCTTCCATTTTACTAATTATCTTCCTCTTCTCATACAGGTTTGCACAATTACATCCTTGACACTGACAAACAGCTGTTGTACATTCTTTGTGCTAATTTAAAAGTAGTCTGCCAACATACGATGCAAAGCTGTGCCTGGTCAGCTGTACAATGTGCCCTAAGCTGCTAGTGTAGAGTTATAGCTAGAGATGCTGCCAATTTCACAAGCCTGCTGTTCTGACTCAAAAAATTCCACTTTGATTTTACTTCTCCCTTGTGCTAATCAAACTTATGGAGCTCTCTTTTTAAGCCAATTTCTATTTCCTTGTGCCAAATTTTACCATTAAAATGATGTAATTTAAAAATTATTTTTGAGGCAATGGTATAAAAAAGTTTTAAAATTGGAAAGCTTACAGTAGCATAACTGCCACATCAATAAACAAAATATAATAGCAAAAATTATTTCTGATCACTATTCTGAGAATTCAAAGAAATAAAAATGGAGGAATGGGTATCTGTCCTTGGAGGGGCCTTGGGTAAGGGACATTGATTTCCCATGGTGACATACATTGAGAAGAATGACCAAGAATGAATGTGGCATGCACAACTGAGTAGCAATCAAGCACAGATACTCTATAATCAACAGCTGGGATAGTGTCATGGAAGCAGAAACATATTCTCCAAGGCTTTGACCATAGGCGGATACCGTGAATTCTACTCATTTTACAAGGATTTACTGATGCTAGCTCACACCTTTATATGTTCCCACCATTTTAGAGGAAGTTCTCACTTGTTTGTTTATAAAAATATAGAGATATTTAATATCTGCAGCAGTATGTATCTCAAAATTCTTTTATGCTATGTAAATTAGGAAAATAACTGAGAAAATATGTTGGTGTCTGACTTTATACAATTAAGCCAACAAAACTTACTGCTGGCATAACATCATTTGTGGTTCATGGTGCTGATACTGGCATATCTCAGCTGAAGCACGTATTTGTTGTTTTTGCAATTCAACATTAAGTTACTTGATGCAAGAGAAAGTGTAGTGAGAATTACTGGAAACTGCCAGAAAGGGGAACAGAGGTTGAATAGCTTTGTATATAAAATATCTCTTTTTAAAATAAACATTAATGAGTAGATAGAAAATTTAGTATAACCACTTCAAAAGATCAAAAGATCAAAACTACACCTAAACTAGCAGAGTTCATGCTTGTTATTCTCCTGGGACCATAGCTAAAAAAATATTGCAGAACTAACTTGTTTATTTGGTCTGTGTTGGGCATAATTAAATTAGTTTCGGCAACATTCTGATTTTTAGCATGACCAAGGAACTATCATTTTGCCCATTATATATTCCAGTTATGCTCAGATTTTTTTATGGAGCATACTTTCAGCAGTTATTACAGGTAGCCTTTCTTTGACTCAAGCGAACCTTTAAACTGTCACTCACCAAGAATTCCATTAAAATTACTAATAACACTAAAAGTAAATTTGAACTATTGATAAGTGTTTCTGTCAAAAGCAAGAATATTTATCTTTAGCTATGATTTTCACAAGACTGCTTGTCTCATATTTCAGAAAGAATACAATTAAAACTCCTTTGAATCTTAGACTAATTAGGCACATGAATAATAACAGTACATAATAATACAAATATATTAACAAAGCATGTTAAGCTTCACATTACAAAAAAGTTGTAATCTTAGTTGTTCATTTTTCTTGCACCAACATAGAAAACATGCGCAGTGAGCGTGTAACGCTTGGGTTAGGATTCAACCGCAATGTGCCCCCCTCCCACTAAAATCTTGTGTGTTTTTATGCTTGATGTGAACAAGTTCATTCTAGCAGTAGTTCATGCCTAAGCAGAAACAGTTATCATGTGCCCCCATTCTAACTTCAACTTGACTGTATCTCATCTTGTGTTTTCGTTTGAGCAAAGCATAGTGCAAGGTATATTTCAGGAATTCCCAGTATTGATGTTCATTGATTGTATCATATTGCACATCCAAATAGGACTGTAATGACTGCAACAAACGAGACTTTGATTTTTATACACAGCCACATTGACCAGAAATGAAGAATCAGTACTTGATCTTATAGTAACTCTTTCAAATGGAATAGTGTTCAGTAAAACTTCTATCCCTATCATCAAATGCCAGGATCCAACCCAGGATCCAAGTGTCCTCTTGAAAAAGTAGTTTTTGGATATATTAATGTATTTATTACTGTGCCTTACTTTTCTGAATTTTAGTGACTTTGCATCTCCTTTCATTTTTTTTTCTTGTTGAGCTCTTGTATCTGTTGTTGTTATTGTTATTGGTTGGATCCTACAGAGAATTGTTGAAGGGGTTGTCAAGCTGAAAAATTTCAGAGCATGCTGAGGGAGGGTAAGGAAAGAAGTCTTGCTCTTCCAACTCTCCACAAGCGTTTATCGTAGGATCCAGTTCTGAATTATTTCTTATGTACCAATTAGCTCCTTTACGTGGATTTGTTGTAAATCTTTATTTAATTTTTCTTTTGCTGTAGGCTTGTTTCATTTATGTTTACTTCTGTGTGTAAAATATCAATAAAAATGGGTGTTTTAAAAAATATTGAGGGCAGGAATTGCAGCATGCAGAATTCATTATGCTTTTTCTCTTTTGCGTCCTCTCACTCTCAGCGTCACAAGTAAGTCCCTCTTTCCTTGGTGATGTGTCATTGTCCCTCCACTTGCCTTCTGTCTTTTATTTCTTCTCCTCTTTCCTTTTCCAGGAGTTTTTGTTTAAAGCTAATTATAACGTAAGATAAAGAGATGTGAAGCACAAGAGAGGAGAGTGAGCTGTAGATGTTGATCAACACAATGAGAAACCCTGTATTTGCCATGAAGATGTATCCCAGAGACTACTAGTTGCTTACCACTCATGAATGTATTAGAATTCTGGAGTCGTAGAAGAGAACATTTTCAGTTGTAAAGAAAATCTTCTAGTAGCAACTGAAAACTTTTGAAGAGGAAAAACTGGAGTGAATTGAAGATTTGAAAGGAAATACCCAATCTTGCTTTTATGCTACAGTTTGGAATCTCATCTGACTGTAGCAAGTGGTTATAGTTGAAAGAAATTGAGCAAGGTGCTCATCTTGGAACAGATATATAGAAGCAGATAACCAATTCAGTTTGGTTCAATTAAATAAAAGATACTGAACACCCTTTGTTTCTTACATGAAGCCTCAATATTTAATTTTTTTTCTCTTTACAGACGACGGTTGATTTCCCAGAGGTCTTCACTGGAGACTTTGGAAGACATTGAGGAAAATGCTCCCTTACGGCGGTAATTGTACATTGTGTGTGTGTGCATGCATGCGTGTGTGTGTAATGCACATACAGCATATTTTGAAGTATCTGTCCAGTAGGAACTGAACAATAGTTTACATCTACAGAATCAAATATTCTGCAATGACAATATTTCTGCAAACCAAATCTGCTGCAGAATGCATTGTCAGGGCTTGCCGCCGCTGCCGCTGGGCGTGGCACTGGGCAGTCTGCTCCTGACATCGTAGGGGGGCCAGGGATTCTGCAGGACCCTGCTGTGTGGAAGGAGTGGCAGTATACCTCACCCAGACTCCCTCTCAGTCCGCTCACTGGCCTGCTCAACCTGGCCTGCTTACCCTCTGCGTCCTCCTTCATTTCCTCCTTCCAGAACTCTCCTCCAAACCTCCACGCTTGCATTGCACCGCTCTCACTCCACATCATCACTCCTTACTCACACCCACCATCCCAGGGCTCTTCCCAGCCAGCTTTTATAGGGCTTCCTTCTACTGTCCCACCCCTCTTCCAGCCTGGTCTTGGGCTGCACCAAGCAGTTGCAGCTGGGGTAGCTGATCTGGCCCCACTGACCAGCACCAGCTGTGCCTTGTTCCCTGGCTGCCCAGCCTCCCTGCCTTGGCTGATTGCTGAAGGCCTGCCCAGCTGCAGTCCCCTGGCTAGCAGCCCGACCTCCCTGGCTGAGCTGATGGCTGAAGGTGGGTCCAGCTGTGGCTCCTTGGCTGGGTGCCCAGGGCTTCCTGCAGAGTGCCTCCCATAGCCCCACCTGGAGTGGCTTGGCTTTTGGCAACTCCTGGGCCAGGCTACTATTTTCTAGCTGGGGCGTGGCTTTGGGTTGTTGGGGCTGCTGCTGCTTCTCCTCCTCAGGTAAGGTCCTTGGGTGGGTGACTGCTGGGCCCCCAATCCCTGTGCCCTTGCCCCCTTCCACCTTGCTTAGTTCCCTTTCCTTCCCTAGGGGAGTGGGACTCGCTGGCCTCTCTCTCTGTCTCCCCCTGCCTCCTGAGGCCCTGAGCCTTTGCCCCTTGCCCCTGCCACCAGCAGGTTCTGGCTCCATTTGCCCGTGGGAGGGGTTGGCCTGCTGTCCCCCAGCTGCCCCCTCTGCCTGCCAGTCAGACCGGTTGACCTGCTGTCAGCTGGCCGCCCAGTTGACCTGCTGTCTGCTGTCTGACCAGTTGACCTGCTGGCTGCTGGCTGCCCCCTCTGTTCGCCCGTCAGCCCGGTTGACCTGCTGTTCCCTCCTACCAAGTCTGGGGGCTGGGACCCAGACCCCGGACATGCATATGATTTTTCTTTTATATGAGAATCCTAAGAGCTGATTCAGCTCACCCGATGAACCAAGTGGAATTTGAACTAGAGTACTGACACTCTAGAAAGGCAAGCTGTGGATGAATATTGTAGGGGTATAGAGAGAAGCTGATACGTGGTATTCAGGGAAGTTGTGGAGATCTGGGCCAGAGCTGAAGGCAGAGCATGCAAAGCGGCCAGCCAATCAGGATACAGGAAGTGATGCTTAGGAACTCTGGGTGGAAATTAAAGCAGAATGCAGATGCGGTTTATTTGTGCTCTATTGCACAATAGAAGACATAACTGTATAGGCACATATAAGTAAAGCAATTTTCTCTTAAGAAAGCTGCATTCTATGCAACAAATGCTAAGTAGATGGCTTTACAATTTGCCCTGTGATTTCCTCAAGTCATAACTTCCCAGCACTATAGAACATACAACTTTGGAAGGCTTAGTGATATTTACAATTAATTAGACTTCATCTGGCACCTAGCTAAGGAATAGACAAAGCCTAAACACACAATCACAAGTTGTTTTATTTGCTTCATGAACACACAAAGCTGCCTTATACTTAGTGAGACCACTGCTCTGCTGAGGTCAGTGTTGTCTGCTCTGATTGGCAGCAGCTCTCTAGGGTGTCATGTTGTAGAGGTCTTTCACATTACTTACTTTAAAATGGCAATGCTGGGATTGAACCTAAGATCTCTTGCGTGCAAAGCATATGCTCTACCACTGGGCCATGGCCACATCTCAGTCAGCACAAAAAGAGTACAAATAGCAGAACTCTTTGCAAAATAAAGCAGAGCATTTTGGTGTAAAAATGCTGGCTGAAGAATGTGTGCAAATCAGTGGTTTTGATTCACCACCACATAGTCACCTAAAGGCAATTTCTGATTACCAGTGGTAGCAAGGTAAAACTGTTATAAAACATCCCATTTCCTTCCGTATCACATATGCATCCTCAAATATCTATCAATGTTCAAGAGTATACCATGCTGCTACATTGCTGCTTCTTTTTTTTCCAGAGCTCTTTCATTCCCAGGCCAGGACAAGTCCCTTTCTTGAACTTTCTGGAAGCTGCACTTGAACAGCTTTGTGATTCATATGGCTTTTGACCTGCACACTTGTATGAACACATAACCTAATGACCCTAAAGGTGTCTGTTCCTTAGCTTGATGCCAGATCCTGCAAAGGAAAGTGTATAATGAAGGCTAATTAGTTTGTAAAGATCATTGGTGAGCGCTCTAAAGCAGTGTATTCTAAGTGCTAGTGTAACCTGATAATCTGAAATCTGCTTGAATATGTAGCATGTTCACCAGTTCAGAACAGCACTTACATCAAAGAATTTGTGTAATTGAATAATGGGGACTCAGTTATAGCAGGGGCTTTTAAAGGAACCAAATGCAAGCTTATAATATAAAGCAGTATTTCTATTCATAACTCCATGTGATCTCATTTTAATCTGTCATTTTTATTAAAAAATTAATAATATACAAGCTTTAAAATCGAACATCCATAAGAATTGTTCAGACTTTTATTGTGCAATAAACAAAAACTAATAGAATCATAGAGTTAGAAGGGTCCTCTAGGGCAGTGGTTCTCAACCTGGGGCCATATGGCCCCCCAGGGGGCCCCAGGATATTCCAAGGGGGGCACAGGTAAAAATTGCATAAATGGGGGACCACGGCACGAGACTAGAGGGCCACAGAGGGAAGTGAGAAGTAAAGAAAACAGAGAAGTGACTGAGAAAAGAAAACAAAAAAGACGGTGTGTGGGGTGCTGTTTCTTCATGCAAGTGTAACCCTGAGTCCGCTAGGGGGAGCTAAAGAGCAGGGGTATTCCATATAAGGATGAAAAAGCGCAATTTCCCCAGAGTTATTGGGAGGCCTGAAGGACTCCAGATTTTGTTTTAAAGCTACATATTTGATATTCTAGGTATGAGAATTCCTATACTAATGTTGATTAGCTACCTTTATACCAGTAGGACAGAGGGGCCACAGGAAGGAAACAAGGTTGGAAGGGGGCCACAGTCGGAAAAAGGTTGAGAAACACTGCTCTAGGGTCATCTAGTCCAATCCCCTGCATAATGCAGGAAATTCACAACTACATCCTACCTCCCCTCCCCACACCCCAGTGACCTCTGATCCATGCCCAGAAGATGGCAAAACGTTTATTTTGTTCCTGTGTTCCTAAACCAAAATACACACTAACTTCTTTTCTCAGTATCTTCTCTGCTTTCTATTCTCTGCTTTGTATGCAGTTTATTTCTTGTCCCTACTAGCATTTTGCCATGCTTTAACAGGGATGGCGCCACTGTTGAAGCAGTGAGGCGGGCGCCGCGGGGCCGGAGGGGGTGCCGGGGCCGGAGGCGCGCATCCGGCGCCGCCGCCGGCCAACCCCGCACCACTGTCGCCACCGCCACACGCTCCCGGGCAGGCGCAGCAGCCATGGGCCAGGGATGACAGGCAGCTGGGGCGACGTGCGGCACGCAGGCGGCCTCCTCACCGCCCCAGCCACCCACTGGCGGCACTGCACGATGACGTCATCATGCAGTCTGGGGCGCGCGAAGCTGGCTTCCAGCACCAGAAACCCTGGCACCGGGGCTGTGCTTTAATATCCAGTGAGGGCTTAGTTGGTTTCTTCCACTGGTAGCTTTTGCAATTTAAAATTTCAGTAAATGGAGCATAAAGAAATTGCTTGTCTTAAATATCTTCATAAGGCCTTTACTTGATACAGATCCATACCAACATTGTTTTCATTCTATGAAAGATTCTTTAAAAGTCTGTCATTGACACACATGAGCAAGCAGGTATTTTAGAACTTTTCCTGAGTGGTTGGATTGCAAATCAGCATTCTGCTGGTTCAAATCCCACTACTGTAATGAGCTTAGTAGGTGGTCTTGGGTAAGCCACTTCTCTCGGTCCCAGCACCCTAGTTATATTGTGGGGATAATAATAACACTGACTTTGTTCACCTCTCTGATTGCAGCACTAATTTGCCTAGAAGAGCTGTATTTAAGTATAATTATTATACACAACTTAATGTATCTTTCCAAACCTAGTGAACAGAGCCTCCAGATCTGATTTGCACATGCAAGAGATTGAGAAGAGCATGGCACAGTGTTCCAGTGACACCATGCCAGACTGCAGGGAGAAGATCACATTTTTAAATGTTCCTCTGTATCAGTAACTCCCTTCAACTAGAAAACCAGCACAGCAGCCAAAGAGAAGAGTGGCGGTAGCTCATGTGCTGGGGAATACTCCAGCTTTTGTCACTATACCTTAGAAGGCTGGGAAGAAGCGGGTAGCGTTTCCAATAGACAACAGGAGAAGACAGTAGTAGAATGTAGGGTGTGGCTGCAGCACTGCATAGGTGTGCATCTGCTAAATTGTTACTGGAACCATAAGCTCACACTAGGTTCCACTGGCCACTCAGAAGTTGCACACCTGCGCAGTGCTACATCTGTGAACCCTGCAGATTCATCACTGCTTTTCATTGCCATTGTCTTCCACTGCCCCTTCAGTAGCACACAGTGGTAATGGCTGCAATATTCCCTGCACTCCAACCCACAAGCCACCTCTGGAGAGGAGGTAAAACTGCATGCTATCTTTCTGTTTGCAGGGAGACTTTCATGCAAAGCAGCTGTTCAAATTGGAATCTCCATCTGTAGGTTGAAGTTATGTAATACATTCTACCCCCTCAATCTCCTCCCCTACAGAGGAGGAAAAAGGAGGAAGCAGAATTTTTTTTAGAAAAGGTTTTAAATCTTTATGTGCAAGAAACTGTCTATTATGCAGTGTCTAGTAAACAAGACACATATTTTTTCTAAATTGCACTAAATTGCACTCTTTGTATTCCCTATGGAAAAAGGATATATCCTTTTCACATACTATTTCCTTGTAAGACCTGTAACAGGATGTTCAGTTTCCACCACCCCCCTTCTAGTACATATTGTTTCTTGTTTTCTGTACTTTGTCTTCTTACTTCTTTATTGTTTCATTTATTGCTGCTGACTCCCTGAATCAGACAAGGTGTGGAGTGATAATCTGTTTGGTCTTTCTTTCCTGTCTTGAGATTTTTCATCTGTACTGTAGAGATCTTAAATATTGCTGTTTCTCTGCTTTTCAGATGCCGGACTCTGTCAGGTTCACCCAGACCAAAGAACTTTAAGAAAGTTCATTTCATCAAGAACATGCGGCAGAATGATACGAGGAGTGGCAGGTATTTTACAGGCAAAGAACATTTGTTTGTTTAGATGTAGAGAAAAATGACAGCAAGAGGTTGTCAGGGAAAATCTTCCAACTATGCCAAGATTGCTTTTATTTTACTTTACAGAGCTCGAGAAAGAATTATCACCTTTAAAATGTGTAGAGTGGAAAACGTGCATAAATAAGTGCTAGTGAATCCCCTCAGCATATGGCAGTGCGTGCAACAAACATGTACAAAGATAACCATGCCCTATCAAGAGAATCTCTTATCTGTCATTTAGGGTTTGGTGCCTGTGATGTGTGAACTTAAAGTGATTATGGCAGTGCATCTTTCTGTGTCTTTTCCTTTCCCCCAGAAGTCTTCTTGGACCCCGCCCCCCAAAGCCCAAGGGTGTGTGTTGGGAGCGTTTCATGGACGTTATTATTTGCTTCAGTTACCTCCTGCCTTTCTCCCCTGTTGGAACTCAAAGTGGCTCACATTGTTCTTCTTTCCTCCATTTTATCCTCACCACAACTCCATGAGAGAGGTTAAGCTGAGAGTGTGCGATTTGCCCATGGTCACTCAGCAAACTTCCATGGCAGAGTAGGGGTTCAAACCTGGGCTACCCAGATCCTAGTCTGACACTCTGCTGCAGTGAGGAATGGCAAAATCATGTATCCTCTTATGCCAATGGAAAATTCACTCTACCCGCTTCTCTGGATAGGTAGGATTTGGCCAGTTACTCATATTTTGACCACATCCAATTGGACTGTTGCAATTTACAGTTTGTGGGACTGCCTTTGGAAGCTTCAACTGGTAAAGAACTCTGCAGCAATACTCCTGACTGGCAGTCTTTTGAAAGAACTATTCAGAGAGCTTGATTCCTTGTGGACGCACATCAAAGTCCCAAACAGTCTGGAGCCAGGGTATCAAAACAAACTCTGGTTCCCATATGAACCGGCCTTCACTTAAGATTTTCTGCAGAAGTGTTACTCTGCCTCTCCCACGTGCAAAGGTGAGGTCAGTGGTTATCTAGGGGCATTTTACAATTGGAGAAGAGCATGTGAAGTGGAACAATCTTGTTCTCCCTTCCTTCTGAGCCCTTGTTCCTCTAAGGGGAGGGGACCCTTATAAATGCCATAGAAGGCAAACGGGGGTCTGCAGTGGCAGGGAAGAAAGGATGGAAATTGCAGCCCCTTCCTTCCTCCTCTTGTTAGAAACAGACCATAGCATACAAGACAGGCCCTCGACTGTGGAACTCTCTCCCTCTAATAATTCACCTGATAACTAATTTTAGGTGCCAGATAGAGTTTTCTATTTGTTTGTTTACCCAGGCAGTTTGTTGATTTGTTTATGCATTTTGAGATTTGTTTACTCTCTTTCCCTGAAGTTTTGGGTACTGCTTTTATGCTGCCTTTTCTGCAATATTTTGATCCTTGTACATGATTTATATGGTACAGACTTTTGAATCTAATTGAATTTAATAGCCTTAGAAAGCTATTACACTAAAGAACTTGCAATGCACAAATTTATTAAATTGGAAGAATGTTCCTGGAATTAACATTTCTTTGTAATTCTCTGCTCTTCTCCTATAATATGTAACAGGGCCATACATACATATTCCGGCGGGTATTCAGAACACTATTATCAGTGTCATTGGCAGTGGGTAGATATCAGTTTTTTTGGTACCCCTGGGGACAGAGGGGAAGGGGTGGCATCACCAAGCAGAGCCTTGGGACAGCCACAGGCTTTTTCAGTCTTTTGGGGGCCAGTCAGAAGGAACAGTAGGGGCTTGTTAGCCCATTCCTTCAGTCACCATCCCAGATCTTGTTCATGTAATATTAGTGTACAACAAACGTCATTATCTGGGCTTAGTGATACAGGCTTCTGAAGTGGTTCTCTGTTGGCTTGTCCATCTGTATGTGGCTCCATATGAGTAGTATTTTTCCTTCTGCTTGAACACTCTGTATCCCATTCATTGAATGGAATAAAACAACCAAATAAACTGGTCTGAAAGGTCTTCCATCTGGCACTGAATTCCATCTGTGCATGGGCTTACCATTTGGCAGCACAAAGCTTCTACCTGACAAAGCACATTTGCAGCAGTAACAGATGGCAGGAACTTTCCTTGCCAGGGCCACTTTTTAATACATATGCTTGTGGTTGCTTTCACTACCATGTGATAGAATTCCAAAGGTGCCCACAGGCTCCTCTAGTCCGGGAGCCCTGGACTAGAGGAGCATTTATAGCAAATTAACGCCCAACATAGAAGACATCCTGCACAACCCATAACAACATCTATATTTTGATTTGAAAGCTTAGGACATCTTGTACATTACATATTTGGCTATCAAATTGCATACTTCAAAAAGACTCATGTCAGATGCTTTTGGAAACTTAATTATTGCTCTGAATTGTAGTAGTTACAGTAATTCTTGTGTGAAAACACAACAAAGTGAAGTCATCTGTTTGATACTAGGTCTTGTTAGTGTATAAGTAGTAGTGTTATCATCTGCTCAGCAGGCATCAATTGTTGTTGCATTTATGAATTGTGACCTAGAGGGCCCATTTAATTTCTCAATTATCCATGGTACAGCATTTTATGTAAAAAAATGTTGTGACATCAGCTGCTTGACTTATTAGTCATTTCCCTTGGACTGCCTTATCAGAGTGACTTAAAAATAATGAAAGACACAAAAATACAATAAAGAATTTTTTATGAAACCATTAAGTCAATATACATATAAAGGTGACCAAAGTTTTTAATTATTTACCACTCACCACCCTCTCGTTTTCCTACAAATATTTTTTCTCCAACTAAATAATTGTTTTGCTTAATAAAGTGACATGTTTCAAAGCACTTTTTAAAAAACATTGGCTAGTTTATGCTGATTGCCTTTATACGTGTACACAAAATATGAAATTCTATTTCTCTTGCTTTTATTTAGTGCAATTAGTCAAGATTTGTACCAGTTTTCATACTATGCTGCCACTTTTTCCTGTTGCTAGAGAACCTAGTTTAGCAAGGTAATTGTGCATATGCATTGACCCATATTAAGGGCTCCTTGTGTTGCGTACACACTACTGTATACAGAACTCTTCCTCTGTCTTCCTGCTAAATATGCCATTGATTATGGCCAAGGGGCTTGAGACCAAGTTTTGGTAACCATTGTGTGTATGAATGCATAAGTGCCTGGGTTTTCCATTGGATGTTGGAAAGTACAATGTGCAGTGTGACTTATGAGCCGGAACTGGTGAATTTGGGAATTATACAGAAATGATTATGTCCGACAATACAAAGGGGGGGAGAATAGGGCTGTGGAAATTCAGTACATTACTGGATGCTCTATCCTATATGTTTTGTTTTGTTTTGTTTTTATAGAATAGTCCTCATTAGCGGCAGAAGATCCTTTTGTAGCATATTCTCAGTGTTGCCATATCGGAACTGTAGCCACATTGGGTATGCATATATAATTTTTTCATACTACTGAGTTTTATGAATGTACATTGTGTGACACACCGTTTTTGTTTTTACAAAACAATACATTTATTTAGTTAGAATGTATTTATCTGTGATAAGTTACTAGTATTGATATCCACAGATCCCAAAGAATGTAATAAAAAACTGGTTTGCCTTTCAGCATTTGAGATCAACATTCTTGGACTGAGGCTTATATGCAGCAAGGTGGATTGTAGCCTTGCACTGAAGTATTGTTCTTATTAATTATTCTCAGTGACCTTTTGAGTAGAAGAGGTTCCTTGATCAAAATTCACATCTGGGTCATCTTAACACAGGATTGAATCCAAAGAGTCTTTCCATCTAATCCATTGTGAGACCTAACATAAAACATGGTTCAGAACGAAATACTTACTACATATGTGGATCTTCTATGGCACCTAAAAAGTGCTTTCTTTAAAAAAAAAAATAACAACCAAAAGTAGAACTTAGTATTGTTCTAAACTCCCCAAAGATTGCGAAACCAAATTCTTAGTCGGTATTTAATGACAAATGCATTGGATAACATTCCCATTTTAGTAAGAGAAGACAAATTGAAGTTCAGCTCGTCGGCATAATGGCATGTCTTGTGAAGAAACCATGCTCAAATTATACTAATTACACAGATGGTTCATAGTCTTTGGGTAGACGCCTGCCAAGTTTTCCACTGGTAAAAGAGGGCATAGGGTCTTATTTTTGACCACTGAAAAGGCTATGCTGAAGACTGTGGGACTGTATGGATAAAAGGCAAGTGAGATGGAGCTGCAGAGAGGGGAGGAATTGAGTGAGATCAAGAAGAAAAGTTAGTATGATCCAACCTTCTGAATTTCCATGCTTCCAAAAGTGAGTGGTAGGTATATGTATGTCATATAAAGCAAAAGTTCCATTACTGGGTAGAGATAGATAGGCACTTACTGCCTTGTACAGCAGGCAATAACAGTGGTATCCTAAGCAGAGTTACCATCTTTTAAGTCCGTTGAAGTCTATGGGTTTGGATGGATCTCTGCTTAGGCTTGCTCTGTAAGACGTCTTTTGCATGAAAAAAAATCTAGTTTGAACATGAACTAGGGGATACTTTTCTGATTAATCCTCATCAGTCCTGTCATATAATGTTGGAGCATGAGATTTATAAAATTATTGTTTTATCAGGCTTCTGTCACAGTATGGAGGTTTTGCTTTCTGTGTTATTTTTAAAATCTGGTTAATATTTAATTCTCTCTTAAATTATTCACGGAGAGTTCACCTTAAAGAGTGAATGCCCAGCAGGTCTCACGTATGAGTTTTCATTATAAATCTGCATCTGCATTTAAGTAATTGAATAAATGTCTTTATGAAAACAATTATTCAAATCTGTGCTTGAAGGGAGGGGTGTTGATTTTTGTTTGTTGTAGCCTAGGCTGAGGGCGAGGAAGGGGAGAAAGCCAGGCAACAGATTCAGACCCATACATAAGCTGGAATGAAAACTGGCCACAACTTTATTGAATACAGCATGAAAGGGGCATTGGTGATGCATGTGGGTCGAATTGCATGTGGGTCGAATCCCAAAACATCGGCTGACCTGCCTGCTAGCCAATGACCCTAACCCCCCCCCCAGACTTCCGCTAGGGAGGGGGGCTAAGGAGTGACATTAAGGGGAAGATCACATGGGTAAATACCCCTATGTGATACCCCTGCCACCTGGGAGTGAATATGCCCCGGTAGCCCCCAACCTGGGCATGCACCTCCATAACTCACCCCAAGATTCCTTATGGGGGAGGCTGGGCACGCAGACCCTTCCTCCCCCCAAAAGGGATCCAGTCCAATGCAAACCGCCCTACAAAGTTGAGAAGAGGAACTATTGAAAAACACCAAAAAGAGAGAGGTGGGTGGGTCTTCGCTGGTGAGGGCAAAGTGCAGTGAGGCCAGGCCCGCAGCTTCTGGTTGCTGGACTGAAGAGCAGACTGCCTCTCTGAGGTCTGGTGCCTGGCCCCACCCCCTGGCAATTCACCCTCCGGCTGCCCCAATAGGGTGGCCGGGATTTCAAACTGATTGGCTTGTGGGCCCGCCTGACAGAGCCGGGCGAACCCTCCAACACAGTGGCTGCTATGCTCTGTTCCCTTCCACGCTTGACAGCAGCAACCTGGCCTCCTGGTAAGTCTGGTGGCCATCACTTCTCTGAATTTCAGTTCAGATTTGTGTGTGTGTGTGTGTTTGTTTGTTATATTAGTTTTTTAGTCTTCCCTCCCCACCGAGCGGGCTCAGGGCAGAGCACAACGTTTTAATTTACATAAAAACATATAAAAGCAGATAAAACATTACAATAAAATTTAAAACACTACATACAATAAAAACTCCTCCTCAGATGGCGATTGAAGAGTTACTTCATTTCAAACATGGCCCATATATCCATATCTATAGATATATATAGGGTGGTGTACAGATCTTTTCAAGTCAAGTCAAGTATGGCCGGTGGGGGCCCAGCCTAGCCTCCGCCATATGCCTGGTGGAATATCTCTGTCTTACAGGTCTGGCGGAAGGATAATAAATCCTGCCAGGCCCTGGTTTCATCAGACAGAGAGTTCCACCAGGCCGGTGCCAGGACCAAAAAGGCCCTGCTCTGGTCGACGCCAGGCAAGCCTCCCTAGGACCAGGGACCACCAAAAGTTTTTTGTGTATAGAACGAAGTGTCCTCTGGGGTATATATGGGGAGAGATGGTCCCGCAAATACGCTGGACCCAGTCCACACAGGGCTTTATAGGTCAGCACCAAAATCTTGAACCAGACCCGATACTCAACTGGTAGCCACAATGCAGCTGGTGTAATATAGGTGTTATATGTTCCCCTTTCGGGGCTCTTGCAATCACCTGCGCAGCTGCATTTTAAACCAGCTGTAATCTCCAGATCAAGCCGAAGGGAAACCCTGCGTATAGCGAGTTGCAGTAGTCTACTCTAGAGGTAACCGTTGCTTGGATCACCGCTGTTAGGTCGTGGGTTGACAGGTAGGGGACAAGCTGCTGGGCTTGTCTCAGATGGAAAAATGAAGACCGGACAGCTGCTATGATCTGTGCCTCCATAGTCAAGGAGGCATCCAAGATCACCCCCAGGCTCCTCACTCCCGCAAGCGGCGCAAGAGCGGGGAGCTGGAGTCCTGTACCCATGGACCCTAGACCCACATGCAGGACCTCCATCTTTGTGGGATTTAGTTTCAACCGACTGTTTCAATCACCCAGTCACAGCTTTGAAGGCACGCTCCAAGACTTCCGGGGCAGAGTCAGGCCATCCGGCCGTAATTGAATATATATTGTAGTGTTAGCCAGGACATTAAAAATTTTAACATAACATAAATAGAAATTTGTTCCAAGAAGAATGAAATAATGCTATAATTTTAACACACATAGTCTACGTCATATTATTTTATGGACAGCATATTAAAAGAACTCCCTCAGAACTATAGGATAATTTTGTAATGTTGATCAGATTGTAACTTCCTAACATTCATACAACAGACAAGATAATTTCTAAACTCCTTATATAAGCAATTTAAGCACATTGAATTTTCTAATTTAATTCTGAAATGAGTGAAAATTAGTCTGTAGTCTTAAAAGAAATGGAGGTGCTACAACATCTGATTGTTTTGATGTGCAACCTGTACTCTGGACAAGAGGCTACTGTCAGGACAGAATATGGGGAAACAGAATGGTTTTCAGTTGGCAAGGGTATCAGACAAGGATGCATATTATCTACCTACCTGGATGCATATTATCTACCTACCTGTTCATCCTCTACGCAGAGTATATCATAAGGAAAGTTTGATTAGATCTACAAGAAGGTGGAGTGAAAATCTGTGGAAGGAACATTAACATTTTGCAATATGCAGATGACACCACGTTACTGACAGAACATAGTGAAGACTTGAAACAACTACTGATGAAGGTTAAAGGAGAAAGCGCCAAAGCAAGATTTCAGCTGAACAAGAAGACAAAAGTAATGACTACTGAGGAATTACACAAATATAAAGCTGACAATGAGGAAATTGAAATCGCTCAAGATTTTCTATTCCTTAGCTCAATCATCAACCAAAAGGGAGACTGCAATGAAGAAATCGGAACAAGATTGAGATTTGGAAGAGCAGCTGTAAGGGAACTAGAGAAGATCCTTAAAGATAAAGATGTCTCTCTGGGAACCAAGATCAAGATAATCCAAACTATGGTATTCTCCCATTATTATGCATGGATGTGAAAGTTGGACAGTGGAGAAAGCTGACAGGAAGAAAATTGATTCATTTGAAATGTGGTCCTGGAGGAGAGTTTTGCGGATACCATGGACCGCCAAAAAGACAAATAAGTGGGTACTAGATCAAATCAAGTCTGAATCCTCCCTAGAAGCTAAAATGACAAAACTGAGGCTATCATACTTTGGTCACATCATGAGAAGACAAGATTCTCTGGAAAAGTCAATAATGCAAGGAAAAGTGGAAGGCAGTAGGAAAAGAGGAAGATCTAAAACAAGATAGCTTGACTCGATGAAAGAAGCCAAGTCCTCCTGTTTGCAGGATCTGAGCAAGTCTGTTGATGATAGGATGTTTTGGGGCTCTTTCCTTTATAGGGTCACCATAGGTTGAAGGCAACTTGACGGCACATAACACACACACACACACACACACACAAGCACATTGAATTTTTTAATTGCATTCTTCAGAAATGAGTGAAAATCCCATAGAAAGGATAGGGCTGCAATGTTGGTTTCTTGAAACCCAAAATGATAGTCTCTCTACACGAGACAGCTTACATGAGGATGCTCAAGTGAAGGGAAACGCAATGTTAGCCAGGAAGCGTAGTTTGGCTCTGTCAATTTTACCTCTGTCCAGGAAGGTGAAATTAATAAAGTCTGTGAGGAGCGATCTCTGCCAGCTCTGTCTTTTTAAACTACCTTCCTGGAGAGAGATGAAATTGACAGGCGCTAAACTATGCTTCCAAGATAACATTGCATCTCCTTTCACTTGAGAGTGCTCATGTAAGATGTTTTGTGTAATATTATTATAATTATATTATTATATAATAATATATATTATAATTATATTATTATAATATAATAATATATTATTATTAACTGCACTTATATACCACTCTTCTAGACAGATTAGTGCCCCACCTAGAGCAATGAACAAGTTAGTGTTGCTATCCCCACAATACAGCTGGGGAGCTGGGACTGAGGAGTGGCTTACCCAAGGTCACCAATGAGCTCATGGCAGTAGTGGGATTTGAACCAGTAAAGTACTGATTCTCAGGCAAACCACTTAACCACTGTGCTACAGCAGCTCTCTAGAGTGTAGAGAGATTCTGAGTTGCTATACCAGGACAGGGTTTTAAGTTTCCGTCAAAAGGTACAGCCCCCAAGCTTGCAGTGAGATCTCTCTCCATTTCATTGCTGAGATCTACTAGCAGTATTGTGGTCAGGCTTTTACCTTGATTTTCCACCAGTTATGTCAGATTTGTCTCACATGACACAGCTCTCCAGTAGAATCAGGCTGCCCTTTTCTCTGTGTATCTTTTTGTTCAGTGTGTAGAATCAATGTTTTTATTGCACCTAATGCTAGCATTTATTTAAAGTAAGACAATATTGTTCCATACACAATTTAAAAATACTCTGAACTAGGGATGCCGTCTCCAGGTTGGAAAATTCCTAGAGTTTTGGAGGCAGAGCCTGGGAAGAGAAGAGTTGGGGAGGGGAGGGACCTCAGTGGGGTATAATGCCATAGAGTCCATCCTCCGAAGCAGCCATTTTCTCCAGGGAATCTAATATCTCTAGTCTGGAGACCCATTGTAATTCCAGGCATTCTCCAGGACCTACCTGGAGGTTAGTAAAGAGTCCAGAAGCACCTTTAAGACTAACCAACTTTATCGTAGCATAAGCTTTCGAGAACCACAGTTCTCTTCGTCAGATGGATGGAGGATATGAAGAAACTGGCCAGAGATATATAGGTGGTGAAGGGCAGGGGGAGTAGATGCAAATCAGTTGCAAAAGTCATGCAAGAGCTGGAGTGCACAATCCAGGCTGGGTGTGACCCCCTCCCCTCCGTAGCTGAATCTGAATGGAGGGCAGTTACTTCCGATAACGAGAGAGCCATCCAGAGTCTCTATTCAATCCAAGTCTGATTGAATCAAATTTACATATGAATTCCAATTCAGCTGCTTCCCATTGGATTCTGCTTTTGAAATGTTTCTGTTGAAATATGGTGACCTTTAAGTCTTTAATGGAGTGTCCTGGTAGATTGAAATGTTCTCCTACTGGTTTCTGGATATTGCCATTTTTGATGTCAGATTTGTGTCCATTTATTCTTTTGCGCAGAGGTTGGCTGGTTTGTCCTATGTACAGAGCAGAGGGGCATTGTTGGCACATTAAGGGCATATATCACATTGAAGGATGAGCAGCTGTAAGAGCCAGAGATTTTGCAGTTGATGCTGTTGGATCTTATAATCATATTTCCTGGGTAGGTATGTGGGCAGAGTTGGCATCTGGGTCTGTTGCAGGGTCTGGTTCCTGTGTTGGTGACTCTGTTAGCCGGTTCATGATTGTTAGTGAGAAGTTGTTTAAGGTTGGGGGGCTGTCTGTAGGCAAGGAGAGGTTTTCCACCCAGGGCTTGTGAGAGAGAGAGGGGGCAGACAGACATTATCAGAAGTTATTATTATTTCATTATCTTGAAAGCTTATGCTACAATAAAGTTCATTATTCTTAAAGGTGCTACTGGACTCTTTACTGTTTTGTGAATACAGACTAACACGGCTAACTCCTCTGGATCTATTACCTGGAGGTTGCAACCCTACTCTAAACATGTGCCTACAACTGCTTCTCATGATGCCATGTTACACCACTGCTGTGAGACTATTATCACCACGTGGGAAGGGGCAATAGTGTGTGTAGATCTTTACCCACTGTGATGGATAGGCCTCTTGAGAATGTGGCTTGCATACAAGCTACAGATATGTGAGTTTGCACGTACGTTTGTATGAACATAGAATGATTTCGGGGGTGAGGGGGTTACTATCTATATTTCCTGACTTGGAAGTCTGTTTCTGGTCCTGTTTATCTTTACCATTATCCACTAATACTCTGGGAAATGTTCAGAGGTGGTAACAAAAAGCCATCTATGGTACAGTACAACACAACACTAGGGTTAAGTGTCTTATGAAACTTTATATTTGGATTAATTATAGAAAATACAAATACCAGCAAGCATCGCAGAACTACTACTGATGAAAGTTCTGAAGCCTTCTGTTAAATGCATACTGGATGAAGATCAGTCTTCCCTTGAGCATTACTTGTATTGAAGTTTTACTTTTAACAAAATAAGAACAGCAGTTCAGCTACTCTTAATTCTTCTCTTAGCCTAAATTATATGTATGCAGCTATGATGTGCTGTTGTGGGTATTTGCCTGCAAAATTATACATTACTGTTAAGAAATGTTATTTTTCTTGTCAAGTAGTAGTTATTCACACATTATAGTTCTCCCTTTTATCAGTGTGTAAGAAAGAATATATTGGGATTTGTTCACTTCAGAAAATAATTAAATTCATCCTGTTGAGCAGATGTTGACTTCCTTTCAGAATATGATAATTAATGAAGATAAGCTTATTGTATCTCTGATTTGTAGAGATATTCCCTGAAGGGGAAGCAAACATCCCTTAATTCAGAAATCCTGAAAATTAAAAAACAAAATTGGCACGTCTGTAAGATAAGAGCAATATATGTTTTGATAAGGATTAAAATAAGCATGGTTAGCAGCAGTTCACCGACCCTTAATAAAAGAAAAATTATATAAAATATAAATTTCAAATGATGTAAGCACCAGCTTTTGTGTTAAAAGCATACCCATTTGTACCTTTTTCACAGATTCATCAATTTGTGCTATTTTCAAGAGTCCATCTGTGACAGATTGCTCATTTTAGAAAGCCTGGAAGGGCTGTACACACACAGCTGCAGGACTGTTAAGGGTTAATCTCTGACAGAATCGGAGAGCTTTGAGTGACAGCCTATTCCAATGGATCTGATTGGGTAGCATGAGCTGGAAAGCGGAGCGTCTTTTCAGTCCTAGCAGAGAGGAATCCAGTGTGAGGAGTTGGGAGACAGAGTCCTAAGGGAGAGCAGTTTTAACCCTGACAGGAGAATTGGGGAAGGGTAGCAAGGAGGTTTGGGAAGTAGGGGTGGACTCCCAAATGGGCCAAAGAAAAAGGGATAGATCTTCCAAGGATAGGAGATTTTCCTTACCCAGTCAAATGGGGGTAGCTCTGGAGAACAAAATTTTTAAGCTGCCTAAAAATTTCACAGGCACAGTATGGGAGTGATTTTTGCTGATTTCCCTTCTCCAATGGCAGCCCACCTTGCTTCTGATTCTGATGGGGAAACCCTAGTAACTGCTTGGGGAGACCAGAAATCATTCTTCCTCACACCCACAGAAACTCTAGGCAGGATCCAAGCCTTACTTGCCCATAGTTTAATTTTTCTCCAAATGTTAGTTGTTCTTCAGGCAAACAAAACAAAATCTGTTTTTCCTAACATCTGTGAAAATCTTACGTCTTACAGTGACATTTATCTAAAATTTCTACAATGAATACGTACTTGCTTCAAACAAAAGTATTTCTAGGCCTCTTCTGAACACGTCTTACATTAGCATTTGCATATTTAATCAAGAGATAACTTTTTTTCAGGCTTACCATGATATTGGATGAATAATTTTGTTAGTCTCTGTCAACAGTTGTGTATGTTGGGCTGCCTTGTTGCATTCTTCATCTTCCTTCTTTTTTCCATCTTGTGCAAATACATTATTTGTACATTAAAATTATGTGTAAGCATTACTGGGATTGAAACAATAGTACTTCATCTTCAGGGTTTTTTGCTTTTAAACTTCAGTATTTTTCAGAAGAGACGCTCTCTGTATAATGAAATTATTTTCTTCTTTGTGTTTGGGGTAGGGGGACAGAACACACAGTATTTCTTTGTGATCTTATCTAAAATATATTAATCTTTGGTTTCTGCATCTTAGGGATATGAAAACAGAAGGTGGCAGACAGTGTCATTCTTCTGCAGGAGTTTGTTTGAAAGATATTGTTGGCCTGGAAGGTGTGGAATTAGGAGCGAATGGGAAGGTAAGAGTACTTATCCTATCAAATAAAATCTCCTCAACCAAATTTAACATGTTCACGTTAGGCTAGCAACCCAGGGAATTTTTTTTAATCCATTAAAAATTAATTAATTAAAATTAATATTATCCTGATCTTTTAGAAAACAATGGCTTTAAAACTATGAATAGACATTCACAACGCAGCTTATAAAATGTGTTTACAAGTGTGCCTTCTGAATAATATTGTTGTTGCTCTCATTTTCTAGACTGTTTCTTACACCCAGTTTCTGTTTCCAACAAATGCTTTGGGAGCACGAAGAAACACAATAGATTCCACCTCATCTTTCTCACAATTTCGCAATGCAAGCCATCGTAGCCTTTCATTGGGAAGGGCAAACAGCACTCAAGGAAGCATTGATGCAGGTAATGCTTTAGAATGTGCACCTATGAACCTTTGGCATAACTGTTCCTTTGTCGAAGCAACACAGTGTGCATTCCACAGACCTCCAAGTATCCCTACACTATTCCATGAGATCTAGCTGGACCAAATAATAAGAGAAATGAGTGAAATTTTACAGTTTCAAATAAATAAGAACCCAGAACTCCTGCTGCTAAACTTGGGAATGGAGGGAATCCCAGCCCACCATAGGACGTTGATATTTTATATGACTGCAGCAGCTAGACTTTTGTATGCGCAGAAATGGAAAGTACAAGAAGTGCCAACTATTGAAGATTGGATCTACAAATTGCTGTATATGGCTGAAATGGACAAGATGACAAGAAAACTGAGAGATCTGGACTCAGGGCAGTTTAACACAGACTGGGAGAAGCTGAAACAATATCTGGAGAAGAAGTGGGAGGTGGGAGGAAAACTGTGGCAGTTTGAGAACTACTGAAGTACAATAAAAGTATAAAAGAGAGGGGTGACTTTACCGGGGGAGGAAGAGAAATGTGAATTTATAAGCAGTTAGATTAATTAATTGATTGAGATATATATAGATATGTAAAGGTTAATTGATAGAATATTGATAGAGAATAATTAACGGTTTAAACATGAGGATTGAGTAATTAACAATTTTTTTTTTTTACTTGATAAGACTTATATGCACCAAGCTGAATGTATAGAAGAGTTAAAATGACTGACTATGTGATGAGTTATATAGAAATACTATAAAAAGAAGAAATGATTAATATAGAGAGAACAAATCAAATTGTTTGATTTAAATGTGGGAAATTTTTATGGTTTATGATATACAGAAATATTCAAAACTGGAAAATGGGATAAATTGTTTATCTAAAGAAGTATAGTTTGGATGTATAGTAAGTAAAAGAGGTAAAGATGTACTGCTTAATATAATGGAGAATATATATTTTTAGATAGAGGAAATTAATAGAAGTAAGGGAAAAGAGACAGAGGGTGGGAAAGCTGTTGGAAGTCAACAAAAGGGGGGGAAAGGGAGGGGGTTAGAAACGAAAAATCAGGGGATAATTGAATGCAATGTAATGTAAAAATATTAATGTTCTAACCCAATAAAAATTTTACAAAAAAAAAAAGATCTAGCTGGACCAAACAGGCCCTGCGACAGCATCTTACTACCCTAGTAATTTTAGTGTTAGCTGCTGCTACTGCTTATGGCCAGAAGTGAGGGCACCCTGGAACTGTTGCAGCTGGAATTGTTGCAAACAATGGCTAGTCATGCCAACTGTTTTGGGATGACGGTGGACTATGTAGTACCTCTGAGCCCGTTCACACCTGCACCTCGGTCAATAGATCTTGCCCGTTTTGTTTTGTTCCCAGTAAGGCCACTTGTACTTCTTGCTTTTAAAAAACATACCAGCTGTTATGTCATTTCCTAGTAGAGTTTGTTTCAAATTCATAAATTACAGGTAGAAAATCCTGCTGTCCTCTCCCATCTGCATCTTCTAGCTAGTTGGTAAATTAAATATGTGCTGGGGATGATGATATTTACTTCAATCCTTGAAGCCACCTCATCCATTGCTAAGTTTCCACTGAAAACCATATCACCATTCAAACCTTCCCACCCCCCTCTCTCTCTCACTGTTAAATATTTACTTTCAATGTGAAACACACAGCGAAAGCCTAAGTTAATTAAGCTTGTCAACTGTTTCTGGGTCCCATATATTACAGTATATGCTTACTTATTTGCTTTGGACTTTATAGGCAGTGACCTTGGAGATTATATTGAATATGACCCTAACCTTTTAGATGATCCTCAGTGGCCATGTGGGAAGCACAAGCGGGTATTAATATTCCCTTCATATATGGTAAGTTGTAACTGATTGCAGTAAAGAGAAGGTTGGAATTTAGTCATAGGCTGTTTATAACTTTGAAATCACATTTGGTCTGTCTCACATTTATGTTGTGTTGAAAAAAGATCAAAATATAGCATTTGCGTTTAGGAGATGTAAAAGTAAACAAGTGTGGGTCTATGGAAGTGTAAATGCCTTTAATGCCGGGGGGAGGGGGGTCCTGGACAGCAAATTAAAATGTTGCTTTTATTATTTTTCTGCCCTTTGTTCTGCTGCTTGTATCCCACTTTTAAGATGGTGCCTAAGAGAATTAGCTTAGCTACAATTCAGATCTTCATTCTGCAAGACAGTCTCTTTTAGCCTCAATCTTCCAGCTGCAGTATGGGAATAATAGCACTTCCCTCTGCAGTTTTACATGGTAGGTTCCATCATCAACCATTACAGCAGCGTTGTTGTCCCTGCTCTGAATATGTGGTTGAGTCAGTTGTACATAACCTGCGGCATTGTGAGTTTTACCAAGAAGAAAGAACTCAATTGATTATTTCACTTCTTACTAGGTTTAAGCCTTTATTAATTTTAAGACTGAAACTCTGTGGGAATATTTCTTAGAAGACACTCAGAAATCTGTTTCATATGCGGAAGCTAAATTCTGTTCATTAGCAATTTGGAAACGAAAATCCTTGATTGATGGAATTTTGAATTAGTGCACCCATTTAAAAATTTTTGATGTATAATTTGATTTTATTACTTGTAACTGTTTGTTTAAAGATGTATATTAAACCTTCGGTGGTTAATTTGTAATTGCTGGTCTTATGACCGTAATGAATTGAATTGAAATATTGGAATAATAAGGATTACAACATATGCAAACTGTTAAAAACAATGGAAATGCTATATAAATGCTAAATTTTATTAATGCATGATTGTTATTCCTAGTTTCACTGCAGGAAACTAAAACGTGTTAAACTTTAACGGGCCCGGCTGGGAGCAGGGCGAGGGGGCAGGACGGAGAGCCGACCACGCCATCCCCCAACTGGCTGGATGGCTCCTGGGAGGGCTCGCCGGTGTGAGCCGCGAGCAGGGGTTGGCGCACGCCCGGCGCCAACGGGGCATCCGTGGGGGAGGGGAGACAGCGGGGAGGCAAGGAAGGAGATGGGGGGGCAGGGAGGATGGACAGACATGGTGACCAATGAAAGCAAGGAAAGCAGGGGCGAGAGCAGAGGGTGGAGGTAGCACGCACAGGGATTGGTGACGGGTCCAGGGGCGGGGAGGAGTTCCGCTATAAAGGGGGAGGTCCCGATGACGCCGAAGAGGAGTAGCTGACTGAGAAGTGGCACAGAGCGAGGGAAAGAGAAGTTCTCGGAACAGCTGGCCGGAGGCTGACCCTGGTGGTGCAACCATGGTCCCGGCCCAGTCTGAGGCAGAGGGAACTCACCCCCTCCCCCTGGAGGTGAAGGAAGGGACGGCGGAGCGCGGGGAAGGCGCGGCCGGCGGGGCGGGGCCTCACTTTATTTATTTATTTATTTATTTATTTATTTATTTATTTATTGGGTTCATGTATGCCTCACTCTTCTCCACATTGTTCTCCTCTCCTCCATTTTATCCTCACAACCATGTGGAGAGCTAGTTGGTGTAATGGTTATGAGTGGCAGGACTCTAATCTGGATAATCTAGTTTGATTCCTCACTCCTCCGCTTGAAGCTGGCTGGGTGACCTTGGGTCAGTCACAGCTTCTTGGAGCTCTCTCATCCTCACCTACCTCATAGGGTGCTTGTTGTGAGGATAATAATAACACACTTTGTAAACCACTCTGAGTGGGCATTAAGTTGTCCTGAAGGGTGGTATATAAATTGAATGTTGTTGTTGTTGTTGTTACTATGATGTAGGCAAGGCTGAGTGTCTGAGTGGCCAAGGTCATCCAGCAAGCATCCATAACAGAGCAGGGATTTGAACCTGGGACTACCACCTTCAATACTCAACCACATTATATCTCTAGCACTGGCTCTCTATTGTAAATATAAATGCACTTTTTCCAAAAGGTTTCCACAATTTTGGTCACTATTGTAGTTACAGTAGCTACTTCTGTGCACAGGAATTTACTCATTCCCACCACGCTTCTCACATGGAAGTTTCACTGTGTTTTGTATAGCTAATATGTAGGCCTTATTTGAATAGCATCCCAGCAGTATGCATGCTCTCAAGAAACCAGATCATATGACTGCTTCTATAATGGTTTCCCAAACTGATAAAATACAGTAAATATAATAATAATATACTGCTGTCATTTCTGGGAGAGGAGAAATGCTGCTGTGGAATGTAGGAGATAAGGCTGCACTGCCATCATCCATGTGACTTTCTGGTGTACAAATTAGTCTCCTCCTACCCACGCAAGTATTTCATACATCATTAGGGCAAGCGAGTGAATAAACAACAATGGTTGCTGCTGCTGTGATGTCTAGTCAGACCCTAGACAGAATACAGCTTTAATTACTGTATTTCACAAGTGGGCAGAGCAGAGAGTGGTCCTTGTGTCAGCATGGAACATTTTGTTTTCTATGCGTTGAGCTCTGGCTTGTAATTAAACTTTCATTAGTTAACAGGTTTTTGTCATTAGAGCTTGGCAGCTGCAGTCTTATAGAGATTTTTTTCCTTTACGGATGTGGACAGAAATCAAGAGAATAAAGTGAAAGGGGTGAAGGGGGGGATACACAAAAGAGGAATAAAATGTACAAGGTAATTGGAACAAATGGCTGTGTAAATCAGTTTTTTGCCATTGTGTACAAAACATAGCGGCAGTGAACTGTTGTTTTTGTTCTAGCCTTTTGATTAGGGCCTTGATGGCAAACTAGGGACAAGATTGACCAAATGGGGCCTGCATAATTTGGCATAAGATGAAAGAGGTACTTGTAAATTGATTGTGATTTTGTTGGTAATTGGGTGGTTAGCTTAAATGTATACATTTGGGGGATAATCTTCAAGAGCACCTACCTGCATTTTCTACCTGCTCATGATTTGGAGGGGAGTTCACCTAGACTGGATGCTGCCAGCTTTTGGCTGGCACAAGGAGGAGGGGGTGATCATGCCCAGTTTCCTTCCTTTCCCTGTAGTCCCATCCTTATGGCTTTGGATCCATGTGGTTCACACATTTCTCCAACATAAACATTTGGGGCGTCGGATGAGGCCCTTTCTCCCTTTCTTGCGTGAGTGGAAAGACTGTTAGAAGCCAAGCTGATGAAGCTTGTTACACCAGAAATACTTAGGATGCCTTTCAGTCTGAAATTTTTCATTTATGAATGTGCTATAACTGTAAGAGACAGAGAATTTTTTAAACTATATATACTTTTTAAAAATGGTAACAATTGTGTAGTTAGAGAATATTTAAATAAATGTTCTTTGAATCTTTTGGGAGGAGCAGAAGATTAGTTGTTATGTTAAGTTTCTTATCTGCTTGATGCAGAGGAGTTAGCCGTGTTAGTCTGTGGTAGCAAAATCAAAAAGAGTCCAGTATCTGTATCAGGCATCTGACGAAGAGAACTTGATTCTCGAAAGCTTATGCTACAATAAAATTGGTTAGTCTTAAAGGTGCTACTGGACTCTTTTTGATTTATCTGCTTGATTCATTGATCTTTGATGCTTGTTATTTATGGTGTGACCATTTTGACTCACTGATTTTTGAAGTATTTGTTGTCTGTTTTACTTGGCTCACTGATTTTGGTGATGTGACCATGTATTTATAATTTGAGTCTTTTAATGCTTTTTACTGTAGTGTTTATTAATCAATAGCTTATACTTTTGTTTAGTTAATGTTTAATTATTTATGTAATCTATATGGAAAATTAATTTTAAAAATTTACAAAGAGAGAGATCTGCAGAAAATACATGAACAGTGGGTATGTTTTCCAGTTACTTTCCTATTATAAAGTACACATCATATATTTTCCTGAAGCTTTTGATATCTGTCCTCTTTGAAGAAGACTGTTACTCTTGCAGGCAATACAGGAAAAAGTCAGACCAAGCCCCTCTACCCTACTCTCCACTATCCTGGTTGTGTGCTTTGCTTTGATGGACAATTCTGTCTGTTCTAGTATCCTGCACTGTCTGCTTGCTGACCAGTATCCTAATCAGGGCTCATTTGGAGGGGGAACACACTGGAATGGTGTTCCAGAACATCTGAAAAGAGATCACATGGGTTTTGGCCCTACCCACGTGATTCCTTTTCCTCCCCGCTGCCCATGTCTTTAGCAGCAGGCAGCGGTGGATGCAGGAGAACCACCAACCCCCATCCCCACCTCCTGGATTCCCTGGCAGGAACCCAGGGCAGGGGCGGCCACGTGGGGGGGGGGGCTGCACTGCCCATCCTCTGGGCCTGCAAGCGGTGAGGGCTCTCCAGAGGAGGGTAAGCTGCTTTCAGTTCATTCTGCTTTATTTTCATTTCTGACGAGTGAGTGAGTGCAAGCAGGGCTGCTAGGGCTGGCTCTCCAGAGGAGGGTAAGCTGCTTTGAGTTTGTTCAGCTTTATTTTCAGGAAATCTGGAGATTTGGGGGGAAAGGGGCCTGAGGGGTGGGTGTTTCCTTCTGACACACTTCCAGTGATGTCAGGAGTGTGTGGCATATGCAAATCAGTTATGCCAACGACACACTTCCGGTGATGTAAAGGGGTGTGGCATATGCTAATGAGATGTGCTAATGAGTTATGCTAATGAGTTCCTGCAGTTCTTTTTCTATGAAATGACCCCTGATCCTAATGTTGTTGTCCCTGTCAGCTTGTGACAAAGAAAGCAACATTTTAATATCCGGCCTTGATGTTGAGCAAAGGAAAGCACGAATGTACCATGCAACAGCTTCTGAAAACTCACATACCCCCTGGGTAGTGATGCAGCCAAATCTAATACCAGTATTGAAGGACTTCTCTTCAGAGGTTGAAATGGTTTTTTTTAAGTAATATTTTATTCTGTTTGTTCATGTTGGCACAACTGCACTGAAGAATTGTGCATTGTGTGGCTTAGAATTACATAAAAATGAACGTACAATTATAAGGATGCTGGATCTTCAAAGCTTCCTGAATGACTAGGCCAGTCAGATTAGTCTGATCAAATATTTGAAGATTTTAAATCTAATTCTCAACCTTTGAACAACAAATAAGCTTTAAACAATGAGGACATTAATCCTGAGTTGATCTTTTCTTCCAGTTTATTACTAAACTAACTTGCAAGAGCTTGCTTAGCTTTTCCTAACTTGCTTGTTGTTTCAGCATGATACTGTAGGCCTTACTTCATAAGGTCCTACTGTGCTTGCTCTTCTCCCTCACTCACTCCTTTTCACTTAGCCTCACCCCCAAGTGGGTGCCGTCAAATGAGTGTCATTTTCTATCTGTCTTTCTGAAATGAGAAATGCAGCATTTTGGGAACCACATGACCTAGCCCAGGGAAGCAAGATATAGTGTGTTATCAGGGCTCCTTTCATGCAATTTAACTTCTGTATTACTGTATTTACTCAAAAGGAATGTATGATCATTCCGCTAAAAAAATTATGCACCCCCATTTTTTTTACTGGATACAATTGTAACTTGTATGTGAATGTACAATGACACACCTTTATGTGGCATACTTGGGGAAAACCCCTAATCTTGAATTGGAGTAAATACTAAAACTCTATGGCAGCACAGAAGAATTGTTCCCTATGCTCCTTTAAATATCTCAAGATTAGTACTATCCTGATATTTTTGGTGAGGCACATCTCACGTTAAATTTTAATGGTTCTGCAAGTGAGTGCTTTTAATTTTTATCTCTTGGCTAAATGTAAAATTTCTTTACATTGACAACTGATTTAATATATCACCATCAGTCCTTTGAAGTTGGTTGTTGAACTGTAAATATTTATTTACTTTATTTATAGCCCACCTTTCTCAGTGGGCTATATATCCACTCTTTCTTCAAGGTGGATTACATAGTATAAATCAATATGAACTATGGCTGGAACATTCAGAAAACAATGCAATAGGTTACAAATGTCAGTACCCAGTAGTATAGTCTGCAGTCCCTATGCTTTGCCAAAGCATCTTTCTGAACCCTTTTGGTACAGTACAGCCTTCCTACCGGCTTAAAAAAGCCTTTCTGAATAATTCAGTTTTGCAGTTTGCAGAAAGCCAGTAGAGTGGGAGCCTTTCTAACCTTGTTAGGCCATTCCATATGGTTTGGAACCACAACAGAGAATGTGTGTGTATGGGCAGCTGTTGCTTGTGCCCATTTGCAAAGTGGTACATGCAGAAGGCCCTGTTCGGATGAGCGAAACTGACATAGCAGAGCATAATGAACAGAATCAGTCCTGTAAATATGAGGTACCAAGACCATGAAGGGGCATGTGTGCATTTATATATATCTAAAACTGCAATCTGCCTACACCAGGGTTATCTTATGTTCCTGGCAGCATCTCTGTGCCTTTAACACCAGCATACAAAGCAGAAGTGCAACAGGTCCTGGCTGCCAATAAACATTATTCTCAAACGAAGACAGATGATCTGTAATGAGTCACAACAAAGCCTTCTGTTACAGAGAGAAGCAACTCAATTTTTTTTTAATTGTATTTTGTGCCGCTTCTGTCGTACGTACAAAATGGCAATGATTAATGAAGATAAGTCATGGTTGTTGGGGGTTTTCCGGGCTGTATTGCCGTGGTCTTGGCATTGTAGTTCCTGACGTTTCGCCAGCAGCTGTGGCTGGCATCTTCAGAGGTGTAGCACCAAAAGACAGAGATCTCTCAGTGTCACAGTGTGGAAAAGATGTAGGTCATTTGTATCTACTCAGGAGGGGTGGGGTTGAGCTGAGTCATTCTGTAAGAGTTTCCCAGGGTGTGGAATGCTAATGGCGGGAGGCTTCACTGTAACCTGAGGAGGTTCTTTTGCATATGGATTGGTGCTTGATGTGCTAATCTTCTCTGCAGGGCTATTGTCGGGTGTGGAGTGTTTTGTTGGCCTGGTGTTTTTCAGAACTGGAGCCCATGCTCTGTTCATTCTTAAGGTTTCTTCTTTCCTGTTGAAGTTTTGCTTATGCTTGTGAATTTCAATGGCTTCCCTGTGCAGTCTGACAAAGTAGTTGGAAGTGTTGTCCAGTATTTTGGTGTCCTGGAATAGGATACTGTGCCCTGTTTGAGTTAGGCTATGTTCAGCCACTGCTGATTTTTCAGGCTGTCCAAGTCTGCAGTGTCTTTCATGTTCTTTTATTCTTGTCTGGATGCTACGCTTTGTGGTCCCGATGTAAACTTGTCCACAGCTGCAGGGTATACGGTATACTCCTGCAGAGGTGAGGGGGTCTCTGCTGTCTTTTGCTGATCGTAGCATCTGTTGTATTTTTCGGGTGGGTCTGAATACTGCTTGAAGGTTATGCTTTTCCATAAGCTTTCCCATCTGATCAGTAATTCCTTTGATATATGGCAAAAACACTTTTCCTGTAGGTGACTGTTTTTCCTTGGTTGTTTGATTCATCCTGGGTTTGATTGCTCTTCGGATTTCATTTCTGGAGTAGCCATTTGCCTGAAGTGCGTGGTTTAGATGATTAATTTCCTCATTGAGAAAGCGCGGCTCACATATCCGTCTTGCACGATCCACTAATGTTTTCATTATGCCTCTTTTCTGTCGGGGGTGGTGATTGGAGTTTTTGTGTAAGTACCGATCAGTGTGAGTTGGTTTCCTGTAGACCTTGTGACCTAACTGAAAGTTTGCTTTGCGGATGACCAAGGTATCCAGGAATGAGAGTTTTCCCTCACTTTCTTTCTCCATTGTGAATTGTATGTTCAGGTGGATGTTGTTGAGATGATTCAAAAACTCCCTCAATTCTTCCTCCCCATGGCTCCAAATGATGAATGTATCATCCGCAAACCGGAACCATACACTGGGTTTGTGGGGTGCTGATTCTAGAGCTGTTTTTTCAAAATGTTCCATGTAGAAGTTTGCTATAACTGGGCTGAGTGGGCTCCCCATGGCCACCCCATCCATCTGTTCATAGAATTCGTTGTCCCATTGGAAGTAACTGGTTGTCAGACAATGATGGAATAAGGCTGTTACATCCTCTGGGAAAATCTGATTAATCAGTGCAATAGTGTCTTTTACTGGAACCTTGGTAAACAGGGATACAACATCAAAACTGACAAGTATGTCTTGTGGATTGAGTTTCAGAGAACTGATTTTGTTGATGAAATCTGCTGAATCTTTGATGTAAGACGAGGTTTTCCCGATGTGGTCCTGCAGGAGATCTGCCAGATGTCTAGCTAATTCATATGTCGGTGAACCAATGGCACTCACAATGGGTCGGAGTGGGACTGAATCTTTATGTATTTTGGGGAGTCCATATAGTCTAGGTGGCTGTGCTTCAGTCTTGCATAGTTTTCTGTGCAGGGTATACGGAAAACTATGCAAGACTGAAGCACAGCCACCTAGACTATATGGACTCCCCAAAATACATAAAGATTCAGTCCCACTCCGACCCATTGTGAGTGCCATTGGTTCACCGACATATGAATTAGCTAGACATCTGGCAGATCTCCTGCAGGACCACATCGGGAAAACCTCGTCTTACATCAAAGATTCAGCAGATTTCATCAACAAAATCAGTTCTCTGAAACTCAATCCACAAGACATACTTGTCAGTTTTGATGTTGTATCCCTGTTTACCAAGGTTCCAGTAAAAGACACTATTGCACTGATTAATCAGATTTTCCCAGAGGATGTAACAGCCTTATTCCATCATTGTCTGACAACCAGTTACTTCCAATGGGACAACGAATTCTATGAACAGATGGATGGGGTGGCCATGGGGAGCCCACTCAGCCCAGTTATAGCAAACTTCTACATGGAACATTTTGAAAAAACAGCTCTAGAATCAGCACCCCACAAACCCAGTGTATGGTTCCGGTTTGCGGATGATACATTCATCATTTGGAGCCATGGGGAGGAAGAATTGAGGGAGTTTTTGAATCATCTCAACAACATCCACCTGAACATACAATTCACAATGGAGAAAGAAAGTGAGGGAAAACTCTCATTCCTGGATACCTTGGTCATCCGCAAAGCAAACTTTCAGTTAGGTCACAAGGTCTACAGGAAACCAACTCACACTGATCGGTACTTACACAAAAACTCCAATCACCACCCCCGACAGAAAAGAGGCATAATGAAAACATTAGTGGATCGTGCAAGACGGATATGTGAGCCGCGCTTTCTCAATGAGGAAATTAATCATCTAAACCACGCACTTCAGGCAAATGGCTACTCCAGAAATGAAATCCGAAGAGCAATCAAACCCAGGATGAATCAAACAACCAAGGAAAAACAGTCACCTACAGGAAAAGTGTTTTTGCCATATATCAAAGGAATTACTGATCAGATGGGAAAGCTTATGGAAAAGCATAACCTTCAAGCAGTATTCAGACCCACCCGAAAAATACAACAGATGCTACGATCAGCAAAAGACAGCAGAGACCCCCTCACCTCTGCAGGAGTATACCGTATACCCTGCAGCTGTGGACAAGTTTACATCGGGACCACAAAGCGTAGCATCCAGACAAGAATAAAAGAACATGAAAGACACTGCAGACTTGGACAGCCTGAAAAATCAGCAGTGGCTGAACATAGCCTAACTCAAACAGGGCACAGTATCCTATTCCAGGACACCAAAATACTGGACAACACTTCCAACTACTTTGTCAGACTGCACAGGGAAGCCATTGAAATTCACAAGCATAAGCAAAACTTCAACAGGAAAGAAGAAACCTTAAGAATGAACAGAGCATGGGCTCCAGTTCTGAAAAACACCAGGCCAACAAAACACTCCACACCCGACAATAGCCCTGCAGAGAAGATTAGCACATCAAGCACCAATCCATATGCAAAAGAACCTCCTCAGGTTACAGTGAAGCCTCCCGCCATTAGCATTCCACACCCTGGGAAACTCTTACAGAATGACTCAGCTCAACCCCACCCCTCCTGAGTAGATACAAATGACCTACATCTTTTCCACACTGTGACACTGAGAGATCTCTGTCTTTTGGTGCCACACCTCTGAAGATGCCAGCCACAGCTGCTGGCGAAACGTCAGGAACTACAATGCCAAGACCACGGCAATACAGCCCGGAAAACCCCCAACAACCATCGTTCTCCGGCCGTGAAAGCCTTCGACAAGATAAGTCATGTTCGAATAATTAACTGCAAACTGTTGAACGTTACACATATCTCCTTAACGATAATGCAGACTCTCAATACCGTAAGAGAATGCAATAATACAGAATTAATGTATTGATAACTCGTAGAGGCTTCTGGTCACTTTATTAATGATGTCACTTCCCTGCTTCCTTGTGGAGGCACCAAATGTTTCTTCATTTCTGCAGTACAGTGAAGCATAAATTATTCAGGTTGCCTTTTTACAGTGATCTTTTTTCTGGTGGTGATAAAAGGAATCCCCCAAGACCATGTTTAAAATTCTGTCACAAACCTAGGCACATAAACTATTCATTACTTCCATGAAGCAGAGATCCACAGTGGGTAGGCAGCTGCTCCAGAGAACACAAGAGCCAGAAGACCCAACGTAGATTCATTATGCTTCTTGAAAATGTATTTCCTTTCCTATAGCTTGAAGCTTGCCTGGGGTGAGGAACAGCTGTTCTTGGCAAACACCAGAGTGGCAAATGGCAGCTATTCCACTCCGTCTGGGCATTCTTACTCTTACTGTGGACACCTGTGCATGCAAGAATCACTGTACTGAAAAGTGCCCTTAACAAAGTGCCCTTGTAATTGCTTACATATGCATTTTCGATCTTTTAGTTTTAGAGAGCTACTAGCAGGAAGGGTTATGAATACATTTTGGAAAATAAGGAAAGGGATGACAATGGCCAATCCAGTGTCCCAGCTCTGGAAGCTGTACATAGATCCAGAGGAGTTAGCCAGGTTAGTCTGCAGTTGCAAAATAGTAAAGAGTCCAGTAGCACCTTTAAGACTAACCAACTTTATTATGGCATAAGCTTTTGACAACCACAGCTCTCTTTGTCAGATGCATCTGATGAAGAGAGCTGTGGTTCTCAAAAGCTTATGCTACAATAAAGTTGGTTAGTCTTTTTTTTAAAAAAAAGCTTTTTATTGGATTAGAAATATTTTAATGTCCATTACAATCAATTTCCTTTAAAAAATTCCAATTCTAACCCCCTCCCTTTCCCCCCCCCTTTTGTTGACTTCCAACAGTTTTCCAACCCCTTATCTATTTTCCCCTACTCATTTCAAACTTATTTTACCTATTAAACATATACTTTCACTCTCTTCTAAGCTTACCTATTATATCACAATGCTGTCTCATTTCCCTTTCCATTTAACTTAACAACTAGATAATACATTTCTGGCATATATTCTTCAATAATCATTTTGGTAACCTGTACTCTATCTTACTCATTCTGATCTCCTCTATATTGAACAAACTATTCCTCATTATACATAACTTTAAGTACATTATAAACATTGCATACCTTCAATATAGGTCAATCAATTTAACCCAAAAAAGTTGGTTAGTCTTAATGGTGCTACTGGACTCTTTACTATTTTCGAAGCTGTACAGACCCTGTACCAGGGAAGGGGCTGTGGCTCCAGTGGTAGAGCTTCTGCTTTGCATGCAGAACATTCCAAGTTCAAAGGCCTAGGCAGTAGGTGATGTAAAATATCCCTGCCTGAAACCCTGAAAAGCATTGCCAGTCAAAGCAGACAGTTCTGCCCTTGATGGACTGATGGTCCAAGTCAGTATAAGGCAGCTTCATTTGTAACCATACCAAATGGTAGGATTAGATGCTGTGCACTGAACAGCAGGCGCACACCAGAACCCTACTTTGTTCTGTACTGCGGATGGGTGCAGTGGCTAATTGCAGTCTTTTGGCATCAGTGCTGGCACCAGAAGTGCCTCAGCATTTTCTGCACAATAACATTTCTAATTCAAGTAGTACAATCTGTACCATGACCTCTTACTTCCACTTTTGACTAGGATAAAGAAGAGTATCTATTTGTACATGCAGCCATTGCTTTTTTAAAAAGAAAGTTCCATGGTTCAAATTGTATATTTTATCTTTCCAGCTTCACGGCTTGGGAATGTAAACCCTGGAATGAATTTTTGATGCTTGATTTTTTTTTCAACTTTCTCATAACTTTGTTGGTTGTTGGAAAACTTTTTAAAGAGTGGTTTAGAATTGCTTTGATAGTCTAGAGAGTCTCCTAAGTAACTGGTCTCAGTGGCGAGCCATGGCAAGAACTCATACTAGTTTAACACAACCACAGGGGAGCAACCTGATGTTTAGTTGTCTGTTTCACTGAAGGGTATGGCAGGTCATTGCTGTGCTTGCTGAATGACTGCCAGAATAAATAGCTACCAGTTCCAGTGGACTCGTGCCAGGTTTTTCTCTGAGTTTGAGCACTAACAGCAAATTTCATGTTCACAGAGTAAATAGTCTGCCACATTAATACATTTGACTTGCTTTAGGGACTTCAAATGCCATGTCCGTCACTGTGACCACTTTTTTTTCTGTCCACAATCTAAATATGAATATTGTTCTCAGTTGTGGTTGAGTGGTGGGATGTAAAAGAAATTGATTTTCTTCAGAACTTACATCATTAAAATAATACACACTTTAAAAGCTTATAAGCAATAGCCGTATCTTCTTGCACCAAGTATATAGGCAAAAAATGTGGACGCAGGTGGATTCACCTGTTTAACTCCAAAACTGAATCAGAACTTACTAGGGTAATGTAGGAATTGTAAAGTCCAGCCTGCTCCCTAATGTGTATAAAGGTAAGGAAACTTTTTGACATAGGAACACCTTCCATATATACAACCACCCTTCCCTTCCTTAGCTTGCATGGTGTACTCCCTTGCATGGATGTTTGAATTGTTCTTGAGCCAGTTTATAAGCCAATGTGGAGGTTCTGTGAAGGTGTCTGCAGATCGTGTGTCCAAACAGTTGCTTGCTCTATCAATTATAATAAGTATTGATGTGCCTTTCATTAATTCTGCCATCCAATATTCGAACCTGCATTTTTGTAGGCAAGCAGTTTAAATAATTTCATAGAAAACTGAGTGACAAGTATGGCTGTGCAAGGGTGGGTAGATTCGGAGCGGGAAACCGATTCGGAATACCCCGAAATCCGAAGCGGCAAGCCGCTTCGGATTCGGGGTCCAGGAATCGCTTTGGTATGCTCCGTGAAGATTCAGAGCATACTGAAGCGAGGAGGGGAACTCCCCACCACCACCCACTCTCCCTGGGGCAACCCCTCCACCCCCCCGGGGAGACCCCCCACCCACTTACCTGGGTTATCAGCTGGGTGGCGGCAGCAGCACAAGGCTGCATGGCCTGGAGCCAGCCGGCTCCTCTGCTGCCGCACCGCCGCCCAAGCCTGTGGGTTGGTGGAGAAGGCCGGAGCCGCCTCCTTTGGCCCTTCCTGCCCCTCAAATGGCTGCTGCAGCGCTGGCACGCCGTGGCCATTTGAGGGGCAGGCAGGGCCGGAGGAGGTGGCTCCAGCCTTCCCCACCACCCCGCAGGCTCGGGCGGCAGCGCGGCGGCGGCAGAGGAGCCAGTCTGGAGCCACCACAAGGTAGGTGGTGGGGAAGGTGGGGAGTTAATGTTTAAAGGGCCCCACTGCTGCTTGCAAGCTTTTTAAACAAGCCCCGAAGCTTTCCGAATGCTTCGGAAAGCTTTGCTTCGGTATTCCTGGCCCCACTTCGGGGAATACCGAAGCATTCCGAATCGGGTTGCTTCGGGTAACTTAACCCGAAGCACACAGCCCTCGTGACAAGTGTAACAGCTTTGGTAGAAGCAAAAAAGAATGATGAACAAAAAAGGCATTGCTTGAAGACGCAAGAAGAAAACAGTAAGCCTTAAGCATGTAAACTGTAAGATCTTAGTGCAGATTTTTAGGTCTTCTAAACTGTAACGATCTTGCCATAAAATATAGTTCATGGAATTTGCTGATGAAGAAATTTGCTATCGAATTATAGTTCTTAGATTTTAAGTGTTGAGTTTTTATATCTGTCATGACTGCAAAAAAAATCATAAAAAACAATTAGAGGGCTGATTGTTCTTCCAGACATAAGAAACTATACTTTTCTACTCGGTATATTTCTCTGTATCTTCCCATGAACTACATATTTGCATATCTTGCTTCATAATCTTCCTTCCTTCCTCCTCCTCATTGCTATTAAAAAACACTGATAACAAAATTGGTGCTAGAAGAATAAGTAGCTAACTATGCTATGCTAATTGTCCTGATTCTGTCAACACAATTCAGCAAAGATGGTCTGCACATTGTAGCTGAGTGCATAAAGGGTATTGAAGTTCCATGTGATATTCTTTACCTGCTCTTCCTCCATTATGTCTATCTGCTTGCTAGTTAAGAGACTAAAGGGACAGATATCCAAAATGACAACTTTGAAAATTCAGTTCAGAACATTTCTGTCTACCAAGGATGCTTTACTTGCAAGTCACTATAGTTCAACAAAAAGATTTCAAAGGGAGATTTGAATTAGAATGACATACATATTTCTAACTTCCCATAGAAATAGTTGGCTGGATCCTACTGATCTCTTCCACTAGCATTTTCTAGCACAAGGGGTGTTCTGCCAGTGCAAGAGCTTTCTCTTGCTTCCCCAGAAGTCATTGCCAGAAAAACAGCTTGGCACATGGCATCACTAATGGCTGCTGTTGTGTATAAGATACTAACAGATTACTCATTTGTGTTTTTTTATATATTGAAACTAGGGCTGTGCTATTCGGGTTTTGCTTCGGGTAAAGATACCTGAAGCGGACCCCTTTCGGCAAGCTTCAGTATTCCCGAAGCTGGCCCCGGAAATGCTTCGGAAAGTTCGGAAATTCGGAAATGCTTCGGAAAGTTTCAGGGCTTATTTAAAGGGCCTCACCGCTGCTTGGAGGGGGTGGAGGGGTCTCCCCAAGGGGGTGGGGGGTAGAGGGATTGCCCCAGGGAGGGTGGGGGTGGGGAGTTTCCCCCCCTCGCTTCAGTATGCTTTGAATCTTCACGGAGCATACCAAAGTGATTCCTGAACCCTGAATCCGAAGTGGCTTGCTGCTTCGGATTTGGGGGTGTTCCAGATTGGTAAACCCGAAGCGGGAATACCGAATCTCCCCACCCATGCACAGCCCTAATTGAAACGTCACTGATCTTCTGCTGCCCTTAGCATTGAATGGCCTTTTGACCCTGTATGTGAGAGAGAGAGAGAGAGAGAGAGAGAGGTCTTTCTGCCAACTACCAGTTCATGTAGCTTATGAAGTGGATTCTAGTTCATAAAAGCTTACTGTTAGATTACAAAGTGCCACAAAACTTTTCGGGGGGGGGGGCTGCAGCAAAATAACATGATACACCCTGGAAGTCTTTACACAGAATAATGAGCAGATCGTATTCTTGGTGGTTATTGCCAGGGTGTATTTCAGATTCACTTTTGTGTTTAAGACGATGCAAATATTTCCATGCTGAGTGGATACTTAAAAAATCACTCTTGATATCTTTCCTGATTTATTACAGACAACAGTCATTGACTACGTAAAGCCATCGGACCTTAAGAAGGATATGAATGAAACCTTCAAGGAAAAGTTCCCTCACATCAAGTTGACTCTTAGTAAAATAAGAAGGTACTAATGCCCTGCAACAGCCCTTTAGTAAATGTGGTACATGGACATAAAATATTAATAGTAGACTTTCTGAAACAATGACCTTCAAAGGTATAAAACAAACCAGCTGCTTGCATTGACTAGGAAGCTGAATAAACAAGATATGAGGCATGTGGGCCTAAGTATATATTCCTGGTCCATAGTGTTTTGAAACAATTTTCTGGAGGCACTGAAAGATAAAGATAGGTGGATGGAATTTTAATAACGTAAAAATATTTTTCAAGTGTTGTGATGAAGAATTATTACAAAAAAATTCGCTAGTTCTCATTTTATGCTGTATATCTTACATTATAAAACAAGTCCTATGGGTAGGGATGTGACTTGTAATGGGTATTTGTGGTAGTACAAATGATATTTGTGCGCTGGGTAGACAAACTAGTGGATATAGTGGCTTCTCAGTGAACACACTTGTGATGAAAAAGATTTCTTTGCCTTCGTACGTTGTGCTACTTGAATTTTTCTGGCATGGGCTTTTATCTTTCTTTTTTTAAAAAAATGGGTGAAGTGACTTATTTAAAGGACTGTGGTCCAGAAGCATCTAGCCCAAAGAGCAACTGAACTGTGAAACAATGTTGTCTCCAGCTTATTAGTTATTGCCGGTATTCAGAAATTCAGAAGACACTGTATACTTGCATCCTGTTATACTGTCAGCATATGTAAGTTTCCTTAAAAGACAGACAGACGCTATGACAAAACTGCTCACAATAGTGGGCAGCTTTGTCATAGCTTCTTCCCGGAAAGCCCAAGTCATCATATGCGGTCTCTTACACTAGCACAAAATGGAAAAGAAGCTGTTGTGGATAGGGTAGGGAACAAGACAGAGAATAGTAAAAGAGCTGCCATCACATCCAGAATCTGCTTGCTCTTACAGGAGCACAAGAGGCTCTGTCTTTCCCATTTTATCTTCAGTCTCTTGCTCCACTATAAAATTTCTTGGATATTAGAACCTGTACTGTTGCTGTCCAAGAAAATAGTAACTGGAGTTTTAAAGGTATTAATAACTGTGCTTATATACCACTCTTCTAGACCAATTGGTGCCCTACTCTAGTGATGAACATAGTCAATGTTATTATTATCCCCCCAATACAGCTGTGGAGCTGAGAGGAGTGGCTTACCCAAGGCCACCTGCTGAGTTCATGGCAGTAGTAGGGTTCAAACCAGCAGAGCACTGATTTGCAGCCCAACCACTTAACCACTATGCTACTGCAGTACAGTTTGTGCATAAAACCATATGTCAAACAGAAATATCAGACTCTTTATAGTTGCATACATTTAGAGCAACAGCATAATAGATCCCAGATGAGATGCATCAGTGAAGGAACCGGTGAGCATATCATGTGTGTTTTTCAGGCCTCTCAATTATAGGTTGTTGCAATCTTTGAATTTCTTTGGTAACATACTTTCCCCCCGCCCCCTTTTCAGCCTGAAGCGAGAAATGCGCAAACTAGCTCAAGAGGAGTGTGGCTTTGAGGAACCCACAGTGGCCATGGCCTTTGTATATTTTGAGAAGCTGGCTCTCAAGGGGAAGCTCAACAAGCAGAACAGAAAGCTCTGTGCCGGGGCATGTGTCCTGTTAGCTGCCAAAATTGGCAGTGACCTCAAGAAGCATGAAGTCAAACATTTAATAGATGTAAGTGTCTCCAGGCCACCAAGCTTTGTCACAGAAATGAAAAGGATTCTCAAGTATAGTTGAAAGAGGGATGGGTAGGGCAGCCTTTGGGATGAAATGAATTGTTAACTTGCTGGGTTTTCAGTATACCAATGGCTAGCTTTTTGCTTGAAAAGCAATTAAGAGGACCCAAAAAGGCTTGTTTTAACATGCAACTAATTTGGGGGATGAATCATTTTAAGTACTGGCATGTAAGACTGTAATATAATGCATTAAGCAGTTTATGTTTTGCTCTGTTACAGAAGCTGGAAGAGAAGTTCCGGTTGAACAGGCGAGAACTGATTGCCTTTGAATTCCCAGTGTTGGTGGCCTTGGAATTTGCTCTCCATCTACCTGAACATGAAGTGTTGCCACATTATAGACGTTTGATCCAGAATTCCTAGCACAGGCTACCCTTCCAGGAAGGGGGAAGGGGTTTAAAAATGTTATATGAGTGAAAAGAAGCAGCAGTTACAACTGGAAATGCAAAAATGGGACAAATATGCCCCCGCACCCTTTTTCCTCTTATTTTCAGTGCAATAACCGGATAGTAGGAAAAAAAGCACTGAATTCCTTAAACTCTCAGGCTAGGTGAATTGTTAAATGTTCAGAGGAAGTAATGAATGAGTTGCATGTGAGGGGATAGTGGATGGAACAGATTCACACCACGTGGACCAAAAGAGAACTTCCTTGAGTTGCCCGTATCATTCCGATGACAATTAATAGCAGCCTTCACAGCACACTTTGTCCCACCTTCTCTTTACGAACCTCATCAGCTTTTCTGGAAGGGTTTTCCAGCTTACAGAAGGATTCCTAAAGCAGTGACAGGTTGTAATAGGTATTTTTACTGTGTCTGCAGCGTGCCAATCTATTTTTATATTTGTTATTGAAAGTGCACTTTTCCTTGTGGTTAGCAGGTGAAATGATGATGAACCAGCTTGGAACCAGGTGGCTGTTTAGGATCAATGATTTAACATTGTTTACTAAAGGTCAGAGGACAACCTTTCTCTGTTTGCTTAAACATAACTACTGAGAGCAGGCGCATAGGTTCATTTGAATAACTGGGGTGGTATTTTGTAAACCCCAATGGTGGCTTTTTGTTTTTGGTCCAGCTGATTATGCTAATGATTACGCTGTCAAATATTATTAACACCTAAAAATGAGAAACTGACACTTGACCCTTAGGTCTTCACTCTTGTGCATGGTCCCTTTGAAGGGTTCACTGTGGAAGAAAGATTTGTAAGCATCTTGTTTTTAAGTCACATGCATATTTCTAACCTCTGTGGAGATGGTTAGACTTGCACTCTGTAGTGTTTGTATTCTGTGCTCTATGTTAGAGTGCATTTTGAGCACATTGACTGTGCTGCACGTTAAACAGTGTTTTATACAGCTTGTACAGCCGAGCAGGAGAATCGGCAGCTGAGGTTCTTGATAGAAGACACATGCCCTCAATGTGGATGATTTTTTGTTGTTGTTGAATTGTTTTTTAAATAGAGTTGACAGTATGAAATCAAATGGGAATAGGGCACTGAAATCACTACGTTTTTATACTTCTCAGATATTTCACTGCTCTGGAGTCTTATAGTACTTTAACTGTTAGTAAAAGAGTAAACTGAGAAAGCTCAAATCCATACAAACTCTTCTGTGTATCCTATTTTCAAAATACTGTATATATAAATATATATAAGACTGTGAGAAGATAATGACGGCTGGATGTGCTTGCTAATATGCTAGAGGACGTGCATCAAAGAATTAAATTACTATTTTTATATATCACTAATGTATATGTCGTACTTTTTCCAGTGCTGATTCATTTTACTCCGTGTCTGGAACAATGATTTCAATAAAGTCATGTACTTTCCAGTGACAGTGTAATACAAATTGATTGAACAAAGTGTGTGCCAAGAAACTTCAGTGCTCACTCCCCCCACCCCATACCAGTGAAACAATTATCTGTTATCAGTTAGGAGTAATATGACAGTTATGAAACAAAATACAAAGGCAAAATATATTCTTGTAATACCTACAGAATTTAAGATGAATACCCTTTATTACTGTAACTGTGTCGCCTCTTTTCCATGACCAGCTGCATTTTTTTCCAGTAGCAGACATTAATAGTTGAAAAGAATATTTTTGTACATCTTGCATTCTGACTGTATGAACTGCCTTATGCAATCTGGCAGTCAGGAATCTTTCTAAAAGGGAACCACAGCCAAATGGGTGCAGGTACCTGCCCATGCAACAAGTACATATATCAGTTATGTACTTTTAAAAGGCATGTTGCTACATTGTTTAGTTGTATATTAATAACTACACATTTAAAACATGATGAATAAAGTAGCCCTTGATTGGTGCCCCTTAATGTATCCTTGTAAACAGAACTTTGACATTTTCTACAGTCTTAAAATTAGTCTGAATTGGCTTTATATATTCCATTTTATGGTGGTTTTGATTTAGGCTGAAATCCTGTTCATTTAAGATCCATTTAGCAAAGTAAGTATTCATAGGATCAGGCTGCATGTTACTTTTGTGATTGTTTAGGGGAAAGGGTTTTTTTTAATTTCAAAATTCAGAGTGAAGAATAATACCAACTTTAAACCTAAAGGTTCTATTCTGCTTTCCTTTCCAGAAACATCACATGTCATTTCAGCAATGTAGGGGAAAAGAGGCCTCCTCAGTACCCTTAATCCTGCAGAGGACCTTTCACTCATTCCTGTTTTCTGTGGAGTACCATTCCTGCTAGTTATAGCGTGCAGAAGAGGATGTTGTCTTAAAGTTACCAATGTAGCACTGGAACGGGGAAAACACCCCCGTGTTGAGAATTTGTTAAATGAAACAGTCTCAGTCATATCTGCAGTCTGATGGATCCGCAGGCATAAGGATTTCTATCCATTGAACACACCAGTTTCCCAGTTTCCCATCTCCATCCTTCTGCAATAGCCTCTATGCCCCCTGTGTCCTGTTGCTAGTGATCTTCTGTCCCCCAGAAACAGGATTAGGAGGGGATATTTTGATCTTCAGTGAGTGGGGATAACAAGAACATTGTGCATTGTGGGTGGAAATGACTGCACCTGCAGAAACCCTAGTTTGGATCCAAGTTTCCATTCTGCCATCTACCATGTATGAGAAGGGACCCTTTGCTTTATGTGGTGTTACAGGCTATACAATTGGTGCTGATATCCGGTAGCCCCAGAAACATTTTCTAGGAATAGAAATTGAATGAGTGCGGTATCATTACCTTTGGGTATATTTATGGGGTACAAATGCCAATCTAAGCCCTTTCAGTTCTGTCATACAAATGGGTCCTGAAGTAGTGGTCTTAATAGTGATACTATCTGTTACCTTGTGATGCAATTCAACCCTAATCTACAGTTTGGAAAAGATTTTTTGAATGTCATCTTGAACAGTTGTGTTTTGGCTTGGAGAAACATTTGGCGGCTTCTTTTGCTTGGAGATTTGTGTAAAAACATCTGAAAATCTGGAGCATAAGATGAAGACATGCTGATTTATCTGAAAGAGTCATAACACAAAGCCTAGTGCTTTCTGATGAGTCTAGGCTACTCCCCTTCTTTTTCCACCACTACATCAAAGTATTAGCAATTAAATGGTAAATATATTTATTAAATATATTTATATATGTATTTGACATATATACATACAGATACAGTCTATAGTGGCCAAAATGTGGCTTGTAAATAGTTCCAGTTTTTTAAGAAACACATTTAGAGAAAGTTCATTTCACAGTTTTAAGATTATGTATGTACTTGTCCTGTTCAGATTATTTTGAAAAGCTGTTCTCCCTACACATGGCTCAATCCAAGTAAAACTATTTGAATGCTCTGTTTGCAGTGTTGTACACTTTTATTTGGAGGGGAGGGGTACTCTTGTCAAAGATACAGGATTGGAACCACATTAGCATCTGATATAAGGTAAAATTTTCCTTACTACTTGGCTTACTATTATTACATTCCTTACTACTTTTCCTTACTACTGATACTATATACAACCAAGCTACTTGGATGTGAGGGAGTTCACACAGGGCTATGTGTTTTTATCATGCTGATACTACTATGGGCTCCCCCCCCCCATTTGAATTATCGTAGAACTGTCCCTACTGTGCATAACCTAGTCTTGAATCTTCAGAGGTCTTTCTTTTTTAGCACTTCTTGTTGAAGCAGCTGCAAAACTAAAGCTGCAGTGTGACAGTCTTTGTTCAACAGCTAAAAATATTATTAAGTGCTAAATTTAAACAGTCCTTTTATAACTATTTACATGTACTGCTTACAAAATGAAGAAAAGCAATTATTTTAATTAAAACAGGCTCATGTATGTATTGCCAAGGGGCAATGGTTGTTGTGATAAGGAAAACATTGAAGACACTTTTAGAAAGGAAATAGATTTATTTAAATCTTGAAAAGTTTACAGAAAAATCATATTCACAGAAGAGTCAGTACGTGAGAATAGGGTTGCCAGCCTCCAGGTGGTGGCTGGAGATCTCCCGGAATTACAACTAATCTCCAGGCCACAGAGATCAGTTGACCTGGAGAAAATAGCTACTTTGGGGGGTGGACTCTATGGAATTTTGCCATGCCAAGGTCCTTTCCCTCCCCAAACCACTTTCTCCAGGTTTCACCCCCCAGATCTCCAGGAATTTCCCAACTTGGAGCTGGAAACCCTACGTGAGAATAATACATGTTTGTGCCCCCTCAGATGTTTGGAATCCCTGAAGTACAACAGCAGATGGGTCTCATCGTGCAAACTGCACAGCAGCGTGCTGCAGCAGCAGACTGGGCCAAAATTCAACTGTTTGGGCGATCCCGTAGATCTTAGGAAACTCAATTCAGCTGTATGTTTACTCCTAACTGGCCTTGATAAGCATTGATACGTTCTAGCTTCCCTACACTCCCATAGAGATGCATATGTTTGATGTAAAAATGAACTCAAGTGCAATAACAAGATCTTGAGAGAAAAACATTTCCTAGGCAGTACAGAATATTCAGGCCTAACTCACAATCAGGCACAAGACGAGAAACAGTGTACTGCTGACTCCTTGGCTTTACAGAGGTCTTATGTGCTAATCTAGAACTGATCATCCCAAGAATGGAAAGGGAGGCTTATAAAATATGTGGGGAAAACAATCTGAGCAAACCCACAGAATTTTTTTAAAAAATTTGTTAACATATTAACATATGTACATAATAATTAACATATGTACATAATCATACATTGAACCGTATACATCTGTTTTTACCCCTTCCCTCCCACCCCCCCACCCCCACCCCCCATTATATCTTCATATCTTTAGCCATGTGCACAGATTCTTCATTCGGGCAGCAAACCCACAGAATCTGAGGAGAAATGTTAGCATTAATTTTTTTAAAAAACCTCATGAACTTTCTGTTAAAACAACTTATTTCTCAAACAGTAGCTGGAACCCTGCAAATTCAGCTCTTGATTCTCCTTAAACCAGCTTTGTTGCATTGAAATAGTAGTTCTCAATTGGGTTGCAATACCAAACTAAGCAGATATACTGAAGAGTAGTGGGAAATACAGAATGGGAGGTTTTGTAATGTGAAATGTGAAGCATTGTAATGTGAACCATATAGTGGCTACGCCCACTCGCTTCATGCCATTACATGAGAAGCAGAAGTCAGAAGATGACAACTTTAGAAAGCTCAATCGCATTTTTGGAAGAGACCATCTGTTGTGCATAGCGTTCTGCTAAATGTAAGGGGTGTGATGCCAGCATGGAGCTTTCATAGTCAGCTAAGGCATCACATGTCTACCAGTTGGTGACAATATGCTAAAAAGCTGAAATTTGCCATCTCTTTCACACCCACCTTTTTCATATTCACTTTATCTGCCACATACCTTGGAATCATTATTTGATTGGTGGATTGTAAGCTCAAGCATGCTTATTTCCAAGTAAATAAATCTAGCAGAAGCGTCTAGTCTAAGGCTTGGTTTCTTGCATGGAAAAAAAGCATCTCTGCCTTGTAGAATTTGTATTGGGTGCCATGAATTATTAAGGGTGTAGAACATTCCCATGTGAGCAAAAGCAAGTCTCTGGTATTGCAACAGTAAGACAGGCTCACTAGTGGTTGAAGGCAAGAAAACTTGGCCTGGGGCAACCCTACCGGGGTTTTAAGCCCACAGGAAGGCTTGTGGTGGTGCAGCAGACAAAATGGAGAATGTGAGGGCTTGCCTGGAGGAAAATGCCAATGATGAGGGTGGAACATCTGACAACGTGCAGATCCCCAGCTAGAGGATATGAGAGTGTAGTTGATTGAACTCTGCTGTTCCCAGAAAGACAGTGACCTAGCAAGTTTGGGGAAGAGTTTACTGAAGAAGGGGAAAGGACACTGGAGCGTGGTGAGATGTTCCAAGAAAACGTGTTGCAGTTTGGATGGCACAAGCAGTGAAAAAACCTCCCCATGGAAGCAGCCTTATTCAGAATTTTTGCAGGCTAAGGAAAAAAACTAGGCCAAAAATGATTATGAATACAACCTTCAAAGTCCATTTTTAAGGGAGATCAAAAAGTCACAAGTTTGTGAGTAATCATTTAAATTTTCAATAGGATAAGCTATAGTGTTGTAGGAAAGAGACATACTGCAACTGGCAAATCCAATGCATGCATTCTCTCTACATACTGCAGAGGAATTGCACTGCAGCAAGGGAAAAGGTCAGCTGAAGCAACTTTTTAGACATTTAAACAAATAGGGGACATGGTATACAGTTAAATATATTTAGCACTAGGATTTAGTTTAGACCGTAATACCAAACCATGCATTGTGCCATGTGAACAAAGCTCCAGCATATATGCTTTTCTTGCAAACTACTAATTACTGACAAAATCCAGAATAGAGTACCTTTAAACCTGGGGAATGAAGTGGGTTTAAATGCGCCTGTGCTGCAACATGATCATCTCATTCACATCTTTAGCTGATAGTCTTGTAGAGTGCAATATTCTTTTTCTTCTATGGAGTATGCCGTCACTGATACTTTCTTGATTACAGTTGTTTCTTGACTGCATACATTATTTGGAAGGTGGAAATGGCTATCTAATCAAATACAGTAACACCTCTTGGGGTTGTAGTGGACAGCTCAATGAAATGGCGACGGAGCGGCAGCAGCAAAAAGGGCAATTTCCATGCTGGGGATTCTTAGGAGAGGCTAGGGGTGCAGCCTTGTTTGCGATATTGTGTGCAGTTCTGCTTGCAGTATCCCAAAGAGGATATTGCAATGCTGGAAAATGTACAAAAGATGGCAACCAGGATGATTAAGGGATTGGAGTACCTTGCCTGTGAGGAAGGCTGTGAGGAAAGGCTGGAGAGTCTGAGAGCGGAACTACAAGTGACAAAAGGCACAGATTGGACACTTGTCAGCTTCCCTCAAGTTTTGATGGGAAATGTAGGCAGCTTGGCGGAATGTTGGACAAGTGACAGTTGAAAAGTCCATTGGACAGCAGTCGGAGAGCGAAGCTGCCAGACCAGGACGCCTACATTTCCCATCAAAATTTGAGGGAAGCTGACAAGTGTCCAACCTGTGCCTTTTGTCACTTGTAGTTCCGCTCTCAGTCTATTTTTTTAAAAAGATGGCCAATGGGAGCATGACAGATTTATAAAATTATGCATGGGGTGGACATGCATCCCTCTCCCATATTACCAGAAGTCAAGGGCACCTATTGAAGTGGGTCAATAGGTTCCAGACAGACAAAAGAAAATACTAATGTACCCAGTTAGTTGTAATATTCACAAAATGTGGATGTAGTGATAGCCATAAGCATAGATGGCTGTAAGGACAGGCTCAGCAATGGCTACGAGCCACATGGAGTGTAAAGAAAGGCAGCAAACCTCTGACTACCAGTGCCAGGAGGCAGGACCGAGCATCATACCTCGTTTGTTGGCCCTTCGGGATAATTGGTTGGCTGCTGAGTGAAACAAGATGCTTGACTTGATGGACCACTGATCTGATCCAGCACATTTTAAGACTAGAATTTATTGTGTATCTAGGCTGCAAGCCTATCACCTCTAAAGACTGCCTTTTCAGTTAAACAGAGAACAGTTGTACTGTCTAAACACTGGCGTAATACACTTATTACGCCAGTGTTTAGACAGTACAACAGAGCCAACCCAGAAGGTTAATATCTGTACTTTCTAAGTTTCAGCGCTATTTGAGAACTCTTCATTGTGACATTCAATGTTCAAAAACTATATCCAATTCCCAGCAGGTGAGAAGCAGAGAATGGCATTAACTGCTGTCTCATTTTGCCCCCTCCCCTGATCATCGTTCCTCTGGGGCTTTCACAGTTGAGTGTTATTAGCATAGGATTTCTGTAATGAATTTTCTTCAATAGCTTTTGCTTTATAAATGTTGCTGTTTTCTGTAATAACTGAATATAAGAAAAAAGTCAGACACATAGATCAATGTAAATAAGATTTACTTGTGGACTTTACTTTGAGCACCACTTTGATATGCAAATCTGCTAATTACAACAAAGGACTTTTCCCCCTTGTTTTAAATGGGTTTTCATAGATCTCTGGGTACACATCAAATAGAAGTTTCTGATCCGCAGTTGGGGGGAAAGACCCAAGCCCAAGCTCATCAGATCAGACCCTGACCTCTGGCAATTCATGTACAAAGAACTGAATATGAATTTCCAACCTACAAATGAATAAATAAAATCTGTGCTTCCTTTTACTGATCGATTGACTGAAACAGACCACCTGTTTTCACAGTAACTAGTAACAATTAGCCCTCAACATCTTTTTTTTTAAAAAAAGACTAAGGTGTCCTACAACAAATGTGGTCCTGTTAACACATGGAATAAAATCCTATAGGATAGAAGATGCAAAATGTGAGCACAGCTCGCCCCTGGGGACATATATTACTGGCAGGGTGATGTCTCATGTGATCCACTGTCCCCACATAATGTTGTTTCTTCATAAAATTAGAGGCTGTATGATTGTTTAAACACATACATATGCAGCACCTTAAATAAACAAGCAAAATCAAAAATGGCCAATGGTCCACAACGCTGCGAGAAAGCAGTACCACTAATGATGAAACAAGCTCCCCAAAGAAATTATGAATTGTTTGATGTACCGGGAGGTATGTGTTCCATTTGAAGAGCAAAGGCAGCAGGAAGTCAGGCTAATACATGAGGCTCAAAACCATGCTGACCTTTATATGTATTCTAACCTCCCCCATTCCATGCCACACTTACAATGTCTTCCCAAACCACACAGTTTGACTGTTCAGCTCTACTCTCAACAGCATGATCATATATTTTCCACCATGTGATAAAGGTGTTGCCCTCATGTTCTGAATTGTGGGGTCCTTAAAGGAAAGTTGAGGATGAGCACTTCCCTGTAGGGGGGTGGGGTAACCATATCACTTCATAATAGCAGATCCTGGTTTTGGTGAGATTCTCCACTGCAACACAGTTGGCATTCCTCTTAACCAAGCCTGAGGAATTAAATAATTTGCAGTTTTGATTACACATCTTCCTTGTTGTCACTGTTCATTCTGACTTATATTCATATTTCATAGGCATTGGCAATTTATTTCCAAAGGGAGATTGTGATTTTGTGTCTTCTTCCGTCGTTTCTCCCTGTTCATGAGCCAGTCCATTCAGCATAAACGAGCAAGACTTCAGCAAACCCACCAAGAAAAAGACTGTTAAGAGAGCACAGAGGTTTTATTAACAAAGATAACTTATGCGGTTACCAAAAAAACCTCCAAATGATCATTGTACAAAAGCCAGTAACGTCAACTCTGAATTCTTGCTTCAGATTATTAAATTGAAGGATAACTCTTGGTTATTTCCTGAGATTGACTACATCTTGCATCTAAAGAAGTTCAAGACCCAGCTAGCCTTCCTTTCTGCCTTCTCTTTGAGATCTCTGTCACTGAACTCTACAGGAAAACTGAGGAACCATAAAGTAAATGATTTAAGAAAATCCCACATCATTGGAAAAACAACAATTCCCAGCTGACACTCCATTCATCTTGGGCCATGGCAGGTCCAGCTCTCTCATAATGTTACATTTAAGAAGAAGTAGGGAGATTCTGGCTTGTCTCCATTTCCTTTACAACCATTAACTGTTCTAGCTTTGCATTAAACTAAAGGCTTAGTTTATGAAACAGCAAAGCGCCTTACAGAATGTTACGAATAAAACAAACGTTTGTAGACTTTATTGGTGAGAGAGCAATTTTACATGGAAAACATGTAAAGCTGACAAAGCTGTCTGGATTTTAATAGCATTACACTCACTTAAATTGAGCTGTTTTGTAAACTGTGCAAGTTTCATTGTTCATGAGAAGGGCACATTCTTATGTAACAATGTTAACAGTATCCTGTTTTATAATTATGCCATTATGCATTATAAGCCATGATGCTGAGGAGAAAATAGAGCATAGACACCATGTATGGGGAGGAGGCTGGGGCAGATTTCATTAGAAACATTCTATGCACACTTACTTGAGACTAATTCCTATTAAACACAGAGAGACTAACTTTGCATTGCACTAGGCTGCAGAGACACAGACTTCCAATAAAAGTTTTGAAAAACAACCTACTTGGAATATTTGTTTTTTGTTTGTTTTTTAATCTCATTTTTCTTTTCTGAGACAAGGGACGCATAAACATACACACTTCAGCTCCTATTGTTCTGATCTTCCTACATAATATTCCTTCTAACTCCCTCTGTTCCACTATTTGGGAGACAGTGCAATGAAGGTGAACTTGGTACTTCATTTGCTGTATCCATTCCACACATTCCACCAAGTCTACACTTTTACTGCTTGGCTGTCTTTGTTCTGAACTGCAGCAGGTAAACAACGCCTCTTTGTGTTCACAGTGGAACGGCTTTTGCAAGCACTCAAAATGCAGCATGTTTAACATGAAATATATGATACTACATAGAATGCAATTATGTATTTTTCACATTGTCCCATTGAATATATAATTTGTAGAATAATAAAAAATATATGTCAATGCACACACCACTATATGCCTAACCTACTTTTACAAACTTTTTTATTATTGAACTTGGGCCATTATTTTCTTTGTGAGGCTAGTTTAGTACTCCTTAGGCACTTCTGGATTGTCTCTTCAAAAGTATGGCCAGGGGGAGTCTCATGGCAAAGTAGATGCATGACCCTAGAGCCCTAAAATTTGGTAAGCCAGCCATCTTCAGAGCTGTTTGTGGTGGAATACTGAATCATTGAGTAAATGTGGTATAGTGGTTAGAACTTACATCAGGGACACCCACATTTCAGATTCCTCCTCCAGCTTCAAAGCTTTCTGGAAATATAGTTTGAACGAACCTCAGTTTGTAGTGTCCCAACACACCTTTAGTAGTATAAATAAAATAGCCTGAACTCTTCATGCAACTGATGAAGTCAGCCATTACTGGCCACTGAAATCAGGAGTCCAGATCTACCCCCATTGAACATAAGAGCTCATTAAAGTTTAAAGGTTCTATGGCCACTGAATAACAATGACCTGGTCTTAGAGTCCTGGTAGACATGGATCTGGAGGCTAGGCCTACGGCCCATAAGAAATAATGGAGGTAGACCTAGTATCTGAGGCCAGGCCCACCTTCAGTGCCTCCCCCAGATATTTGGTGATGGATGGACCCTCTAAATTTTAAAGAGTTACTGTTTTAAATAGGAGTAGATTTGGCATCTTTAATTTGGAAGCCAGCTTTGTCCACAGAAAACATTGGCCCTTTAACTTTTAAAGAGACAGTGTGCTGCAGAACACCTGGTAGCCTGACACAGTTCATATCTCTCCCTTCTTCCCTATTCCTATTCCCCCCCCCCCAAAAAAAACCTGAAATACTCCTGAAATTCTGGGATATAAGTTACCGTTAATCCTTAAATTTCAGGAGGATAATTTAAGACTGCCCTTAGCTGGTCCAAAACACCTAATTTCAGCTAAGGTATATTAAATGCACTACCCTAATTCTCATGTTGTTTCATGTTGAGCACAATAAGTTAAATTCTTTCTTTTGTACAAATACTGGTAGTTAAACTTTTTTTAAAATGTCCAAAGGAATAAAGGAGCATAATATGGAAATTAAAAAAAAATCACCTTGTGATACATACCAACAGGTTGTTGAAACATTCACTGTAATCTCAAAGATGATTGGGGACAGAGCAGCCGTGATAACCTACAAAAGGTAACAAAAACAATGACTGCTTGTTACATCAACTTCCTGTTACATCCATTCTGAAGAAACTAAATAGAATAAACATCTGTTCAATGCATGCATGTGGAGGAGGCTATAGGGAGATTAACACTTAAAAATTAGGGCTACATGTTTTAACTGATTTAACAGGTAGACTAATTAATTTAATGATTAACTACAGAGTAAAATGCCTTCCCCTACCAATTAATAGGTGCAGTGAAGATCAAACAAACTCTTCTGACTCTTGTAGGATACCATCTGAGCCCTCTCCCTTGTCAACTTTCCTTTCACTTTCTCTTCAAAACTGGTATGTATTTGGCCTTTAGGATGAAACTACTATAGCTTCCTTTTTTTAAAAAAAAAAACCCTGTTTTTATAGTTGTTCAGAAAAGTAAAAAGATAAAATCTATACATAATAAGCAGCAAAGCTAATTCTAGGGACCTTCTTTAATGAAAAAAAATGCTAGTGCTCAACTGAAATTAGGGTGGTCAGTTCCCCGGATTCCCCTGCTCCCACCCTCCACCCCTTGCCACCACTCACCTGGTGGGTAGGTGGGTGGGAGATGGATAAACAGGCGTCCCAGGGTGAGCTCCCAGCACAGTACAACAATGTCACTTCTAGGAGTGACATCACCATGCAGGCCAAAGGAATGCTCCCGCACTTCGCACCAGGCCGATTTGAGTCCCAAACAGGGAGCACTCCCCTGGTCTAAGGGGTGACATCACTCCCAGAAGTAATATCATCATGTCACCATCAGGAGCATGTGTGTCAAGGTGAGTGCCGAGTTCCCCAGCCTCCCACTGGAAGGGTAAGAGGACCTAGCAACCCTAACAAATCATTTAGTACTCTTTTTCTGCCTGGCTGTTCCATGATGGAAACGTGTTTATTTTTTAAGTCATTTTGCTTCTGGTGTTGCTGTGAATAAACAAGGAATAGAAAAAATTCTCTATCCCCAACTTTTATCTAGTTGGTCTTTACGGTCTACTAAGACCCAAATCTTGCTCTTTCATTACTAGAGCTAATAGTTAACTGGCTGGCCTGAGTGAGGACAACAAAAGCCACACATTGGGGCCACCCCTTACCCTTCTGGTGGGAGGATGGGGAGGGGCCAGGGGACTGCTCTCTGTTTGGGGCTCAAACTAACTGAACTAACTGCACACACATCTTCTGGGGAAGTCTTCCCAGTCCAAGCTTCCGTTTGACCTCTGACCCAGGAACTTTTCTCACACCAGTAACTAGTTACAATGAAGGTGGTACCATTTTACTGTAAAGTAAGAATGGCTTTTTAAAGCACAGCAGGAGCAGGCAGGAGAGACAAATCATCTCCCTACCTACTCTCTCTACCCCATGCAACTGTTTATCTCTAATAATTTCTCTCCCACCAAGTCTTACCACTACTAGTAGAAATGACTGAGGGTTTTTTTTGGCAGAAAAACTGTAAAACTGTGGGTGGAAGGTTCACTACCCTCTTCCAATGAGCCAAGCAGCTCATTAAATGCCCCTTCACTCACTAATTTTACAAAAATTCATAACAATCTGCATTGTAAACGTTGTGCCACCATAGCACTGAATTTCACCTGAATGACATACTAAATCATAGGAACAACACCCCATCCTCTTGCGCAAATCCCTCAGCTTCTATGAGTCTTGTACATAAAAACAAATAGCGACTTTACTTTTACAATGAATTATTTTGTCTTTTTTTTAAGTAAGTGAGATGCTGAATTTTTTTTACAAATATCTTTCAATCATTCAAAGTAACTAGAAAACTGGAGTTTCACATCTTCCTTTTAGCGACAAATAAACTCTTCAGGAATGTGTAAGGCAAATTAGTTGAATCATTTCCACTCTCTGCTATAAGCCAAAACTTATATTAGAAGTCTGCAATCTCAAACACAACTAAAACATAGTCAAGAGGGCATTGAGGGCAACCAGAGGGAGAAGAAGAAAAATGGTGCATGCCAATTTGCTGTGTTTATTTTCTAAAAACAGTACAAGTAAAGGGGAAATAGAGCATTCAGCTGTGCAATTTGCTTAAGGACAAAACTGCAAACACATTCCTTTAACTTGGAACATAATCTTTCCACTTTCTAAATTTAAACAAGAATGACTGCATTATTTTTAATACAAGCAAGGCTTTATCTTGATTAATACAATAAGTGTATTTTTAATCCTGTAGAACCTTTGGCAGAAATGAATGAAATAAGATCTCAATCTCCCTCTCTCTCCCACACACACACACAAAATCAGACTGCAGTGTGCTACAGGACCTGGACTAAGTAAATCTTGTACCACAAACACTCCGGGGAGTGTCCAGCAAGTCACAGTGCAATCCTGAGACCACTTTCCTGAACGTAAACCCTATTGAATAGTTGTGAGTAGGATTCTGGATAGACCTGTTTATTATTGCTCTCAGTCACTCACTCTTCTCATATGGTTGTTGTGAAGGAAAAGAGAATTTAAAAAGAAATTTATAGAGCCACCTGCTCCCATCTGAACTTGCCTAGGTGTCATACTCTGTGTGCATTCTGAAGAAAGGGGAGTGGTGACAACACATTTGCACTTGTAGCACCTCACATATAGAGAATGCTTTCTCTATGTATATTTGCCTGGGTGTCTATAGTATAGTACTGAGTTTTAGGAGCCAGGTGATGACATTTCCCAGATATTTATGGTTTCCTCACTTAGATCCCTATATTATTGTATTCATTCAGTAAAAATTGCTGCCATTTTTACTGTTTTTAATATTATGCTGATTTTATTAATTTTTTTTTTCAGATCTCACTGTAGTTTGCCTTTCTATATTGAGCGGTAGAACAGAGATGCATTAATAAAACAATGTATTACTGAATTACAATAAAAAAGCTTCATCAAATGCTTGTATAGGCATTTGTCCCCATTAAAAATAGTACTGTATAAGACAGACACGAAGCCGTCTTATACTGAAGCAGATCACTGATGCATCTAACTTGACTTCTGAAGCAGGAGCCAACCTTGTGGGAATGACCTCGCTCTGCTTCCCAAGCAATTTGCATTCTTCCTTCCATCCCATCGTTTACTATCACTGCATTTATTAACTAGCTTTATATCACAGCTTTTGAGCAGATCCTCAAACTGGTTTGCACACATCTTCATATCCCTGTATCTTCAAACATAATAAACTGGCTCTCACTAGGAGGCATCATTCTATTGTAGCTCATCAGTCCCCCTTATCTGATACCCTCTCCGTACCATTTTGTAACTAGTTAAAAAAATACTCTTGTCTTTTCATGCCCGAAATATTGTTCTCAAACAGATCTGCGCATGTCCAAAGAGCCATGAAAAAAACAAGGGAACCAGGAGGAGCCATTTTTCTTCACCTGGCAGCACTGGCACAGTCAGGCATTTGCTTGGATGTGCACTCTTTAGTTTTTTTTAATCTACGGCTCGAGATCTTTCAATGTCTCAGAGTCTAAGCAGGAAGGAACCAAGTGCTGTTCTACACATGAAAAAAGGTCAAATTTCTGTGAACACAAAAAACAAAATAGAAGAGTACTACAGGTCTCAAAATGAAAAATAGATGTATTATGGGAATCCAAAATGAGAAACATCTTAGCCCATAAAATAAATAAATGGATGAAACATATAATGATACAGTATATCACTGCTGAAAATTGAATAAAACATCAAAAGAGTAAAATACACTATAATGGTCATACAATTATGAATCACTAGCAAATGATACAATATGCAAAAAATACTGTTTACACTAATGACCATATAATCACAATGACACTTGTCATAACCCATGAACAAAATGCACCGTAATAACTGCATCGTTTTAAAACACTGACCTAATAAGGGTAATGACTTATTTGAAGCAGCAGCATCTCCAGATTCTCCTCACTTTGAATATAAATATAATATGAACTGACTTTAAATCTTACTTGAGTTTCAGATACTATGACTCCGGCAGATGATCCAAGTTTCTATATTCTGAGGAGGATTTTTTCAAAATTGAGCTAGCTAGCATTATTTTTGCTCGTGTTATTGTACCATCATTGTGAACTCTATTTTTTAATATTTTGATACTATCAGTGATTGAAATTGTATGGCCGTTTTTCCAGGGCCGGTGCCAGTTTCTGGCACTTGAGGCTGGGGGCAGCTTTAGGGTTGTTGCCGTGCGCACGCGGACTGCATGATGACATCACTGCATGTGACATCATTGCGCAGCATGCTGCTGCGAGCCAGCTCCATTGGCGCAGGAGGCAGCTGGGATGGCATGTGGGTGGCCTCCGAGCCCTCCCGCTCAGTTGCCCCGCGCTGCCCCAGCCACCTGCCATGCCTGGCCTGCAGCTGTGTGCAGGCGGCAGCAGCACAGGGCAACTGAGCAGGAGGGCTGGGAGGCTGCCCACTGAGACTGCTTCACGCTGCCACCGCCAGCATGTGCTCCTGGCTGGGCGCAGCAGCTGCGGGCCAGGTATGGCAGGTGGCCAAGGCGGCACACGAGTGACTTCCCAGCCTTCCCTCTCAGCTGCCAGCGCTGTCGCTGCCAGCTCCATGGCGTGCGCTCCCGCCCCTGGCGCCCCCTCCAGCACCTCAGCGCTTGAGGCGGCTGCTGGACCCACCTCCATGGATGCGCTGGCCCTGCATTTTTCAGTATGAGACTTCTAGTTGTCTTGTGCTGTCTTCTTCACTGTTCCAGTAAGACGGATGGTGAGCTCTCTAATCCCACTGCTTTACTACAGGTACACCAACACAAACCATGATTCTGGCATTAACCAGTGCCTGTAGCCATGGTTTAAACTGGGTCTGCAAGTGATGGTTACAAGAGAACCTGGATTGCATCAGTACTCCTATAATATGAAAACATGGCTTAAAGCTGAGAAAGAAAGCAAAGAGAAAAGGAGCTTGTCATTAGAGAGGGGGCCGAATCACAATACAAACTAAATTTCGCCACAAACCGGGCCAGGTTGTGCTTCACAAACCAGCAGTTCATGGAACCACGTGTTTATGGAACACGTTTGGTTTGTGTTAAACCCCAATACCAGGGCATTTAAACCCCCGGATCAGCTGCTTGTTGGGGATCTCCCTGACAAGCAGCTGATCCAAGCCTGTGGGGGTGAAATGCCCCTTTCCTAGCTGCTGCAAAGTGGCACAGAAAGGGGCATTTAATCCCCCCAATCAGCTTCTTGTCCAGGATGTAAATAGGGGGCATGTAACTTCTTTCCCCTTGGTGGTGGAAAATGCCATCCAGTCATAATTGCCACTGCAACACTGGTTTGCCTGGACTAACCAGGTCAGGGGCTGTGATAAGGTCAGAATTATCATTATTCCCCCAGAACTGTTGGGTAATTGAGACTTGTTTACCCAAGGTTAGCTACTGAGTCCAATCAATTATGGGACTTAAACCAGCACGGTGCTGATTCGTGGCCCAGTCACTTAACCACAACATTTTAGCAACTCATTTCAGCCATCTTTGTCTGATGGATCCAAACCGTGGATCTTCTCCCTTTCACTAGTCTGTTGAGAGGCCCAGGGGTAGGCTGAGACCTGGGAGCTGGGCAAGTCTAGGCCACAGGCTTGCACTCTCTGAGGCCTGGGAGGAGGCTAGGCCTGCCTTTGTTGACATACCACCAGAAGAAATTTTCCAGGCATTCTTGCCTGATGGGTCCAGGCCCTTGGGCTTTTCTTTTTCACTGGCCTGTTGAGAGGCCCAGAAGGGGGCCAAGGCCTGGGAGTTTGGAAAGTCTAGGCCACAGTCCTGTGCTCTCAGAGGCCTGGGATGTGGCTATGCCTGCTTTTGCTGACATTCTGCCATCCAGGCCCTTGGGCATTTCCCTTTCACTGGCCTGTTGAGAGGCCCAAGAGGGGGCTGAGGCCTGTGAGTCTGGCACCACTAGGCTGCAGCTTTGCACCCTCTGAGGCCTGGGAGGCGGCTGGGGCCTGCTGTTACTGACATTTCCACCAACAGAAATTTTCCCGCCAAAAGGAAAAATGAAAGTGAAAGCGCGTCTCATAAGTCCCAGCTGAAGGAAAGAGAAATAAATGAGGCCTCCCTTTTATTTGCAGTGAATTGGCTCCGAGGCTTCTGCTACTCTTTTCTCTTCCCTCCTTCCTTTTGTGGTCCCCATTTACTGCTGGGTCAATCTTACCACAGTTCAGTCAGGGCTGCCGGGATTGGAGCAGTTCCTCTGCTGCTGTTGGAGGCTGCTCCTTCCAAAGAGTTCCCGATAATATTGGTCTCCATGACAGGCTACCGCAGACTCAAACACTGCACCCTCTGGCCATCTGAGGGGGGTTCCTCTCATCCTGAAGGTGGGGAACCTCAGTGGAGTTTTGTGGTTGTGGCTGTGGAACCTATGGACCTCCAGCTCAAACGCTTGCCATCACTCTGAGCAAAACAGGGGTGGGGTAGGGCAGCAGGCTCTTTCCCTTCCTGTGTGAGCTCTGCACTGCCTGTGGCCATGGCCTCCCTGAGTACTGGGATTACAGGCATGCACAACCATTCCCAGCTCATCTCTGGCAGTTTCTTCTTTACTGGGATTGCTGCGCTCTGCAGAGCATTGCTGAAGGCATCCTGCTTGGATGGCAGGACCAGAAAGACTGGTGATTCCAGGGACAAGTCCCTCCTCTCCAGGATCAAAATTAGACGCCTAACCCTATCTTCGGAGAAGAGGAGCTATATCCCAAAAGTATGGACTGCCCCACTCCTAGGACCACCGGAGAAAGGGGTATTTCAACCCCATATCAGCTGCTTGTCAGAGATCTCCCCAACAAGCAGCTGATCCAAGCCTGCAGGGGTGAAATGCCCCTTTCCCTGCCACTTTGCAGCAGCAGAGAAAGGGACATATAACCCCCTGGATCAGCTGCTTTTTAGGGATCTCCCCAACAAGCAGCTGATCCAAGCCTGTGGGGGTGAAATGCTCCTTTCCCTGCCGCTTTGCAGCAGTATGGAAAGGGGTATTTAAACCCCACAAACCATGAACCACGAACCAGTTTGCGAAATGGGGCAAGTTTGTGAAAGTTCATGTTTCGTGAAACCAGACAAACCACGAACCACAGGGTTCATTTTTTCCCCCGGTTCGTGCCCACCTCCACCTGTCATACACCTTGTTCCATTTTGCCATTCAAATACTGTTTCCACATTAGCAAATGTTTGAATTTACATGTCCAATATCAGTTCTAAGAATCATTCAGACATAACAAGGATACAGTAATAAGGATAGCAAAAATACAAGTCAGTGGCATGAACAGAGTTTGAGAATAAGATCCTAGCACCTTAAAGACTAGATTAACACAATTTTAGTTTTCATGAAATCTTCATGAGTTAGAGCTCACTTCATCAGATGCACTACTTGCCACTGGACTGCAACTTGGAAAAGTATTCAGTCACCCAGACCTTGGTGCTGGGCATTTGTTTAGTCAATTTCCCCCTTGTTTAGTCAATTTATTTAGTCAATTTGTTTAGTCAATTTCCCAGTTCGTCTCATGCACTCTCAAATAAAGGCTTATCCAGAAACTTGCACACTTTATTCATTCCTAATCTGCATTTCATTATCAGTCCTCATGGCTAATTAAATTTCAGCACTCACTAATGCTGAAGAGGGCACATTCAGCCCTTCTCAGTTCTCAGGGCACGCCCTGCATAATTTTCTAAGAAGAACTGGGGTGGAGGGTGGCAGTTATAAAAAAACAGGATATTTTTATCATTTGCAATTAATTATCAACCAATTATGAAATTTTTAATGGTAATCTACCAAGACCTTTCCACCATCATTCTAAACATATTTCCCATAAGGCACTAACTGTGTCCTAGGTGGCATACAGGATGCAGAGGTAACTTCCCCAAGGTTTGAAATGTACGTTACATGGGATAAGAGGCCAAACAAAAACAAAAAGGCGGCTTCTTGTGACAGAAAAGTTGCAAGGGCAGAGATGCTTGTGTTCATGCCTCTGGGGAATTTCCCCCCAGAAAAAAGGAGTTTCAAAGAACTCCTTTTAGCAGCGCTAGAATCCCTTAAGAGAGAGCTCTAGGGATCGAAACTTTAGCCAGTAAAGGTCATTTGCAATGAAAAATTCTGTCAAATGATTTGAGATCATTTCCTACTGATTTGGAGCTGCACCAGTGTCTGTGTGTGTGTCGGGGAGGGGGGGATGTCAGGAAAATTGGTACACTGAGGACCAACTCAAATACATACAAGACCCTTCAATTGCATAACAGGGGTTATGTGTAGATTACTTATTTATTTACTGTAGTTATCAGCCACATTTTTCATTGAGTCTCAAAGCTGATTACAGAGTTATAAGAACAATGAAGGAAAAATAATAGTGTAATATATGAACAGTGTAATAGGATGGGAAAGTAGACTAGAGCAACTCCATGGGTTCTCTTTTTGGCTCCTGAAGATATAATGATATTCTGCTATCATGGCTTTTCCATTGATTGGTCAGATTCAAAGGGCACGTGCTTACTGTAGACTGTCTAATAAACACTGAAAGGAGAGTTACTCTGGTCTAAGCTCATTAATTTCAATGGGCTTAGACTGAAGTAGTTTTGCTTAGGATTTCACTGTTAATACTATACAACTTCTTGACAACAAATTATTTGGTCATGATGAAATCCTTCTACTTCTCTGCCTTTTTGTCATTTGCTGTTCTCCATTCAGTATTCAAGTACATAGATAACAGAACTAAAGGAAAATTTAAAACATAAATTAAAAGAATACTTTTTTTCTTATTATCTAGTCCTTTTCATTATGTTTATTCCAATCTTATTTTAATGTAGTAAACTGCTAGGGTTTTTTTACTTTCTTAGGTGCATACATTACTTTGAATTCAGAAGTCATGCCAGAATAACTTATGTCCCTAAACCACACAGAGTAAAACGGTTACCCAGCATTTTAACTATTTCTTTTATATGTTGATCTGTTATTATACATGCTATTTATGCAAAATTTATTAACTAAAACATAAGTCAGTTTAAAGAAAACTAAAATATTGCAGAATTCTTTGTCACTGAAAATAGTGACATTGGGTAATATAGATTTTTTTGTCTCTCAAATAAAGTTACTTATGGCTCTACTTGGGAGGGAAGGTGGCAGTGTAGAGCTTAATCTTGTCAGATCCTGGAAGCTAAGCAGGGTCTTTCCTTAGATGGGATTTGAGGGAAGACTGTGCAGAGGAAGGCAATGGCAAACCACCTCTGCTTCTCACTTGCCTAAGTTGAAAGCTCCTTGCTGAGGTTGTCATAAGTTGGTTGCAACTTGATAGCACATACATACATACATACATACATACATACATATGGCTGAGTTCAAACATCATACATAATTATTGTCTATTGTTATACTCGCATGTTTCTCTCTCCTCCTCCTCTTGTATGCACAGCATGCTTCTTCCCAATTTGGAATTCCAGTTGGCGGAAAGGAAACAAACTCCAGTTTGCTCAAGCACTAGACATCAACAAGACAAGTTATAGCTTGATTCAACACTTCCAAAATCAGGAAGCTGAGTTTCAGAAAGGAACGAGGAGATGGAGGGTGGAAGTGCACAATCATGGCAATGAACTGTGTCCATGCCCATCATAAACAAAAGTTTCTCTGAATACAATCTCGCTGAAAAGTACTCTTCTTGGTTTTCAACAGCTCATGAAGCAAATTATAATAGGAAAAAACCTAGGTTTGCATGCCTTTTTGTTAGATTGTTTTATGTCATTCCCCAAGATATAAAAACATATTCACATGAATTCCAGTAGATGTTGGAAAAATTCAAAAGATCAGCTGATAAGACACTCAAAAACACAAATGATGACAGCTGGCATCTGAAAGGGTCTGGGGCAACAGCCTTAGAAGGGCTGATAAGATGCTATCCTTGTGTAAAAAAAAAGCCTAATGCATTTTCACAGCAATTAACTTTTGACCTTGCATTAGGAGGTCATATAATGCACGACTGTCTATATTCATCAAAGCACAGCTAAGGAAAAAATATGCCATTGTTAACAACTTGGTGAAAAGAGATGAGGAGCTGGGAGACCCATGATTCCCAGAATCTTTTAAACATTTCAGTTTTGAAAGGCCCTGATTCAGATTGCTTCTGCATGGGAAGAAGGCGATTCATCCCCCAACATTTCGGCTGTCTAAAACCAGGAGGCAGCCTTGGAAGGAAGGAAAAGTAAGACAGACAAAACCATGGCAGGGGTGGAAAGATCTCCTCTCCACCCTATACAGTCCAATTTAAACCCACTTGAAATTTACCATTTAAATGTGATAGGAATAGGGTTGCCAACTCTGGGTGGGAAAATTCCTGGAGATTTGGGGGTGCAGCTGGGAAGGGCAGGATTTGGGGAGGGGAGGGTCCTCAGCAGAGTATAATGCCATAGAGTTCACTCCCCAAAGCAGCCGTTTGCTCCAGGAGAATTTATCTCTGTAGTCTGGAGATTAGCTGTAATTCCAGGAGATCTCCAGGCCCCACCTGGAGACTGGCAGTCCTAGATAGGAATATGACAACCAGAGGGAGAATCATCTGGTTTAACCACAGAGATTGGGGCAAATGCTAGAGCACCATCCAAAGCGATGTCACTTTCAGGTCATGCTGGAATTGACATCTAGGCCTTACTAACAGCACTGATCATCCTTCTACCCTTCTACCCCACCCCACCCCAGTCCAGTTCAGTGGCCACTGACAGAGGAGGCAGGTGGCAGAAGGTCTCCTGCCAAAGAGGGAGACCTGGGTTCCATGGACAGGAAGATCCAGTGAGGGATTTTCCAGAGTAAAAACACAATTATACCCCCATGTCCAATGCAGAAGACTTTGGCTATTTCCACATGCCCTTAAACGGACAGCCCACTTACCAAACACTGGCAATTTTCCCTCACAAATCCAGATGTCTCTATCTGCAAAACAGTTGTGGGCTGTTTGGCTTCCATTTTTTCTACACCTTTTTTTGGAATGCACTTTCTGTGGTCCCAGAAAAGGTTCTGAAAAAACAGAAGCCAAATGGCCCGCATCAGTTTTGCAAATGAAGACGTTGCCAGAATTCCATTTATATGCCATCCCTTTAAGAACGTGTGGAAATGGCCTTTCTCTTAATATTTTTCCTGTGTGCTTCATTTAATCATGCCTAATATCCATTCTTTGTTAGTGTTAATAGTGATATACTGAATCATGACTTTGATTTCTGGAACTTATTTCCAAATAAAGGAGTATAAAACCTAGCTTCTTAACATAAATATTGTGATGAATTTTTTTGAAATGGCAAATCTTTTATTCGGAAGTTGTGATATTTAGAGAAACATAATAACCTTTTTAGAGACACAAACAAGATATTGGGACTTCCAGAACTGTACCGAAGCAATACAATCTTTTTGTATTAAGGAAACATGATTTTGATCCCCCTCCATAACTTCTCAGACTTTAAACTGCCTGTGATTGCATGAGGGAATCCATGTTGGATAGTGGGCTACGAGCAATCAATATACTGACTCAGAAGGAAGTAGCCAGGTTTCCCTAGGGGAACAGATATTTTCCCAACAATGGTTCTATTCTTTGGCTTCCTGAGAGCTCATCAAAGTGCAGTCCATGATTAATGATCAAGGTTTACAGGACAATAACATACCTCTTAGACTCATCTAGGAATCTGCCTTATTAATGTAGACTTCTCTGGAAACCCTTTGCATGCACAAAAATTGAACACATTGCCAGCACGAGTTAAGAGCCAAAACAGACGTTATGAATTACACGTGATTGTGCGAGTGCCAGCGATCCTGTCTGTTTCTGCCCGCCCGTGCCCCGTTCCTGGGTTTGTGCACGTGTCCTGCCCCCCGCCGTACGTGAGTGTGTGTGTCCGCGTCTGCACATGTCCCTCTCCACGACCAGCGAGCTGACCTCAATGAGCGGCTGTTTTTCCATTCCCGTGGTTGTAGCCATTTCACTAGCTGCCAGATGGCGCTATTGCCCACGCGTTGCAAGTGAAGGGGTGACGCAGGCCGTGGCCTTCCTTGGAGCGCTGGCCCTCTTCTGTGGCCCTGCTCCGATTAGCTGAATTGTGTGGGGCGTGGTTGAGGCACAAGCGCGGTTGAGGCACTTCCCCCCCGGGTGTCCTGCTATTATCGCGTGCAAAGGGGGGGTCCTGGCTGTGCCTCGCCAGCGTGCCGGTGTTCTGGCTTCTGCTCCTGTTCCACCCGTGTGTGCTCAAACAGGCTACATTAAAACTTCCAAAGGTTTTATTTTTATTTTTTAAGAGGGATATCCAAAAACACAGGGTTTGAAAAAAAAATTATTTCCCACAGACTTTGGGCACACATGGCCATGTCACTTTCCGGCTGGCCTACCACGACTGTTGCAACATTGGGCAAATGCCTGGGGTGGAACATGCTGCCCAGTAAGCCCTGCGGCCACTTTGAAGTTTTGGGGTCCGGGGAGTTTGTTTCGACGCCGTATCCAAGATAGGCTCAGATCGGTGCATGTTGACCTGTGAAATGTCTCCAGACCAACCAGCTTCCAGAGGGTGCGGCGTGCCTCATGATTGGTTGCCTGTGTCATTTGCCCACGCACACAAGACTAGGCTTCTCGTGTCGACCGCACATGTCAGTTGCCTTGCAGGGAAGAATGGCGGAGTGGGTGCCGAGTAACTGGTGGCAGGAGTGGGCAGCGGAGGCAGCCATGGCCTTGGAGGCCAAGGGAATGAGCAAGCACGAGCGCAACACGGCTGAGGAGACCACGGTCCCATTCCACCTAGAGTCTCTCTTCCCGGACCGTGCTGAGCTCTTGCACATGGTCCGCCAGTCGATGACCTCTATGATTGAGGAAATAGAGGTCGATATGGTGGAGCAAGAGTTCCTCGGCACGAGACCGTGGAGTAAGTGCGATCCCCTCCCGCATTTCTTTAATGAACGCTTTGCGGCGCTCCCCCTTTGCGGGTGGGGGTTGGCTTAGACAGTTGTGCGGTTTCTCCAACACACCATCTCATTGCAAGGGGGGTTTGCAATGCAGCCCTCTGGCGCTGGCGCAGAATTCATCCCTGGTCCCCGCTGCTGATAGGCGGCCAGCGTCCTGCTTCATGAGGTGGCATGCCCCACCTAGAATGCACCGTCCATTCCTGCTGCCTTTGATCTGAAGTGTATGGGCCCTCTGCTCCTGTCCCAGGACAACATGAGGTGTGCTGCTACAGGTTGCAGGATTTATCGGGGGATGAGCTCTTGTGAGTCAGAACGGTCTCCTTCAGGCTCTCCTTGGAGAGCCAAGCTGTGGAACCGGGATGCCTACATTTCCTATTGAAACTCGAGGGAAGCTGACCAGTGTCCAAACTGTGCCCGGCGTCACTTGTAGCTTGGCTCGTAGAAACTCATGGTTTCAGCTTCATTCTTGACTGCAGTAGGCCTTATATTGCTGGAGGTACAACAGTTGCTAGTCGATGGTTGAGCTTGCAGTCCTAAGAACGCATTCAAGGACATAAGCCCTCTTGAGTTAAAAGTGAGTTTTCTTAGGAGCAATCCAGAGGAGTAGCTCTGTTGAATTATTAATTTTTTTACGTCATCAGGTTCTGTCTCCAGTGGGGAACCCAAAGCAGCTCATATCATTCCACTCTCCTCCGCTGTATTATTCCCACAGCCCTGCTAGATTGGGTAGGCAGAGGGTGTGTGACTGGTCCAAGATCACCTAGCAAGCTGGCATGGCAGAGTGGGGATATTGGTCCAACACCATCTGCTGCGCCACAGTTGCTCTCAGCAGCATCTTAAATGTTAACAAATTTATGATGGCACAAGCTTTTTATGGGTCAGATGTGTGAGGTATTCCATTCATTTGGCGAAGAGCTTTACATCCAGAGTTACAAACAATAAGAGAAACTGGGAGGCGGGGGGTGGATTTCTCTCACTGTAGTATCACATGCCTTATCAGAGGCAGGAAATGGCCAACCACCTGTTACTCTCTTGCCTTCCAAAAGGCCACCAAGGATTGCTGTGGGTCAGCTGTGACTTGACAGCATTCTCCACCAGCAACCCTGAAAACAAGACACTAGAGGGATAAATCGAAAACCCAGCCTGAAAGATAATACTTGGTCAAAAACATCCTGTGGCCAGGGTTAGATTTTGTACTGAGAGGCAGACCGCCTTAACCAGCATTACACCTTTCCAATCACATTGATCTCAATAGACTCAGGAGGGATAACTTTGATTTGAGTTGGGATGACAGTCAGTCCTTCGTTTTCCTGACGCCCTGTCCCCCACATTGGGAATGGATTGCTTTACGTGGGAGGGCCTTCAAAATGCGCACAGCATTGCAAAGCGTGGCTTGTATGTTGGGCGCTGCAGCGATCCAGCATCGGGGATCGGATTCGCAGACTTGCTGGGTCTTCCCCCCACCTCACTCAACCGAGATCCCAACTAGGCAGTGGCCGCGAAATCAGGGGCACTGCACGGGAAAGTCAGCATTTGCCGTCTGGCAAGGTGGTGCTGGCGGGAGGAAATATCTCAATCGTGTTACCGCTTCTCTTTCAGCCTCTGCCAGGGAGTGCAGAATCGAGGCGGTGGGCATGGCACATGAGAGGATTCAAGCGCGGTGGGAGCAGTTCTGGAGTGAGTTTCTTCCTGCAATTTCACAGTGGATCACACAGCGCAGGGGTGCCTGGAACCACGGGTCTTCTCCAGCGAGGGTGGCCGCCATTGTTGGGGTTGCTCTAGGCCGCAAGGGGATTGCACCTCCTGGTGGTCTCGGGGTTGCCAGAAAATGTGTGGGGTGAGCGGGGGGGGGGGTTCGGGAGGGTTAGGGGCTTGGCAACCCTAACCCCAAACACTAATTTAGAATTTCTTCAGCTGAACTGCAGGAACAGTCTATGCTTATTTAAACCTCTTCCTCCTTCCCACAACGCATCCCTTTCACTCAAAGCACTGCTCAGAGAAAACCTGCAACCCGCAACCCTCACCCCTACTCCCCCACATCCCTTGTCTCTGAGGATACACACTGTATGCACATAGCAACATTGAGGGTGGGTTCGCACACACCTGTGGGAGGAACATCTAGCATAACCTTCCACTAGGAGTTAGCTACTAGCCCAGTAGTTTATCGCTCTTGCCAAATTTGCCTATATTTTTCTCTTTTCCTCTTGTTATTCGTACATTGTTATTTTTACATGTTCAAAAAAGGTTAAACCTTAAGTATCATCTCCTCTACTGTCTACCATTCTAAGTCCTTTCCTAAGGTGTAGCCCAAGATAATGCTCATTTCAAGAACAGAAGTCTCTTTACATGGAGGTCTGGGAGTACTCTGAGCATTTCTGAGAAATGTTCACAGTGGTGTTTCTCCTATTAATATAGGAGTTCTACCAAAACCCCTCTGGGCAGATGCTTTGATAAATAATCATACATGATAAATAATCATACATTAAGTTCATGTAAACTGTCAGTTCTACTCAGTCAAAGTTATCTAGACTCTCAGACAGATCTTTCCCATGGTTGCTTCTCATGCAACTGTTTGTACTTAGATACAGCACAAAATACAGTGTGTAATGTAAAAAGGTGCAAATCCTTTTTACGTGGCTAATGGGAAAGGGAAAGAACATGTAAGCAGTAGTTAATAGACAAATGTACCCTTCATATGCAACCATATGTGTATTTTGCGCTTGACTGTCTCCACCCAAAGCCAAAATGTTGCCCAAGACATTTCTCTGAAATCTCTTAATAAAAAATGCTATAGACTGAACACTGAATTTGCAAAATCACACAATATGCAATTGGGCCAATTATTTTTGCATGTGTCATAGGTTACTTTTTTCCCACTCTTCCAGCATCCTGCCCAAATATTGTTTTTTAACATGTTCGTTATTCAGAACAGAAAGTAGCTGCCTAAGTGAAAATCTGACTGCATATGTACAACCTCCTAGAAAGCTGGCATGTTGCCCAAGTTATTTCAGTTGTTATGAAATAGGAAATTGTAATCATGCTTTAGCTAACTTGTCATCGGTAAGGAGGGCAGCAGCATTAGAAGCAGCACACGAAAACAAAACATCCGTTAATATATTTTTAAATTCATTATCAAAAATAGTAAACTTTCAGCTCCAAAAATACACTCTTTAGTGTCTCTAAAAAGAAAACGACTAAACCCTGTACATTTGGGAATATTTATCTATGCTAATTTTCCATTTCCAACTTCTTTTCCCAACTCATGACTCTTTGGGGAGAACATAATTCAAAGGCAAACAATCCCCAGGCCAGATAACACATTACTTTCCTGCTTCAGATCCATGAGCCCCAAGAAAAATATAGCCAAAATCTTGATTTTGCCACTTTGGGAATATTTCTGCTACTTCTCAGGTGATGTAATGGAAAAGAATTGAAAGGTTAATTTTTATTCAGAATGGAATGAAAGGAGGAACTACAACTGTTCAATATTTTATTTTCCAACGGCAAAATGTTACAAAGCTTTTAAAGAAACATTCATTAATTCAAATACGTAGCAATAATTTTATGAGCATTTGATTCAAAACATGCTGGGAAAGTACAATTATAATCTGGAAATCAGTCTGTGTGCTCCAGATGCAAATTCAATAATTTTTCCACTTTTTATAAGGCTGCTTCCATTCTACACACAACTAGGGTTGCCAGGTTCAGGTTGGAAAATTCCTGGAGATTTTTTTGGGGGGGCAGCCTGGACAGAGTGGGGTTTGGGAAAGGGAAGAGGCCTCAGGGGGGTATAATGCCATAGAGTTGAACCTTCAGAGCAGCCATTTGCTCCAGGGAGACTGGTCTCTGTTGCCTGGAGGTCAGTTGTAATTCTGGGAGATCTCCCAGCTACCACCTGAAGGCGGGCAACCCTACACATAACAGATCATGTAGGTCAATTGGTTCACTTTCTCAAAACAAACAGCAAAGTTCTGAAGGTACAGAAGACTGTGAACGCATCAAAATTCCTGTGCTTGCAAGAATTTTTCAGAGTGGGAGGGTGGAGGCTGGCTGGTATGGGCCAGGAGAGGAAGTGTTAAATGCCCCCCCCCAAACTGTGCTCTTCCCTAGGCAGAAAGGATTTGGCACTGGGCTTTCTAACTTCCAGACTAAACTACTATAATGCTCTGTCCAGAAGCTGCAACTGATCCAAAATGTGGTTGATTGATAGGGATGCACTGCGAGAAACTCCCATTTTACTTAAACTATAGCAGCTGCCAGTTAGTATCTCAGGGCCAAACTACAAGTGACAAATGACACAGGTTGGACACTTGGCAGCTTGCCTCAAGTTTTGATGGGAAATGTAGGCAGCTTGGCGGAATGTTGGACAAGTGGCAGTTGAAAAGTCCATTGGACAGCAGTCGGAAAGCCAAGCTGCAAGTCCAGGATGCCTATATTTCCCATCAAAACTTGAGGGAAGCTGACAAGTGTCTAACCTGTGTCATTCGTCACTTGTAGCTTGGCCCTCAGTCTCCGTCAAAGTGCAAAGTTCTAAATTGTCTTCTTTCATCAGAGTCCTTTTCCACGTGCTCTGACTGTCCAAGGTATGGTGGTAGGCCATTCATAACAATTAGGTTTTAATAATACAGCTTGACAAGTATGTTTTTCACTGGATTTTTATTGTAAGATGTTCGTTTTTTGTTTTTTTTTTTTACAGAAGGCTGGGATAAAAACACTTCAAAAATAAACACATCTTCCCAAATAAAATCCAGCAACGTCTGTTCTTGAGGGCAAGATGTTTACTATATATCAGTCCTGTTTAGCAAAGTTTTCATTTGTTTCTCCAATTTTCTTTTTGTTCCTCTGCTTTATGGCCTAATTATTTACTTCCTTTCTCTTTTTGGGCTGACTATGCAATTCATTAATTGTCAGTTATTTTTTGGTGGAAGAGAGAATTAAGTACTTCGGCAAAACCACTGCTGGATATATTTTTTAAATTTTCTTTTAATTACCTCAATAGCATTTTGATTGAGTGACCTGGCACTATAATTGCATTCTAAATTTTAAAAGTTGCCATAAATCAAATCTTATAAAAAGACTGAATGACTTCAGAGAAAGCAGTGAAATAGGTTTCCAATGGCATAATCTATTTTTGCCATTAAAACTGAAGGGAAAAATCATTTCAATTCCAGATGTTCAAGACAATGTGGAAGCATCACTAGACCTCTTAGCCATTAGACTAACCTACTTTTTGAGCAGATGGGCATACTAATAAAGAGCTCCTAAATGCTTCACAGAGTCAGCAAAGGAAGACTAACAATGCCTTCAAAGTAGGTAACACATCTTCAGCAGAACACCAGCTTACTGACCAGACAACATCTGGGGAGATATACATAAAATCTAGGGGATATATTAAAAAATATAAAATCTGGGTTTCATCAACATATCAGTACCAAAGCTGTGGACAATCTCATTTGAAGAGCTTACACAAATGCATGGAAGAAAATGCTGAACTCTGCAAAACTCCCCAGGATAATGGTTGTTGTGAGTTTTCCGGGCTGTATAGCCGTGGTCTTGGCATTGTAGTTCCTGACGTTTCGCCAGCAGCTGTGGCTGGCATCTTCAGTATTCAGACCCACCAGAAAAATACAACAGATGCTACGTTCAGCAAAAGACAGTAGAGACCCCCTCACCTCTGCAGGAGTATACCGTATACCCTGCAGCTGTGGACAAGTTTACATCAGGACCACAAAGCGTAGCATCCAGAAAAGAATAAAAGAACATGAAAGACACTGCAGACTTGGCCATCCTGAAAAATCAGCAGTGACTGAACACAGCCTAACTCAAACAGGACACAGTATCCTATTCCAGGACACTAAAATACTTGACAACACTTCCAACTACTTCGTCAGATTGCACAGGGAAGCCATTGAAATTCATAAGCATAAACACAATTTCAATAGGAAAGAAGAGACTTTAAGAATGAATAGAGCATGGCTTCCAGCCCTGCAAAACACCAGGCTAACGAAACACTCCACATCCCACAATAGCCCTGCAGAGAAGATTAGTATATCAAGCACCAATCCATATGCAAAAGAACCTCCTCAGGATACAGTGACACCTCCCTCCATTAGCATTCCACACCCTGGGAAACTCCTACAGGATGACTCAGCCCAAACCCACTTTCCTGAGTAGATATAAATGACCTTCCAACATCTTCTCCACACTGTGACACTGAGAGATCTCTGTCTTTTAGTGCTACACCTCTGAAGATGCCAGCCACAGCTGCTGGCGAAATGTCAGGAACTACAATGCCAAAACCATGGCTATACAGCCCAGAAAATCCACAACAACCATCGTTCTCCAGCCGTGAAAGCCTTCGACAATATATCCCCCCGGATAAATCCCACATTATCTCCTATAACTCCTATAACTCCCTTCTACACATGGTAAGACAAAAGGAACTTAAACTGCTTCAAAGCCATTTCCCTGATCCTCACAGCAGGTTAAATGCTTCAGCAACAGTAAGTGATCAACTGTGTTAAAGAAAGCAGAGATCAAGCAGCACTAATATGCAGGCACTCTCTTTCTGTGCATCTGCAAATGGACATTATACACCGGAACTACCAAGTCTATCACCATACCAAATCCAGGCATACAGCCGAATTGAAAAGGATTAAGGGCAGGTGTCACCCAGGAAACTCTGGAGTTACTGTGTGACAACAGAATCACTTTCCCTAGGAAAAGAAGTTTGTAAAGTGGCCTACAATTGGTTAGAACCCTCATGAAAGGGTTCGTCAATAAATGATGAATTACAGCCTCCTTCACAGGCTTAGGAAATCCCTGTGATCTGCCCATGTTGATCCATGTTCTGATTATATCCAAGTTAGATTGCTGTAATGTACTCTAGGTGCTACTGCCTTTGAAAACAGTCTGGAAACTTCAGGTGGTCCAAAAAGTGGCAGCTAGGCTATTGTCAGGGGTTGAATGCTGGGATCATTCTGGTGCTGAAAGATCAGTACTGACTGCCCATTCATTTCTGGGCACAATATAAAGTACCCAGAAAGGCCTTAAACAGCTTTGTATTTTATTTCTGATGGTTAATGTGGGTTTTAAAAATATTTGTTACCGTAAGTTTAAATGCAGGCCTAAGAAGAAAGGGGCCATACAGACCTTCTAGTCCAACCCCCTGCCCAATGCAGGATGAGCCTAAAGCATCCCTGACAAATATTCATCCAGCCTCTTCTTGAAAACTGCCAGTGAAGAGGAGCTCACCACCTCCCTATGCAGCTAATTCCACCTTTGAACTACTCTGACCGTGAAAAAGTTTTTCCTAATATCCAGCTGGTACCTTTGTGCATGTAATTTAGGCTTGGCCTCAACCATTCACTGCCACTGAGACTGCCCCTGTGCCCACTGAGAGTTCTGGAAGCAGCCAAAGTAACTCCCATTTCCAAGACTCACCAGAGAGGAGGGCCAGCAGCCACAAAGAAGAGCAGAACCAAGATGCATCTGACATCAACAGCCCTCATGTACCTTGGGTCATTGATCACACAGCAAGCTAAAGGAAAGCCACACGGTGACTTGAGAGCCATGGGAATGCTCACAGCAAGCCTCACCCAGTCAGATTGGCCTCTGGATGCTGCAAGCAAACCAGCAGCCAGGCCTAGCCTCCCTCTGATGACATCCCAAGCAGCAGCCTCACTGGGAGAGACAGGGAAGGGCGTGTGACCTGGGCCACCCAGGCTGGAGACAGCAAGTTCTTTGACTCCTAGAGATAGCGCAGAGGGCTAGAGAAGGTGAAAACAGAAACTCTCTTAAGTGATGCTTCACCTCTTAGCCCAGGTGTGGGCCAGTATGACGGGTGTGGGCACAAAGGGGTGGGGCTGGGCAGGAGAAAGGATTAAAGGGGCTCCAAAAGCCAGGCCAAGGAGGAGGCAGAAAGAACCAGTCCCTGCTTGGCAAGGCAGCATGGGTTAAGGTTTCCAGGTGCCCACCAGTGGCGGGCAAACTCCAGGGGTTTGCCACCTTGCTCACCGCCCCACCAGTGGTCAGTGGGAGATGGCAAGCTCCCGGAGGTTGCCTGCTACCGGCAGGCACCTCAGGAACGTGCGCTATGCGTGTGCTCCTAACAGACACAGCAACATCGCTTCTGGAAGTGATGTTGTCATGCTGGCCACAGGAGCATTCCTGCGCTTCATTTGGGGCCAATTTGGGACCCAAACAGGCCAAATGTGCCCCGCACAGAGAGCAGGCAAACTGTGTGGAAGCCTGAGAGGGTCTTATTCTATCTAGGTCATGCAAGGTGTGGAAAGGCTTAAATTAGAGGTGCCAGTCCCCCCTTGAAACCAGGGGATGAGTGGGTGGGCCCCAATATAAGTGTCTCGCATGCACACTCCAGAGGCCCTCCAGTGACATTCCTTCTGGTGTAACCCAGAAGAGACAGTGTCTCTTTGGAGCCAAATCAGTCCCAAACAACATTTTTACTATGTTTGGGAATGATTTTGCCCAGATGAGAAACCGTAGCTTCCAGTTTTCAACCAGAAGTGATGTTATCAGGACACAAGACACATGCATCATTTTGCCACACGTTCCACAGCTCCTGGCCTGCCCCCCTGCTTTGCCCCCCTGCTGGCCATGTGAGTAGGGCCAGGGGCAAAAGTTGCAGATCCCTGCTTCCACTGGGGAGCTGGAATCCCTAGCCTGAATGAATCTGTGTCTCTGTGGATGAGAGGAGTGTTTATTCTGTTAGTGAAGATCTATATGGAAAATTGGTCTTTGTGACTGGGTCTGCGAATATACCTTTAATGCTGTTTTGGAACCACCAATCTTAAGAACCTATTCTGAAACAAATACCCTTATCAGTACTCTGCAACCATCACATTAGCTGTTTTCACACACTGATAAGCCCCCGGAAAATCACGCAAAATTCATGGCACAGTGGAGTCTTCATAGTGCAATTTCCCATCATGATCTTGTTTTATGGTGCGATGGCATCAGAAATCACGCCATTAAACAGGATCATGACAGGAAATCACGCTATGAAAACGCCGTTGTGCCGTGAGTTTTGCGCAATTTTCCAGGGGCTTACCGGCATGTGAAAACAGCCATTATGTACTTATAAATAAATTCTACTTCTGATTAAGTGAAAAAGATCTCTTTTTTAACCTAACAGCCACTCACATGGGCTGAACATTCTGTCCTACTATCTATGACAAAGCCTTCCTATAATACCAGTTAAATGGAAGAGATCTAAAGATCAAACCTTTATTGACAGTGCAAATTTTTTGGGAGGCAGCAATATATAGTTTACACAAATGGGGTAAAATGTCACAGATGGTATTAGCTGGGGAATTCAAATCCCCAAGGGAAGGTATTTTCCAGATATAAACCTGAGTAAAGCAAAGAACACCAGAAGCTCTCTGAGTGTGGAAAAAAATGGAGTGTTGGTGGTGATCAGGGACTTCCTGAGGTAAAAGTTTAAGGTAATGTAAGGAGGAGCTGTAATAAAGATCCAAAGCAAGGTTAAAGCCAAACAGCAGAAATGTCATGCTAACAATCATTTCTAATAAGTTTGTATTTAATTACAGACACCGAGCCTGAACACCAAATACTAAAGTAAGACACTATGGTTTGCAATCACACACAAGGTGATGCTGAAATTTTCCCTTGTTCCTACAGTTTTGAGGATATTGAAATTATCTTTAACTGTGCATGTGTAGACTTCCAGATATTGGTGGGTGCCAGTAATATATATATATATATGCAACCTTTTATTTATGAGACATATGAAAAACATGCCTTAAGAAAGAAATTTAATCCCAAATTTAAAGCAATAAAATGCTAGTAGTAGTATAGTGTCAGCCTAGGATCTGGGACTCACAGGCTCAGATCCCCATTCTGCCATAGAAGCTCACTGGGCTCTCAGCCTAACCTACTTCACAAGTTTGTTGTGAAGATAAAATGGAAGAGAGGAGAATGTAAGCTGCTTTGGGTCCTCACCGTGGAGAAAGGTGGGATATAAATGAAGTAAAATAAATAAAAAATAAGCTTGAATAAAAGCGAATTTTATTTATCCATTGCATACAAATTTTACTCTTCCTCTCAGGAGTTCCAAGTACCTTAGAAATGGGTTCCTTGTGGTGCTCCGTCATGCAAGACCAGGTCTGTATAGTTTCAACAGTAGCTACATCACATTTTCAGATCACTCTCTGGCTGCCCATTAAAGCTAAAAAAGAACCCACTCGTTTTAATGGCACCCCGCCTTTTGGTTGCTTCCTCACAGCATGTCCTCATTGCTCAAATGACCTTCCCACACAACCACTTGTGAACAGTACTGATATTTTGTTGATGCTTCCTTGCATATATGCACACCAGCCATGGGTGTGCTCCCATGCTTTGCGCAGGGCTGATTCTGGCCCATTTGGGGCCAAAACTGACTTCAATGAAGTACAGGAGCATGCCCACAGCCAGCATGATGCCATCACTTCAGGAAGTGACATCGTCACACCCCCTGAGAGTTTGCCAGGTGCACACTTTCCTGGGTTGTCTGTTGATGGTGGGTGATTACTGGGGAGGGGGTTTGCCACCTCCTGGCAATCGCCAGTGATCGGTGGGCAGCCTAACAAACCCCCGGGAGATTGCTCACCAGTGACAAGCAACTACTAAGTCTATAAATCCTTCTCTCCTTCAAACCCACTAAACAACTTATTTTTTACCTGTCTCCCATCTTAATCTGTATTTATTAATTTGCTTCATTTTCACACCCCCACAAAGGAGAACCTAAAACAGCTTACATCACTCTCCTTGTCTCCATATTATCCTCACAACAACCTTGAGGGGTACGTAAGGCTGATAGTGTGTGACTGGACCAAAGTCACCCAGTGAGCTTCCACAACAGAGTGGTGATTCCAACCGGAGACTTCCACATACTACACTGCAGCTTTGGGGACTGTTGAACAGTAGCAAGCAGCTGGCCCTGGGTGAGTCATGCAAGTCATGTGTTTCCTTTTATCATTTTGGGGGGTTTTAACCACATAATTTTTTATTTTTTTTTTAGATTTTATATTTTTCTGCAAACCTGGGGCATTATTTATTTACTTTCAATTTCTATTCCACCCTCCCTGACTAGCAGGCTCAGGGCAGATTTTTCAAGTGTGTAGGAAGATCTGTCTTGTCCATTCATGGCTCCAGTCTCCAGATTTAAGAATTCACAGGTCAGGGCCACTTGGTTATTAGTATATAAGATGTTCCCAATGTACAGTTACTTAAAGTTTCTTTCTGTAAACAGGAAAACATCTAAGCCATAAAACAATCCCTCAAAAATCTACTAGTTAAGACAATCAAGTGCTTTTTTGTTGCAATCAATATAACATATTGGGAAAATAAATCCCATTTCTTCTTGCTAAGGAAAACTGATCCAGGAAAGCACTGAAGTGTTCCAGTAGGTTGATGCAAATAACGGGCTTCACTGGAGAACATTTACCTTGCCACAGGCATTTCACAGCTTGGGGTCCAAAAAATAACTCCACAAGTATCAGAAATATTAATTACTAGTAGTAATAGATGCTTGGAACAGACTCTGGGTGTTATGGAACACACTGACCTGCCACAGATTTTCTTGGTTGACATTTTACTACTCTGATACACTGGAATAGAGGATGCTTGACTCATGAAATAGATTTTGTTCTTTATAGGAACAAAGGAAAAGGATATACGCCTGGTTAAGCACTAGCTTGGTGATTAAAAAAGCAATTTAAGTCTGTTCCTTTAATGCAAAAAGCAGCTTAGTAATCATTAGAGGGAAAAGGTACATGGGCAATGCAGGCAGCAAAGTGTGCAAAGCTCAAGAGAGCATGTCTGTTCTTGAACAACAAAGAACAGTGTCTTAGGAAACAAATAAACAAAAGGATTTCAATTAACTCTTAATGCTCATCATACAATATTAATGGATTCCCAGGCTTATTCAAGCCACTAGTTGCTTCATCACTAACTTCATTCATGATAGAATCTAGAGCCTAGTCTCTGAACAGTGGCATTACCAGAGATAAGAGAGTAGCCATAGAAATGACCACAGCTGAACATGTGTCCAGAAATCAATACAACATTGGTTTCAGTGGAGTCCCATCATCTTACATGGAATGAATGTTTGTTTTTATTGCTGAGATATATCTCTAGCTTCTTCACCTCTTTTGTGTCTTCAGATACATTTTCAAGATAGACTTCATTGCAGATTACTAACCTGGGATTACTACTACAGCCTGGTTCTGACCACCAAATGCAGACCAGGATCACCACTATATGACCTGATGGAGAAAAAACCATAGGCTTGCCAAGTTCCCAATGATGGCAGGCAATATCCAGAGATTGTAGTCCCTGCTTGCTGACCATTAGCAACTGATAAGAGGAGGCAGGTCACCCAGAGAGTGTCCACCATTGACGGGAGCCTAGCAAGGAGGGAGAAGAAATGGGAGCAAACACATCCATGTCCCCAGTTGATTATATCACTTCTGGTGTAACCTGGAAGCAACAGCATCACACATAACATAGCTATGTCAACAATGTGATATTGTTGCTTCCATATCACACTAGAAGTGACATCATTGTGGGGCACTGCCAGTGCACATGTGCATAAGGAGAAGATAGGTGAGTGCCTGCTGCCCCCGCAACACCCACTAATTAGTAGGGTGACCTGGCAACACCATCCTTTTACCACTTTCACCTTCTATTTATTGATACAATCAAGGTGGACGTAAAGTGTGGTTGAGGAAAACTGTTTGGATTAGATGATCTTGATAACGAGCTAAAATTTAGATGATAAACAGATACTCACTCCTAAACTCTCCCAAAGATTGCTCTCATCATCTTACCTTTGCTAAACAGTTCCAAGCTGTACATTGTCCAGATGATGTGCTGCTTTTAAGATTTATTGTGTGTAAAGTCAGAAGGAATCCCAGAAGACCACTGTGGAGAATGGTAGATAATCTCATTCAGTTCTTAGTTTAAACTCAGGTACTTCAGAAATCATTATATACTTTAAGTGATGAGCAGTGAATTAACACTGCAATTTATTTTATAGGGCAAAAGACTGAATGTTGCTGTGGCACATTTAGTTTGAATGTAGGAAGCTCAAATTCAAAATCCCACACTGCCATAAACTTACTAGGTGGTCTTGGACAAGTAACCATTTTTACATCCTGAGGGCTATTATAAGGAGAAGAAATTTCTTAGAGTCTTTGGACAAAGGACAGACTACATATGTATTGTGCTTTTTGCAATTGAACTTTAGTAAATTTTGCTGGAAATTTGAAGGTAGCTGCAAGTAGTTGAAGAATTCTTCATAAATATAAAGACAGTGAAGGAGGAAATCAGTTGAAAAGTACTGGGAAAACCCCATTTCTAACTCCAATAAGACCCATTTGGGAATGGATTCCATGTTTCAATGAAGAAAGGTTGATTCTAGCTCTTTAGGAGAGCTATCTGGCAATTACAATCTTGCTTAGTTTTGGTGGGTTTCAAAATTAAGATCAAAGATTAAAAATAAAAACTGAGCTGTTAGAACTACACCCGTTACAAGTAAGACAGTTCCAGCACAACACCACTTACGCATAACACTTGCTAATGTAATGGTCAGATCAGAAAGGAAAAATCAGTTTGCACTTAACTGTTGTTCATCGAGTGTCTTTTATGCAGACACACACAGGACTGCACAGGGCAGGCCAGCTGCAGAGGTTCAGTCTGATGAGATTTTCTAGAGCTTTCCTAAGCGCATGGAGAGCTCCTCTCCTCACCTTGGTGCGAGCTAGTCCTTCCCACCTAAACTGAAACATGACTGGGGGGAGTGCACACTTCCCTCAGTCTCCTCCACTGTGGAGAGGACAGGCTGATACAACAGCACACAGCAGGGAAGAGGGGAGGGATGTGTGCCTGCACAGAAGACACTCAATGAACAACAGTTACAAGTAAGTGCAACCCTGTTTTCATCTTCGTGTCCTCTGTGCAGTCTCACATGGGAGAAAAACAAGCTCACCTGTCTGCAGGAGGAGGGTGTAGGCTGTAGTGGAACAATGATGGCAGCACCCCTTTTACCACAGATGCCTCATTCCTGGAACCTACATCAATGGAGTAATGCTTCATGAAGATGGTAGGGTGAAGCCCATGTCACTGCCTTGCAGATGTCCAAAATTGGGACCCTTCCTCGTAGTGCTTAGGAGGAAGCCTGAGATCTGGTGCAGTCAGCTTTGATTGGAAAAGGACCAGGAACTTTCAGCTTCTCATAGGCAAGTCTAATGGCAAAGATAATCCATCTGGAAATTGTCTGGCCCCTTGCTGGGGCCTGCAAAACATACAAAGAGGTTTCTGTCCTTGAAAAACTCTTTAACCCTGTCCAAATAAAATAAAAGAGATCTCCTAACATCCAATGTGTGCAGGATGCATTCTTGAGGAGACATGGCACTGGGAAAGAAAACTGGCAGTACTATGTCTTGAGAAAGGTGAAACAGTGAAACCCCTCTGAGAAGGAAGGTTACACTGAGTCTGAGGACCACCTTTTCCCAATGTAGATCTAGGAGAGGTGGGTCACAAAGCAAGGACTGTAACTCACCCACCCATCTGGCAGATATGATAGCAACCAAGAAGGGAGTCTTGAAAGAAAGAAAAGAAAGATCACAAGATTGCATAGGTTGAAACAGTTTATACATCAAAGACGTTGGTACCAAAGACAAACTCCATTATGATACAGGAGGAGCAGTGAGTGGGAATAAATTAAACAACTCCTTGAGAAACATTTTTGACAAAGGCAAGGAAAATACAGAAAAACCTGCAACAGTGTTATGGTATGCAGAGATAGCTGCTAAGTGCACCTTGAGATAGGTAACTGATAACCCAAACCCTTGAGGAGAAGCAAATAGCCAAAAATAGTATGCAAGTCACAGAAGAATGAGTCGAACTTGTGTGTTTTAGCACACTTTGAAAACCTGGCCCATTTTGCAGCATAAGACCTTCTGGCGGATCGTTTACGGGCAGAAAGTAGAACCTCTGCAACCCATGAAGCCACATTCTCTAAGGAGTTATTAGCCAAACAGTCAGGTGTAGGGAGGTTATACTGTAGTGTAGAAGCAAGCCTATGTGAATGAGATCCTCTGCTTCTGGGGAAAGGATGTGAACCCCCTTAGATTTTTGCCACAGGGTGGAGAACCCTATCCTCCTTGGCCAAAAAGGGCAATTAGAATACAGGAAAAGTGGTCTGCCTTCAGCTTGGCAATGACCTTTTTCAACAAGAAAGTAGAGTGGAAAGCATAAAGTAGGGTCCCCTGCCAGGTTATTCGGAAAGCATCCCCTATGAAACAGGGGTCCATTGCAGCCAGGGAATAGAAAAACTGGAATTTGGAATTGTGGCAGGAAGCAAGCAAGTCCACTACTCAACACCCTCATAACTGGAAAATAGGAATTAAATAATGGTCCCATAGGGGCCAGTTGTGATTGGAGATACGTGTTCTGCTGAGAGCTTCCGCAGCTGTGTTGGATTTGCCTGCAATGTAAATAGCGATCAGAAAGATGTGATCTATCGCCCATTGCCATAATCGGACTGCTTCATTGTTGAAAGGCAATCAAGTACCCCCGTGTTTGTTGATATAAAATTCCATTGTGGTATTGTCTGTAGCCACTAGCACCATCTTTCCTTCCAGGAGAACTGCAAAAGAAATCAATGCAAACCTCACAGCCCTTAGTTCTAAGAGATTTACGTGAATCTTTCTTTCTGCATAAGACCACAAACCACTGACAGGTAGTTCCTGACAGTGGGCTCCCCATCCATACAAGGAAACATTTGTAAAAAGCTGAATGTCATAGGATAAAGGTCCCAGAGGGATTCCTGTAAATAGGTTTGAGTCTTGCAGCCACCAGGATAATGAGATAAGTAGTATAGGTCTGGGAACAGAGAGCCGTTTCCAGGAATAATCAGATTTGAATTTACGTATAAACTAATTTTAAAGGGACCTAAAATACAGCCTTGCAAAGGACACTACTGCTGTAGTAGAGGTCATTAGACCAAGGAGATTTTGGATACTATGGGCCGTTTGTGATCTGTGCATTGTACAATGTGATATTAAAGCACTTTGGACAGGTAAGAAAGCCCTGCCCTGTGTGTAATCTAAAATACACCAATAAATTGAATTGATTGGACTGGTACCAACTGAGACTTTTTCCAAGTCAGAAAGGGTAGCTAACATTATATCTAGTTGGGAACACAATGACTCTTTGGAAGGGGCCGTGAGCAGCCAGTCATCTAAGTACGGGAAAATGTTACAGCTGTTCAGGAAGAGATGCTCCACCATTACTGAAATGCACTTAGAAAATACCCTGGATGTTGTGGCAAACCTGAAGGGCAAGACTCTATACTGGAAATGAATTTCTGCAAACTGGAATTAGAGGAATTTTCTACAATCAGCATGAATGGAGATGTGGAAGTAAGCATCTCTCAAATTCAGAATAGTAAACCATGCATTTATTTGTAACAAGGAAATAACATCAACAATACATAACATCTGAAACTTAGAAACCTTTAAAAACTTTCAGGTGCCTGAGGTTTAAGATAGGCCTTTCTCCACCATCTTTCTTATTGCCAAGAAAATATCCAGAGTAAAGCCCTTGGCCTATTTCTTGTAAAGGAACAGGCTGAATCACTCCCTTCTGAAAGAGCTGAGAAACTTCTTCCTCAAGAACAGGGGAGTAAGGAATTGAATGAACAGCAGAAAATAATACCAAAGTGGAGGATAGAAACTCTAAGTAGTATAGGAGCTTTGCTTCACAGAAACAAATATGTGTCCAGAAAAAACAATCCTAAGATGATTTTTCTGGAACAGAAAGCAAACACATCCAACCTCCACCACGACAAAGAAGAAACTGAGGGAGGCGCACCCCCCCCCCCAATCACGTGTCGGTTTTGGTGGGAAGGACCGGCTCGCACCTAGGGGAGTGAGGAACGCTCGGCATGCTTAGAAAAGCTCTAGAATATCTTGTCAGACTGAACTTCCATGGTTGGCTTGCGCAGTCTCATATGGGACTGCACAGAAGACACAAAGGTGAACAATAATTAACCACACTTGTAGAGACCTCTATATTCATATAATGAAGTAGATATGAATCCATTTGCAGTGAGGTCAGCAAAGTTATTTTAGATTTTTTCACCTTTCAGGGACAGCATAGTTGATCTCAAATACAGCCAGACTATGACATGACAATTTGGTTGGTTTTGGCAGTTCAGTGGCTTCTAAAATCCTAAGTAGATTTATACTCTTCTAAGTCAATTGAAATCAAAGTGCTTAAAAGGGTGTAACTCTAATTAGGATGGCAATGTTAATCTTTAAAATTCTAAACTGGGTTTTTTGTACAATCATCATCAAAATGAGCAGCAAGCAGTTGCTGTTCAAACCAACTGGATATTTGTCAAACCTTGACCAGTTTCACACATCTTTAAAATAGCAGGATGCTCATGGAAGGCTGCTGGCTTCTTCATACGATTTCTGACACCATCCGTTTACCAATTGGAGGCAGCCAGCCGTGAAAGTGCCATCATCACGGACAGCATCAAAAATCGTGTGAGGAAGCTGGCAGCCTTCCATGAGTATCATGTTATTTTAAAGAAGTGTGAAAATTGCCCCTACCCTGTAGAACGGCTTGCCTGAGGAGGTCAGGAGAGGCCCCACTCTCCTGTCTTTCTGCAAATGATGCAAAACTGAATTATTCAAAAAGTTTTTTTACTCGGATAGGAAGGGTTGTAGGGAGGGGGACTCAGATGCTTCGCTAATGAGTTAGGGACCATAGACTTCACCACTATGTTGCCTTGCATATTATCTGTTGCTTTGAGTATGTATTCCTATATACTACCTGTGCTTCATGTTATCTAATGTCAGTCCTAGAATTGGTTATGCTCTGTGTCAGCAAATCTTCAGTTCTGTATTGGATCCTGGCTAATGCTATGTCTTTGTAAAATCCTATGACATTGTTTATGGTAATGTCCTTGACACTGTTTGGAAATGTCCTTGATACTGATTGTTCTAATCTCACACTATGTAATCCGCCTTGAGTATCAGTGAGAAAGGCGGACTATAAATGACATAAATAAATAAATTCTCTCTCTTTTTACCCAATGTGGAACATTCTCCAAATAATAAAATATACAAGGAAATAAACCCTCTCATACAAACATTGCTATAATACTATGGGCTAATGCTTTGCATTCAATATAAACAACATAATTTAATAGGACTAATTCAATATGCTGAGTATTTACTTCACTTATACCCCAGCTTTTCACCCCAATGAGGATCCAAAGCAGCTTACATCAATGTCCTCTATTTTATCCTCACAACAAACCTATGAGGTAGATTAGGCTGAGAGAGTAACTGGTCAAACAACAGAATTTAATTCTAGATCCTTGTCAGAGTTTCTACAATTTCACTAATTTGAGTCATAAAAAATAAACAGGAATCTTGGGGGACCTTAAAGGCTAACAACATTTTATTCCAGCATAAGCTTTCACAGACTAGGTCTACTTCTTCAGATACAATGAGAATATCCCCAAAACACCAAATATGTTCAGATTGTAGGGACCATTTAAAAGGGCCTTAAAGTTGCTATGAATATATGAAACTGCCCTATACTGAGTCATGCTTTTGGGGCATCTAAACCAGCAGAGTCTTGAGCAGAGAAGACACATCAGATCCTTTAACTGGAGATATCACAGGCTGAATTTGGGACTTTTAGCATGCAAAGCATGTTCTCTACCATCTGTCCACAACCCATTCCATGACAGCTTTTCTTTTTCTGAAATATATATTCATAGTTACATAAGATAAGCTTACCTGGCACAGCAACTGCTGTGAAAGCTATAGAAGTACAGGAATGGAAAATCTAAGGCACTGAAGAGATCACCTGAGAAATAAGGTAGTTCAATGGAAAAATTAACAACTGTAGATCAAAATTGATATGCGTAGTAGATTATATTCTTAAACAACATACACAAAGAAACAAGGCAAACAAGGCAAAGTATCTTCTATAATTAGCAAAGTATTAATTTTTACCTGTTGGGTGGGATGCAAAAGCCAACACCACCACACTGGGGACAAAAAAGCACATTATTCTTTATTATTAGCCTTAATTCTTCAAGACAGACACCAGTGATATTTATTAAGCAATATAACAAATTGTAGTAGAAGTAAAATATTTGAGTTCGCCTGCATTTGAGCTAAGGAGCGATGAGAAGTTTATGTTCATGTACTTTATTTCCTAGCTTTATTTCTGCCATTACAAATGAGACAATGCCCATTCAGGATACAGTAGTCATCCACTTTCTGAATCTCTGAGGGATGATAGTTGAGCATCATCTAAGAACTCAAAATAACATGAAAGTACTATTTCTGAGCAGTGCTGCAAGAAATGTACGTCTCCTCTGGCAAAATTCCATTTGATTCTCAGTTTAGACTTCTTAGACTGAGGCCTGATTGCTTTGGAACATGAAATTACACCATACACTTCAAAATACACTGCTTTTCTGTAACTAATCATTAAAACATACAAAAATGGCTTTATAACACCTCAAATCTCATCATTTTATTAATACAAAAAAGTTACTGTTCATTAGTATAAATTGTATAAATTGTTAATGCAACTATTGGGTTTTCCACATAGGTTTTCCCCATAAATTTTGGCCCTTTGACTTATCCCTGCTGCAAGTTTTTATCTTTAGTTCTTGCTTCAATTTTTTTGGTGTTCCCCCCACCCTGCAATTTCCCCCCAGTTCTTTTGAGATCACTTTTACCCTGATCTTTTTCTTAAAGCTGATTTTGAATTGATTTTTTTCCTAGTGCATAATGTTTCTTTCAGGTTTTGTTTGTCCCTCCCATTCCCACTGACCTCTAACCCACTTTTTGATAATTGGATTTTCATCATCATTGAACCACTCCTCTGCCCCACCTGGAAAGGGACACACCTAGCCACTTGAAAACTTGGCACTCTAGTTTCTGAAATTTACCAGAAATTACAAAGACGTTTATTTATTTGCTCAGACAATATGAAAATGATCTGTTGCCCTATACACAGTAGAAAGTGAATGCACAGTTACCCTGCTTGAATGTTCAGAGATAGGGCAGGCATGCTGGGTGGAGGGATAGGCAGGGATCCCCCCTTTCCCCATATGCTTACCGGGAACAGGTAGTCTTTGTATAATCCAATTTGAAATAGAGATTCTGCGTATAAATTCTGTGTAAAATACACAACCTTGGTTATAGTATAATCGGGAACTTCCAGTTTGGCTAATGGCGGGCTGAAGCGGTCCAGGGAGCTGGACCGTCAAGAGTGACTGTTTTGGGCAGGCCAGGTGCTCAGATCACCGGCTGCCACTCCTCTCCAGGTAGGAGAGGAGCCAGAACGCTACAAGTTCCAGAGAGAGTGAGATCTCAGCGGGGGGGGGGGGGGTCCAGGACGATGGATCTCCCACATCGCTTTGAGGTACTCTCGAAGAAGGACGAGCTAACATCTCTGCAGCACTCTTTGAGTCGTTGTTCGGCATAAGCCCGCCAGGACCCAAGCTTCAGAACCAGATTTGGCTAATGGGTAACGAATGAGGCAGCACGAAAGACCCAAATGGAACAAATCGAGGTAAAAGATTTTTATCTGGCTTTCGGATTTAAAAAGAGAAGGAAAATCTCTACTAAAAATGAAAATTGTGGACTGAGATGATAGAATAAGACAGGAGCAAGACATCTTGAAGGAAGATTTGAAATTTGAAAGATTATAAAGCGTAAAAGAAGAGAAAATAACTTTTGTTTATGCATACTTGCGGTTTGGAGAGAGATAGCTGGCTGTGAGAAAAGGGGAGGAGGTGGAGGAACGGCTGAGTAAATATCGCGAGAGAATGGAATGCAAGAAGAACACCAAGCGGAACTGCTTAGAGAGGCTTGATTTGGAAAACAGGAAGAAAGAAGCAAAGCAGCAAAGAAGTCCCTGAAGAAGCAATGCGAGAAATAGCAGCGAGAAGGCAAGAGGAAGGGGATATTCATCACTTTGAACTACCTTAAAGTTGCCACAGAGACTCTCCGCCCGATATCTGGTGAGATTAAAATAATACGAATATTTAAAGCAAAAGATAAAGAAGATGTCGGGGGGGGGGAGAAATCTAGTGTAAATTTGAAGAGAGTGGAGAAGAAACGGCAGGCTGCTATGCGATCAGCTATAAAATCGTTGGGAGAAAAAGTTGCAGAGGGACATAAAGGGTTGATACAACTTATTCGGGAAACAAACGAAAGTTTAATTAAAAGCATTAAGGATATATTTAAAATAGTTGTGGAATCGAAAGATGAAGAGCAAGCAACTAGGCAGACAACTCAAGGAGACGAGCAGGCAGCAGAAATTGATTACAAAACAGCAGGATGTAACCAACAAAAACGCGAGGGGCGAGGAGAAACGGAGCAGTACTTGCAAGAAGAACTGAATGAAGATTTATCAGGATTTTTAAATATTCAAGTGCAAGGATTAACAAGCATGAAAGAGCCATCCCCAGTTACTTCAAGTGGAAGAAGCTACCAAGTGATAGAAGAATTCAAGTGAAGAAGAAAGCCGAGAAAAGTAATATGAATACAAGAATCAAGCTCTAAGTGGGAGTTACTTAAAAGACTAAGGCCACAGTTTAAAGTCTGAAGAGTTTATTTTTCATTTCTTAGAAGTGGGATGTATGGGGTTTTTAAGGTTAAAAGTCAATTGAAGAATTAGTAAATTAGGATAAAGTGAATAAGGGAAATGTAATGTATAGTTAACTAGGTAATTGATACTAAATAAATTTATATATAAAACGGTAGAAGGAATTAAGAGGAAGGTTAATAGTTTTTTTATTGTTTGTCTATTTGTAGAATTGGGATGTATGATGCAAATGAAATGTTGTGAGCTAAATGAAGAAATTAGCAAATTAAGACAAATGGAAAAATTGGGAAATGTAATGGAAAGTTAACTATGCAAATTGATACTAAGCAAATTTACATATAACTGTAGAAGAAACTAAGAGAAAGGTTAAATTGTTAATTTTAATCTATAGTGCTATTTGGGAAAATATTAAGCTAAATGTATTTAGATAAAAAAATGGGAATCATAAATGAATGGTTTGAAGAAATGTATATGAGCAAAAGAAATATGTTCTGATGGCTTTTTAATAGCTTATTAATAGTTACATAATTGTATTAAGTAATGGTAAGTTAGGATTTTACCTCTAGTTAGTAGGGATAAAGGAAAAGTAATATAGAACAAGTGATAAGAAAATACGGGACCGTAGTGCTGTCGGGAGTCTGCACAGAAAAGGGGGGAGGGGAGGGGTTGGGATGCATTTAGGGACAAAGGGGGAAATGTATTTGTAAGATATGAATGAATTGTATGTCAACCCATCCAATAAAATTGTTTTAAAATAAAAGGTTATAGTATAATCAATGTTTCCTGGAGCTTGATTGTATAATCTATGATAGTAGAGAGTGGTGTCAAGGCATAGCTGACTTATGGCAATCCTTGCTGGGGTTTTCAAAGCAAGAGACTAACAGAGGTGGTTTGCCATTGCCTTTCTATGCATAGACACACTGGTATTTTTGGAGGTCTCTCATCCAATTACTAACCAAGGCTGACCCTACTTTGCTTCCAAGATCTGACAAGGTCCAGCTTGTCCCAGCCATCAAGTGAGGACTATATACCTATATGTTTGAGTAAAATTGTTATGTCATGTATAATTATAATTGTTACATATTTAACATATCCCAATCTTTCTTTTACCATCAATTGGTCTGGCTACCTTCATGCTTCTTAATTAAAATATACAGGAGGGAAAAAGATACAAGCATTACCTGGATGCATAGTTTATATACTGTTGCTCTGAGTCACTAAAGAGAAACAAAATTCATTATTTACAGTGTAATCCCAAGAAGGCTTTCCTGAGAGTAAACCACATAGAATAGTCCTGAGTAGGATTCTCAGCAGATCTGCTTAGCATTGTTCTCTTAAAAGGGGGGGAAACTAATGGCAGCATTTTCTGCCAAGGACTACTTTCACGAATTTCTCCAGGTGACAGATTTGATCAACTGCAGTTTAATTTTCATTTTCAACTGGATGTTTCCATTTTTCCTTCTTTCCAGAAGACCAAAGATACACCTCAGTCTACAGAGCTTTTCTGCTAACTATGGAATTTCATTCCAGTGAAAAAGCATTCCAGTGGGCATGTCACACTTCTCCTGGCAAAGGTGAGGGCTATTAGCAGAAAGCTCCACAGGATCCAAGCAAAACATTTGATAGTAGATCAAATGCAAGACACCCAGGATTTCAAAGTCATATTTGTTTGAACCAATGAACTGGACTTGATTGGTAAACTGAGATTTTAACCCCAGAGTTCTGAAATATAATCAGGGATCAACACAGCAGCACCCAGACAACAGCCTCCTGTCATCGTTAGAACAGTACCGGTAGAGATATTACTTTTCTCACAGGAAACACCCACACTCACTGTGATTGACTGCACATGAAAAGCATGCTGCCCTGGTGGATCCCTGCCAGCCACAAGGACTGTCTGGAACCAGCTTGGTTTATGCTTCCTGGGTTTTCTATACTGCAGTGAATAGGAATTGCTGGATCTATGAACTATGACATCCAAACTTTAAACAAAAGGATAGATTTTTTTCTCTGCTCTTTAAAATAATCTGTCCTTTAAAATAATCTCCATGCTTTATTTATTTCAGTATATAGGGTAGAAAAATAGTATCGTCTGTGGCCCAATTTTGACAGTTTTTCCTTTACCTCCCCTGAAATTCTACTTCACATTGGCACTGACATTTCATTTATCTCATTATGAAATTGAAAGACGCGAATGTGAAGGGGAAAAGAGGGAAGATGAGGCAGGACAAGCAGGAAGGTGGGGGGGGGTGAATAGGTGAGGGTGAGAAGTACAGTCAGTCAGGAAGGGAGGGGGAAAATGGAGCAAAACAGGTGCCAGAGGAGGAAGCATATTTTCCTCCCCCATGAGTCCTTGCAGGCCCTCCACCTGTAATTTGTATTTTTCTGTCTCTGATTCATATTGATTTATGCCTGCATTCACACCATGGACAGTACATATCTAACACAAAGCAAACACACACTTCATTTCCCTTGGTAATCACGTATGTGAAATGTGTCTGTATTATATGATCTGAAGAGAAACTAGTAGATATAGAGAATTCCATTGTTCAATTCTTATCCAACCAAGCTAATGAAGGCATTCTCAGAGAACAATATTTTGAGACTAAGTTTTTGTTGGGTAACTGTCTGTAACATTATGCTGATTTCTTATTCATCACAAGTTACTCTGTTAGTGCTAACGAATGGCCCATAAATAAATTTCCTCTGGCTTCTCTTTGACACAATTTCTATTTCTTTAAGCTAAAAAGATAGGATGGAGCTAAGGAGGGAGAAAGCCTAAACTATATACAGGTACAACAACAAACTTGTATGTGAAGAAAAACATTTTTAATTTGGTTTTGACTCTCCACACAACTATGGCTCAATGTCTTTGTATTTATATATATTTTGTAGCCTTTTTTTAATTACATGAGTTGGTACTTGTTTTCTACTATGCTCTTACTCTGCAATAACAAACCTTTCCCTCTTCATAAAAATCCCCTAAAATACAGAAAAAAATAGATCACCTTAGAGAACTAGGTCTCCACAATTTGTGAAATACTTTGTAAGCCCCTGTGAATCAAATGACATGAAACATGCATCATAAATCATATCATGGTAAAGATACAGAAGAATTAAAATGGATATCAGTTTGAATTTTTTTACTTTCTTTTGCAAAAGTTTAAAAAATATTCTGCAGTATATACAGATGCCATCAGATTATTTTTTTAATCAGAGTACAAAATGGTATTTTGCATTTATAGATCAAAATCTCCTTTTCTTGTTCTCAGCCTCTGCTGCTCTGATCTATTTTAATCTGTTGAGAGTTCTGATCTGCCTATATTTGTTTTCCCTTCCATTTTCTTAATGTTATTCAGTTCAAAGTTGGATCCATTCATATGCCTCTACAGAAAACACATAATAAAGCTTCTAAGTAAATGCAACACAAACAGTCTCTGCTTATATAATTTGTTGGCCATTGTACTGTGGGACAAAACACTGGCAACCACAACTCAAACCCTACCAAAAGGAAAGAGCATTGCACAGTAGGCACATTTGCCTGGAATCTTCATTTTATCCCGTGTGATTTATTAGAAACTTACCAACACACAGCAAATGGGTGACAGCCCAGAAATAGCCATCTGCATCAAACTGCAAAGGAAAACAGCAATATACAGAAAGATAAGCTGTTCCCTCATAAATTGGATTAAAATCTAGTTGTAGCAGTGAAGACTATTTCACAAAAAAAATCCATGACAAAGGCTTACACATTTATGTAAGTTTCAATTAAATTTATTATCTTGATAGTGTATCTTGTATCTTGAGTTGGTGATGCTATATCAGCCCAAGACTGAGCAGAATTTAAACCTGAATCCCCACTTCCAGTCCTAGTCCTGTGCTCTAACCTCTAAACACACTGGCTGTAAATGTGCTACAGGGCCGCAATTGAAGAAAAGTTATAAGACAATGTGAAAAATTATTTGAACACTCATGTCTAAATGCCAAGTGTTATTACCAGCCTTTCAAATATCACCAAGAAAAAGAAAAACAGAAGGCACATGTATATGTAACTATTTATGTAGAAACCAATTGCCATTTTAGAACAGCTAAATGGGAAGCGGAACGGTACAGAGCCAACATATGAAAGGCCTGTTATGGGTAAGACAGCTAGGGGCAGGGCGGCACCAGCACCACTGTCATTGAACAGGTTTCATTGTGACTATTAACCTTCTCCTTCCATTACTTGAGTAAACACTGACAGGATTGGGCACTGCACAGCAGAGGAGAGGCACTTCAAGAGGATCTAGGGAAGTTTCTTGAAACATGCCCAATCTGTTTGAGCTGCAAAAACATTCTCCTGGGCTTTTCAACTCTAATAGTCTTCATAAAGACATCATTCCAGAGGCATAGCCATTTTATTTTGCAGCAGCAAAAATAAACAGGAGTTTTGTGGCACCTTAAAGACAAAGAAATTATTTCTAGGATACCCTTTCATGAACTACTAGAGCTCACTGCTTTAGCTACTATGATTCATATCATTTGAAGAAGTGGGCTGCAGTCCATGAAAAGCTTACACAGGAATAAAATTGTTGTTAGTGTTTTAAGATGATACACAAGACTCCTGTTTATTTCAGATGGACAGTGATTCAGAAACAAGGAGTTTAAAATATAAGGTGAAAAAATTGTTTTATTTCCAAACATGCTCACTGTCTTTTAAATTGTTCTTAATCGCTCCGTACATGCATGTTTTATAGTTGCCTCTGCGAGGAAGCATTTCACCACTGACTTCATTTTAATAAACACAGGGTGAGGTACTCTCCTGGATTTTGTGTTCAGCTCATTGCTTCCCTCAATTTTTCCTTCTCAATAGGCAGGGTCGGCGTGCCCATTGAGGCCACGTAGGCGGTGGCCTCAGGGCGTGGGGTGCCAGAGGGGGCGTGGGAGGAGGTGCGGGGGGCGGAAGCATGCACCACGGAGCTGCAGCCTCCTAGCCCTCCCGCCCTGCGCCGCCGCTGCCAGCACACGCCCCCGGCTGGGCACAACAGCCATGGGCAGGCATCTGCGGCAGCACAGGGCAACCGATCAGAGAGCTGGGAGGCCACCTGTGTGCCGTCCCAGCCACCCACCGCAGCAATCAGACCGGCGGCATGCACGAGCCCGTGATGACATCACATGTAACATCATCACGCAGGCCGGTGAGTGCGTGCGTGCATGCATGCGTGTACGCGCGCACGCGCAGCTGCAGGCCGAAAACCCTGGCGCCACTGCTGTCAATAGACAACCATGATCAAGGGGAAAGACATGTTCCACACCATATGGTAAATTTCACCAGGCTACAACTGCAAGCTTACTTTCAAAGGCTTGACATATGAATGGGTCTTTGCATAGTAAGGTTAGAGTTTATTCTGAAATAACCTACCTACCTGTGGGTCACAGAAAGGAAGGCATCCTGCTGCTACCAGAAGGATCAGCACTCTGAGCAGAAAAAGAAATACCACATGAATGCAATTCAGAGCCATGTATTCTCAGAGGAATGATACATTTCCACATGCTGCCAGATAATGTTCAAGGTTAAAAGACATAAGAGGCAGCCACATTACTGAAATGCTCCCTCGGCAAAGACTTGCACAAGACGCACATTATTAACCTTGCCTTACTTTCTTACAAGACACCCATCTGCTTTTGTTGTTTTCCTTTCTATGACAACAGATCCATTCCTTCCCAATGCTGCCATTTTTTTCAGAGCTGAGAAGCATACTTACTAAACTCTTTTAATGCCAGGATGTGAAATTGGGTCAGGAAAGCATGCCTAGCACATACATTCACTAGGTGTTTGTGTCACAGAAGCCAAAGAGGCATTGTGTGTGAGGGCAAGTAAGAAGACACTGGATGGCTCTCCCACACTGCACAGTGCCTTTATTTTCATTTGGTTCTGAAAACAGCTTCTTACATAAACGTTAAGGTCTCAAATAAAGGCTGGATTGTTTAAAAAAAACCCTCAGATTCTCAGCTTCACACACAGAATTTAAAATCTTATTTTCTATTTGGTCATGTTGTATACAAATATTGCTTCTCATAGCATTGTATATCTGGGAGGGAAAGGCCATTTGACAACATCTTTTAAATTCTCCATTTAAGTGATTTTTTAAAAAAAAAATTAAGAACAGGAATGCTGGTTAGATCCTACAGAAAAAACTTGTAAAGGGAATAAGCAGAACAGATTGTCTCTAACTTGTCCTTCACACAGTGAAACTGGATGAAACATCTTCCCATTCCACCATCAATTTGTCAGCAGAAGAGGGAGGAAGGGGCAACTTAGAATGGGGAATCATACTAACAGTGCAATCCTATGGAGAGTTACTCCAGTCTAAGCCCATTGACTTCAATGGGCTTAGACTGGTGTAACTCTTCATAGGATTGCATTGTAAGTTTCCCTGCCACCCTCTTTTGCTGACAGCCAATGGGTAGAATGGGCAAAGATTCTGTCCAGTTTTATTGTGGGAAGGGCAAGCTTCAGGCCGCCGCCCCCCCTCCCGTGCATTTTGCTTACACTGTCTTCCTGTGTTTCAGCAGAGTATAAATATTCTGGCAGAAGAGAAAGGTAGACAAGAGCCATTCCATTTTATTTATTTTATTTATTTTATTGTATTTGTATTCTGCCCTCCCCGCGAGCAGGCTCAGGGTGGATAACAGCATTAAGAACATTTAAAACATTCCATATAAAACATTTAAAAGCATCATAGAAAAAATATAAAAATAGCAGCACTCTTTTTCTTGATAGTGGCAATACAGTTAATAATAAATAGTGCAACAGTACAGTTGAACATAGCAGCAGTTTAAGAACAGTGGTGGGCAGTTCTCATAGGGAGGGGGGTAGATGTTGTATCCTCCAGCCAGCTGAGGCCCGGCCTCAGCCATAAGCCTGGCGGAACAACTCTGTCTTACAGGCCCGGCGGATAGTAGATCCTGCCAGGCCCTGGTCTCGGTAGACAGAGCGTTCCACCAGGTAGGAGCCAGGACTGAGAAAGCTCTGGCTCTAGTCGAGGCCAGACAGGCCTCCTTGGAGCCAGGGACTGATAACGATTTCTTTCCTCCTGATCAGAGGGTCCTCTGGGGAATATACGGGGAGAGACGGTCCCTCAGGTATGCTGGCCCCAGTCTGCACAGGGCCTTATAGGTCAATACCAAGACCTTGAACCTGATCCAATACTCCACTGGCAACCAATGCAGCTCGTGCAATATTGGTGTAATATGCACCCTATTTGGTGCTTTCATAATGATGCACACCACTGCATTTTGCACCAGCTGTAATCTTCGAGTCAGGCTCAAGGGTAAGCCCACGTAGAGCGAGTTACAGTAATCTAACCTAGAGATGACCGTTGCCTGGATCACTGTAGTTAAGTCACAGGTAGACATGTAAGGGACAAGTTGCCTGGTCTGCCACAGGTGGAAAAAAGAAGACCTGACAACCACTGTGACCTGTGCCTCCATTTTCAGGAAGGCATCTAGGATCATCCCGAGGCTCTTAACCCTTGGAACTGGCACAAGCTGTGCCCCATAGAGGGCTGGGAGCCGGAGTCCCAAATCCAGTCCTCCATGGCTCAAGTACAGGACTTCCATCTTTGTTGGGTTCAGTTTCAGTCGACTCTGTTTCAACCAATCAGTCACGGCTGCAAATGCATGTTCCACGATGTCTGGGGCCAAGCTGGGCCGGCCGTCCATCATCAGATACAGCTGGGTGTCATCTGCATATTGATGACACCCAAGCCCGAAACTTCGCACCAACTGGGCCAGGGGGCGCATGTAGATGTTAAACAGTAAAGGGGAGAGTATTGCCCGCTGCAGGACCCCGCACACCAATGGATGACGGGGTGACAATTTCTCCCCAAGCGCCACCCTCTGTCCCCGACTGTGGAGAAAAAAGACAAGCCACTGTAAGGCAGTCCCTCATATCCCCACATCGGCGAGGCGGTGAGTCAGAAGATCGTAATCGACTGTGTCAAACGCTGCTGACAAATCCATTATCAGCAGCGCTGAACCACCTCGGTCCAGATGTCTGCGAAGGTCATCCATGAGGGCGACCAGCAGCGTCTCCGTCCCATGTCCTGGCCGGAACCCGGACTGAAAGGGATCTAGGGCCAAGACATCATTCAGAAAACCCAGTATCTGTTCCACCGCCGCCTGCTCAATCACCTTTCCCAGAAGCTCTTTTCACTTGCCTTTCCATAAGGACCAGCCTTTCATTATTCAAACATCACTTATTCAAATATCCACAAATCCAACTTTCTGAAAATTTACTATAATGGTCAGAAACAAGAATCTCATTAAACGACTCATCTCCACACAACCTGTTGGAACAATAATGTTTCTAGTCAGCCTGACATTCCCAAGCTTTTCATTGGAAACCCATTGTTCAGTTAATGCCATGATAGGACGCCAGACTCCCACCAAGATTCCTTAAGCATACACATTTATGTTGAGAAACTTACCTACAAATTTTTAGCAGAGAAATTTGCTGCAAAAAAAGGAGAAACAAATAAATTGTAATAAAAAGGCTAGAAGGATAAACAGAATGAACTGAAAAGAAACTAAATTATTACACATACATTTATACTAGATTACCAACAATGTTCCAAACAAGTCTTCTATTATTGTGATACAAGTAGAAAAATAGAACTCACCTTGAAACAGCTTCGATGGAAAGCCAAATTTTTAAAATCCTACACCTTTCCTGCTTTCATTCTCTCAGGGAATAGCCAAACAACTTCTCAGGGCCAAACTAGTCAAAAACCATGAACGGAATTCTAAAGTAGTTTTTATCTGTAATGGCAGTTGAGATTGGAAGGAGGAGATAACCCCCTCCTTATAGCATTTTTCTGACATATAACCCCCTCCTTGCAGCTGCTATGTGCCCCATTGTGGGAATCATACAAGCAGCATTACACAATCTATGTTTCCCTCAGTGGGGCAAACAGCAGCTCTGAGAGGCTGTCTGAAGTCAAGAAAACATCATGTGGGGAAAGTTAAATCTTCCTGAATGTCATAGTTTGGTGAAAGCCAGTTTGGTGTAGTGGTTAAGAGCACAGGACTCTAATCTGGAGAGCCGGGTTTGATTCCCCACTCCTCCACGAAGCCAGCTGGGTGACCTTGGGCGAGTCACCGTTCTCTGGAGCTCTCTCAGCCCCACCCACCTCACAGGGTGATTGTTGTGGGGTAATAATAACACTTTGTAAACCACTCTGAGTGGGCATTAAATTGTCCTGAAGGGCAGTATATAAATCGAATGTTGTTGTTGTTGTTGTTATTATAGTCTCAACCTGAGTCAGGAGGACCCCTGCAGATGCCACTTTCCAATCAAAAAAATCTCCAGCATATTGTCTAGTAGACTCTAGCTTGACCTTCAGTTAAGTGATGCTGCATATATGATAGGTCTTTTCACGAGAGCTAAGATTGCCCACGTTCATCACAGGGAACCAAAATCTTGGTAACTACACACAGTCCTCTTGATATACCTGTTCACCATTTTGTATGAATACCACATATTTTTAAGGTTTGGTACACATAAATCCACATGCATGTTCATTTAATGTATGTATTCCTATTTTAATATTGTATTACCAATTTTAATGTTTGTATTTATATTATTTTAATAGTGTTTTTATATCGATGCTGTAAAATGACTCAAGCACTAAATATGGTAGAGAGGTGGTATATAAGTTCAATAAATAAATAAATAAATGCTGAAAATACATATGTTCCCTATTTACACAAAATGGTAAACACACTATCTCAAGGATCATGTATAGTGTGCTCTCCTAGTATGCAAGTTAGGAATGCCAAAATTGTAACAACTGAAAAGAACTTGGAAAGTTCCAGATCATAGAAAGGGAGCCTACAGATCTATTTGTTTAGAAAATGTCTATGCTGCCTTCTAGAGAACCTGCTTGAGGTGGTTTACAAAATAAAATATAATAAAAAACAGCACAATAGAAGTCGTTAATAAGTAAATGCCCAGAATTAGAAAACCTAGCCACAGCATTAAAATGGCATAAAACACTGAACAGCTTTTTAAAAGTTTCATAAAACAACTCTCAGGGTAAAAAAACAGACTATAAAATGTTAAAAGACCAACCCCTTAATTAAAAGCCTGAAAAAAAGAAAAAAATGGTCTGGTTCTTGAAGGAAAGGTTAAGAGCCAGGTGAGCCTCAAGGAGAAGGACATTCCACAGATGTAGCGCTACTACTGAAAAAGTCTTACCCTCTGTGCCTCAGCCTTCAGAGATGACCAGAGACAAGGCTTTTTCAGCAGTAGCACTTCATCTGTGGAATGCCTCTCACCAGGGTGTGGGACAGAGAGCCGGACTTGTGAGGAAGATCTTAGCTTAGGTGTACAATATGAACACCTCCTCTACATGTGGACACCATATTCATGGCAATTGCACATAGGTGGGTCAGAGTACTTAACCCCTCTTTCCCCTCTATGAGTGTTGAGAGGTTTCAGGAGACATCACTTCCTGTAACTGGTTCCCTTGGAAAAAGAAATAATTGAGGTCTTTCCTCATATCTTTGTAGTAGTTGCTTTATATATATATATATATATATATATATATATATATATATATATATATATATAGAGAGAGAGAGAGAGAGAGAGAGAGAGAGAGAGAGAGAGAGAGAGAGAGAGAGAGTAAATGCCCAGAGGCACAGAGGCATCATTACAGATCTCCTACCCCACATCAGAAGTCATGCGAGAGAGCCTGTGCCCACCAGGGGCTTCAGCTCATCCCTTAATAATACCTGTTTACTCCCCTATCTCTCTCTAACTCTACTTTTCCAGTCAAACACACTATGCCACCTTCTCCCACACACATCTCCACCAGATAAGAGGGGGGAGTGCCTCTTCCAGTCTCAATAGCTGCTTGGCCCTGCCATTAAGGCACACTGAGGGAGAATAACCACAGTCCTGAAGAAGCACAACCAAGAAATAACGGCTCACAGACTCATCTGGGGGCCTGAGTTGCGGGCAATGTGGGGGGAGGTGAGCGGGGAAGCGGTATGGCAGCTGCCATGTTGTGGAGGGGCGGGGAGTGTCCGGGGGCCAGGTGACTCTGCCCAGGCACATCCGGTGTGGGCCCCTGGTCGGATGGGTGGTCCCCGCCCCTCAGCACTTGGCCCGTGGCATCCCACTGACTGTCATCCCATGCCCCCCTCTCAGCAGGGGTCTGAGGGGGGCATGTGGGTCATTGGCTTGGCAGGCAGGTCAACCGATGCTCGGATCTGTGCCCTATGCGCGCCTTTGTTCCCTGAGCTGTAATCTCAATAAAGTTGTGGCCTCTTTACCTCCAGCACTGTGTCCGTGTGTTTCTTGTCACCGTGCCCCCTCCCCGCTCTCCTCCCCCTCACTTAGCACTTGCCTGCAATTACCACTCATACAGGTCAAATTCAGCCACAGTGATCAGAGGCCAAGCACATAGGACAGGACCTCCACATATGCCAAACAAACCCCATTCTTGTAACAGTACTTAACGTTTTATTGAAACTTCCTTTCTACAGAATTAATAATCAAAAATACTTTTTCAAAATAAGGAAGACAGAAAATAATCCAGAAAATGGATTATTTAGTAAGCTAGGAAAGCATAGACTTTTTCATAGGCTGCTGCTTACATTCTAGAAAATTAGATTCACTGTACCTCTTTCTGCACAAACTTCTCGATTCCACAGGTAATAACTTCTGCAGCATTGTGTAAAGTAAGAAAAATAGGAATTGGCTGCCAGGGAAGAAAATGTGACCAAGAACATTAGCATTGCATATTTTCTAAAGGATGCTGCACTTACTTATCTTTTGTGTGCTAATACTAGAAAGCAGGTATTTCTAAACACACCATAGAAGTTGATTCTATTTATCTTATCAATAGCCATCACAGGATTGGAGAGGAGTCATGAAATTTGTTGATGAGCAAAGTATGCAATCTGTCACAGAAACACAAGTACTTACAGTTATCCCTAGAAGCACAATCAAGGTGACATAGATTAACATTAAAGCACATACTGGAATTGCAAAGTTTATGAAGTTATTTATCCTCCTGTTTGAAACACTGGAATCCTTTTTCAATATTGTAATTTTAAAATAAAACCAGTTTTCTGGGCAGTCCCTACACAGAGATAATGTTTTACCATCAGAAATAAAAATATACTACACTTCTTAGAATGTATATTTCCAACCATTGTGAAATCCAGCTACTACTGATTAGAATGGCCCAATTTTGACCTAAAATTGAGCATTCTTACATAACACACTTGAATATAATAGCACTCTAAAACACAAAAGTTGCACAAGTTATCTTTTATTAATATAATGATAAATCCCCACAATTTTTCCTAGTATGTGTAACAGCAATACATTACAGGCCACACACATTATAGCTTGCTGAACCAAAGTGTGCAGGACTGGATGCAAAAAGCTGCACCCGGGTGACTAAATGCACTGGGCTAACTAGCACTACCGCCTGGCAGAAGATGTTGCACCAATACAGCACGGTATGCTGACACGACGGTTCTAACACTGGAGCAGCAGCAACAGATAAGTAAAGTGGGCAGTAAAACAACGTAGCATTAAAGGGCAGACTCTGAGTGGCTCCTCCCTAGCAGCCTTCTATGAACATTACTAGTTCTTCTAATCAAGTTTCTGTTATTAAGCAACATTACCAAATAAATATGCACTACACATGCTTAGTCCCCTCAGTTTAATAGGACTTATTCCCAAATAAGTGGTCATAGACTTACTGCTTTAATCTAGCATCAGATTCTGCTTAGCTTTTCCACTACAAGCTATTAGTAGTGCTAAGCAGATTTAAAGTAGATTTAAAGCAGATTCAACATGTCATAGAAATGAAAGAAAAATAGGACAAAAATTGCAACATTGGGTAGGGAAAGTGTCTCTGATTAAAAAAAACCCTTGATTTAAAATGAAATACAATTTACATAATCTCTTAAAACTGAAACATGACCATCTATAAAACATATTTAATTACAGTCTGCTTTTCTATAGAAAAAAAGAAGAAGAAAAGCTCTACTACTGGAGATTAAGAACTATAAATGGCACAGTAATTCATGTATTGTATTTATTCTTCTGGGCTTTCCACTAGACCCAGAGATGAGCAAATTATCTAAGGGGCTAGCAGAAGATGCCACCCTGTGTATATTACCAAAATCACCCACCATGCTCATGTAGGAGGTCTTGTACTCTTGTTTCATGCCTTCAAACTACATGTGCTCTGCAATGTATACAATACTTATGAATATTAATAATTCTTCCCACTAAACACAAAGGACATCGGGCTGGACTCCACCAACCCGTTCTGCTAGTGGTGGCACTTTCCTCAAATGCAACGGATCTTTTGCAAGAAGCTTTTCTGCCAGTGGAAGGACTCTTGTACTAGCATCGTCACTCCAACAGTGTGGAATGGTAGGATACAAACCTCTGAATTTCTATCTCATGAAGAGATATTTTGCTCAGTTATTATGCTTCTGACAAATTTTGGCACTGATTAGGGGTGATAGCCTCCAAGTGAGAGCTAGAGTTCTCCTGGAATTACAGGTGATATCTAGACCCCCAGGTAACTGCAAAAGGGAGCTCTGGCTCAATCATAATTTAATAATAAAACTTAATCAAAGTACGTAAAAAACTTAATATTAAAAAAGTTTGCAAATGTACAGGCCAACAGGAGGCATGCCAATAATGATATAAGAACTTGCAATGACTTAAAATTGCATAGTGTTTACTCTCCCTTTTACTTTCTTTCTCTTAAACCAATCAATCAATCAATCAATCAATTTCAGGTTTATTACGGTCAAAAGACCAGCCAAGTAAAGTACAGATATTGACGTTTCCTTTGTCAAATGATTCCGCTTTCTGAGTGCTATCACACAGAATTTTACAACTGCGTAAGATACAGTTCTCTGGCTATCCTCTAAAAGATATACCCAAAGGGTTTCAGTACTAAATCCATATAATACTCTAATGGTTTAAATCTATAGAGTAGTTGGATAATTAATTGTATCCTTTCTTCTTGATAGAATTCACAGTGCAAAAGTATATTTTCGACCACTTTATTTGAACAGGGACAACAACGCTGCTGTAAAGGCAGACCGGAGAATCTCCCATACAAAACTGCAGAGGGAAATGCATCAAATCGTGCTCTAGAGAAGGCCCATCTACATCTTTCGTTTGTAATGTCCGAAAGATATGGGGATATGGTGTAACTCAGTCCTTTTTAAAAGCTCTTATAGTGTAGAGGGAGCATTGCCTCATCATTGTGGGACTCTATATTAATTAGTCTTTGGGTGATTAAAGCTTTTGCTTTGTTGAGTCCCATATCAAACAGGACTACCGGGTCCAAGCCAATCAATTTAATTTTATCAGCTATCTTTGAGCACCATGTAGGATAAGGGTCAGAAGCTAACAACCTGGGAATTATACCCTTTGGCTCAAGATGAATTTGTAGCCAGTAATAGATGACATGTTCCTAGATTTTTATTTCAACTTTGGGCAAACCAGCTTCTTGCCTAAGAATGACAGAGTACATCTAGGTGCATTAAATAAAGATCTGAGAAATTTAGACTGAACCATTTCTAAGATCTTAACATTAGCAGTTAGTCCCATTTGTGATCCGTATAAGAGTTGCGCTAATGATTTTGTTTGGAATAGTTTCAGGGCTGCAGGTATAAAGCTCGCACCTTCTCTTCTGAAGAATCTAAGGATGGCATTAGCACTCTTTTCTGCAGCATTTGCTGATGAAATCGTATAGGCTTTGAAGTTAGCATTGAATGTATAGATGACTCCTAGATATTGGAAATTTATAACCTGATCTATAGTGTTCCCATTTATTTCCCAGTTAGTTTTTTTAAAGTGTCTACGAAAACATATAATTTTGGATTTCAAGTAATTAATTGTCAGAAGCTCAGTATCACATTGATTGCTAAATTTTTTATGGCACGCTTTAGACCAATTTTTGTTTGGGACAGGAGGACTGTGTCATCAGCATACATGAGAATTGGTACCTTCGTTCCTACAAGACGCGGGGCATGGACATCTATCTTACATAAACGTTGGCTCAATGAGTTTACACAGATGTTGAATAAGAAGGGTGCTCATAAGCAACCTTGTCTAACACCCTTCTGGACCAGGATTTTCTTAGATAGTTTGCCATCTTGTGTGTACCTTATCTGGAGTTCATTGCTCTCATGAAGTTTAATCATCAGGTATAACAATCTTTGATCAATGGATGTATCTCCCAGTTTTGCCCATAGTTTTCTTTGAGAGATGGTATCAAAAGCAGCTCTGAGGTCTATAAATGCTGCATATAATTTTTTTCTTGGGAGACATTGCATGTTTGTGGATGAGGTAATCCAGCACCAAACAGTGATCCATAGTTGAACGGCCTTGGGAAAAGCCAGGCTGTTCAATTTCTAATAGATTCTCTTGGTCTAGCCATTTGCATAGCTTCAGGCATAAATGTTTAGTGTATAATTTACAGATGACATTCAAAAGGCTGATTGGCCTATAATTGTTTGGGTCATTTATGTTCCCCTTCTCATATATAGGGACTATGATGGCTAGACCCCAGTTCGTCGGCATCTGGGCTGGTTGATCTATGTATGTAAATAAGTTAGCTAATATTGGAGCCCACCAGTCTATATGTGTTTTAAGCAGTTCTAGTATAATGAAATCACTTCCTGGCGCTTTGCCATTTTTTAGCTGTAATATTAATGAGGTGACCTCACTAACTGAGACTGGAGGCCAAGATGGAATATTTGCTAAACAGTCAGTTCTAGGTGATATGTAGTGTTGGTCTTTGTACAGGGTATCAAAGTGTTTTTCCCAAGTTTCCGACTGAATTGTATTTGTCATAACCTTAGATTTGTTCTCTTGTGTTCCCAAAATTATTTTCCAAAAGCTTATATTATCCTTGGTGGCCTTAATAAGTGATTGCCACTGAGTGTGCACAGCCGCTATCTTCTTCTTTTTCATTAAGTGTTTATTCTCCCTCTTCTTTGATTGGGTTTCAAGATTGGTATTTAGGTTTGGGTTTAGCTGAAATGCTTTTAGGCTCTCTATAAGTTCAATCTTGGCTTGCATGCACTCCTGGTCAAACCACTTTTTATTCAGTGGTGTTCGTCTGCCTTTGGAGCTACCAAATCATGATAGGAGGGGGGTAAGCTTTGATATAAGCATATCATATGTTTTTACTATAGCATTTCCATTTTCTATAAACGTCTATGCATGGGAGATAGATTTTGCTTCTTCAGTCTGAGTCCAAATGAGGAATTTCTCACTAAGTTTGATATTCCATTTGTTTCTAACTCTCCCTACCTGCTGTACCACGTTCAGCCCAGTTCTGTCCCTATTCTTAGGGGGACTTAGTATTTCTCCCCAACTAACACTAAGGGGTAAATGATCACTATCTGGTCTCACATCAATCTTGAATTTAATATTACTATTGTAAAGGTTCAAGGAGGCCATTATGTAATCAATTGTTGAATGCTTTATACCCGGCCAATAAGTAAATTGGCCCGGACAATCACCAGGTAACGAACCATTCAGGATGATAAGATTCAATCTATACGCCATTTGAGTTAAACATGCGCCAGCGAAATTTGCCACTGGATCTAATGGTTGTCGGTTAGCATGTATTTGGGGTATGGCAGTGTCTGGGTTCCCTACTCGAAACTGAATTAATATTTGATTATCATTTTGACCCAGCCTGGCATGAAAATCGCCCCCAACTATTATAGATGCCATGGAAAATTTCTCCATAAAACAGCGTATCTGCCGTTCTACTTGTTCCCAAATATTTTTGATGTATGAATGGGAAGGTTGGGGACGCAAATATACATTAAAGCAAACAATTTTACAATTAGTAAAAGATATAATTAGTAAAAGATAAAGAGAGTCTCGGATCCAAAAGCGTTTCGGAGCATGGTAGTTTTCATCCTTGGCTCCTACCTCACTGATCCAGCCCAGAATGGGTGCTCCTTTATGGCAGGCAACTCACTGCCCAAGTATTGAAAGGTCTTAGATCCGAAGAAGGTTACAGAGCACGGTACTTTCCACCCTTGCCTCCTACCTCACTGATTCAGTCCAAGATGGGCGCTCCTTCACAGCAAGCGACTTACTGCTGGAGGATCGAAAGTTCTCGGATCCAAAAGAGGTTTTGGAGCATGGTACTTTTCACCCTTGGCTCCTACCTCACTAATCCAGCCCAGGACGGGCACTCCTTCACGGCAGGCAACCTGCTGGAGTCCTGGAGCTCGGTGAATGCCCTTTAGCGTCAGATGACATAACTGCTTGGGGGTTGGAGTATGTTGGACGCCCTTTAACGGCAGATGATTTTGCTGCTTAAGGCCATAGCCTGCTGGATTATTTATACCTCAGAGCTGAGCAGATGCTTCACTGCAGAAATTGATACAGATGCCAGAGGAACAGAGCCTTTCAGAGTTATACCTCACAGCAGGCCATCTTAGTACCCTATCCAGCATCTTTCATGAAACAAAATACTCTGAGGTAATCTGAGGGGAGGCAGGTATGACAAGCGAAAGTCAACTAGCCTGTTCAAAACGTCCTCAAAACATACAAGACATAAGAATGAGTGAAGATATTCCAAAATTTATTCATTTTCTCTTCAAATAAAATGTTCAATGTTTAAAATTTATGGAGCTCCTGAGCAACATTCTTCCCATTGCGGTGGCTAAAAGAGAACTGAGGGGAAGAGGCTGCTCCTCCCACATAGTCACGTGACCATTTAGGTGGGAAAATGGGCTGAGACATGACTGGGGGAAGCGGGCCTCTAGTGGAGCTTTATGGAAGCGATAAGAATTTCTCCGGTCAGCAGGCCTGCGTGTGCGCAGTCCCAATGTAGGGATGCACAGAACGAAGATTAACATATTGCTCCACTGAACTGATGGTAATTTTGCAATCAGGAACAAAGCATTTACAGTTATTCAGAAGTCAAATTTCCATTTAAAATATCCATCACACAGCTTGTTTTCAAAGACGTATATTAAAACACTGGTAAAGTCCTGCAGTGCTATATTTTGAGGCTCTTTACAATGCATACGCTTGTGTTGTAGGCTAGCAGAGATCCCTTTCCTTTCCCATCAGTCTGTAAGTATATAATCTTCATTCTGTGCAACCACAAATATTGTGAAATTAATGTTGACATGATCTCAGTGTTGCTCAGTTTCCTGTCCCTGGGTAGTATTTTGCATTTAAGGACCTCTGCAACTTGCTGTGGACTAACCTATATCTTCTCGGGAGGCCGGTGGCGAAGCTAATATGCCCAGATCTAGGGACAAGTGAAGAGGCCATGTAGAAGGGGAAGAAAGTGTGGAAGTATGTAACTTGAGCCAAGTTTGTTTCACACAATAAAAAGAGTTGGCATGAAAGCACAGCAGGGTGTTGAACACTGGTGAAAGCCCTGGCAACAGAGAGCCTTCAATATTGATTATTACTTCAGTTGACCAGCTTAAGAAAGTATATCTTTACTCAACGAGTAACTAAATTGTGGGACATTCTGAGGGCTAGAAGCATAGATGATTAAATGGGGGATAGAAGCATAGATAGATTTACGGAGGATATGGCTACTAGACACCTAAAGGCAATTTCCGCATACAGATGTCGCAAACCTCTGAATGCCAGTTTTGGGAGGCAACATCGGGGAAGGCCTTAGAGTCTGTGCCCTGCTTGTTGGTCCTTCAGGGCAACTGGCTAGCTGCTGTGTGAAACAGTATGCTGGACCAGATGGACCACTGATCTGATTGAACAGGGCTCTTCTTCTGTATTTATACTCTATTTAGTCTTGAATAAACTCTTTGCTTTTAAGAGAACTGTGTAGCTCTATTGTTGTTTTTTACAGCATATGCTCAAGAACTGCTCAGTAAAGCTATCCTAAAAGGTAAAGCAAGGGGTTAATGTCTGCTTGTGTTTTTTTTCCCTTCCTCTGCTGCTAGCTTACCCAGTGCCACCTTACTGAGGCTTAATGCAGAGCCTGCTTCCACACAAGAATTTTTCCCTGCACGCACAGCAGGAAGGTGCCACAATATTTGGGAGCATGATGACACACCTGGCTCCTGTATTTTTCCCATTTGTGGGCAGGAGGTAAATGGCAGGGCTAAGCCACACATTTCCTTCCCCCTTTTCAGCCCTTTAGAGGTTTTGTTTTCTTTCACAGATGAATCATACTGCTGCATTATGATGGGGATCAACAGGGGAGAGGGGTTTTGAGCTGCAGGAAGGTGCAGAAATTGTTATCACATCTGTGCTTTTGTGCAGATGTAATGGAGAAAAAGAGGGAGGAACGGAGATGTGGGGCAGCGGCGGCAGCGAGTACAGCAGTGACAGATGTACGTGTCCACCGTTGCCAAATGTGCCTGCATTGGTTGCTGCTGCCACCACAGTAGGGATGCATTTTTGTACCCTTCATGTGAAAGGAGAGAAGCATCAGACATGATAGATGAAGCCAGAGGTTGTTTCGGATAGTGGCAGAATTTACCCTTCATGCTTATCCCATGACTGGGGGGGGGGAGCAGGAGGAAGAAACACAGACCACTGTTCCAGGTTACCACAACCAGACAAAGAACACTTAAGGGAGTAAGTACCTAAAGAATGCAGGTTATATGCAATGTTCCCTCTAAGCCGTGCAGTGTTGTGAGCCAAAAAAAAAAATTGTGAGCTGAAACTTGCACAAAAATTTATCTTGTGGGCTGGCTTGCATAAAAGTTTTGAGAGCACCTTTTTAAAAAAAAGATTGCAACCTACAAACATACAAGAATACAAATATACAAACAGTTGACTATCGCGCAAAGCAGTTTTTAGGAGTTTATAACCTTCAATGGAGTGCCATTGTTTAGTAGCAACAAGTAGTGAAGGAATGGCTGCCTCAGAACAAAAACTTATAGTCACTCTCTTCTTTGTAGTGCTTTAATAATGCTGTCTAATCGTACAACCATACAATACATTTTTAAAAGTTGCTGCCCTTCCAGCACTATGTAAGTACAAAGTGACCCCCCCCCCCCGCACAAACGCTCCCTCTATGCTGTGCAGCGTTGAGCCAAAAATCAACTTCCTGAGCCGAAACAATAACTTGCATTTCAGTTGTTGTGCGAGCACGCCTCCTTTTTTCTAAAACATGTATTTCAGTCTACATACATACAAACGTAAACTACAAACTAATTTGCTAGATTCAGAATATGCTAGTGATAATTCTGAAACTTTAAGGGTGACTGTAGATTGTGTATGTCCAGATCTCTCTAGACTGAAATGTAGTTAAGAAATGCTTTGAAAATACAGAGCTTTGATTGGAAACCTGAGCAGATGTGCAGCTCGGCAATTGGCATGAAACGCTTCTGTGAAATTAAAGAATAATATGAGAAAATTAAGAGCTAGAAATGAATATGTATTACGTGTGCAATAAAGAAGTTGAAATAGCATCTTTACAAGATGCTTTTATATTTGAACATCTTTTTCTTATTTGTCTTGAAGTAAAACAATTGCACTGTTTCAACATTATGGTGAACTTTGCATAGGCATTCATACCTATCTTAATGTACATGTTGTAAAACTTGAGATAGGGCAAGCCATGATTTCTGTCCTATTAGACAACAAAACAGTATAAAGGTGCTTTGAAGAACCTCAACAATAACTCTCTAAAGCAGCGTCTCCTCCTTAGTCCTGTGGTGACCTCGTAGCCATGTTAAATTCCTTACCTACTGGCCATAATTCAAAAAAAGAAGGAAGGACATAAACCATGAAAACAACCAATAAGACACAGGGAAGCAGCTAACCAATCAAAGGGACATGTATACAGGGCATGAGCACAAAAAAAGAAACTCACAGACTGAAAGGTCTGTAAAGGAAGGGAGAACACACATGTAAGGAAGGTCCCCATTAAAACCCGTAGAGAGGAATGACTGTCCTGAATGGAAAAGAGTCCAGTAGCACCTTTAAGACTAACCAACTTTACTGTAGCTTAAGCTTTCGAGAATCACAGCTCTCTTTGTCAGATGTCCTGAATGCACTGCTATCAGTGCTGGTTTCTGGAAGATGCCTGAGACATGCAAGCTGGCAGCAATTGTTTTAAAAATACAAGCATATTTAAAAATCACTTAGAATTAATTGTTCTTGACTTTGCAAGCACAATAGAGGTGTTTTGTAATAAAGAGAATAGTTCCACATTCTGGTTTATTGTATTTTCATGGATCAGCAGAGAAATGTAGAAAGATTAGTAAAAAGCATCATACCCTGGAGATAACTAGCTGCCTCCCAGACATTTACCAGAAATACCCTCAAGGAATGCATGAACGAAGAGAGCTGTGGTTCTCGAAAGCTTATGCTACAATAAAATTGGTTAGTCTTAAAGGTGCTACTGGACTCTTTTTGATTTTGAATGCATAAGGAATGCATAAAGTTAAATATCACAGAATGCAAATCCCCAAAAAGATAATCCCCTCTCCCTACACACCAACAAGAGCAAAAATTAAGCTGCTTGGTGGACCTCTCCTCCAGCTCCCGTTGCCAAGGCTGCCTGGGCGCCCAGTGCCACCCACCGCCACCTCCTTCTCTAGCTTCCAGTACCAGGATTAATGAGGCTTCTGAGACTCCCTGGTCCTGCCGCCGGCAAAGAAGCTGCGCGGGCCACTTCCTTCTGCAGCTCCTGTCCGGTCTCGCTGCCGGCAAAGACACTGGCTCCCCGGTCCCACTGCCAGCGAGGAAGTCATGTGGGCTGCAGCTTTCAACAGCTCCCCAGAGTCTGCTCAGCGCGCGGCTCAGAAAAGCCATGCGTGGGACAGGAAGTCTGCTTGGAGGGCATCTGCCTGCTGCTGCAGACGCCGACGCCGCCTCCTGCAGCTTCTGGAGTTTGGGGAGAGAGAGAGGCCAGGGGCAACTCTCTGCGCTGGGCTTCTCCCCTTCTGTGCTGGCCTCTAAAAATTCCTGCGCTGTATCGCAGAGTGCAGGCTCCTGGGAACGCTGGTTATATGTAGCAGACCAAACTATTACCACCACTTCCACAAAAGGTATAGCCTCGAAGACTGAAATGACAAAGAAAATGCGGACTTTTGTGTGTTTGGACAAATTGATTAATCTTGTGAGAGCTAGGTCAAATCCACATTACTCATTCTAAGTTGCATGTTCCCTGCATTCCCCAAGCAATCCCGAGTGCCGGTCACATTACCTCATTAAACAGATGCATTTCATTCACATTTCTCCCGAATATGTGGTCACAGGTTTTCAACGGGAGTTTCACGGTGGCCGTGAACAGGCCAATGCGCAATTTACGTGGTTTTTTTTAAAAACCACCCCCCCTTCCTGTCTCTCCGGCCGTTCCGAGATTTCCTATTGGCTGATTCAAATTGCAAGTGCTCCGTAGCCTGCAAAAGACTGTTTTTGACTTCATAGCATTGGATTTATTGATTATGCTGTTTCTGAATCAAATCTGGTAGTTTGAAAAATCATTTGGGGTGAATCTATCCTCAGAACGGACTCGCGAAACTTCCTTTTTAACTGTTTTTTATTTTATATTACTGTAATATCGAAATTACGAAATATCGAAATAATGACACTCCAAGGAAGTGAAACTTCAGTAAAATTCAGGCACTGAACTGTCCTGCATAGGAAATGCCCACGAAAGCTTCCCACATGCTTCCAAATTTTCAAAAAAGAAACGGGAGAGAGCCATCAGTGCTGTCAGTGGGGGAAAGAGAGGCATCATTATCTTCAATGATGTTTCTTTATAAGGCAAAATCGAAATAACGGAAAAGTGCGCTAAAAAAAATTTTTAAAAATGGGCGGGGAAAAAAAGTCCCGCCCAAAAAAGCTGTTTTCGAGCGGCCGTGTGACCGGAGGGACGCGCGAGAAAGACAGATTGGAAGCAGGAATGTGAACGAAGAGGAAAAAATCGCGGATTGGAGGCAAACGGAAGATATCCGATAAACATGCAGGTAATGGGTGAATGTGGATTTGACCCTAGCTTATTTATTTGTTTATGTATGTATGTATGTATGTATGTATGTCATTTGTATTCTGCCTTTCTCATTGAGACTCAAGGCGGATTACAGAGTGTGATATTAGTACAATCAGTAGCAAGGACAAGGGCAGGCATTTCCATACAGTGTCAAGAACATTTCCATAAACGTTGGGTAAATGAATACAAGTTTACAAAGACATAGCATTAGCAAGGATTCAATAGAGAGTTGAAGAATTGCTGAAACAACATAGTCAGTTCTAGGACTTACATTAAACAACATGAAGCACAGGTAGTATATAGAAGTACATATTTAAAGCTACAGATAATATGTAAGGCAACATAATGGTGAAGTCTATGGTTCTTAACTCATTAACGAAACATCTGGGACCCCTTTCCTACAATACCGCCCTCCTAGCTAAGAAAAAAGCCTTTTTGAATAATTCGGTTTTGAATAATTCAGTCCTGTAATCAATTTAAACACCTTGGCGCTGCTTTTTGGAGAGGGAAAACGGTGCTGGTGCAGATGGGTTCTTTTCTCCCTGACTATTTTCTTGCTGAAAAATACCAGAGGGCTTTTTTTGCTTACCCCTGCTGGAAAACATTTAGAGATATCTCATTTTTCCCCCTACAGCAGGGATACAAGCAACACACAGGGGAGGTATTTTTCAGTGGAAAACAGCAACAGAGGAAAAGATTAAAGAGCCTCCCCCCTAGGCTTACCAAGCGCATGCCAGTGGCTGGCAGTCTCCCAGGGATTTCTGCCTCTGCCCATCAATCACTAGCTCATTGGTGGGAACAGGCAGGCCCAGGAGAATTGCCTGTGCAGGAGAGGGCAGGCAGTGAAATGGGTGTGCACCTACAATGACGTCATTTCCTACACAACCACAGAAGTAACACCATCGTACCAGGACTGATACTTTAAAAATTGTTTGGGGCTAATTGGCATTTGGGGTCAATTTTTAAATAATCAGCTCTGGCTTGATACCATCACTTTTGGGGCCACATCAGAAATTGTTAGTGGTAGGGGCAGCTGGCATACATGCACAGATAAGCACCCACAAACCTCCACTCCTGCCGGTTGCCAGTGGAACTTGGCAACCTTACTTTCCCCCACTTCCCAGATCATTCTTCCACTTCAAGAGGGCTGCCAACTCTGTCTTGAGAAATTCCTGGAGATTTGGGAGTGGTACCTAGGGAGGACAGTTTGGGGACAGAACTCAATGTAATGTGTAGTTATGCCCTTGCTCTCATGTTTTCCTATAAAATGGTAACGTAAAAAAAGGAGGACATTAAGAGGTAAGGTTGCCCGGTCCCCTGAGGGTGCAGATCCCCTGCTCCCAGCCGCTGCCCTCTGCCACCACTCCCACGCCAGCATGCAGCAGGCGTGCTTCTGTCACTGGTGGAGGGCATGCTCCCACGCTTCACAGGGGCCCAAATTGGCCTGCTGGGGTAACAAGAGGGTAAGGGAGACCTGGAAACCCTATTAATAGGCCATACATTATTTTGATCTAAAAGGACAATAGCTATGCAAGACTCTTCTGAAGCACTTAGAAAATTGCAAGAAAGTGTTAAGCAAATAATCAAAGGAGGCATACAGCCAGAAGCTGTTGACCAGTTTTCAAAAAAACAAAGAATTCCTAGCTCTACAACTGGGCTGTTTGCCACTTCTGCTGCTGAGCAAGAAAGTTTTTTTAAAGCTCATCTAACATGGGCCTCTTGAGACACAATACAATAATAGGAAACACTATGAATAATGCTATCCCAAGAAAGTTGACACCAGACTTTGCATTCTTCCTTTTCTGTAACCAAGTTCACACACATATACATACCCCCTTCCCCTCCCTTATGCTATTGGCTCTTCTTAGAGCCAAGAGAAATGTGTTCTGCTGCCAATGACGGCTCCAGATTGCCCAGCTCAGCTAACCTTCACCAGATGTTAATTGTCTTTGATGATGTTTTTCAGTGGCTCTGTCCTTACTAAAGGAAGCTCAATACCTTATGCTTGGGCCAGCCAGCATAAGCAAGTTCTCATCTCTTGCATTCCAGCATCTTTCTAATGCATCTAAGCTAAAGCTAGAAATTCTCCTTTCATTTCCAGCTTTAGATGCTTAGGAGGAGAAAAAGAGGATTAGATATATGCATCCAAGACTATTAAACACAATTGATGTTCCACGTACCTTACTGCATTTACCTTCAAAATAACCCTGAAAGCTAGGTCATTAATGCCCCCATTTTACATTCAAGGCACCAAATTTGTGAGAGAATGACCTGAAAGAGACTACCTAGTGAGATGAGAAGGAATCTGAACCCAGCTCATTCAGTCCACACCATTCTTTGGCTCCCATGTTTACATCCATGCATAATTATTTACACAATAATATCTTTGTCTTGAATCATAAACTTAGGCTGTTTTCAAACATTGTTGGATAATGCACATTCAATGTACTATAGTAATCATCTGCAACTGAATTTCCCTGTGTAAAACAGGAAAGTCCAATTGCAAACAATTGCTATAGTGCATCAAAAGTAAATTATACAATGTGTGTGAAGACAGTCTTTAAAAATAACAAAAATAAACTCTATTGTCTTGGTGATAAAATTCATGTTAACTGTTACTTGATAGGAGCCCGAGCTGCAATAATCAAGTCAATACTAATTTTGGAATGATATTAACAGATCGAGAAAAAACATTTTCATGACCTTATGTAACAGTGCCCTGTGTGACATAATGCAGCATATAGAAATTCATACCACTGCTGAAGCCAGATCACACTGGCAAAAGTTGGAGTTGGAGAAAAGAAGTAGGGTATAAATCAATGGCACCTAAACTAACCTTCTCAGTTTACTCTCAGAGGATCTATGTTGTGCATATTCTAATTCCCTCGGCAACAAGAAGAGAAAAGAAAAAAACTCTGGCTACATTCTTTTATGATGCTATTGTTTTTGTATTAGATCTTGTAAAGAAGTAAATATATACTTTTATGATCTCTGCATGGGTTAAGCAAGCTGCTTATTTAAAAAGTTTGATCCAAAAGTTTAGCCCTAGGTCACAACTAGACATGGGCACGAACAGCAATAAAAACGAAAAAAAAACCACAAACAGCCCATTCGTCTGTTCGCAAATGGGACGTTCGTGAGTCCCCATTCCAAACGAACAAGTGGTCGTCGCAAGCCTCGTTCATTGCGTTCGGCCACTGTTCGGGAAGCTAGACACTCAGGCGCCTTCAATCAATTCCCCTAGCAATAGCAAGGACTAAACTCTGTCTGAACTCCTTCTGGCTTTCCTTCTGGCTGTAACCCTTCAACTTCCAGCAGAGTGTCCAGTTTTTGCCACTCAGAAGAGAAATAGACCGCAAAGCAGGGGACCCATGGATCATACCTTTCCTGGGCTGCAATCTCTCTGAAACTTGGGGGGTCTTCAGAGGACAGTGAGGACTATGTCCCCTGCAAATTTGGTGGGTATTGGACATTGGGAAGGTCAGTTTTATAACTCTTCAAAGTAGCTTTCAACAGGCAGTACAGTTTTTGCCACTGTGAAGAGAAAATGACAGCAAAGGGGGTGGCACCAGCTCTCCTGGTGCAAGAGGGACGGAGCAGCCCCACAGTACCGGCTCTGCCCACTGTCAAAGGGACAAGAAGATTCTCCTCATCTCTCTGACAGCGGGCAGAAGTGGCTCATGGTGATGGTGGCTCTGCCCGCTGTCAGAGGGACGAGGAGATTCTCCTAGTCTCTCTGACAGTGGGCTTAAGCGGCTCCGCAGCAGCAGCAGCTCTGCCACCTGTCAGAGGGACCAGGGGAGTCTCTCCTAGTCCCTCTGACAGCGGGAAGAAGCAGCCCCACGGCGACGGCGGCTCTGCCCGCTGTAAGAGGGATGAGGAGATTCTCCTAGTCTCTCTGACAGTGGGCAGAAGCGGCCCCACAGCAGCAGCAGCTCTGCCAGCTGTCAGAAGGACCAGGGGAGTCTCTCCTCGTCCCTCTGACAGTAGGCAGAAGTGGCCCATGGTGCCAGCTTTGCCCGCTGTCAGAGGGATGGAAAGAATCTCTCCATCCCTCTCGCACCTGGCAGCAGCAGCCCAGCGCTGGGGTGGGAGCTGGGGGTTGTGGGGTGTTTAAAGGGCCCTGCCCCTTGCATGTGGCATGAAAGGGCCCTTTAAACTATCAGCTGTCAGGCAGCAAGGGAGAATCCCCCCTGCCACCTGCCAGCTGATAGTTTAAAGGGATCTTTAAAGGGCCATGAACACAAACACCAAACATGCTCTTTAAGGGGACATGTTCTGTTCTGTTCGTTGTTTGTGGATGGCAATGAACAACGAACAGGGTGTTCAGAATTTTTCCCCCGTTCGTGCCCATGTCTAGTCACATCCTCTTTCACAATTTCTTACCAGATTTGTGTTATATACAACCAAAGGCATAGGTGGCTTCCATGGTGGAACAGGCTTGTGTTGTTTCCTCATTGTCAGTGCAGCTGCCAACATAACAAAGTTGCTATGGGGATTCCACAAGGCCAGTTCTCTCATAGTGTTTCTGCGCCATCCCCTGGCAGTGACCATCCCCTTCCCCTGGGTCACTGAGGCTTTTTCAGTTAAGGCTTTGAGGCTTTTTCAGCACTCATATAGATAGACCATTAAAACAGTAAGTATAACAGGTTCCCTGAATTCCAAACTTCCATTTTCTTTTAAATTTCAGTATCCAGCCCTTTCCAAGAGAAAGGCACAGCTCCACAATTTAATAGGCTAGAGACCTACTTTTTTTTAAATGAAAGTTAATAGATCAGGGAACCTGTTGCATATTTTTAAAATGTAATGTACCATTGATTTTTTTCTTTTTAAAAAATTGCTTAACATTTTTCTTAAATTCTCCCCCTAAACATATACACACAAAGCAAACCCCCCCTGAAATACAAAAATAAACAAACAAAGAAAGAAAGAAGTAAATAAAAGAAAAAAACTTTGAAAGCGTAGAACATCCTACTAAATATTCTCTATATCTAAATATAGGTAGAGAAGCATACATTTTAACTTTTTAATATTGTTACAATGGTATATAAATATAACAATATTAATTTTTTTAACTGAAAAAGCCCCAGTGGCCTAGAGAAGGATGGCCTTGGTCATGGAACTGGAGCAGGGAAATTGCTAGGAAACCTGTTACATGACACCTGTGCTGTACTGTCAGCTCATCGGCAACAGGAAACTTCTCAAGTCTCTGCCTGCATGGAAACCCAACTTACAGATCATACAAAAGGTTAGATGTATGATTGCCAATATTCCTGTCATTATTTATGAAAGGGGCTCATCATGAGTGTGTTTCAATGAACGTTGCACCTTCCCACTTTACATGAAAAAAACCCAGAATTATAAACTGAGAAAAGTATGGCCAGCTACAAAACTGGAGATGAAGACTATACCTTGATATCACTAGGCAACTTTTGCAGAATATATTAGACAACCTCTGACAACAATCTATAGTTTATTATTAAACTATTTTAAGTTCAACCAGTTGAATTGCAACCCTTTGATATCCAGTAGAACCGCTATGACAAGACAAGCTTAGTAAAAAGAAAGAAATGAGCACTGGGCAAAAACAAAAATGCAAACCCTCATAATTTTTAGGCTGGATCATGCAATCCTTCCCAATGGGGACATAGGAGTGCTTGTGACAGGATACTTGCTATTTGCCTATTTGATAGAACAACAGTGATAGACTCTAAGAAACAAAGACTCTCAAAATATAGCTTTTTTCTTATGAGAGTGGCTTATACTAAAGCTGATCGTTTAGTTCTTTCTTGTATGCTTCAACTTACCTAAAAAAATGGGGAGGCTTATAAGAGGCAAGTCATTCAGATTTAAGACAGTGTTAACCCAAGACATCTTAGTACCACAACTGAAAAATCCATACTTTCCCCCAGTTAAGCCACCTCTACCTTGAGAATACTTAGAATTTCACACAAATTTTTAATGTCTTGCACTCAAACATTAGTTTTTAAAAAAAGAAAAAAATGCACATTAGATTTTATTTGCATATATCTTACCAATCTGGATAGTGCCCTGGAACCTGAGTAAATAATGCCCACAAAAAGTGCTGAAGCTGGAAGCCATGAGATTACTTCAGTCCTGTAAAAACATCAATTGAGCATGCAGTCATAATTCTACCAGGTTCTGGTTATAAATGAATGCCTAAAGCAGACACAACTGCTCCACCCATCCCATTTCTTCTGTATTTTCCTCTGCACCATCACTTTAGTCAGGTGTGAGTACAGAGAAAGTTGATAGGATTGCAAGATGTGTATCTCAGAGTCAAAGCAGACATAATGTTGAGAGAGTTGCAATCGGAGCTCCCAAGCATTTTTCTTTTTAAAAAACAGGGGTGCTGGCTTTGATTCAGACTGAGATTGCAGTGTGGAGGAGAGGAAATTAATCCCTCTCCCCAGGCCATTTTCCTGACTTGAAACAGCAACATAGAACTGCTCTTTGCCCCACGGAGTATTCGTATGTTTGGTAGGGCTGCCAGACCCCCACCCTCCCACCCCCTCCCCCACTTACCTGGCCAGCGGGGGCGTGCACCTTCCATGCGCGCCCCCCTGCGGTGCTGCGCACCCCTGCACACAGCAGCCCCAGGATCAGGCCTGTTTTGGCCTGGATCAGGGCCCCTGTGGAGCGCGGGAGCGTTCCTGCACTCCGCAGGGGCCCACAACGGGCCCAACCTGCACCAAAACGGGCCTGATCCGTGCCCATTTTGGCACGGATTGGGCCCGTTTTGGAGCGGATTGGGCCCGTTGTGGGTCCCTGTGGGGCGTGGGAGTGTTCCTGTGCTCTGCAGGGGCCCACAACGGGCCCAATCAGCACCCAAACGGGGACTGTGTGGTGATGTCACTTCCAGAAGTGATGTCATTGTGCTTGCAGGAGCGCGCGCGCATGCTCCACACGCGCCCACACCCGCTCCGCCAAGGTAAGAGCCAGGCCCAAATCTCCTGCTGGGAGATCAAGGGAGCCTGGCAACCCTAATGTTTGGCCCAACGAGACAAATAGCATATGTGTGGAGCTGTTTCAGAATGAAAAAAGGGAATGAGGGGAGAAAGTTTAGGGATCTCAGTCCTCTGTTGGGGTTGGGAGATCCCCCACTCCCACCTTTTGCACCTTGCCACCACTTACCTGGCCAGGGGGTGGAGAAGGAGAGGAATGGGCCTCCCAGGCATGCTCCCAGGGGCCCTGAGAGCGCCCCCATGCTTCTGGAAGTGACCTCATCACTTTGGTGCAGGACTGTGCATGTGCATGAAGGTAAGCGCTGGGTCCCCCCCCTCCTGCTGGGAAGGTAAGGGGATCTGGCAACCCTAAGGAAGTTACATGCTCTCTCTCTCTGGTTTCCAACCTCCAGGGGTGGCCTTGAGATCTCCCAGAATTACAACTGATTTCCAGAATACATTTTCCCTGCAGAAAATGGTTGCTTTGGAGGATGGATCTGCTGAGGTCTCTTCCCTCCCCAAACCCTGTCCTCCCTAGGCTCCACCTCCAAACCTCTAGGAACCCAGAGCTGGCAACTCTACCTCTCCCCCCCAACCCCGCATCACAATCCTGATCTTAACGAGAGACTAGCCTGTTATTTAAAAAATGAAGTTATAAGCACAGAATCACATCTGACTTGGCCTTTGCTCTTACTATTACTGTATTACAAAGCTATTTACTATCAGCAAAGTTATGATTGTTTGGTTACATGAATTTTCAAAAACCATGAGTTTTTAATGTTCAGGGATATATATTCAATGCCGTAGCTATTTTACCTCCTCAGGAAGTTGTTGCAATGATAGGCCTGTAAAAATGTCTTAAAAGCAGGGATGAAATTTAGCCGATATGGGACACTTTGGAGTAAGAAAGTGCTTCAAGTGATACCTCCCACTTTCTGATTTCTGCTCCTTGTTCCCCAGAGAAACAGTACCAGCAAGAAATGCAAGTTACTTTCACCTCTGCATAAAATGTAATATTTTGGTTTGTCAAAAAGAACATTGGGATCTTTAGTGCAGTATTGTGGTTTATATTACTATTGGAAGAGAACAGCAGCCACTCCAAAAAGATGAAAAATATCCACACCTGATGACAGGCGTATTCCATTTCTCATAAAGTACTGACCTTGCTTTGCTGTGCACCTGATGAACATATACAGGGTTTTCTTAGTCTTCTTGTTTACGCTGTAATTAGCCTAAGTGGATGGTTATTTTTGTCTACTATAAAATACTTTCAAGCCCATTGGTCTTAATGAAAACTTGTCTGCATCAAATTGGCAATGATGATTACACTGCTGGTGACCTGGAGTAAGTTGCCTGCTTAAAACAAGCAACACCACTTCAGCTGCGGCAACTGTGTAAAAATAAAATCCTACAGCATGAGATTGAGAACAAGATTTCAATAAGGAAAACAGCAAGGCTTTTTTTCTGGAGGTATGTGCTGGTACACAGTACCGGCACATCTTTCTGTAGTACTGGCATCAGTTTTGGCTGGTGGGCCTGGGTCCCTAAAGCAGCGAAAATCATATTGGCACTTCTGTTTTGGAAAAAAAGCAATGGAAAACAGAGATCCCTGACCACAATGTAAAGCAAGAATTCCAATAATGTTTACATCTCCAATGCCATCATACAAAATGTAATGGAAAAGGCCAGCAGATATGTTCTCATGATGTAAATACAGAATTCTATGCTGCCAAGAGGGATTCCCCCCCCCAAGGCTGGAAAAGAATGTCAGACACTTCAGGAAATGTCTCAGCCGCAGTCAACAGTCTTGCATGCCAATCCATACAATGGTGAGGCAATGAGTCTTCAATAACCACTCCTAAGTTCCTGTGCAGGACTCATTCTGGGACCAAGTTAGCCAATTACTTTGGGGAGCACAGTGAGGAGGGTGCTGATGCACTGCAGGGGTTCAGTGCATTCTTAGTCACTGGCAGTGCGGGAGGCACCGGGCATGGTTTCTTGGACTCAGCCAACAGTGGCAATGAAGGAGAAACTGGGTCTACTTCCTTGGGGCAACAAAATACCTAGGACTGTCCCTGTCTCTCTCCCTCTGTATTCTTTGGCAAGGAAAAAAAGTATATATTATAAGAGAGGAAGTATAAGTGCATCCGTCTGTGCCTGCAAGGTATGCCTACATAACATATCTCAACTGGGTTAACTGTCATCTCGTCACAACAAATTTTGCAGATCTCTGTTCTGCAAAACTGTTAAAGGACCTCAGAAAAACAACCTCAGTATCAACAACCTTGAGTAAGGTCTAGGGTTGCCAGCCTCCAGGTAGTGGCTGGAAATCTCCTGGAATTATAACTGGTCTCCAGGCCACAGAGATCAGTTCACCTGGAGAAAATGGCTTCTTTGGGGGGTGTACTCTATGGAATTATGCCATGCCAAGGTCCTTTCCCTCCCCAAACCCCGGTTTCTCCAGGTTTCAATCCCCAGATCTCCAGGAATTTCCCAACTTGGAGCTGGCAACCCTAGTAAGGTCCAGACTACTAAATTGATTTAAAACTGTTGGAAAAGGAGGATCCAGCGCTGTCTCTCTCCCCAGGTTTCAGAGGGGAACAAACCAAAGAGTTAGAAAGATAGAGAGGTCAGGGAACTCTGTTTACTATTGTTTACTCCTCTGACTGTCTTTTAATATGCAGATTGCTATTATCAGGATTTCTTCCTCCTGACTTCCTCCCTCCCACTCCTTCTCTTCTTGGCTTTGTTCCAGGCAACACTTCTCTCCTTCTCCTCCCTCCATCTTGGCAGTATGGATGCAGGCCTTGTCTTGCCATCCATCCCCATCCTTAGACTAGATAGGCAGTTAGGATCTCTCTCTCCTCCTTTCCTATCAGAGTATGGAGTTCCCTCAATAAAGAACTCATTTCTTTTCTAAATATAAACCAAGTGTATGCTTTTGTTATTTTCACTCCTACACACACACCAGCCAGCAGAACGAGCTCACAACCACCTATAATCACGCTTCCTATGCCACATGATAGACTCTGCTAGCAGCCCAAACATGGACTCCTTTCATTAGGTTTCTGGGGCCTACATAACGATTTCTTTATCAAAAACCAAATTCAGGTTATTGAGCAGATTATCTGATGCTCAATCTGTTTATTCTGAGGATGAAGAATGAAAACATTAGTGGAAAGCCACGAACTGCCCGATCTTCCGTTCGCAATCCGACGGTTCGTGAGTGTCCACGGCCAACAAGCCAGTGTTCATTAGAGGCCCAGTTCGGTGCGTTCTTCCGCAGTTCGTGAAGCCAGACAGTCAGGCACCATCAATCAATTCCCTTGGAAATGGAGCCGTGGGAATGCCTGAACTCTTTCTGCACTCCTTCTGTCATCCTGGAAATCCGAATGGAAGCCCAGCTTACCTTGATCGGTAGGTCTTCCTTCCAACCATGGAGCTGCAAAGTGGTTACAACCTGGGAGAAGACACCCGGGGGAGGGGGGAGGGGTGTTCTGTAGCCATGGGCACTCCAATCTCATCCCTGCAAACCCTGACAGGCAGCTCTGACGGCCAACCACAGACCTCCTGCATTGCTCAATGGGACCTGTGCTTATAAATAGCAGTGGGCTCCCAGGTTGGGTTTCACTTTTAGCGAGCAGTGGAGTGTGACAGAGCTGCTGCTTGCTACGTGCTAGCATTTGGGGAGAGAGACAGAGAGAGTATAATTGAGTTTGGATTTTGTAGATAGGGATCTATGGTTCCAGGGCTGCTGCCAGGCCCCGGGGCCAAGCTCAGTGGGCACCTCAACTGAGGGCTCACATTATCATCACTGCCTGGTCTGGTGGTCAGGCTTGTGGGTGTGCTGGGCTAGGGCTCTAGCGTCTGCCTCCAGTTCCAAGGCTGCTGCAAGGCCCTGGGGCCAAGCTCAGTGGGCACCTTGGCTGAGGGCTCACATTGATTATTATCACTGCCTGATCTGGTCAGATCTGTGGGAGTGGTAGGCTAGGGCTCTAGTCCCTCCCTCCCTCTGGTGCCAGGGCTGCTGCCAGGCCCTGGGGCCAAACTCAGTGGGCACCTCGGCTGAGGGCTCACCAAATGATTATTACCTTCAGAAACAACAATCACTATTTCTTTTATCTTATACACATATATTTCATATATTTATATCTCATCTAAACAATTTCACGTCACCAAAATCGCACCGCTATTTATATTTGTTTACAATGTTACCAATTATCCACAAGATGGCATTGTTGAATTACTTCTGTGTAGTTCCTTTCATTTTTTTTTACCAGGTTGTCCTTGTTTTCTTTCTCACATTCTTCTGTTATCAATTTCTTCTTGGACTCAATGACTCCACTTCTGGGTGACGCAGATTCTATCCTCTCTTTGAATTTTAACTCCAACCACATCCTCCCAAATGTAGGGGGGAAAGGTACAATTCCAGTCCAATGTTATATATCCACTTTTATGGCATATGGAAAAACAGAACAGCAAAAAGATCTCACTTTTAAAGGTCCCATTAATCTTCTATCTTCTTCTGAAAAGTAATTCCATTCAGCAGGGCAGAGAAAGGCAAACTTAGTTTAGTTTATTCCATAAGCAATATTCACCACCATATGAGTCCAGTGTCAAAAAACCAGAAGAGTCCACAAGGAAAAATAGTTTGAAAAATAGTTCCCCCCCCCTCCACAAAATAAATTCCAGAGCAGTTAGTTCATTCTATGGCATCTGTTAAAAAGTCCAGTTAAAAAGTCCAGTAATCCAGTCTCTGAAAACAGGCAGAAAGAGGGGGGGGCAAAACAATCCACTGATAAGATCCTCTTTGGAAAGTTATTTAATCCTTCTATTTTCAAAATCTTAGAGCCAACAAAGTTATAAGGAAATTAACTCATAGCTCTTTTCCCTCTTGAAAGCCTCTGTAGAGGAGAGTGGCAGAATGCCAAACTCTCTCTCCCTCTTCACCCTTTTTCGAGCAGTAATTTAAAGGCAGCTTATCACTTAGCTTTCCTTGGCAATAACTCACTGTTAGTAAAAGGATAGATCCTGTCCACTGACAAGTAGAAAGTAAAGTAGATAAGTCTGTTAATTCATTCTGGCCGTCTCCATAAATCGTCCTTCCAGATGTCTGCATCCATCCTGGAACTAGGAAATGGTCCTGGGTCAAACCTCTGTCAACTGCTACTGATAAGAGTGACCACACAGGAAACTCCCCAGCTTAGACATTCTCCAAATGTCTTTTTGAGGTATGGAAAACCCCCCCCCCCAGGTAGAGCAGATTCAGTCCTCTCTAGAGCAGAACTCTGAGAATTGCTGCCTCCTTCGACCAAAGCCACAAGCTGTCTCCGAGCCATATTCCTTGATATGATGCATTAATTGCTATATTGACTCCAAAGATTCCTCTAACATAAATAACAGGTCATCCGCATATGCTTGTAGTTTATATTTATGTCCTTTAACAGATGTTCCTTTAATTGCAGGATCCTTCCTTACAGTTCTCATCAATATTTCCAGCATCAGAATGAATATTAGTGGTGAAAGGGGACAACCCTGTCTTGTTCCTTTTTCAATCCATATAACTTCATTCATCATTGATATCTATTTTTGCTTTCTGCTTCTTATAAATGACTTCAATAGCTTTTATGAATCCCGTTCCAAATTCCATCTCTTTCATCTGCTCAATAAAGAATTGCCAATTAACATTGTCAAAGGCTTTTTCAGCATCCAGGAACACCATGGCCATCTGCTTCTCAGGATGTGTTTCATAATATTCTAGTAAGTTTAAGGCAACTCTAATATTATTTCTCAGTTGTCTTTCGGGGAGAAATCCTGTCTGATCTTGATGTATTATATCAGGTAGTGCTTTTATCAATCTTGTAGCTAATATTGTAGCAAATATTTTATAATCACAGTTGAGAGATAGGTCAGTAGTTCTTAATTTCCTTCATATCTGTTCCTTATTTATATATTAATGAAATTGTCACCTCCATCCATGATTCAGGCATAGATTAAGTCAATGTCTCTAGCAATCTCCTCTGGTTCCTCTTCTAGAAATTTGGCCAGGGCTTCTGTCATTTCTGTCATCAGGTCCTCTCCCTTCTGTTCTGATATGATCTAAAATCTTAAAATAAATGCAGTTCTTTCCATTTCTAATCCCATCAAAGAGTTCCAAGTAATATTTTGTTGACAGGCTATTTCTTCTGATCTCTGCATGGCTGTCTCACTCTTCATATCCACTGTTTTAATTTGTTCAGCCATATCCTGAGTTACCTGTTTATTTTCAGCCAATTGTGCCTGGAAGTCATTCATCTTTCCACCACTTCTGTATTTAAATTCTTGATTTGTTCTACAACCTGGGTTAGAGTGTTTTGGATTTTCTCTATTTCTGTCTGAAACATGGCTTTTAAGTTATTCTGGAACTCTGTCACTGTTTCTTGGGCCATTGGTATGGTTAATTTAGGTTGTGCTGGTGAGGAAGGACCTGAAGGCAGGGACCTACTTTTCCCCTTGTTTGCTCATTATCTCCTGGTATCAACACCTTATATAGTCTAACAGTTACTTTTTTCTCACTCTATTAATTATTAACTCTTATTTCACCAATCTTTCAATTATTAATATTTAATATTCAATTGTTAATATTCAATATTCAACATTCAATGTTCAGTATTTAATTAATTCAGTCCCCCCTCAATTATTTCTTATCCCAATTACTAAAAGAGACATAAACAAACCCAACAATTTACCAGATTTAAGTATAAAAAAGGAGAGTTCAACGTCTTTTTCAAATCTCTACAAATTGCCAGACTGTCCAGCAGATGGCAGTAGAAGATTGCAAAGCCAATTGATCTCACCCCTTTTTCTCTTTTTTGTAAGTTTTGTTTAGTTCATCCTTATATGGCTGTCTTCACTCCACAGTATGCCTCACGTGACACATCAGCATTATAGATCCCTTGTAACCCAGAATGGAAACGATTAACAAAAATCTTCTCACACTCTTCTCGTAATCCAGCAAAAGGAAAAAGCAAAAAGTAGGATTCTTCCCAATGCCTAATGAGGACAAAAATATACAAAAAGGATGTAATCACAACTAAAACGCTTGATATTCAAACCAATCTAATATATCCTATAACAAAAAACTTAACAGATCCCAGGTCTCCGAAAACAATACCAGCTTCAGAATCTCCTGAATGAATAACTCTGTGATTCTAATTATTCCAAAATAAGAAGTTAGTCTATAGAGAAAGGAAAAAAAGTGTTTCTATGCAATTGAAAGCCGTTTAATGGGGGGGCGTATTGCCACATCCTCCCCCACCCACTTTTAAACTCCTTTTGAGTAGCAATGTTGTAAAATCCCTTTAAACACACATTTTCAACTATCTTTGGCAGTCCTTGGCAATTAACTCACAGTTCAGATGTAGATTATGTCTCAAGCAGAGTGAAAGTTGAAAGCTTCGCTAGAAAGTTCTGGTGTTCCCAGCTTGGCAGCCATTTCAGCTCCTGCTCTCCGTCTTGGCACAAGGCTTACCTCTGGGTACGCTCCTATCAGCTGCTACTGACAGAAGCTACCTCAAAGGGTTAAACCCAAGCTTCAGAAGCACCCACTAGGTGCCTCTTTGAGATGTAAAGTCTCCCAGACGGGGCAGTTCAGTTTGTCTCTGGGGAAACCTCCCCAAGACTCAAATGATCTTGCCACGACAAAACTGAAAGTCGTTTCTTGGCACAATTGAAAATGCTGGTTCTTACCTTGAAGTCCATAAATGCCTTGGGGCCAGGGTAGCTGAAGGACCATCTCCTTCCATACTAACCAGCCCACCTAGTAAGATCTGCCTATCAAGTCCTGTTCTCTGTGCCCTACCTTCAGTGGTGAGGTGGGTGACAACTACAGACAGGGAATTTTCTGTGGTGGCTCCTTGCCTCTGGAACACTCTCCCTCTTGAGGATCGCCTGGCACCTACTTTACACTCCTTTAGGCACCAGGCCAAAACACATCTGTTTACTTACCATCTTATTTAGTTATTTACATTCTTTATAGTCTGTCTTTCTCACTGAGACTCAAGGCAGATTACACAGCATAAGTCAATACAATCAACAGGGTGAGGCATTGAATCAACAGTGCAATAAGATTTGGATTACAAAAAATCTGAAACAGAGCTGAAATGAGACGTAAGCATTAACATGACATGTTCTGTCTCTGTTTTATGAATAGTTTTATGCTGGCCAATGACTTGGTTTTAATAGCTTGTTTTTAATATTGTTATATCCCTTCAATTATAAGCTGCCTCAAACAGCATTTTGAAGAGGCAGCATAGAAATATCCTATACACCTCCTAAAGGATTAGGTCATCTTCAACATACATGCACACACAGTCCTAAACAGAGTTACACCCTTCTAAATCCACTGAAGTTGATGGGTTTAGGATTGCATTGACAATCACTGATTCTTAGATGATGGTGGCAACAGCATAAAGTACCATTTACCAAGCCTGAGCATGCTTCAGTTCTTACTAACAGATCTAGCTACAATCATCCAAGGTTTTGTAATTTCCCACTTCCTTTAATGCAACAGGCTGCATGCACAGCTGCCTTTGAAGGTAGTTCCAAAGCTACACCCCTCCCCCACAAGGTTCAGCCCACTTAATGATGGAATGGGAAATAGAGAGCATATTGTTCCTTTCTGGCTCCATGGAGTTGATTGCCTGTTTGTTTCCAAATCCAATCCAAAATGCTTGATATTTAAAGCCCTGATAGTCTTTGAGCCTGCCCTCCCATATGTTCCTCTCTATTCTCTGAGCTCTATGGGGCATGCTTTGCTTGCTAACATTTACTCAGGTGAGCTCAGCAAGAACTAAGAAGCTCTCTATACAAGACATCTTACACGGGAATGCTCAAGTAACTTACTTTCCATATGGTCTTATATTCGAGTGTACTCTGTGTCCCTACCAGCGCATGTGTATCTACAATGGGAGAACAAGTGTAAGATCTTTCACTTGAACATCACATGGAAGATGTCTTGTGTGTGTGGTGGGGGGGAGGGGAGAGAGAGAGAGAGAGAGAGAGAGAGAGAGACTGACTCTTAGTCTGTGATATGTTAGTCTTGCTTAGACTGACATCTAGTGGAATAAAGTCTTTAGTTTCAAAAGAAAACAGTAACTAACACAGCCATAGTACAATACCTTTTAAATTTTTATTTATCAAAGACTATAATTAGCTAGTTGTGCTTGAGTCATCACAGAATATTGAGTTCCATTTGTGCCTCTAATATGTTACCTATTTTCTGATATGCAACCACCTGTTGCCCTACAAATAAAATCAATGTGCTGGTGTTAATCTAAACAGGTTTCTTGAAGTACAAATGTCTGTTACATATCATAGTTCTTTTATTTAGCACTACAATGGACTAAACTAAATAATTTGGGATGTTTTTTCTATCACATGTTCTTAAAAATAGCTTCGCATATTTCTAAGACGAGGGAGCATTTGTGTTGTTGATGAGATTAAGCATCAGATCCAATTTTTCTGTTAATTTATTCATTTCCTACAAAATATATAGATCTAATTATTATTGTGAACTGTTTACTCCAATTTCAATAGGCATATAGAAAATCTATTTTTTTTCAAAGTATGAACTTCAATTATTGCAGTGACGGAGGGGAGGGGGAGCTATATATCAGTGATCAATTGATTCCTATTCCACTGGTTATTTATCAGAATAACACACCACATCCAAAATATCTTGTGTTGCATTTCCACTGTACCTTGAACTGCTGCTAATCTCCACCCAGCCCCACTTCCAGAAAATGTGCAGTAGAAGTCCACCGACTAGTGTCTGCCATCTGCAAATGCAAACAAGATTTTTAAAATAATGTACCCCAAATGCTGGGAGCTCTAAGATGAGTTTCCAAACACTTTTTGTTCTTCAAGAAGTAGGCACTCAGGGCCCCAATTCAGACTGGGACCCCAGCGCAGGGAACTACTGCAGTTTTCCCAACCTGATTTGGTCCCACAAAGCTATTATTCGTCCTGTATCAGAGATTTCTTTCCATAAACACATGGAGTTGCCTTACACTGAATTAGACCATTGCTCTATCAAAGTCAGTATTGTCTGCTCTGTATTGTCTCAGCTCCCAGGCTGAGGTCTTTCATATCACCATCTACCTGAGCCTTTAAGATGGAGATACTGGAAATTGATCCTGGGACCTTCTGCATACAAAGCTGAAACATTGCCACAGCTCCACCCCCCATAACTTGCAAAGACTTATATAAGTAATGAGGAAACTGATCTTATGGGATCTTCAGTCAGAGGACTAGCAGTATTCAAATGCAACTTATTAATTCCACACACTAGAACATTTCACAGATGAGAATAAGATGCTTCAGTTCAATGCAACTCCTCTGTTCTCATACTTTTGCAGGCCTTAGCCCTTCCACAGTTACACACAGCTGAAAGCTCAGGTTATATGTATTCTACAACAACCTGCTCTCCTGTTCTCCACATTCAAAGCCAGGAAGCTCTTTTGGATTAAGATATACTAGAGCATTATCAACAGTTGACACTATACCTCAATAGCTGAAATGAGCAAAATCTAAATAAATAATGTAATGAATAATTATGGTACATGCATTTATCAGCATGTGCATGTAGACAAGACTAAACTGCAGAGATTTAACTTCTTTTGTCTCTGTGTGGGAGATGAACCCTGAATAATCATAATTTATTCACACCAGAAACATTTTATTAAGGTGTCCCCTAAGAAAAATAAGGGCAATATACGAAACATAGTTTATCAGGAACAAATGCCAGAAAGTAGAGGCAGTCCCTGGTAAGCATTGATGTTTGGAGAATACATAATAAATATATTCATGTTAGCCACTGCATGATATAGTTGTCTATTTATCAGAACCATATTGGAGAAAAATGTGTTTTTGAAATCATACTTACCCTTGAAAAAGGGTAGGATAAGTGAATTTCAGGACAGACAAGACATACTGGAAAACAAATGCTAAATTAGTGACATTTCATAATAACAATGGTAGCAAAATAAGAAATGTTTACAGAAATAATAAGCATGACTGTTCAGTGTGTATCCCAGGCATGAGAACCTGCTGGTGTCAGTACACACTAGGGGAAAGGGGGTGGGTGTTTTGATATTATGGTTCCTGCAACATCTTTTAAAACATGTAGAGATAGGGGTCAAAAAACAACCATGCAGCCACACAACTGTAAAGTTAGAATGGCAATATGACTACAATATGCAGGAATGTAAAAGAAGGTCCAGGAAGGTACCAGGTGCGCTTCTTTACTGCATGAAAGATGCAGCAACATCTGTTGTTCTAGAATTGTGTGTGTGTGACTGTTATGTGAAATCAAGTCACCTCCGACTTATACAAAGCCTTTTTCTGGCTGTATTCCCATATAACATTTTCAACATATAAACATGGAACATTAAAAGCAAAAAAGTATAGATCAGCCAAACTTGGCGATGCCTTCACAATGTGTGCATATAGCAGATATATTTGGATCACAGAGGCCAGTGCTGGATTAGTTTAGCCCAGATTTCTCAAGGGCAAACTGACTGACCTAAGGTATCACTCACTCATCATCTTGCCATCATTTATTAAATACCTCACCCTACAACCTCAGGGCTGGAACAATCTGGAACCACTTTTGTAACATGTGAAATCAGGCGGGCAGTACTTCAAATTTCATACAGTGTAGTCAGTAAAGGATGAAAAGGAATCATAGCTACAATACACAAAGCAACAGAGACAAATGGCGAATAACTGCCAGCTGCTGCTGATTTTGCTCCACTACACACAATGAATAAGGCAGAAATGTTAGAGGAAAAATATGTTAAAGCAAACAGGAAGTTTACCAATTAGGGATAAATTTAACAGTTAGCAAATGTTAATTGTCATTTCTGAATGCTCATTTACAAACCTGAGATAAGTCCAAAGTATATAACATGCACAGATTTCAGTTTTAGATGTCCATAAAATAAAAGTAATAAAAATACAGTAATAGCAATACTACAGGACCATTATAGTCAGGCATTTAGAATACTGGATTTTAACTAAGGAATCTTAATTTGTTGCAATGGCTTCATTGCAAAGTATCATGTATCTTTCAGCCTCTGTTCCTACAGCCATAAAACAGGAATATGTAAAAGGCTGCTCAGTGTAGCCTGGAGAATTTCTGCTGTTGCAACTTTTCTAAACATCATACATTGGATCTGCTAAAGCCCTACTTTGTGTTTTTGTGTATAAGAACCCTGTATTGTTTTCTACAATCCTAACTGAGTGGCTCACACAGCAGCTAACTAGCAGCAGTACACCACTGACCCTGGAGAGCCAACCAGAAGACCTCAGCAATCATTTGGGAAGTGGCTCTCTGCCTCCTTCTGGAAGCATGGCCAAAAGATACAGGTGGTCAACTGCAGGGCAGCCATCCACACACTCACAAGACGCAGCCTGCAAAGTGAAGCCTGAAAAGAAACAAGAGGTAGAACAATCAAGCCAGCAGCAGTTGTCTTGGCAATAACCCATCCCCAGGTCTGGTCCAGGGAGGAGGAATGGTCACATTAAGGCTGGGTGTCTCATCAGGCCAGAGCAATAACCCAAGAGTGTCTGCAGGGTATTTAAACCCCAACCTCTGATCCAAGGAAGACTTTCTATTTAGTGCCTGGTGAACTCAGATTTTCTATAATGAAAATAAAAATAGCAGCAATAACAGGGAATGCATCATGAAGTAGAATCTCAGGAGAATATAACTGTCTTAAGCTTAGAGTTGCCAACAACCTGGAGAAAATCTGTGTCCTGCCTTTATAGTGGAGGCTTAATGGGATATTTACCTCCACATCTTAAAAGATTTAGCTACCCATTAAAGAGACAGGATTTTTTTCCCTTCAAGTTGTTGCCATCCCTACTTAAGCAGGCAATTAAAGGCAGTAGGGATATATGAGTGGATATGTGGAACCTATTCTACAAGGACACCACCACACAAAAGACCATGTTGTCACCCATCTAAGCCCATCTAGGAGCCTCTGAAGATAATTTCAAAGAGGAAGAATGTTCATAAAGGAGACAGTGATTTGTGACTTCACCACTTTGGTGGTGAAGAGTTACCCAAATGGCTGTTTGTTGAGCAGAGAACCCACTTCATTGGACTTCGAAGTACGTCACTCAGCTTAGGATGGCACTTTAAGGCTTTCGTCTGTGAGAACGCTTTCTTGAAAGCAAGTCCCATTTCTAAGTAGACAGGTTTAGGATTGCTTCCAGCTGGCTAGCCACAAAGGAGTTACAAGGTTTGCTTGTTTTTGTAACAGAGTTCCTGGCATCGCCTTGACTTTCTGCATTAAAAAAATTCAGAGCTCTCTGCTCTCAAAAGCGCAAAGCCTGCAACTGATTATTATGCCATTTGCCACAGAAATGGGAACAAAATAATTATCTGAGCCTTGTGTTATACAGTTATTAGGGTAACATTAAAAAAGCATCTAGGACAAGAGCCAAAACAAACAGAAATTAATGACTTGGAAGGGTTCTTTTGATCCAGCTTTATATTTTAAGGCTCCATATCCAAATGTATCAGAGTTGAGATCTGCAACAAATTATGGGCAGTTTCATTTGTCTTATCACTGGAAAGAATAATGTTTTATTGGGGATATATTCAACTAAAAACTTGTACAAGGTCAAATAATACTACAGTTTTAAAATCCAACATTATTTCAAAATTCACTTGGTCCAAGAAAACAATGATTTATGTTTAACAAAATAGCTCTGCCCCACTTTCTAGCTCACAGGATTTTCATGATTACCAAATAGTGCTGAATTTAGCACCACTCTACTCCCACATAAATAGCTCTTTCATTCTCCTCTCAAAATGACCATTGACTGTTTTGGTTTCAGTAATCATTTTCACAGCTCCAGTAAGTGTCTCTACTGTGTTCTGTATCCTAGTGTAGTGCTCACATTTTCACTGTATGAGGCAAAAGGCTCCATATGTACTGTCTCTAGAAAAGCTGTGTAAGTAGACTTTTTTGTCTCTGTCTTTGTAAGCAGAAATCTGAACCCAATCTGTTCTTTTGCCCCATTTACTAAAGACAGGCAGGGATTGAGAACTGGCTGAATGAGGGAACCATTTTATTCGGTGCAATCCTAAGAAGAGTTACTCCAGTCTAAGACCATTGAAATCAGAGGGCTTAGACTGGAGGATTGCAACGATAATCCTCTGAGAGAAAAAATTACTGGGCTCTCAAAAAGAAACAGAAAGCCAATGAACAGCAGCCTGCATTGTCTGGCCAAGAAATATTAAGTTAGCAGAAGCAAAATACAAGCAGTCCCTACTCCTGCTATACTCGAAGCCCAGCAGCTCATAAGTGAGTATGAAACTAGGTGTAAATATTGGCCATTTCAGCTCATTCCAATAGCTGGTAGTTCCCTCACCTTGTTGGTGAAATACGAAGTCAAGTAGAGTAAACAGAAGGTGAGACCAGCTGCGGGTCTCTTTAAAGGCATCTGTCAAAGCATTCCCTCAGTCCGAGAAGAGGAATGTCAAGGCACTTTCTCCTTGCTGCCATCTGCTAGCTCTAGCACCAACTACCTACTGTGGCTGCCATGACAGGGACACGTTGCTATTATGTGTGCTCCAATAGACACAAGGAAAAGAGCCGGAGGAGCTGCCCTCTTAAAGGGGCAACGCTCCCTCCAAGGAACGAGACAAAGCCACCATCGCCCTGCGGCTTCATTGGCTTGCGTGATCCGCTGGTCGGAAAAGAGCTGTGGTGTGTGGAAAAGGAGCGCTTTATCTCCGTGCGCTTCGAAGACAACTTTCTCAAGGAACAGAAACTTTACAGATAACGAATCTGCTCGTCTATATATGATACCTTTTCAAAGATGACGTCTCAGACGTCCGTTTAGTCAGTATTTCGAGTGGTATTGGAGGGAAATATGCAAGTCCCGCGTGTCTTGGTTTATTTGTAAAGTCTGGCATTGTATACGATACGCTATAATTTAGCTAAGCACAACCACTGAGGTGAACGAATAGGTATTGTGTCACATCTTTGTTTACAGAACAATACGAACAAACTGACATCAACCATTTTAATAACGTGCAAATTGTCCAGCACATCCTCTTTCAGTTCCACCAGAGTGCATCACAGATATATTCCAGAAGAAACAACTATAAGTCTAGACTAATATATGACAATATTAAGGGCCTTAAATGCAAACGTGGTATTCTGTCTGGTTCTGTTCTATATGATGCTATGATAGTTTCCAGAATGCTGGCAAGCCTAATTGACATAAATCCAGTCAAAGGATTTTTCTTGACCCACATAGCTAGTTTTGACTTAAAGTAATCAGTATTTCTAAAAGCTGCCATCTGGCTCAGAGTTAAATAAATGGACAGTATAAACAATATACAAATGGCAGACACTCAGTGCGTTTGCTTCTTTTTATAGCTTTCTGGACCCTATAACTTTTCCCATTTGAAATCACACTTTGATTTAAAAATACAGAAGAAAGTGAACAGTTTATCTGAAGGCTTTATTTAGCTTTAAGCTAGTTTTATTCATTGCAGCAGATGTGGGGTTGCTAACAAAGAATATTTCCATGTGGTGGGAAACACGTGTCATTGTGGTAGTTAATAGCAGATTTAATTCTTTGAAATGACATTGTGGCTGAGCAACAGTCCTCTTACACCATCTTCTGGAGTAAGTAATAGTAATAGTCCAGTAGTAGACTACAGAAAAACAGTGCCACCTTCTCCTAACCCCAGCAGCCTTTCTAGAAGGATGCCATGATCAATGATATCAAAAGCTGTCAAGAGTTCCAGTAGCACCAACAAAGGCACACTCCCCAGTCATACTCAGCAAAGACGGTAAGTCAGGGTGACCAAAGCCATTTCTATCCCTACCCCAGGTCTGGATCTGGTTTGAAATGAGTTTAAATTATCTATATACCCTGATATAAATCTCTATACCCTGATTTGGATAGCTCAAGAGAGCCTGTTGTCAGATCTCAGAAACTAAGCAGAGTTGGCCTTGGTTAGTAATTGGATGGGAGACCTCCAGTGAAGACGAGGGTTGCAGAGGCAAATCACTTCTCTTAGTCTCTTGCCATCAAAACCCTGCCAGGGGTTGCCATAAGTCAACTATGACTTGAGGGCAGCATTTCATTTTTTCATCTAGATGAATAAGCAGCTTGTTCACCACCAGGCCTCACCAACTGAAATTCATCCATACAAATAGGATCTGATTGCACTCCAATGGCATCCTGAGACTGAACTATGGACTCTAAGAAAATGCAGTTGTGAGCAATTTTATCTGCAAAATGCGTTGCAAAAATGCATCACAGTGGGCCCTCAGAACCAAGGATAAGACTCCCCTCACAACACAGAAAAACTTCACCAGATGGCATTGTCTGGATACAGTGGTGGTGGTGAAGTAGATTTGCCTACCAAACAGAAGTTGTAGAGGCAGAGACATGCAAAATATGTGCTACAATGTCATTTCTGGTACAAACCCCAGGAGTAATGTCAGCATGTTGGTGTGACACTTTCAGATTCTACCAAAAGATATATGAACACATATGAAGCTACCTTTTACTGAATCAGACCATCAGTCCATCAAGGTCAGTATTGAGTGGCAGCAGGCACCTAAGCTCCAGGTGGGAAGGTCTCCTGAGAGCTTCCTTTGCTGCCATTACCACTACAAAGTAAGCAAGATAATACATTCTCCACCATGTTGTGTCACATTCACTTCAAGTTTTCCTCCATTTGTGTGTCATCTACCCGCCCAACCATTGCATCGTCCCAAGTTGCTCTGTAAATCAAGGGACACTCTTGCCCCTACAGGAAGAAAGAGGGTACTCAGGAGGAGCAAGTGTGTTCACATTGTTCCTAACTACAGCAGCATCAACTAGAACCCATTATCATGTTACCTTTATAGCCACTGTAGTTGTAATAAGAACTCCTACAAAGACCATAATGTAGATCTTTCTAATGCTGCTGTCACCCCTCTCAGAAACTTGGGACAATGCTGATATAGGTGATGTACTATGTGAGCACAACACTCATGTTATCTTTGTGTCATCATAAGGAGGTGTTGTGTATTGGCTGAGATATTATAAAAATAATGTGAGGGCCTCTAGGAGGGGATCCCACACGATCAAGCCAGGATATTTACCAAGGCAATCAGGGGGTCAAGTGTGTAGTGGAAGCTTTATTTTGGCAGGTACACTAGTAACAAATGCCAAGAAACATCATTGCCATCCCACACTGATCTGTCAAATTACATGGTCATTCCTTACACCAGTACTGCATTCCCCTAGACTCACTGATGCAGGTGTGAAAGCTTACCATGTGATCAAGCAGATTGATGTGTAAAGTAGTAACATAGCTCTGGTTCTTTCATGTAAAAATCCTCTGTGCAGAGCATTCACATTGCTGTAGCTAATAAATGTGCTGGGAAACACAGTGCATAAATACTGGGTCCTCCCAAAGCCAAACTAATGTGATCTTTCTCTCTGAAAAATAGTTGGAAAGGGGAGGAGGGGATAAGCAGGAACTCCAGAGATGGATATATCCAATGGAAACATTTAAGGTCATTCTGCTTTACTAACATTATAGAATTATGGCTAGAGGGCACTTCGTGTGGACTATTTTTAACTATATTATATAGTTAAATATATATATATTAAATATATATATATATTAAATATATGAACTGGGGTATACAATGATCATTAATAGGGAAAGGGATTGCCACGTGTTTTTCAGCAGTACCCACACTATTACTGCAACTCTGAGGCAGGGGTGGGGAGTAGCAATCATATAATTTTTCTGTCTTGACTCCTGGCAGATAGAAGGGTTCAGTTTTGCAGTTTTGTCAATGTTTAGTGGCTGCAAGGCAACTGGTTTCTCTCACAAGTCTGAGTTAAAGTTTCAAAATACTTTTATTAAACTACGGGTCAGGAGCAATAACTTGGGTGTTTTAACTGATTATCAAGGACTATGATTTTAATTATTCTTATTTGGGATCAGGAATTTGTAGCGTTGTCTTCATACAAATTATTTTTTATTCTTTGCTGGTATAAATATGGAATATTTTGTTATTGTTTCCAGTGAAGCTCTTTCCTGCTGTTTGCTGTTTTTATGTTAAGTATGCAATGGCTTTATGCCATGATTGTAGGGAAGCTAAGCAGACAATAAGAAAGTGGGGAAGGCTGTAATTCCCACCCCCTTGCTGAGTATAATCAGTCTGTCACCACTTGGTCACGTCTGTGATAAAGAAACACAAACACCCAATTCCAAACTATTTTCTTGCTTCAGGGAGAGCCTCCACAACCTAAGGCAGGAGATCTGTGGCCTTACATATCCAACAGGAGGAAAAAGGCTAATCTGAAAGAGAAGCTGAGTAAGAGGTTTTCTGGGATTTACTCTCATGTAAGTAAGAGCAGGTTCGCAGTATAGTCTGAACCAGAAGAAGTCTATTGAATCCTAAACCATAGTCAGTGTTGTGTAGTGGTTAGATAGGAGGGTGGTATTGTAAGGAGGGGGTCTTGGATGTTTCGCTAATAGGAGGGTGGTATTGTAGAGAGGGGGTCTCGGATGTTTTGCCAATGAGTTGGGAACCATGGGCTCCACCATTGTTGCTTTACATATCTGTTGCTTTGAATATGTACTCGTATATACTGCTTGTGCTTCATGTTGTCTAATGTCAATCCTAGAATTATGTTCTGTTTTAGCAATCCTTCAACCCTGTACTGGATCCTTACTAATGCTATGTCTCTGTAAACTTGTATTTATCTACCCTATGACATTGTTTATGGAAATGTCCTTGACACTGTATGGAAATGCTTGCCCTTGTCCTTGCTACTGATTGTACTGATCTCACACTATGTAATCTGCCTTGAGTCTCAGTGAGAAAGGCGGACTATAAATGACATAATAATAATAAAAAATAGTGTCAGACTATGATCTGGGAGACCCAGGTGTGGGATCTCCACTGTGCCAGGTGACCTTGGACTGGTCGCACACTCTCACCCCAACCTACGTCACAGGGCTGTTGTGAGAATCAAATGGAGGAGCGGCGAACGATATAAGCCGCTTTGGGTCCCCATTGGGGAGAAAGGACAAGTATAAATGAAGTAAACTTTTTGAAAGGGCTATTTTCCTGATTAGGGGGAAACAATATCAGAAGAGATCCAGAGGAGTTAGCCGTGTTAGTCTGTAGTAGCAAAATCAAAAAGAGTCCAGTAGCACCTTTAAGACTAACCAATTTTATTGTAGCATAAACTTTCGAGAATCAAGTTCTCTTCGTCAGATGCATGATCCGAACTGGTCCAATGCAGAAGAGAGAATATAAAAGTGGCGGTGGAGGAAATTACACACATATATACATACAGCAAGTTAAGAGCTATGGAGAGCAACCCACATTTCTGATCCACCAGGCCTGAGATAGGCGTGAAGGAATAATTGTGCCGGAAGTAGTCGTGATGCAGGAAGGAAGTGCGTTTCAAGATCCAATGAGCAGCTAAAACGTCAACGGACAGGGGGTGGGAAGAGCCGAGGCGAAGCCGGAAGAAGTTTTATTCGGCTAAGACTTCCTTGTGTTCTTTGGCCCGGTTGCTGCTCTCTCGTTTCTCGGCTTCACCGTTCTTTTCTGTTTATTCCTGATATGGATCCGGTGAGAGTCGCGGCTGTTACCCCTCCAGTTGAGGCGAGCCAAGGGCCCGCTTGGTCACAGAGTAAGGTAAGCGAGAAGAGAAAGACGGAAACGAGAGAGTTCCCCCCTCCTGCCCCGATCTGGCCTTAGGAACAGAAAGAAATGGTGGAGCCCTGCGATGAAATGGGCTCTGGCATCTCAGACTTTAATAGGGGTGAGGAGCTCATCGTTTGATGCTGGTCTGCCTAAACAGAAACTCCGTACGCGTAACAGAGAGAAGAACGAGCTAGAATCTTTTTCTACGTCGTGTTAATTTTTTAAAAACCTTTAGTAAATTATGTTACGTGAGAGAACATTAAAAATTATCTCTCTGTGTTTATTATCTGATCTGTATATAAGGTTTTCTCGTTTGTAATCTTGTTATTGTTGTATTCCCATTGTTTTATTGTTAAAATTTTAGAAATAAAAAGTTGTAAAAATGATCTCTCTATAGTAGTATAATTAGCTCTGCCATTCAGGATTCTGTAAGCCATGCCTGAAGAGTTGGGGCTAGAACTGGAAAGGCATGTTTTGTGGCCTTTATATTTGCACCCTCTTCCTTAAATATTGCTGAATACTTGTCCGATAGTAAGCAGAAAATTATCTGGTGAAGTTTAGTCAGGTGTAATGGTGGGTGAAATATTGCCTTTTGGATTTCTGTCTGTCATACAACTTAAATCCACAGGAGCCCTGTAAGGTTGAGAAAAGGTGTTTCCTCTTCCATGTCCCTGGACAAGAAAGGGTTTAAGAAACAAACTGGAAATAGAAATAAACAGAATTGCCTATGAACAACTCATACTGTACCAACAAGATCCCTATGAATCCCAGTTAACTAGCTTGGAGAAATTATAAGCTCCAGTTGTATTTCTTTTTGAAACTTTTTTTGTGAACATGACTTAGGTAAATATTCAATTATTTTGTGTCCCCGTATCAAGAAATAAATTTAGCAACATAGAAATTAGAGGCTGAGAGCTGAATACTTTGCCACTTTGCTGAATACTTTGCTAGAGGCTGAGAGCTGAATACTTTGTACAACCTGGTCTTCACAGAAGTTTCAAAAGTTGTGTCAGCCTTAAAATGGACTTTGATACTTAGTCATTGCTAACATATGCTTTATTTACAGATCTATACATTTTACAAACTTACCATAATAAAACTTTCTGAAGTGTTGGATGTTTATACTAAACATTCTTGAATATGAGCCAACAGAGTGCACTGGAAGGCAAGCCAGTTCAAAATGGATGAATTGCTGAAGTTTTATGTATATAGGAAGTGATACTTTCATTTCTGATGGACATTTGAACTGAATGTACCAGTAAATATTTACATAGCCCTCACATACTTAAAATACAATTAAATAAATTCTAAAGGAGGAAAGAGATTTTAAAATGTTTAAATAGCTTAAAGTATGTTATTTGATTGAACTTGATAAATTTTACATAATGTGTTCAGTCAATGCTTCTTCATTTGCTATTGACTCTTTTGAATACCATTATTTGATTGACAAAATGAAAACTGTTTTCTCAGTGTACGACTTCAAGATCTGAATTTCTTAAACATAAAAGGATTTCATATGTTACTTTTCCATCAGTAATGCGAAGAACATTTTTCTGTCTGGCCAAGTCTAGAAGAGTGCATATGTTAATCTTTTACACTAAAAGGACAGGGCCTAGTAGTGCTTTAGGCTAATGTGGCCATTCTAAACAGCAGTAAGCTTAGAAGGGTGTAATGCTCCTTAGAGGTTGGCACTGTAAGTATTCTGTTGTAGCATAAGCAGTATCTGCACAGATGCACAGAATTATAGAGAAAAAGGTTGTATTATTAAAGACACCTTGGTGAAGATTGCCAAAACAAAAAAAAAGTCAATCTTAATTAACGTAGAAGAAATGAAAAATATTTACTAATTGCTTAATTCATAAAGGGACGGAACTTTGAGTTAGTTAATTCTAGAACTTGTTTGCCCAGTTCTTTCACAATTGCGCTATAATCTGTGATTTGTTAGCACTGCAGAATAGCTAGATTACTAATTTATATCCATTAGTAAAGATAAGCAGAATTCTAATGCATAACAGTCACCATGTTTAACAAGGCCAGATCCTGCAACTGATAGGTATTTTAAACAAAATTTAACCAAATTTTCCCCTCTTCCTCAATGTCTGAGGTGTTGTTTTTCAGGTAAGTTAAAGTAATCAGTCACACTTTAACTCAATAGCATTGTAAATTAATTTGGAATTTTTTGTTGTACAGTTTTCTGCACAGTTTGTAGACAGTGTTCTACAACCTACGAGCCCCTCCTAGGGGAAGATCTTGTTCAATAATAAATTTTTAGTAATTTGGATTGCTGAATAAGTTTGTTCAGCAATGTGTTCAGTTTAAATCAGTGGGGTAAAGACCATCTCAAAATTAATGCAGTTGTAATTCTTTATGATTAATTGAATTTTCAGCTAATTAAAGTTCCAGTTTTAAGAATTTCCATTTCTTCAGTATCTGATGAAGAGAAATTGACTCTGGAAAACGTGTTGGTTTTTAAGATGTCACTGGGATAGAATTTTGTTCTTTCCACTGCACCAGTTACCACTCGGTGACTGATTAACTATCACTGCAACCTTAGGGAAATTTTCTGAAGTAAGACTTAGAAGTAAGATCCATGTTATGCAATGGGGCTTACTCCCAGGAAAGTAAATCTGCTCAGGATTGCTCCCTGTATTAGAGTTTAAATATATTGGCAATTTGTTTATCAGTATTGAAAGTAGTACCAGTAGGAGTCATATAAATAAATTTTTCTATAACACAACCTTAACTGAACTTCAGTGTATCTGTTAAAAGAAATAGGCAAGAATTGTTTTTTTTACTTGCTGAAAAGTCAAACATAAAATAATTGTTCATTGTTGCAGTGTCCATGGGGAGCTCCTAAAAACACAACAATATCATGTTCCCTTGCTGATGTCATGAGTGAACAACTAGCAAAAGAGTTGCAGCTGGAAGAAGAAAATGCTGCTTTTCCAGAAGTGGTATCGTAAGTTGACCATCTGTAAATTCTTGCTCACAGACTTGGCAGATGAGTTACCACTTTAGTTTCCACGGATGCCATTCCATGCATCCTGATTTCTAAGTCCAACTTTAAATCTGTGAAACTAGTGAGTAAACGTGCCTTGGAGCAGGGTACAAGTGTGATTTCAGGAATCTAATGTAGCAATAATTTATAGTCAATATAAGGGCCGCAGCAAGTGGTCTATCTGAGGCAAAGATGACAGCTATCATCCTAGCTACCATTTCCTTTAGTTGGAGAGAAGATAACAGAAGTGCCCCCTGAATTGATCCTTTCACTCTGCTGTGGGAGGAAGTTGAGCTGTAAAGATGCTTTCCACTATGTGAAAGGAATGCTGCATGGTAGAAGGTGACAGGACTCATTTTATTTTACATAATCTATGCAGCTTGCTCTTTTCCTTGGTGCCCACACAGAGCAGCAAAATCAACCTCTCTTCTGTGATAAGCTTAGATGATGTGGTCAGGTTTGGATCTCTATTTTTGCACTCAGTGGAGGGCTTCTTCAAAATGAGGAAGCAGTTCAGAGTCTTCCCTTGTTAGAAACTATACAGTTAATTAAGTAAACTAACAAATAGATGATTGGAGGATTTCATTTTTCTATCATTTTTCTCCCCAAAGAGATCCAAAGCAGCTTATATAGGAAATTCCAAATTATAAAACCGTGGGCTCAGTGTGTCTCATAAAATGAAAACCCAAAGGTATCCATAAAATAATCTTTAAAAAATCAAACAATAACAACCTACACTCACATAATATACTTAAGACCTAAGATAATACACCTACCAAGAAAACTCAGGAAAAATCAAACATTTGCACCTTTTTCTGAATGTCCACAAAGAGGTCCTCTTTACCTACTTTGGCAGTATGTTCCCTAGAGAGATGCGGTAAGAGAACAGGCACAAATTCTAGCAGTGTACAAACAGAGAATCTTAGATGAAAAATTGGCAAGAGGTAGCTAAGTTGAACAATGGAACTGATGCCCAGGTTTATACATGGAAAGATGTATATCCTTCAGATATGTCATTCTGGGCTGTGAAGGACTTTAAAGGTAAGAACTAGGGGCTTAAATTGGGCTCAGAAATAAATTGGCAGGCAAGCATAGGTGTTCATCCCTTCAGAATGCTTTCTTCACTTTCTCAGCCAGAGGAGGAAAGTGCTGCAGCAGCTGTATCCAGATACAAAAATGAAGGCAGATTGGAGCTCCTCTTGCTCCTGTCACCCCTAAAGGAGGCAAGTGGCTGGAAGCGATTCTGTCCAGAATTAGGTCTGATTCTCCCATGGAATTAACAGAAGAATTGCCAAATGGTTCCCTGGAAATAGAGGTTTCTTTTCATTCCAGTAGAAGTTACTATCTATACCAAACCTTGTGCCAGAGGCAGAATTCCCATCTTATAATAGTGTCTGTCAGCACTCCTGCTGCTGCAATAATAACAGTAAGGCTAAATTCCTGTTTCCTTGAAACGATAACACAAGTTTTATTCTCCATCATATCTAGGGTTGTTGAAGGACCATTTATTACTGGAGAGAATGTTGACACTTCCAGTGACTTGATGCTGGCACAGATGCTTCAAATGGAATTTGACAGAGAGTATGATGCACAGCTTCGCCGTGAAGAGAAAAAGTTCAATGGGGACAGCAAAGGTAAATATCATTGGTTATGATTATTTTGCTAGGATAATTTTACCAGTTGTTCAGAAGTCCTTATGTCTCAGCCTTCAGAGATGTGAAGCATGGGAAATATACGGTAATCAGGCAGCTCTTTGTATTTTTGTTTCTGAAGTGTCCATATCTTTTGAGAACTATCGGAAGGTGCATCCCTTTGAAGACAGTGACAGCTCTGAAGATGAGGTTGATTGGCAGGACACTCGGCATGATCCATACAGAGCAGGTAGAGCCTGGATTAACAGTTTATAAAGCCTAGCATTTCTAGACTAATTTCACCTGCTGTTCATTGTATTGCTCTTGACCATAAAAGACCTATACTATAAGTATCTCTATTTTTCTGATAAGTGGTTAGTTTCACTAAAGTATAGATCTCCTTTGTTTTCAACAACCAATCTTGTAGCTTAGGAGTATTTTTTCATTCCATTGTCTGGCAAAAACCAGCCTGGTAGGAGTAATCATATATAAGGCAACCAATTACCGATCTCTAGATAAATCAGGTAAATAATTCAGCAAGAGTGTCTAGTTTATGGGGAATTTGTGCTTCCAATCCTATTGATAAAATTTTCTCCACCACATACGAAAGAAATCTGCCTTATCTACTTTACAGAACAAGCATATGCAGGTACTTGGGATTTCTTTCATTGGGAGGTTGACTACAAAACCAAGCCAAAGGCTTTTCAGAGGGTCTGGTTTTGAGCCATGGCTTGGAGGGAGAGTGTGCACATGCAGACACTGTCTCTCTTGGAGAGAGACAGGAATGAAGGGTAACTGTCAGTCTGTGTGTCTTTTGATATATATGTCAGTTTAAGTATTCTGTAGTTACTTTTAAATATGAAGTGGTTGCATTTGGATTTTTCTAATATCACTTCACCAGGTAATATTACTTTACCCTTGTGTTTGATGGAGCTTTGTTTACTACTAACTTGGAAAATAGGTGTGCTAGAACCAGGCTACAGCTACAGTTGTTCTTGGGCTTTGCAAATTTCTACAGACCGTTCATTTGGAACTTCGTGCAAACTGCCTTGCCCTTAACTGACTCGCTCAAAAATAAGGGGAGGGGCTCCAATGGAATAAAGCCCAGTGCCAAACTAACATGGTCGGACAAGGGCCAGGAGGCATTCAAGCAGTTGAAAAAGCTGTTCACTTCTGAATCTGTTCTGCGCTATCCAGATGAGACCTGCAAATGTGTGGTACAAGTGGACGCTATTGATGCAGCCATAGGTGGGGTCAGCTTGCAGGAGGAGGATGAGAAAAATTTGCATCCCTATGCGTATGGATCCCGGAAGTTCTCAGAAACTGAGCGTAACTGGGCAGTGTGGGATAAAAAGGCAACTACCATGAAATTAGCCCTCTCTAGTTGGAGGCACTGGCTGGAGGGAGCCAAGGTGCCATTTGAGGTGTGGACCGATATTGAAAACTTAAAAGCATTATGAGAACCCTGCAAACTGGGTGCCAAGCAGTTGTGGTGGGCGGAGTTTTTCTCACAGTTTAATTTTGTGCTCAGACACCTCCCTGGGAAGTCCAGTTTTCTGGCTGACGCTTTGTCCTGTCTTCCCCAACATGAGAGTCAGAGGGACAAGATTGTGGACATGATGTTTACCCCTACACAACTGGGAGGGGCAGTCCTAATTCCTGTCAAAATGTCAGGTTCTGACAGATACTCCACTGCATCAGACCAGGCTGAATGAGTTAAAGCTCTTTTATTGGATCACAAGTTCATGCCTTTAACAAGGAATTGACAGGAATACTGGTACAAAGCAAAGCAACCTGTCTTAAACTCCCCGCACCCCTGCCCTTTTCCGAAGCTGGGGACCGTTACTTTTGGTGCTAAGTGTCCAAACAAGAAAGTATTCGTCCAGCGGTGTGAGAAGAACTCTTCAAGGCCAGCTCCTCTCAGCCAGAACGGAAAAGCACGTTTGTAAACAATCCAGCAGCAAACAGATAAGGCGACAGAACCCAGTGAAAGCAGTGCTCTAGCGAAAGTATTGCTCTACCTTCCCCTCCCCCAAAACTGTTCAGCTCTTGAACACTTAGCCTATAACCCCATCCAGTGGAACTCTTCCCCCCACCCACCCCCTCAATCTTAAGCACTTTATGCTATCACCCTGAGCAGGTATCCAGTCAGTGTTGATGCACAGCAGACATCTGTCCAGCATGTCTGACACCTTTTCAGAGGCTTGCTCAAGGCAGGTCAAAAACAACACTAAAATAACAAGAACAATGACATGAAGACTAAGCCATATAAGCAAAGTACAGGCATTAAAATAGTCTTTTGTCAGGCTTATAGATAGAGACCATTTGTTTGTCTGGACCTTAAAATGAGATGAATACTTAATTGATAGCATCAATCTGATTCATATCACAAAATGCTTTCAAAGATTAAATGGTTTCAAATGGTTAAACAAATGTTAACATAAGGTCTTCTGGTTATTAGCCTTAGATGTGTGTGGTTTTTGTGTGACAAGTAAAGATAATGAAAAAGTGTATCTAGTATAGATACTGGATAAGGACATGTGTTCAAATTATTCCTAGATAAACCCACTACTACTCCAAAAAAGGGCTTTATAGGAAAAGGAAAAGATATTACTACCAAGCACGATGAAGTTGTATGTGGAAGAAAAAACACTGCTCGGATGGAAAATGTAAGTTCTGCACTAAGCTAGTTGAGTCCAATCAGTTGTAGTGGAAGGAATACATAAAGTGGCACTGACCCATTGTGCTCTGTGTTACAGTTTCCCACAATTATCCAATAACCAGTGCAGATATTTCTCTTTAAACCTCTTCTTTGCTGTTATTTTAAAACTACTCTCTTGGCTGTTGGGGAGCATTTCCTTCCAGCATACAGCTAGTATATCTCACTAGCATAGCTAATTCCAGGGTTTCATCAAGAACTCACTCTAGTTTTGTGATATAGTCTTTCCCACCATATTACTTTTATCAGCGAGAAAACCAACTTAGTAGAAATAGAATTGGACTTGGACAAACTTGAAAAATCTGGGTACAAGTTCACAGAGCTCATCAGAGTGGCCCTGAGCTAAGTCACTGTCAACATAAACTTCCTCTTTGGATGGTTTAGTAATATGTCTGCTGTCTGAGCTCTTTGTAGGAAGGGCAAAATAGAAATAATCACATCAGTAAGTATATTAATACTGGTTCAGACAAATGCTTTTCAGATGCTTTTGAAAACATGACCTCAGTCTTTGTATTTCACCTGTCTTTGCAGTTTGCTCCCGAGTTTCAGGTTGGAGATGGAATTGGTATGGATCTAAAACTATCCAATCACGTCTTCAATGCCTTAAAACAGCATGCATACTCTGAGGAACGTCGTAGTGCCAGGCTACATGAGAAGAAGGAACATTCTACTGCTGTATGTCTTAATTACTATTTGACATTGAAACAAAATGGGGAAAATTGCAGTTTTACAGGGCTATAACGCTTGGCACAAATTAATACTGTACCGATATCTGAGAATCATCATCCAAGCTGCCCTGTGACACATTATTATAGAATATTTTTAACAGGCTAGTAAATTTGCTTTGTTTTGCAAGGCTAACTTTTTGTTACTTTATTGACAGTTGGAGTACTGCACCCTACATTGTAGTATAAATTAATGGAATTATGTTTATGGAAAATAGCGAATAAATCGGAGGTATTCTGTAGTTTACTGCCTTTAACCTTCCTTAGGCATCCTCATCAGTCATCCATTAAGGAAAACAGTAGATCCTTTTCAGCAGTTCATGCAGAAAAGCTGAACATAACATGTAGTTTCAGCTAAGATATGGAACATTTGTATCATTATCTCTGATTTTATATGTAGCATTCCTTGAGAGATACGACACCTGAGCTATGTTGTGTTTCTGCTCTTAATGTGTATGTAGCGTATGTAAGAAGTAATCAGTGGAGAAAATCCTGCAAAGGATGATTTTCAAGCACCTCACAGAACTGGTCTTGACATTTTTGCAGTTAATCAAAAATATTGTCAGTTGAAATAAACTGACCAGGAGACATAATAAAATATCTAAACATTCAGAAACATTGTATTCTGTTGATAATAGTATCAGACTTGATCTCTTTTCCCCCTTGGGCAGGAGAAAGCAGTAGATCCTAAAACACGCTTACTTCTGTACAAGATGGTCAATTCTGGAATGCTGGAGACCATCACTGGCTGTATAAGCACTGGGAAAGAGTCTGTTGTATTTCATGCCAATGGAGGAAGGTATGACTTTTTTATGTGGTCGTGGTATATAAATTGTGTGTGAAACTGGGAGCAGCTGTAGAGAAGCAGGGAATATGGAATACATTGGTTTCTGTTTTCTATTTTACAGTAGTTAAATAGCAGAGTCCAAAAATTCCCGGGCTCCCCCTCCCACTTTCAAATATGTTATAGATATATATGCCTATGTGGTGTATTGGTTAGATACTAGGATTGGAAAGACTGAGCTTCAAATCTTACTCAGCCCTGAGCTTACTCTAGATCAGTCACTTTCTCTTATCCTACCTTAGTTCCCAGGGTTGTTATGGAGGAAAATAAGGAAGGGAGAAATCACATATGCAAGAGCTGCTCAGAATCAAAACTGCTCTTACCTTTCACTGCCTCTCATTATTACCACTGAAGACTTTAATGGCTGAAATGTGGATTGTCTGGTGATTATAGAGTTGGATATGGCTGTTTGAAAGTGATCTGTATGAAATCATTCTTTATTATTATCTTGTTTGTTGTTTGTATTACACAAGGAGAAGAAGGTGCCATAATTAGGTGCTATATATATAGCCATTATTTTAATTCTATGATTTTATTCTCTTATGTTCTATTAAATTTTTTATCAGTTTTCACTTTCTGTATTAACTTTTATATTTTATTCATTTTGGTTTGTTTTTTCTCAACTTTTTGTTTACCTAATTCATTTAGAGTTGAGTCGTTTTCCCTTCATTTTTTTTCTTGTTATTTAAATAATACTGCATATGAAATTTCTTATCATCTGTGCTGCTTCTGTTTTACTGATTGGTTTAAACTCATTGTTTGCTCATATCTAAAATGCTTTTATTTTTTCTAAAGTATGGGAGATGATGCCAAACCTGTGCCTTCAGAATGTGCCATAAAAGTATTTAAGACAACACTTAATGAATTTAAGAATCGTGATAAGTATATCAAGGATGACTATAGGTTTAAAGACCGTTTCAGCAAACTGAATCCACGAAAGATAATCCGTATGTGGGCTGAAAAAGAAATGCACAACTTAACAAGGTATAGAAATGCTTGGTATAAATATGTTGTAGTACTTTTTTCTTCAAGATCAAGTCTTGAAGCCTAGCTTAATTTGACTGTTTATCTTGTATGGAATCACATTGTCTTTTCTATGTGATTTTGTAAAATAATTCCTCACTGAATTTGTATGATGCTATGCTATAGGCAACTGCTATTTTACTTTAAGCATCTCTTTTGAGGACACAGTCAGTACTTGAATTCAAGACAATTTTTTCGAGTCCACACAGGTCTGATAACACCGCTGATATAATCAATAAATAACAATACATTATTTTTTAAAATGCATTAACTTCTGGTCAAATGCTTTTCTGTTTTCTACAGAATGCGGAAGGCAGGCATTCCTTGCCCAGAAGTGGTTACCCTTAAAAAACATGTTTTGGTCATGTCTTTCATTGGTCAGGATCAAGTGCCAGCTCCTAAACTAAAAGAAGTAAAACTCAATAGCGAAGACATGAAAAAGGCCTACTACCAAGTTCTTCATGTAAGATCAGTGTTACTAATGACTTCCTTTTTATAATTCAGCTTGTATTCAGACCAGGATCTTCTGGACCCTTAACAGCAGCACTAGGGGGCATTTTGAACAAGAAAATTAAGGCAGAAGTCCTTATGCCCAATAAAAAAACTCAAGTGAAAGTGAAGACTGCTTTTAAAATTACTGTCTTTGATCTGTATTAGCTGAAAAAAATCAGAACGACTTAATTAATTGAAGTACGTGTGAGATCAAAGAACCATTCAACACAAAGGTTCACATTCTTTAGCCCACTGGTTTTCTCCTTGCTTTCTTTCCCATAGTCTGATACTATCATTTCTGTTAAGCATTTTCTGAGTGTATCATACATTTTAACAGTTTTTTAGTTTGACTGAAGAATTCCTTGAATAATCACTTGTTTCCTTCTAGATGATGCAGCAGTTATATAAAGAGTGCAGTCTAGTTCATGCTGACCTGAGCGAATACAACATGTTATGGCATGGTGGACAGGTGAGCATATTCTAAAGGAAGGAAAGTTAATTGTCTACGTGTTCTCATCTAAATATAACTTCTAATGTTTACCTTAGGTCTGGTTAATTGATGTGAGTCAGTCTGTGGAACCAACCCATCCACATGGACTTGAGTTCTTGTTCAGAGATTGCAGGAATGTTTCACAGGTAAGAAATCTGATAACTGTGGTGTTCTGTGATAGAACCTGTGCTGTTGCATCACTTGTGTTTTGTATATACAAAAAATTATTTTCAAATTATGAGTTAGCATTTGCTTCACCATATATCTTAGCAATAATTCTAGGTAAAAAAAGAAGGAAGTTGCAAATTTGTCTTTCAGGGATCACAGTGAAAATCTAATTGAGTAATTAGCTTTCTTGACATCTAGTGATTCCGCGCACGTTGGATAATGCACTTCCAATCCTCTTTATAGATCATTTGGAATGGATTTTTTTGTGTGTGGGACAAAAAATCCACCTCAAACGATTGATAAAGTGCATTGAAAGTGCATTATCCAACGTGTACGTTATCAGCCATCATGGTGTTTCTCTTAAAACATATATGCAAACAACATAGTCATGGTAATAAACTTAGAAAGTCAGGGTATTTTTGTAATACTCCCTAAGCATATCTTGGTTCAAGGTCCTGACCTTAATCCGAAGATGTACAGAGAGAGCCCCCTCCCTGAAGATACGCAAGTTTTCTTGCAAACAGGTCTCAGGCAGAGGACAGTGAAGGAGGCAGCTATAGGCTCAAAAACTTTTGTAAAAGTTTTGTTGTGTGACTAGAATAATAGCCATCTCAGAGAAAAGGGAGGGGGTGCCCGTGGTGGTAGAAGATCCTGTGTTAAGTTCTTGTTATGTCTAATTAAAAGGAAATAGTAGGTATTTAGAAAGTCCTTTCTTTGCCTAAGAACTGCTGTCAGTCAGACTGAACAATGCTTTGCCTTACTAAAAGACAGCATCATATGCACATATAACTGCTAAACTTAAAAAAAAATGATAGCAGGATTATAAAATATGGTACACTTACATGAATGATGGGAAACAAAATTTCTCTTTAATTAAAGTTCTTCCAGAAGAATGGTGTATCTGAAGCACTCAGTGACCGAGAGCTCTTCAGTGTGGTCTCAGGTTTAAATTTTACAGCAGACAATGATGCAGACTTCTTAGCTGAGGTAAGGGTGTGCAAGCGTGTTGGGGGAAGGGGGTAAAGGATTTGTTTTTGTCACTTTAGGGGGGAAAACCTTGCAAACTGGTAGTCATTTGAATGGACAGTTGTCAAAAATGTTGGTTTTGTTCCGTGGAATAATTGTAATAATTTATTTACAGAAATGTATATGCAGCCCCTCCAGAGACCCACTCAAGGCAGCTGAATTATCTGTATATATTATCTATATACAAACAAGACATCAAAACGTTATAGAAACTAAAATTATACCGATAACCTAGTGTAGAAGTAGGTGATGAAAATAGCACTTCACTTCTGCTGGCAGGGACATGTAGCACAGGGTTTGGGAAGAGAATCAACTGATGGATTGGACACAAAAGGAGGTGAGCCTTCAGGCACCTAGCATCAGACCATTTAGGGCCTTAGGGGTATGAAGTAGTACTTGGAATTGTGCTGGAAGACAGGCAGCCACTGCAGACATTTCAACTGAACAGCTTCAGACAATAACCTACCTACGGTATTTTGGATCAGCTGAAGTTTCTGAACAGTTCTGAAAGGCCATCCTACATAAAGTACATCACAGTAATCTAGCCTGGAGGCAATCAGGGTATGGATCACCATAGCCAGATCACATTACAGCTATAGTGGGTGTATCAGTTGAAGCTTACAAAAGGTGCTATGTACCATGAACAAACCATGAGCCTTAATCTGTGGCCACAGTCATGTAGCATGCCCATCGGCATCATCCAGAATTTATTCTTTCAGGAGGAGTGCAGTCCCTGGCAGCACAGGCTGACTCCTCAGCCTCAGAGCTTTGTCACTGACCAGCAGCATATCAACCTTGTCTAGTGAGGGATTCAATTTACTTCTGCAGACCCAGAGAATTAGGGTTGGGTGTCATCTTTGGTGGCACCTCACTAGATTTCTTCTTGCAGTTTCATGTATAAATTAAATCATGGGGGAAAGAAGTGCCTCGTAGCATAAATGCTATTTTAGAAAGCAAAAAATGAGTTATGGTTTATACAGACAATCTCTGACATTTTATCTAAGTATAATGGTCAGCATTAAAAAGCCTCTTAGATGTGGTCAGAAGTTTGTGTGTAACTGGTATTTTTATTTTGAGAGAGAGAAAGGATACTTAAGTTACAGACATGTCTTTAAAGGCTTTACATGCACCAGTGGTATACTATGAGTCCTTGCTGCTAAACTTTCAACTGACCTGGAAGCAGTAGCTTGACTAAAGCTTTTGCGGGGGGCAGGGGGGGGGTGTACCTGCAGTATCTTATTGGCTGTCCTCTTTGGTTGTGTGGTGTTATGTGTATATCTCTGTTTTTATCAAATCATTTAAATATTTTATATATACCTTATGTTAAATGCTGTTTTAATGTTTGCTGGCTTGGGGATCCTATCTGGGTGGGAAAGAGGTATAGAAATGTTTTAAATAAAGACAGAGCCCACTGTAAATTTGGGCTTGCATAATTAATCCTCTGTGCTCAGATTAGTATGAACATTGTAAATAGTCTGTGCAGGTGCAGTGTTGACTTCCCTCAGGCTGTGTTGTCCATTCTCCTATTAGAGGTACAGTGAATTCCAATATAGACAATGCCTAAAACCTCTTGTGTTTTCCTGTTTTATAGATTGAAGCTTTGGAGAAAATAAATGAAGATCATATACAGAATCACGGGAAGAAGGTGTCTTCATTTTCAAGTGGTGAAGAGGATCCACCAACATTTTGCAACAAATAACATTTTGAAAGAACTCATTCCTCCATCTATCATTTAGTGCAGTGACTAAATGTCATATGCCAAAAGCAACAGAAATCGTGGTCAGCTCAGATGCTGTTAATGAAACTTCAGGGGAATATGTGTTGGTGTGTCAGTTTGTTCACATTAGGGCTGCTGGGACTTACCCAAATAGCTCTGCGGGGAAAAATGGAATGTCACATCTTTTCAATCTGGCAGAATTTTCAAGTACATCGTACCCAAATTAAATGTGAGTTTTAAATACAATTTCCAAATTGTGACAATTTCAGATTAAACTCTGAAGTACAATTAAGTGCTAAATGGTCTTTCCCTCCCTTCCATTAAATAGTGGTATTCCTAATTTTTACAAGTTTGACCTTGTTCTTAAATTTTCAATGTGTATGCTTCAGGGATCTTATGTTACTAAACTGTTTGATTTATATAGGTTTACTATTTTCCCCCAAAAAACCTGAAATGAAAGCATCTTAGTATAAATGACATTTTATACTAATTAAAATCCTAAAATATTTTCCAAGTTTTAACAAAAAGAATATAGAAATATTCAGTTTGTATAACTGAACGCTCATAACGCTCATAATTTCTGTTAATTCTTTTAATGCTGTGTAACACTCATAATATAATTTAATTATAGCTGATTTTTCCAAATATTGAAGTTGACAAGAGCAAAAATATTTGTACTGAACAGTATTTAAAAGGAAGATAGATTAGGCAACAGTAACTTTAAAGAAAAAAATAGTCTAAATTATGGAAAAGGAGTAGAGAATGCTCAAAAGAACCTTCCTTAAAGCTAATCCTAATTGCATAAGATTGAGATAATTGCAGATAGTTCCCTTCTTGTAGAGTATATTTAAGGAGTAAAATCAAAAACATCAGTTTTATTTGAGTGTGTAGGCATTCTGACCATTACTACATCGTGATGCAGTTCATGACTCACTTTACTTAAGAATCGTATATGGAAATCAGCACACCATGTTGTTGATACATAGATGAAGAATTCAGAATTCAGTGAACATGCCCATGAACTGCGTATGAAAGCATCACAGAACTCCCAAGAATAGTGTCTCTCTTCACTCTTAGTTTTTTTTTCCCTTGAGTGGATTTATGTGAAACTAAATCCATTCTGGTAAGGACAGTATAAGAAAGGGCCATCCATTCCTCAAAACACTTTGAGAATGAATTGATGTCAGTAGGTTGGTTCCACCATTGTATTATCACCTTTCCTTGTCCCGTTTCCTCTTTAAGTTTGTCCCTCATGATGCTGTAATGAGATACTGTTTTTGTGTGAGTAGCCTGTAAAAATGCTTGTTGCATTTGAAAATGGGATGTGAAATAAACAGATGATGTCTTACAGCTGTATTTATTTCTAGGTTTAAGTGCCTATGCAAGTTTAAGACAAAACTTGGTTCAGTATCAACATAGCGTGTAATAGTCCCTCAAGTATCAACTGGTACTTTCACCTGCCAACAGGTGGCCCTGCAGCTTCTATAGTACTGCCACCAATGACCTGCAATAGGTTGTCAATGCAGGCAACACAACACTGCATCTTGTGCATCTGTGAAGACTTCAGCAAAATCCTTTTAGTACAGGAACAATTTTCCCATGCTACATTTAAAGTGGGTAACATTCTATGCACTAAATAATAACATTCGATCTACATACCTCCCTTCAGGATGATTTAACACCCACTCAGAGTGGTTTACAAAGTATGTTATCATTATCCCCACAACAAAACACCATGTGAGGTGGGTGGGGCTGACAGAGCTAGGAGCTGTGACTGACCCAAGGTCACCCAGCTGGCTTCAAGTGGAGGAGTGAGGAATCAAACCCGGCTCTCCAGATTAGAGTCCCGGGCTCTACACCACTACACCAAACTGGAAAAGATGGATTGCAGAGAGCTGCTTTGGTGCAGTGGACGGTGAATCACCACTCAGCTGTTTTGACTCCTACTGCTGTCAGCTCTGCAGGTGGCCTTGGGTAAGCCACTCCTCTCAACCCCAGCTGTATTGCAGGAATAAAAAAAACACTGACTTTGGTCACTGCTCTGGTGCACTAATCTGTCTACAAGAATAGTATATAAGCAGAGTTATTAAAAAAAACGTAAAAGCATCAAACTGGCAGTGGTAAATATTTTTTAAAAATTTTCTCATTGGGACATTCTTTGGAAAGCTATCTTTGAGAATCTATTCCAGAATCACTTTATACTCTTTAATTCTCGTATTTCTGTCAAATGACACACTACTAGAATATACACTTTAAGGCAAAATGTTTTATTTGAAAGTGTTAAGTCTTGTTAACCGGTTCTGTTGCAGCTTATAACGCTTCTAGATTGAGTTAATTTCTGTTAATTCTTTTAATGCTAAAAACCAATTATTTGATCTGCCCTATCGCTACAAAATTAGGAACAGCCGTGTTAATACTAGGGCCTAATACTGCCCTAATACTTGAGCAGATCAATTTTTGATCTGCCCTATCGCTACAAAAGTAGGAACAGCAATGTTAACACTAGGCGTAGTGGCGGCGGGGTTGATTAGCTTCTTGAGGGGTAAGAAAACATCACGTCGGGTCTCAGCTGCTTTTCGGAACCAAGCAAGGTGTGGAGGTGGGAGGAACGAACAGTGCAAAATAGTACCATCCTTTTAATGGCCAGCGGCCTCCGCCTGTGACTGCCGTTTGGCCGTCCAAAAGGTCAGAGCTGAGAGGAAAGCTTTACCTGCTGAGTGTCGAGCGTGTGCTAAATACTCAAAGCCCTACGCGCCAAAACAACGGCAGCCGTGTTTACGGTAGTGGACCCTCGCCTTGCAGATCTGTTCTAAGACGCCAGGATCCTTTTAGCTACTGCAAGACTAGACCGGGAGCCTCGAATGCTCCGCATAAGAAAGCGAAGCTTTCAGTCCTGCCTCGGAAGCCTTTGCGGCCTTCAACCTCACAGGCTCGCTCGCGTCTCCTCAGGAGGCTGCTGTGCGTCGCCGCCTCCTCCGCTTACCAAGCCCCGCAGCTCCCTGGTCATGTGGAAGGGGAGGGTAACCAGGAAGCGGTTGTGCGACGCCGAGGGAGGAAGGAAGGAAGGAAGGCGTACATCCAGACAGACCGGGCAGCCGGCTTTCGGGCAGCCGAGAGAGAGCAGCCGGCTGGGAGCGCCCGAACCCGGCTTCTCCCGCGGCCATGGCGGCGAACCACGACTATTACCTGGAGCTGTGCGCGCGGCCGGTGCAATTCGAGAAGGCGAGTCCCGTGAACTGCGTCTTCTTCGACGAGGCCAATAAGCAGGTGAGGCAGGCCGCGGGAGGGCGGAGTCCTCTGGCCAGCCCCCGCTCCTCAGGCGCTCGCTCCCTTTGCGGCTGGCTGTGGGGCAAAAGTGTCACGGCTGAGAACAGGAAAGCATAAGCCTTCGAGATCCACAGTTCTCTTCGTCAGACACATCTGACGAAGAGAACTGTGGTTCTCGAAAGCTTATGCTGCAATAAAGTTGGTTGGTGCTACTGGACTCTTGACTATTTTGCGACTATAGACTAACACGGCTAACTCCTCTAGATCTATGGCCGGTGAAATCAGGGCCATGCTTGTCCCGCCTGTGTTCGTTACACATTGCTGAAGGCTCCGCTTTGCCTGCCGTGCAGTGTACTTAATTAACGTTGGCATCCCCTGCTCTGTATTGTTTTGAAGGCAAAAGCTAAGCCGTTGGAAATTTACAGCTCCCCTTCCTCCAGTGCCCAGAGAAATGCAAAAAACCTCCGGGATCCTTGGCCAGTTTTGCATAGAGCAGGGGTGGGCAATTGTTTTGGCTCAGGGGCCACTTTGTGGGAGCGGAGGTTAGCGGAGGGCCACACCTTTTAAAATGATTGCATTCATTAGTTAACTTTGCATTTCAGAAAAGGTATAAGTTGTATCATAAAAATCAATAAATATAAATTAAATAAAATAGTGGTAGTTTTATTCAATTTATTTATTGTGCTAATTTCATATCATCTATAGCTGCAAGCACATTTAATTTTAGAATCAGTTTACTGTTGCAAAAACAAAATTGAAATTAACCAGATCAGCTGGAAAAGCGCGTATCTACACTGCGCATGTGTAGCTGTCCTAGTGGAAAATACGAGATGAATCTTTGGTGGCGCACGGGAAGGAAATCTCGGTTCAAGGCAGATTTTTCTGACTCTCTTGGCGGGCCGCAAAAAACTCTGTAGTGGGCCGCATGTGGCCCACGGGCCGCAATTTGCCCACCCCTGGCATAGAGGAAAATTCCTTCCTGACCCCAAAGTGGCGATCAGCATTATTCTAGGCATGGCACCGCCTCATCTCTTCAGGCCCTCCCTCTCCTGATCTTCCTAAATTCATACTGGGGATTCTATGTGCATTAGGGAAAAAAGACATCCATTTGCCACTGGGGCATGACATAGCATATGCAAGCATCAAATTCAGGAGGGAGGACCATGCGCTGGAGGGAGGTCCATGAGCATGTATATGGCTGATGCATTTGCTTCTTTCTGTATAGAGCCACTACCCTTAATTTGGAATAAAACCAACTCCTCAGTATTTTAAGTTAGTAATGTGATTAAAATGAGGGCGTCTTAAGGAAAAGGCAAATGTATTGATTTGAAAACTGATTACTTTCAAAGGTACCAAAGTGCAACTGAATCTAGATTTTTAAAAATATTTTTAATCATTTAGGTTTTTGCTGTTCGATCTGGTGGAGCTACTGGGGTGGTGGTTAAAGGTCTGGAAGATCGCAATCCTATATCATTCAGGTAGGTATATTTTGATTGGTGCTGCTTCTGTGTTACTAGTTTGTTTTCTCTTGTAATTGGTGTGGATGCATGTATCTTGCGTGCCATGAAAAGGCTGCCTTACAAGGGAACATATATCTCATACAGAAAAATAAGAGAAGCCTTATTTCCCTTTTTAAACTTTATTTGAGTATATAAGAGAATAGAGCTAGTCTGCCATCATCAGATTGTGGAAGCTAAGCAGGGTTGGCCCTGATTAGATAACCAGTGTGGTGTAGTGGTTAAAGAGCTGAATCTGGGAGGCCCACGCTCAAATCTCCCTTCTGCCAGGAAGCTTGGTAGGTGACCTTGGGCCAGTCACACACACGCAGCCTAACCTACCTCTCAGAGTTGTTGTGAGGATAAAATGGAGGAGAGAAAAATGATGTAAATCATTTTGCGTCCCTATTGGGGAGAAAGGTAGGCTAAAAATAAAGTAAAATAAAATTTAAAAAATAGTACTTGGATGGGAGATCACCAAGAAAGTACAGAGTCATTATGCAGAGGCAAGTAATGGCAAACCATCTCTGAATGTCTCTTGCCTTGAAATCCCTATGGGTCACCATAAATTGTTTGAGAATTGATGGCACTTTCTGCTAATAAAAAGCCACACCTTCAATGGTAGAACATAAATCTGTCTGTTTGATTTACTCAATGCAGTTACAAATAATGGGATTATAAGACTTCTTAACATAAATACTACTTGCTCATATGAGCTCTGTTCAGACTGTATTGGGGACAGCCTACATGCAGTGTTGTGTCCATTTGTTGTCATTTGTATGTTGGCCATCAAGTAGGTGGGAGTCTGCCAAAAAAAATGACCTTTCTGTCTTCCCCCTTGTGCAGATGGGCAGTTGGGCCATATAGGCTGATGGACAAGGCCTAGATTGTTCTTCTGTTTTGCTAAGTTGCAGAAGGGCTGGTCATTGACTGCCGCTTGGGTCCTCATCCCACTGATGTCCAAGTGCATCTTTATATTTTCTCCCAAATACTTGCCTTTCACTCCTAGAGGTAAAACTGGGGACACTGTTGAAGTGGGGGCATAAGCTACCCTAACATTAGAAAGCTGAACATCTGTTAGCAGAGGTCTCATGGGAATGTGCGTGTTTGTGCATGTACAGACATACAAATTAGGCCATCCAGAGTGTATAGGCTCTCTCTCAGCAGTGCAAACACACATTCGAACACACACCCACATTCACATACCTTTCCAACCTGAAATAAGTGATCAAAGTATATCATCTATAATTCTCTGTTTACAGAATGGAAGACAAAGGGGAGGTGAAGTGCATCAAATTTTCTTTGGGGAACAAGATACTGGCTGTCCAAAGAACACAAAAAAATGTGGTAAGAATTGTCTTTCTCAAAAATACAAAGATGTAAAGTATAATATATGCATAAGGACAATGAACTTAAAACCCATTCTGATTTAGTATTTTAATATAGTTAGATAATATTAGTCTCTGCCTACATTCAGTCATCAGATTAAGCCAACATTGTGCATGTGTCCAGCTTTTTTCCTTGTTCTGATAGGTGCTTCAGTCCTGCCTCCTTCCCCTTTCTTCCAATGAAGGAATCCTGGTTTAAATCATAGTGAGGTGCACTATGTGAGGTGCAAATGCTGGTGCCCAGGTTAGCCGTTAGCTTCCCCCACCTCTGCCAACTTCTACGCCTGGATTAAACCCAATGCTTTAGAATCTCATCTTGTGGGGGTAAACCCAGGTGGCTGCATTTGTCCATCATGGCTAACTGCAGTTCGTTTTCAACAAAGATTTGTTCATTGTACTCTGCATAAGAAGGTAAGGGGAAGGAGCTATATATAAGCATGCGAGAGATAAGCACAGCTGCAATCAGGTTCAGGTACAGTGCCTGTTTAACATTTGTTAACATGATGTTTACGTGCAGCTTCTATGTTAGAAATAGATGGGAAATGTAGGTGAGAAAAACTTGTTCAAGTTGTATCATCTTCATTTGCTTTTATTAAAAAAAACCTTGAAGTGAGAATTCAGCATAAAATGGTTGAAGAGGTCATTCATTCTGATTCTATTCATTTAGCACTCAATTGAGACCAAGGTTTTCTCTCTTACTACACATGTTAAATTAGCATGGCAAAGTGTGTGTTGTCAGCTGCTGCCATTGTGAATGATTATTGTTCTCTTCCTGTTTGCATTTGAGTTCTGCATAGATGTGCTGAATTGCAGTGTATCTTGCATTTCATGGCCTTTTGCCATAATGTTTTTCCCTTTAATGTGCATATATAATTTATATAAGATGCTAATTTAGGATGCATCTGATGAAGTAAGCTGTACTTGATGAAAGTAATCTCTTGTCTATGTTCAAGCCTGCCAGCTTTGCCCACAGGTGGGATCTATCGATAGAGTCAAGTGCTGCAGTCAAATCGACAAATGCTACATGTAAAGCCTTCAAGTGACCATGAATACCTGAATATGGCAAATGATAGTCTTATGAAGCAAACATGGCTGTCTCTCTGAAATGTTAGCTATTTTTTAAAATCATCATGGAATTTACTGTATGTCATTCATAGGTGTAATTTGTAACAACTTGTCTCATGGTTGTTGGGGTTTTTCCGGGCTGTATTGCCGTGGTCTTGGCATTGTAGTTCCTGACTTGTCTCATGTTTTCTTATTAACAGATATTATCCCTTCCACTCCCACTTACTCAGTATTACATCTTAGTGTCAGTAAAGACGAGGGCACCCTCAGATGGAAAGCTGGGTGTTAAAGGAGAAAAGAGCCTAACAGGAGGCTTATTTGACATACTTTAATCTTTCTTTTTGTGACTCTCTCAGGTTAAAATAGCCAAGAGATAGGCATGCCATTGAAATCAGTTGGTTTAGGCATCTTGATCTCTGAACATTCGCTAATAGCTGTTCTTAACGTCATTCCAGGATTTTCTGAACTTCATTCCAGACAGTCCTCAACTAGAATATACTCAAGAATGCAAGGTACATTGAATAATTATTAAGTTAACTACTCTGATCTTCAATTATATTGTAACCTCCATTAATCTAGTATGATACCTGAAAATTCTTTCAAAGTGTATATGAACAGTTAGATAATGCCTTTGTGCTCCAGGTCGGTTGCAGCTATAGTCTCGAGAATATTTAAATTCCAGCTTCCTCCCACCCTCTGTAATTATTATGTTCCTGGCATTTAAAAACATATTTGACAATTAGAAAGATTTGAACAGTTTTTTTAATGTTGGAAATGTTATCCTGAAGATGTTTCACAAGAGGGGATCGCTCTCATGTTCCTTGTATATCCAGTATTACATGTATACTAGCAACCAAGCCCTTTTAAATTGAACTTAGTGAGACTTCTATCTGAGTAGACATACATAAAGTCATGTTGTACGTTTCATTTCCTATTTCTTGGCTATAAAGAATGCTGAAGAATTCTTGGCATAACTTTCATTTGTGTAGTGACAAAATTAACACAATGCAGATACTTTTTTCCTAGTGCACAACCCTTTTGGGAGCCTTAATCCTGTAGTTACATGTGGGGGCTCATAAATGGAGAGAACATTTTTGTGAATAATTTTTTTTTAACCTATATGGAATTTTCTCCCTACTTTGAAGTGACTGGAGGAATCCTATTTATTTGTATACTGCATGAGCAGATATACAACTCTTTGACTGGGGAAGGTTTCCGTTGTGACAGATTACTAGTACTTTCCGGCATAAACTATGGTAACATAACTTATGTGAAGTTTTATGCATATATGTCTGTTTTAAATTTCATTAAATGCTATTTGCTGTTAAAGACCAAGAATGCCAACATTCTAGGATTCTGCTGGACAAGTTCTGTAGAAATAGTCTTCATAACAGATCAAGGAATTGAATTTTATCAGGTACGTAAAATAATTGTATCTCTCTCTCTTTTTTAAAGCACCTGCTGAATTGTTTTGGGTGTTTTGGCTAAAACTCCCAACTGTACCTTGTTACTTACGTAACCATCCTCCTTATTCTGAGGACAATTTTGTTCTCTTTGTTTTTGCTTTTTACACATGTCCCTGACTGAAGATCCTGCACAAAATTCCAGCTAATATTGGAAGAGGGGGGATAAAGAAGCTTCTGCTGAGTTAGAATTCTTATATAGATTTAATGCTGTCCTCTGTGGGCTCAGCAAGGAAAAGAAGTGGATTGCTAACTACAGAAAATAGTTGTGCTTCCTCGTTTATGCACACTTTTTATCTTGGGAATGGTTCATATTTGAGATCATTTATTGGTTTGACTGCATCTTTTTTCCATTTGTGGTCTGCTGTATCATGTAGCACACCTACGATGTATTGGAATGCTTGACCTTCTGGCCTCTTTGTAATAACACCCACCTTCTTTCTTTTTTTTGTACCCTGCCAACTCAGTCTTATTTTATGCATTTGCTGAAGTAGACTCTGGCTTACATAAGTATATGCCACAATAAATTTGTTAGTCTTCAAGATGACACAAAATTCTTTGTTTCTATTTAAAATAGTTATTGTTGGTGTACTGTCAGGATGTCTCCTGTCCAGGGCCAGCGCACCCATTGAGGCCAGGTAGGCGGTGGCCTCAGGGCGCGGGGTGCCGGAGGGGGTGCCAGAGGAGTCGCGGGGGGCGGGAGCACACGCCACAGAGCTGCAGCCTCCTAGTCCTCCCGCCCCGCGCTGCTACCACTGCCAGCACACGCCCCCGGCTGGGTGCAGCAGCCATGGGCAGGCATTTGTGGCAGCACAGGGCAACCAAGCAGGAGAGCTTGGAGGCCACCCGCACGCCGTCCCAGCCGCCTGCAGCAGCAATCAGGCCTGATGACATCATACATGACATCATCACGCAGGCAGGTGCATGTGTGCGCGGAGGCACCCGGCCCACCGGCTGGCCGCAGGCGCTGAAAACCCTGACGCCGCTGCTGCTCCTGTCATACTCTGCAAGGCCTCTGTGTACTCTATGTACGGGTTACATTTTGCAAGACCTGTTTGATTCTGTGTGACTCTAATGTTAGAATCTGTTTGCTGCCTGGAATGTGACAGCCTGCTGTTCTCTTTTTCTCAGTCTGCGGTTTGCCTTTCTCCTGGGAAGGCCTTGAAGTTACTTTCACATCATCTTAGCTGGGCTCTGTTGTTCTTCTATTAAACTTAGCTAACTGTTCTCTGAAGGAGGCTGAGGCTGGGGCTGGGGCTGGGACTGGAGCTGGGTTTAGAATCCTATATACGTTTTGTGCTTGTAGAGAAAGGCCATTCCTGCCAAAGAATGTAATAGTGTATTAGCTTATCAATAAAATGTTTTAACTCATGTAGTTCCTGGACTCATGCAATGAAGTCTTTGAGAATTACTTGGCAGAACTTTACATATACCTCATTCTAGTTTATTCCGTAGGTTTTTGCTCTTGTTCATTGTGCCTTATTTTAAATAGGCTTGTGCAGGCATGTTGAATATAAGATGGTCTTGATGGCATAATTTGTCTCTAATTAACTAAATAATCTACCCACCAAGAGCGGTTCTTATGACTGGAGAGAGTTTTAATGTGAATTGTTAACAGTAAAGTTTGTGCGGTATTTCAATATACTTAACATACTGGAGTTTATGTAAAACTTTGTCTTTAGGTATTACCAGAGAAACGAACTTTAAAACTTGTGAAGAGTCAGAATATTAATGTGAACTGGTACATGTACTGCCCCGAGAGCTCCGTCATCCTGCTATCAACTACAGTTCTTGGAAATGTTTTGCAGCCATTCTATTTCAAGGTGAGAAAGTAGTATTAAAGCACACAAGATTATCCTCCTCAGCTGCCTGGGGGACTTCATAAAACTATCCCAGTAAGATATAAATCCTAAAGTAAAAATATAAAGTTTTTCCTGTGTCCTCGTTGCCTATTATTTTCTTTCAAATGCATATTCCTACTCCTTCTCTGTGTTAGAATTGGTTCATACTTTCATTGGTTATTGTGATTGCTTCGTGTATACCATGTTCAACAACTAGTTTAGCCAGAAGAGGGAGGGCGATAGTGATGATGATGATGATGATGATGATGGAAGTTGTAACAGTGGATAGCAGGCTATTTTGGAGGGTGAAGAACAAGGAAGTCTTTCCCTCATAATTGTTTGTAGTCAAGTCCCATTGCCATATAGGTTGTTGATGCTTGTCTGCAGGGGTCATTTCGTAGAAAAAGAGCTGCAGGAACTCATTAGCACAGCTCATTAGCATATGCCACACCCCTTGACATCACTGGAAGTGTGTCATTAGCATAACTGATTTTCATATGCCACACCCCCTGACATCATCTATCCTGGCTGTTTTGGACCCAATCCTGGCCATTCGGGGCCGAAATTGGGCCCAAAATGGTCAGAATTGGACCGCTGCTGAGCGGGAGAGTGATCCACCACCCATCAGAGGCCCAATCCTGGCTGTTATGAGACAAATCCTGGCTGTTTTAGGCCCGATCCTGGACCTTTTGGGCCAAATCCAGGCCGAAATAGGCCCAAAATGGCCAAAAATCAGGTGGGCGGGGCCACCTGACATGTGACCTCTTTGTAGAACTACTGGAACTGCGTTCCTGCGCGTTCCCCCTCAAAATGAGCCCTGCTTGTCTGTATTTAGCCTTTGGAAGGCAAATGACAATGTCAGGTTTGGGCTAGAGCTGCTAATTGCTAACTAATGCCACAAAGATTGATGGGAATATTTGTTTCTATAAACATAGAGTGGAACATGCTAGAATGTACTTCAAGTTGCATCATTAGGACTGAAAGCTAAAGGTTTGTTGGATTGTTATTTTGTCTTGATTAGGAGGAGAAAGAATAGACTCATCCTGACTACTAGAAAATGCTGTGATGCTTACTAAGAAAATTAAAAGAGAAGTCTGTGGGATTAGATGCAATATTTTAAATATGTTGTTTTGTAGGGTGGAGCTATGTCAAAGCTATCCAAGTTTGAAATTGAATTGCCGGCCGCCCCAAAGGCATCCAAACTCAGCCTTTCAGAGAGAGATATTGCCATGGCTACAATGTACGTACTGCTGTGAACAATTTTTCCCTCCCCACACCTCCTTCAGTTAACCCTTGTCTTAGAGTTTGCAAGGAAAGACTGCACTTAGTGGTTCTGCTTTTATTCTGTTTATGGAGCAAAGTCGATTTGCTATATATTGAACTGAAAAACACAAGAGAACATTTTCTTTACTAAGAAGGAACATGATCAGCTTTCAGTTAACTTCTCTGAAATCCCATGGTTTTTAATGAACAAGAAGCAAGAGAAATTTCAAGGGTTAATAGGAAACTAAGCAGCTCACTGAAGGCCCAATAAACTGTGTTTTGAATGAAAGAACACTCTTCCTCAAAGGCAGTTGAAACTATTTCCTAAAAGGAAAAGTCATTATTCTGGTAATCAGAGAGAACATAAAGCCTCTGGGTTGAAAAAAATTACTAGGTATTTCTGCTTAGAGTTACCAAAGAATGTAACAATGATAGTTTTAGGTAGGAGCACCTTTTTTGCCCTTGATTTGAGTTTCTTGACTCAAATCACATTGAACATCTGTAAATTGATTTTTTTAATGTGCTTTTAGTATATCTTCTCTTCTTTTATTCCTTGGATTTGTGGTTTTTGTTTTTCCATTTATTTCTAGTGCAAGAGAGAGAGGCAAGTGACTGGGAGCAGCTTCATCTTGGGCCTATAAAATTGGCTGTTTGGGATCATAGGAAATGGCCAAATTTGCTGGATTTTTCCAAATTAATTCAGTAAACAATCCAGAATACTGAATCTGATTGATATTCAAGATTTTGATTCAAAATAGCCAGATTCCACCGAATCAGCCCAAATTGAGTATTTTAAACCAAATTCCAAGCCAAACTGTACATCCCTACTTTAGATGGCAAGCATAGAGCTTTTCCTTGTACTTTTATTTGGAATATTTCAATATAACCAATATGGGATCTCTGAGCATGTAAGAACAATGGGGAAGGTCAGGGATTTTAGAGGATGTTAACAAAAATGTATTGAAAATGAATAGTCCTCAAGGGAAGTCGCGAGCAGTGTGATTCTGTGAATTGTCTGCAGAAGAAAGCTGTATGACAGCACATGTACAGAGCAATACAACATGCTGCCTTGAAGGCCCTAGAAATCCTTTCTAAAAACCTGCTCATGTATTCAAAATACATTTTTCATTACTCTGCATCTTTAGATACGGGCAGCTTTATGTACTCTACTTGAGACACCATTCAAGAACATCCAATAGTACAGGCGCTGAGGTGGTCCTGTATCACTTACCAAGGTAAATTTTTTCATCATCAACTTTAATTTTTAATTGTAAGAATATTGAAGAATAAGAGTGAGATTGTTGGTGAGAATCTTTCCCCTCTCCCCTAATGCATATTAATATTATAGGGAAGGCCCATGTAAGAAGTTGCATATACTGAAGCTGTACAGGACGGGCAAGTTTGCACTAAACGTTGTGGATAATTTGGTGGTAGTTCATCATCAAGATACTGAGGTATTGTATTTGTTCCTGTCTCATTTATATTTCTTCTGTTAAAGTCCTCTACATATTACCTTGTTTTCTTTTCTTAGATATATGTGACATAAATTATTTCAAATGTATATATAATGAATATCCCATGCTTAAGTGTAGGGCAGCAATATGAGGCCATCTACAAACAAGCTAGGGGGTTCTACATCACTGGAGAAGTCCCCAGGTGTGCAGAAAAACATTAGTTCACAATTTTTTTCTTTAAAAAAAAGGACCCTTCACCTCCTGAAAGACTGAGCATGCTCATTTCCCTTCAGGAGCCACAGAACATTAAAGGCAGTTGAGCATTAGTTAAAGATGGAAGGGCAAACTGGCATGAATGACCCACTTATGAGGTCCTGGATGAGACTAATTAGCATACTATAGTAATTATACTATAAGATACACATTCCTTGACCCTTCTGTATTTCCTCATCCCATGCTCAAGTCCCATATAATAGCTCTGACTGTGATGAAGCTGAAAGTTTTGGTAAGAGTATGGAAAAATGCTTCCTCCATCCTTTTTTAATCATATTCCTCTCCTCCAAACACTTTAAAAACTGAGAGGCTAAAAGTGTATAATATTCTGGATTGAGAGATGAAATTAGGATCATGCTCAACCCCAGTTCGTCTCCCATGTGAAATGCAAAGAGAGAAGTAAAACTACCTCAGTCTCTCACTACCATTCAGTTTGAATGGTAGTGGAATATTGAATATTGAATATTCAGTTTGAATGGTAGTGGAAGAAGGAGAAGGGATTTTATCTGATTGCCCCTCATTGCTTGAGTACCCTGTACTGTGGAGCATTTTCTTTGTGAGGTTCCTGACCCTCTGGAAAGATTTTCAGAGCAAATAGTAGGCTGTTTGGGGAAGGGAAAGATGGCAAGGGAGCTGCTATGCCCTCAATGTATTAAAAACCAGTGCTCCCATTTGAGAGTTGCATGAGCACTTTCTCTTCGTCAACAAGTGGAAGAGTTCGTGCACCAAAGGGGGAACGGATGCTAAGTTGGTTCTGACTACCTTGTTGAAAGGAATGGAATGTAAGAGAGCTATGTGTGCACATTAAGAGCTGCTGAATTGGGGGAAAGCAGCTTTTGTTGATAACAAGAAAATAATGTTCAGCCATTCATTGTGAAAAGAGAGAATGGAGTCTTGCATGCTTAGCTGTTGAAGATTCTTGACGCTTTGACGTCTATATTGTTGAATATTAAATGAAATGTGTGATTACTCCAGAAGTGATGTCGCTTCCCGGAACCCAGCACAATGCATTACAACGAGATAAATGTTGCCTTTTGGATGAATTTGCATATGCAGTACAATGTATAAAGTCTTCTTTATTGAAAAAACCTGGAACTAACATTTATATGACCACAGATGTATATTTAAGCATTTTATTTCAAAAAATGCCTGTTAAAGTCCAAAGTGTGTGATCTATGAAATATGTGTTCTGGAAGGAAACTATAGATGCCTCACACTAGAACTGACAGTCCATGTCAAGGCTTTTAAAAGGCAAATGTTAAAACTAGAGTATAAAAATGCAATGAAACTTTTAAAGATTTAAGACTTTTTGAGAGCACAAATGGAAATGAAAAGAATTGCATATGAATTAATTTTGAGGCATATCATAAAGAAAAGTTGTATATTTTCAATTTTAGACCTCTCTCATATTTGATATCAAGCTAAAAGGAGAATTTGATGGTACAGTTACTCTCCATCAGCTTGTACTTCCAGCTCGATCCATACAGCCATATCAGATTCCTATGGCAGGTAGGATTCTTACTTATCTCACTTGAAAATCCAGTAGGTACATATATATTCTCTTTCTAATCATAGGTATTTATATTTTTCCTGATCTAATCATACAAATAAATTACGAAGATATGGATGCTAGAAGACGTTTCTTGTTTGGCTGTGCTTCTATTTCACCTGACTATCCATTGAATTGTAGTACTAAACATGAGACAAAGTTGTTAAATTTCAAAACATATTAACTGCTTGAATTAATATCTTCAGTTTTGATCTTGGAAAAACTGTATGTTAGGCTGAACCACCCAAGCACTGTTCCTAAAAAATGGGGTGCGCACCCACCAGAAAGTGGGTAACTGTTCTTTCAATGAACAGATATAAATTAGCAGGTGCCCTGGCCTTGATAAACCTGGGTTAGATGTTTCCAGCCTCTTCCATACGTTCCCTTACCACTTAGGTGACTGTTTTCATATTTGACTTATGACTTCCACTGTAATTTCAGTGATGTTAATCAGCTGAGGGTGGGGAGAACCATTTGAGTTACAGCTATTAAGACATAAGAACACCTATATGCTGATGAATATATTGAGGAAAGCCTTCTGTGAAGTGGACACAGCTATCCATTCCTAGCATAAAACTGGAATAACCATAACTGATATTTTAATTAATACAAATAACCATAACTGATATATTTAACTAACACAGAACCAATCTGCATTCAAAAGATGTGGGAACCATAACAATATCAACTTCAGTCAACAAAAGAATGAAAGCAACACACACACACACACACACACACGAACAGCCCCACCCACCCCCTTGGAAAGAAAACAGAATGAACTCAAAGGAGCACACACACACAGCCCCCCACACCCCCATGAAAAGAAAGCAGAACGAACTCAAAGCAGCACACATACACACACAGCCCCACCCACCCACTCCCGAATGAAAATAAAACAATGAACTCAAAGCAGCGCACACAGACACATACAACCCCACCCCCCTGAAAAGAAAGCAGAATGAACTCAAAGCAGCCTGGCCTCCTCTGGAGAGCCAGCCCCAGCAGCTCTGCTTGCACTCTCTCTCTTTCTCTCTCACTCACAGAGGAATAAAAAAAAAGCAGAATGAACTCAAAGCAGCCTCCTCTGCAGAGCCCGCGCCGAGCCCCAGCTCTCTCTGTTCTTTCACTCACTCATAGAGGAATGAAAAGAAAGCAGAATGAACTCAAAGCAGCACACGCATTCACAGAAAACCCTGAATGAAAGCAGAATGAACTCAAAGCAGCTTAACCCTCCTCTACAGAGCCTGCGCCGGGCCCCAGCTTGCTCTCTCTCTCTCTCTCTCTCTCTCTCTCTCTCTCTCTCTCTCTCTCTCTCTCTTCTTTCTCTGTCACTCACAGAGGAATGAAAAAAAGCAGAATGAACTCAAAGCTGCTTAGCCTCTTCTGCAGAGCCCACGCCAGGCCCAAGCAGTGTCTGCTTGCTTTCTCTGTCTCTCTCTCATTCACTCAAGAAAGCAGAATGAACTCGAAACAGCTTAGCCTCCTCTGCAGAGCCCGCGCCAGGCCTGAGCAGGGTCTGCTCTCTCTCACACACTCATTCACACAGAGAGAGTGAGAGAGAGAAAGAGGAATGAAAACAATGAACTCAAAGCAGCTTACCCTCCTCTGCAGAGCCCACAGGGACGAAGCAGGAAAGGATCACGTGGGCAGATTCTAGAGCTGCCAGAATGCCGTTCCAGAGCGTTCCCCCTCAAAAAAAGCCCTGGGAGTTACCATGCTTTCCGTCTTGTCTTTCTAACCCATATCTGTGTAAATGTTTGTGCCAGATATAAGGAAATATGAAAAGAAATGAAATTATTTTCTTTAATAGATACTGAATATCTGAGTGACAGTATATTACACAACTGAAACAGCTTGCCTATTGCTACTGCAAAGAAGCTTTGTTTTCTGCATACCTGAGAAGCTTTCAAGTTTTGTTCTGAGTAAGAAATAGAGGTATTAATAGTTGGCAATAAAATGAAGTATTGATGGCCTCAGAGGACAGAATTTTTCCTCCGTCTGTTCCATGCTTGTTTAAATAGGGCATGGTCCTGTGGAATTTCAAACTTTGTGGTGTAATCCTGCAAATCTAAATTCACTGTCCTTGACTTTTTGCATGGTGTAGTAGATGGAGTGTTAGACTAGGATCTTGGTGATCCGGGTTCAAATCCTCTCACTAGGTGGTCTTAGGCTAGTCATTCTCACTTAACCTAATATACTTCACAGGGTTATTATGAAGATAAAATGGAGAGAATGTTGTAAGCTGTTTTGGTTCTCCATTGGAGAGAAAAGCAGTGTATAAGTATCTCAAATAAATGGTCATCAGGTGACACATAATGGAGTTAATCTGGCACTTACCATGCTCTACAAGCTTTTAAAATTTGGAATGATGTCACAGAGCATGAGAGAGAATGGCACTCAGTCTTTAAAGAATGGATTTGCACCAGTTCTGAGAAATCCCTTGACAGTTTCTCACATGCACACACAGAGGTGAAAATGGCTGGCAAAATCTTCCCTGTCCTCAGCCTTATCCCAGTTTATTTCAGTTTCTTTATAAGCCCTGTTCTTCTGGTTGAGTTCTAATATTTGGTCACAAAATATGTTGCAGGAAATTGGATGTGGATTGACATGATGTTGCTCATCACTAGTATTGTCATATGTGTTATCCAACAAGTCTCCACGATAACAGATTTGTGCAGACAGATTTCATTCAGCCTCTTAAATCTCTGTGGCCCCTTATCCTTGTAATAAATAATGCAGTTTCCTGGGGAAATGTCCATGTTTGCCAAACAGAGGTCCTTTCTTGGGGAAAGTTGTCAGAGACCTGTCCAACAAACGGCCAATCTTTGTGCTTTTGTTCACCACAAACTACTTAAAGATCTCCTGCTGCAAGTGATACCTCATTAGTGGTAATGATTAATGAATGATATATTTTGGAAGTTAAAATTTTGTAGCATCGCAAGCAACTATAGTTTCCTGTGTCATCCCATTAGTGCTTACTTTTGTTTAGATACTGCAGTTAACTCTTGAGCTAGCATTCTTACATTATAGCTTCAGTTACATGATTCTTACATTATAGCTTCAGTTACGTGATTCTTACATTATAGCTTCAGTTACGTGATAAATCTTAACTACTCTACTGTATGGAAAACATTGCTGGTAAATTTTATCTGAAAAATTATTTTCTGGCATGTGAACACTAATACAGTATATTTTCCCATTGTAGGCCCCACTGCTGTAACCAGCCAGTTTCCAGTTCCCTGTAAACTCTGTATCCTTTGAACTGTTTTAGCTTTGTCCTGATATGAAACTGTAGATCTTGGCTGTCTTCTGTCAACTCCATCTGTATAATAGTTATAAACCTGCAAATTAATTATTATAGATCACTACTAAAAGGTTACAGTAGTACATGTAGCACTTTGTGTTTGGGGGAGCAACATTTTATTAAATTATAGAAATCTTTGTAATGCAACTTGAAATAGAGTATAAAATTCCTTTGGTTTAACGATACCTGACAAAGCCACTGAACAATGGAACACACCTTTTGAATTAAAAACCAATGTGAAACCACTGTAAAATGCACCTAATTATTTCTTGATGTTTGGGACAGGGGAGACTTACAATGCATTATTGTTAAAGTGATTGGGAGAATTGCTGAATATTTGATGGGATGTTAAATGCTAGGGATGAATAATAGCTATTTTCAGCTACCTGTTGATAGGAGGCTGCATGTCAAAGAACTACTTTAGGTGCATATATGCTGAGTGGATTTTCTGACCTTTACTTTTGAGTGGCAGGCTTTCAAAGGCAAAATCCATGTAATGCTTTTTCATTAAGGCCAACCAAAATGACATGAAACATTGTGCAAGCTTTCGACCTCACCAGAACATCAGGCTAGATGTTACAAAATAAAACAGATTTTTTTTTAGAGGAGGAAAAAGCAGATTTTTCAGGTCATGATCTTAAGACCTGGTCATGCCAGCATTTGGGGCATATGCTGTGCCACTTGTGGTTTTGAACTGTGGCCTTTATCTTTCCAGTGAGGTGACCATTATATAGCGCTTCTTAGGATGCAAGTGTTGTAATCTAATACCAATAGCAATTCAGAACCAAAAACTGCAGTATCCACCCCAAATGCTGGCTTGACCAGGTTTTAAGATCATGACCTGAAAAATGTCCTTTTTCTCTGCCCCCCGTTTTTTTTAAATGAAGAGTTCTGGTGAGCTTTAAAGTACACAGTGTTTTGTGTTATTTTGCTTGGCGTGAAAAGATTATTACATTGGTTTTGTTTTGGGTTTAGCATGGGCCAATATGCAACTTTTTTCCACCTGTGGAGGCCTTCAAAGAACAACAAAATGGCTAAGGAAATTCTGCTAAGTTTAAAAAGTAAAGGGCTGTTATTTGAGAAACACAAGTCTAAATTTCTCTGGCATTTGAAATTAGTTGTTTTGTTCTTTGGATCCAGGCCATGAATCAGATTAATGACAGAAGAGGAAAAGGTTGATAGATATTAGTTGCAAATTTTGTTTAACCTTTAGATTCCTCATCTTGGATTGTCTTTCAACCTGACATTATAATCAGTGCAAGTGAAGGTAAGTGTGAAGCTGTCACAAGATTTATTTATTCATAATTTAGATTGGTTTTATAGCAATCTCACAGAAAGATTCTTTTGTTAGTCACTTTGGGAGTAATCATTAAAATAATAGAATTAGTAGGCAGTTGTTAAAATTAAGAAACAGCAACAATTAAAAACTGTAGTAGAAAGTGTAAAATAATTGCTTGGATTCTGTCAAATATTTCCATTGATGAGAAGATGTTCAGTCTGTGGATGTGGACTTTCCTCACTTCCTCTTTCCTGTGGCAGCCCAAAATGCCCCCTGCAGTACTACCTCCAGAAATGACAGGCGAGGGGACTTGGAGGTTTATTGTGGTAGTGGGAAATCAGCAGAATTTCCCCAGTCCTCCATTCATGAAAAGCCTCATCGGGATTCAATTCAATATCACTCAGCAAAGCAAACCAAAAAAATCAGTAAAACACCCATAACAGCATCAGCAGCACCTTTAAGAACTCTTGCACAGTTAATACCAATAAAATCAGCAGTGATTTAAATAAAAATCAACAGTAAAAATAATATCAGGGTGGGGATTAATTACGAAGAGACCTGGCTAACAAAGATATTTTCACCTAAGCCTAAAACTTAGAAGAGTTGCCTCAGGCAAATTGGAAAAGAATTCCAAGTCTTTTCTGTTCTCTAGTTGTTGTGATTTATAGCACTCTAAGTGGAGCACACAGAGCACAGCTTCTGAAGTTAATGTGCCACTAATTTTTTTCTTTACTAATGTTTCATTGGTTTATATAGGTTATTGCTTGTTTTGTAGTATAAAGTACTGAATATTTTTCACTTTGAAAAACCCTATCTTGACATGGTGGAATATCAGAGTAACTGAAGACCTTTTTCAATATTAATGGCCCTTGCTTCAAATAGTACCAGAATGTGACAACAGAGGATTCAGTTATTATAACCAGTTTTCGACTCTTTGGTTCTGATATTGCAGCTTGACATATTTATGCAGATATTTACAAGGACAATATTGGTATTAAGAGTTTATCACTCTTTAAGTGATGGTTGTTTTTCTTATAGCAAATCTCAATCCCCTCTGCAAAAAGATTTACTATATATTTTTTAAATTGCAGGCTATCTTTGGAATCTCCAGGTGAAACTTGAACCTATAGTAAATCTGTTACCAGACAAAGGGAAGCTAATGGATTTTCTTCTTCAGAGAAAAGACTGCAAAATGGTTATTCTTTCAGTGTGTTCTCAGAGTGAGTCGTTGCTTTCAGTTTACAGACTCTCTTCATGTAGGGAAAAAGTTCAGGAATAACAGTGTCTTACGGTACCTTAAAATACTGATAAATTAATTGTAGTGTAAGCTTTCATAAGCCTGCCCACTTCATCAGATAAAGGCACTGTTTGTCATAATAAACTTGTTAGACTTTAATGCTACAAGACTGTTATTTTAGCTACAGCAGACTAACATGACTACACTTCTTGGAACTTAAAAACTTCTAAAAGTAACCATTTTACACACTAACCTATTTTCTTATAGAGCAGGGCGTGTATATATTAACTAGCCTATCTTTTTACATTCTACCAGTTCTGAAGATGGCACCTTAAAGGCTAACTGGTTTGTTAAAACGAGTATGTGATGAGAAGCTACTCTAAAAAACATGTTTCCAGAATGTAATAAACTAGAGTGTTTTCTGTTGCAGTGCTGAGTGAACCAGACAGAGGATCACTGGGTGTGATTGCCACTGTGTTTGATAAACTCAATAATGAGTATAAGAAATACCTGGAAGCAGAGCAGAGTTATAATATGGCAAGTTATTTGCATTGATTCGTATACTGTTTTGGTTTGCCAAAAACTTCTTCATCACACAGTAAAACAGAGCTTTCTGTTTTGCGCATATATCCACAATTTGCCTCTGTAACACTAAACAGTGGTATAATGATGGTTTTAACTGCAGTCATAGACACTGAATACTTTATTGATACCCTTATTGTGAAAAATTATAGAATCCAAATTCCATTCCAATTTAACTGAAGATAAAAGGATTACTTTAGTTTTTGGTAAAGGTTAAAACCTATGCTCAGAGTTCTGTCTAAAATTCTAGTTTGGGACTAACAGTCAGATCTCAAAAGGCATTTATTTGTATTACTTAATACCAAGTAATGATTTAGGAGCAGCCTGTAAGATGAACATATCTAACTGTTCTTTTTCAAATGTGTTTTGGTATATCTTTAATAAACCTTTTTCTGATCTTTTGCAGGCATTAGAAATTGGACAAAGCAGAAACAATCCACCTCCCAAACGACCAATTCGTACTCAGGCCGTTATTGATCAGTCAGACATATATACACATGTCTTGTCTGTCTTTACTGAAAAAAAGGTTGGTTGGTTGAGAGGCATTGAAACGTTGGTTTAGCTTTATAGATGTTCACATGCAAGTCCCATGTGAGAGAATCAAAAGTCATTTTACAGTGCAATTCTATCACATGTTATTCCAGTTTCAAAGGTACATAATTTCTAGAAACTTATGAAGAACTTAAATATCAAATGGATTTCAAACCTAAACTTACTTAACTGCTTTATCAAATGCATGGGTTTGGATCCTATCAAACAGATCACATGAACAAGGAGGGGGGGTGTCAGTTTTGCTGAACGACCCTTCTCATGGCAGCCCTCCAATTTCCGCCTGCAAAGTGTTACTGGAAGCACTATTTCAGGGTGGCATTTTGGAAGGGGGGAGGCAAGAAAATCACTCTGCAGAAATTCTACTGCCCATAGTAATTTTTGATAGGATCTAAGTCATTATTTATAATGTAACTAACATGTACAATTGTATTATTTGGCATATTTATAAAATTTAAAAATATACATAGAAACTAAATTGTAAATAATATCCAGTATTTAAGAGAGAGAGCGGCAACCTTAACTTACACAACCTTAGCTTATGTATCCTTTTTTATCTTATTTTTTGCTGTCTGAAAGTTAGGAAAAAATGAAAGTTGAAATTAGAAAAACAAATTTTGCAGTAAAAGACATTGTCGGGACAAAACCAGTCTCACACTGTCACAACAGGGGCTACCAGCATATTTGGAGATCATGGTTAAAATTTTTAACATTGAAGACATTGAACTTTTAATAATTCATCATTATTAATTATCCATCATTATAAAAAAACCAATAAAGTCTATTAATTGTTGTCAGAATTATTCATATTCAAACAATAAATGTCTCCTTGAAAATATGCTGACCACAGCATTTATAGAAATTATCATCAACATATCTAATTCTTCTATTGACCCCATCTGTGGATACTTAAATCCAGAGACTGGGGCCTTGGGGCCAAACAAGACAAATCTTTCTATAAATGTAGGGAAAGCCCCAGGTTTGCTGAAAAAACTGAAATCTAAAAAAAATATATCCCTTCAAATGATAGAGCAGCACATGTAGCTTTAAGAAACAAACGCCCTCTGTGGTCATTGCGAGGCAACCACAACAGTATTGTGTGTGGTTGGGGGGGGGTGTTTTGGCATTTGAGGGAAGACTTATTGGGGCCAGACCTGACACTAACCACCATACAACTTGCATGACTCGCTTAGGCCCAGCTGGTTGCTACTGTTCAACAGCAGCCAGCTCACAATTGCTAGTGTGGTGTAGTGGTTAGAGTCATTCCCACTCTGCTGTGGAAGCTCACTTAGTGGCTTTGGGTGAATCATACACACTCAGCCCATCTACTAACAGCATAAAATGGAGGAGTAGAGAATAGTGTAAGCTGCTTTAGGTCTCCATTGTGGAGAAAGGTTGGGTATTAATGAAGTAAATAAATAATAAATGTAGCTGAAGATGAGGGAGCAGACAAAAGGTGGGTGGGTGGAAAGGAGAGAAACAAGGGAGAATGTGAGGGCCACTAAGATGGGAGGGAAAGAGGAAATAGTGTGAAGAGAGGGACAGAGGAAGTGAGATTCCCCTCCCTCACAGGTCCTTGCAAGGTCCCTATCATCCAACTGGGCCCACCTTACAACTGGGCCCAGACTGGTGCTACACAACTTATCTAGTTTTCCTGGGGAGAGGCTGCTGGGTGAGTTACTGAGGGAAGGCTGAAGTCAAGGGGCAGATAAAGCAGGAGAGAAGAAAGCGGGAAAAGGAGAGGCAATGGGGGCTTTCAAGAAAGGGAAATTAAAATAGTGGGAGAGGGGAAATGAGATAGCCCCACAAGTTCTTGTAGGTCGCCTGCTTATTATTCTCTAATGCTTTAGGCTGTCCTTCATTAATTATTTTGGGTGAATAAAATCTTATCTTAAAAGGAATTGCGCTCATTGCAAGACAAATATATTTCAAGAGGGCTTTTTTGTAGTGCTTCTGAAAATTTCCCAATTTTTAATTGGAAAATTGAAAAAATACCTTGATCCCCCCCCACCCGAAATGTTCCTGTCCTCCAGTTGAAGTCCATTTACAGAGCAATCCTAAATAGAGTTGTATCTTTAGTACTCAGAAGGATGTAACTCTATTAAGGACAGTACAGTGGGGGGAGGGGTTCGATTGTATTAACTTTATATAGGATTGTAGTAGAAGTACAGTAGAGACTGGTTAATAGCTGAAACACTTACAGTGGACAGAGACTTACTTTTCTCAGCTGTCTGTCTTTAGAACTAGTAAGAGACAAGCCTAACTTCAAAAAGACTAAACCAGGATAATATTTTTGTCAGTTATTCGTTACTTAAAAGCGTATCTGGTATATAACCTGAAAATTTAAGCAATTTCCGCTACACTCTTCAAGTTTCTTCTTTTCTTCTATAGGAAGGACCTCACAAGTTTACTATAGCTGTCTTAATGGAATATATTCGCTCGTTGAACCAATTCCAAATAGCTGTTCAGGTAAAAAAAAAGTCTTACAAATATATTCTATGCTGTGCCTTACCCTTAAATGCTACTTCCCTACTGGCTTTAATTCGTACTTTTATCCATAGACTTTTCAGGGAGGAGTTTTTCTCTCATCTGTAAAAACTGACAGAACTAGAGAGCCACCAGATTCAATTCTATAGTATTAGAGCAACTTAAAACTTTTGGTTTCAGAGTACTTTGATTAGTACTATGTCAAATAAAACTGTGTTGTATGGGCCGTTTGAGAAACTGTATTTGCTTCTGGACTCAATTCAGCATGCTGGTTTTTAACATTTAAAGCTGTTCACAATCTAGGGCCCTTCTACTTATCAAACTGCATCTCCCAGTATATTCCCGCTTGTTAACGATGCTTTTCAGACCATCTTTTCCTTGTGGTGCCATGTCTTAGAATTGTTCATCTAGCAACAATGTCGTAGGTTTTTTTCTGTAGTAGGACCAATCCAAAGGAATGATGTACCTGAGTAGAGAGTGTCTTCACTTTCTGCATTTAAGGAGGTGTGTAAAATGGGTTTATTCCAAGGGATTTGGTGGAGGATAAATTGTTTTGGCAGGCTGGTTGGGCTGGTTTTAGCTTGTGTGCTTTTCAGCTTGCTGATTTACTGTTCTATTGTTTTAATGTATTTGCAAGTTGATGTTGGTTTGTTAGCTACCTTTAGGCCAAGGAGTTAAGGCAGGATATAAATAGTTTAACTAAATAATCTAGGCGGCCTCTGCCACATGTATGCCTAATGCGTAGTGCTCTGTACATGCAGGCATTCTAACTCCTTTCCATCAACAGCCCTCCCCTTTCCCCTGCCAAATGATGGCAGCAGTGGGAGCTTGGAGCGGGTCTAAAGGTAATATGAGGCTTGAGGTTATTTTTATTATAGGAGTAACATATTAAGCATTGCAGCCAAAGGCTGCAAATCCAACAAATTGCATTTGGAGTAGATGTATTAAATTTCTTGCAAACTTACTTTTTAAAAATGTGTTTGGTAGATGCTAAGACCATTTCCATCTTGCTTCTAGAATAGTTTGTAAAATAGTTATGTGAAACAGTATTATTAGAAACTAGTAATCTTTGGAATTTTAGATGGAAAATAAGTTTATTGAATAGAGAAACGCTTCTACCACAAAAATATTGCTGTTAATACCCATATGGGGATACCCATATAGTATCTCAAGATTAGGTAGAATCTGCCTCGTAATCTAATCATGGAAACATTCTTGCTTTCCTCTTTTGTCTCCTTAGCATTATCTGTATGAGCTGGTTATCAAAACCCTTGTCCAGCACAACCTATTCTATATGCTTCACCAGTTCTTGCAGTACCATGTGCTCAGTGATTCAAAGCCTCTGGTATGTTACTTGAACAGTCTAATATTTTGAAGTTTTAAATGTTTTGTGCTTATTTAATACTTCTGCCCTACTCCAAATATCATATAGGGGACTATCCTCACACCGCCCATTAGGTAGGTTAGGAAATAACATCTTAGTAGGTGCCCCTTCCTCACTGATTTACGGCTCAATCCCAAGTCCAGCATTTATTAGTGTATTGCACTGCTTTCAGTTCAATTTGCAAAATATGGTATTGGCTATGAATTTCTCTCGTTGCAGGCCTGTTTGCTGTTGTCTCTGGAGAGCATTTACCCTCCAGCACATCAGCTCTCCCTGGATATGTTAAAGGTAGATACAAGTTTTTCTGGTTTCTTTTCAGATATAAGTTTTTGGTATGCTGTTTCAGGTTGTTGGTTATTGATATAGGTGGGAATCAGTTCTAAAATAGGATTGAGATGGTACCTTAAAAGTCTGTGAAGTAGGTAAGGGGAAGTTTTCCTTGTACAGTAAAGACTCCTGGCCTCTTTATTTCAGCAACCACTCATAATCGACTCATTTGTGCTTTCAGAGACTCTCTACAGCAAATGATGAAATAGTGGAAGTTTTGTTGTCCAAACATCAGGTGTTGGCTGCGTTGAGATTTATCAGGGGCATTGGAGGACATGATAGCATTTCTGCCCGCAAATTTCTTGATGCAGCAAAGCAGACTGAAGATGAGATGCTTTTCTATACCATATTTAGGTTCTTTGAGCAGAGAAATCAACGCTTACGTGGAAACCCTAGCTTCAATCCAGGTAAACAGTTTTGAGGAAAAGGAAATCCTATGGAATAAAGCTTTTAAAAAGTCGCATAATAAAAATAAGCTGACGAGTCTAGTGTATTTTTAAACAAAGATTTAGACCCACAGTTCAGTGTGAACAGGGAGAAGGCTTGGTATTTTGATCAATTCTAATTTGGGCTCCATAGTTCCTGTATTATTAATAGAGAACAGAGTTTTTCCAGTAAGTTTTTGTAACTTCAGGTAAAGGGAATTTAGGGACATTTGTTTCAGTGGGGTTAGACAGAAATAAGTCAGCATAGGTGTGTACTAAAAATGCTTAATATCAAACGTAGATCAGCTAGTTAGATATATGGAAAGTATTATCTTCATATAAATTTATTAAGACAACTGAACAGATGAGGTATTCTTACAGAACCTGCCATACATTTTTCCTATAAGCCAGATGCCTAAATAGGACTTAAGCTACATACATAAGTTAGTGCTTAACATTCTTGAAAGTTCAAGCAAATATAAACCTGAGAAAAACCAGAGTTATTCAGTGTTACCAATACACTTAATGTATTTTCTAACTGTCATAAAAGGCACCAACATTGCATATACACAGAGCAGGTCTGATCTGACAGAGACTAGTTAAAGCTAGTAAACATAGGCCTAACTAAATGCTAGATCAGCTTCCATTTGGTACTAATGTAAGACTCAAGAAGTTACAAATAATGAACTGGAAGGGGGAAGAGTCCTTCTAGTAGAAAACATTTTTAGATTTTCCTTGGTATTTTGCTGTGTGGTGTCTGTCTCTTTCACACACACAGTGTTGCAGTGAGTAGCTATTACTGGAAGAGCAGTTGTAGATTGCTATTATTATAAGTAGGGTTAGACTACCCTGCTTGCCCAGAATACTACTGCAACGCTTGCTGTCTTGTCAGCTGAACTTTAAGAATGTATTTTTCTGATGCTTTTATGGGGACTGTAAAAACAGCACTTCCTCAGTTAAATAATATATAGCCTGCATTTGCTAGGAATAAGAATAGTATTTCCTACAAATACGTCATGGATCTACATTTCTGTGTCACTGTCTGTTGTTAGTGTGCTCAGCTTCACTCTCCTTAGTAGACTAGGGTGTATGGGTACTCTAATCTATATACATACATGTCCAACTTCCCTGTCAGCAAATCCCAAATACTTTTTCATGCAAACAATTCCCTTTAGTACAGTATCCCAGAAACAACTCACAATTTAAGTATGATTGAAAAGCCTAATTATTGTAATTTTCAGTGCAAGGCATAGACATTACAAGGTAAACTGCTAGCTTGAATCATTCTAACATAGCTCTGCTAGGAGAGGTGGGATAGCCAACTGTACTGGTAGAGTTATAGAAGCAAGCCCTCCCTATACAAAGACATTTATCCTATTTCATATATAGAAACAGATGGCTTGGAAAACGAATGCATCCTCATTGTGCCTATAGCCTGGGCTGTGACTTTCATTTCTACCAAGTGATTAATCAGTCTAATAGTAGCTTATAAGACTTCTCGGTTACATTCCAGCTATATAATAGCTCTTTCCACTGTACCATATCTTACTGTAGATCAAGTTTAATTGTATCAAGTTTTTCTTAGGACAACTACTTGGGCTTCATATATGCCATGTTCTTGATTTGGAAGTTTTAAGTAGTGCAGGGATAAAAGCAAACACATGTGGTAGTTTAAGAAGCAGCTCTTGAGGTTTAATAGCTTAAACTGTAAGAAAGGCTTGTCGGCTTTGATTCCACAAATGTTCTGCACTAGTTGTATAGTAATGTTTACATTACGGTATTTGTTCTTACTTCATAGGAGAACACTGTGAAGAGCATGTCATGTATTTTAAGCAAGTTTTTGGAGACCAAGCTCTAATGAAGCCTACTATGTCCTGAAGTACTCAAGCATTTTCAATACAAAATGTATAAACTTAATTTATTTCATTTATGTACTTTTGACCTACAAAAAACCCCTGCTTTATAATAAAGTATATATACAGACGCTTTGGCAAATATTAAAAATTACAACATTTTGAGTGACGGCTTATTTTTCTTCTAAAAATAGAGCCCAAAATTGCATTGACTTGCATTTTAAAAAGTGTCAGTGGTTCAGTAATCTTTTCTCGTATGTATCACTTTTAATCCCACCAAGACAGCTATTCGTCTTCTGGACCAGTGGTCTTTCCCTTAACTGTAATATTTCAATAGTAGTAATTTAGCATCCTGTTAGTGTTTTTAATTTTAGTAATACTGAAATGCAAAACTGTTGTTCTTCCTGGTGCCAAACTGTTCAGAATTAGTGCTGTTTTGCTGGTATTAAACCATCCACGAGTGTGTTCTGGTTGTGAGACAATAGTCATAGAAATCTGCTGCCATTTATTATGATGAAAGGCTCTTCAGCCACAAATTCTAGGAGTCCACTGACCACTTTGTTTAAAATGGCTAGAAGAACAGGAGCTTTTCTCTTTCTGAACCCTTGTTCCTTTCTTGAATTGCACGTGTTTTAGCTTTATTTACTGAAGGCCCTGTGGAGGTATAAAACAGTCAAAATTATTTTCCAGTTTGGTAATGCTAGGTTTCAAACATACCAAGATTTGAAGCAGTCTGCTTATGTGAAATACATTCTTCCACCAAAATGGTTTTGATTGGAAAAGTAAAATCCATGTACAGAAGTGGTGATTTGTACAGTGAAAAGCAATCACACAATACAAAAAAGGAAGGTTTCTCATGACTAGATACAAATACCGTAGTTGGAAAACTAGTCTCCCCCATTCCCTTCAGAACACCATCAAGAAAAATAGGAGGTCATACAGGTTACTGTTTTGTATAGTGTATTTTTCATATATGAATTAACAAAATTCAGCACTGCGATCCAATTATTTCAATGAGCCAAGATTACAGTAACTTCATAGAACCGTACTCTAAGTTACTTTTTGCTATAGATAAAAAGTAAGTGTCTTACCCATGTAACTTAGTAGGACAGGAAGAAATATTAAGCCGTGAGTTGCTCCAAGAAGTACCATGGCTAGATACATCCTGAAGTAGAAAATCTGGAAGATCTGGGATTTTGAAAAGGCAAGTACTACTATTCCTCCAAATTTTGTGAGTGTAATACCGCTGAAAACCTGCCAGAATTTTTAAAGAAGTGTTTGATTTCATACAATACAAGTAATGTACTAAAGACTGACAGAAGAGATGCTTGTTACCATATTTTACACAGAAGATGATGTTAATACACTTATATACAATTAAGGAATTGATATTTTGCAAAATACTTTTTATTCTGGTAAATTACAGAACTATGCATGAAATTTAGTCATGAAATTTAGGCCATGATACATCCCACACCCTACAGAGGCTGTCGGGTGAACACAGAGGGAAAGGAGATCTGCTGAGGCATTAGAACATGTCCTGAATAGTTTCTACTACCACAACAGCAAAAATTACAATGCAATACTTACAGAACTGCCCATGTGGGATAACGCCTCTTCAGCTCGCTCTGCTCTGCTGGGTTTTGTACTAACTGTGAATGCTCTTGTCACATGGCTACAGAACTCCACAGAGATGCCACAGCTCTGGAAGGAAAACAGCATACGCAATAGAGAGCCAGTTTGGTGTAATGGTTAAGAGTGTGGGACTCTAATCTGGAGAGCTGGGTTTGATTCCCCACTCCTCCACTTGAAGCCAGCTGAGTGACCTTGGGCTAATCACGGCTCTCTGGAGCTCTCTCAGCCCCACCCACCTCGCAGGGTGTTTTGTTGTGGGGATAATGATGACATACTTTGTAAACCACTCTGAGTGGGCATTAAGTTGTCCTGAAAGGCAGTATATAAATGGAATGTTATTGTTATTAATTATTGCTGCAGAATTCTGTCTTGTATCAGCGACAGAAAATGAAAATCATGTAGAATTCTATGCATCCTTACTTAGGAGAATGATCTGTTTAAAGAGATGGACTTAAAATAAATACATGTAGGATGCTTTAATAGACTGTGCTTTACAATAGTATTTTTCCCTTTAGGGGGGATCATCCTGATTAGAAAATAGATAATTTTTAACCTGAGCTAAAACAGAAGTGTTAAGAATGAAGCAAGCTCAAATAATCTGCAGCCATTCCATTGGTTTACAGATTCTGAAATAACGAAGTATTACAGACAGCAGTACTAAAATTTTGGAAAGATTTTTCTAGGAGTTGGTACACTCAGTTCTGCAGTATGAAGTATTAGAATGTATTTCAATGTTAGCAAGATACGGATGTTTTCAAGCATTACATACCCTATTAGTACTGAAAGAACTAGAGGGCAAATATTACATGCAAGGACTTACCATGACAAGGTTGACCAAGGAAACTGCATTTAAGCTGATTCCCCAAAGCCACATGACTCCAAACATGTTGATTAGTATCATAGAAATGGTGAGGGAAACAACAATGGCAGCCCACACTTCAAAGCCCAGCAGCACCATTGTTACTAGGAATATTGATCCAAGGGAAATGCCAAGGTTGAAAATTGTATCGAACACAATACTCAGGTATTGTTCATAAAAAACGTAGAACACACTGAAGAAAATAAAAAACATTGTTAATAATGTTAGACTAATGGAAACAGTATTTCAGAACCTATCAAGTTTTTCTAAAAAGGGAACTGGTTTAAAGGATATTTATCTGACCTTTCCCTGAGCTCAAGGCTAATCATAATATAGTAAATGTCTGATAAAAATTAGAACATTAATTTTTTTTTTACAAAATTGGCGCCCATCCACAAACAGCATGCCATTCTCTTCACATTAAATGTACATTACATTTAAAGTACAAAAAGAGTTCATATAGTTTTTACAGTAAGTAACATGGCCCTTTACAGTCAGAGGGACCAAAAAAAGGGCAGGTGGAAGACCCAAGGTGCAAACACTGCCCCTCCCCCATGAGCATCAGCATATTTAGAGCTATTACTTGAATTAGCCAAACGTAATGTGTTTTCATCATACAGAATGTCTGATGCTGTTCTGATATCCAGTTGTGTGATATGCAGTTACCTGTATCATAACAAAGGATGCAGTAGCAATATGACCATCTGCCCCCCACATACGAGTAGCAGCAACTCGTGTCTCCACCTCCTTCCTTCTCCTCATATGGGTTGCAGGGAAGGGTGAAGGGAATCTCGTCCCGGACCACTGGGAATTTGTTGTGGAGCTATGTTTTATGCCACTGAACTTGGATCTTGTGATTTTTACTGTTTTATTTGTATGCCGTAATCCGCCCTGAGCCCACTTGCGTGGAAGGTGGACTACAATAAATAGTAATAATAAAGGGCAAGAGGTTTGGATGTGGACATTCAGCCTTCCTCCCATGGACCATCCTGGGTAAGTTTTTTGGACCCTGCCAAAAAGTAACTCTATACTAGCAACTGTGAGCAGACAGCACTTAGAGACTTTCCCCAGCAACCTCCTCCCTCTCTAGAACATCTAAAAAGCTAATTTCTGGGGGATGCTCCTCCTCTCCTAAACAAAGAGAAAGCTTGATTCCTGGATCAATGGAAGTGGGGGCTTATTCACCAGATTCCCACTATTCACTACACACACATCCCTGTGCCTCATAGCAATTTTTCCAAGTAAATAACCTAGAATCAGCTTCTTGGCAGTAATATTGGAGGGGCTGCTACGACAGTTCAAAAGATCTGCTTCTGCAAAGTGCACCCTAGAGGTGGGCACAAACTGAATTACGAACCAAAATTTGTCATGAACCAGCAGTTCATCAGAGCATTTCTAACAAACCACCACGAACTTTTAGGCCAGTTCGTTTTTTGGTTCGTCACTGTAGACAGCCTGGCACTGGTCAATCAGTTTCCTAGGCAACGGTGGGATGGGCTTTCTGCAGCCCCGGAAGTGACATTTTCACGAACCAGGACAAGTTTGTAAAAATTCTTGAAATGCGACAAACCACGAACTGCATGGTTTGGTTTTTTCCCAGTTTGTGCCCATCCCTAGTGCATCCATTTGCTGTTTGAAAGATCAGAACTCGCTACTTTGCATCAGGACTGCCAAGCCCGCACTGGAGATAAGAGATTCCCTGTCCCCAGTTCTTGTTTCCTACTATTGAGTGAGATTCATCACATTCAGCAATTACCAGAGAGATGTGACATCACTTCAGGGCTTACTCTGGAAATGGGGTCAAGCTGCTGCATGCTGGGTCCCTCCCATCTCCCACTGCTTGCCAGGCCATACCTGGCAACCCTGCTTTCCATTTTGAATATTTTAGCGAATGAAGCTAAAAAAATGGTTTCTGACTTGTAACAGCAAGACCCTGAACGTTAAATGTTGATTGCAAGTTTTTAACGAAGACTTCTAAACTGTTACAACGCTTAATATTTGTAGTAATTTCACATTTCAGCCTCACAGAATTTGCAGAATAGTAGCAGTACTACCCGAATCCTATGGCTACCATCCTCTAAATGCTCAGGGGGAGAAGAATGGCAGCGATGGTGGAAGGGAATATCCAGTCTGTAAAGGAATCCACAAACCTGTAAGGGAAAACACGGTAGCTCTTTTCCTGGATACCCATTGTTTCAGTAATATTAGCTGCTATCATTCGTGCTTTCTTCATTGCATCAATGAAATCAGCTGAGGTTTTTAGCACCGTATGGTAAGTCATGAAATAAGTTGCTCCAACTTCAGAGGAGTTGTGTATTAACTCAACTGCAGAGCTATATGCTGCATGCCCTCTGTAAAGAAAAGGACAATTAATATACTAATTTGATTTGACATCCAGCTTTTCAATCCAAATTGAGTAGCTAGAACATCTAAGAGGGTCAGTCTAACAGACAGACAGCATGGAGTGGTACGAGTGTTGGCCTAGGATCTGGGAGGCCTGGGTTTCAATCCTACTCTGCTATGAAAGTTTGCTGGGAGGCTTTGGGCCAGTTTTTCTCAGCCTAATCTAACCTCAAAAGGCTGTTTTGAGGATAAAATGGAGACGTGAGAAATGTTGCCATTTTGGGTCCCGAGTGGGAAGGAAATTTGGGTATAAAAAGTAAATAAATGAACAAAAAATCATCAATAAACACTTGGGATTTACATGGCATTTTACATAGAATCTTATATGTTTTACAACAGCCCTTTAAGGTAGGCCAATAGTGACTAATTGCAATTTTATATGAGGGGAGAGGGCACTACAGCCAAGTAGCTGCCTGGTGAGCTTATGGCAGTGATGGGATCTAAACTAGAACTGTCCAAAACACAGCTCATTTTCTTTGACACTAAGCACTAGCTCTACAACAATTTTGCTTTGGAACATTGTCAGAAGCTGCCACAAACAAAATCCTGGGCTGAGCACTCCAACTACAGACTTCCTTTTAGAGTACCCATTTGCTAATCCAAACATGTAAGGGAACATGGCATTTTGAGAAGGGAGGAAGCAAGTGTAACTTAATTGATATCATGCTGCTGTTAAGTGTTCTCACAGAGCTTTTAACAGCCAAACTAGATGAGACGCCTGACCCAAGGAGAACGTGTCACATGAAAGCCAGATATCAAAGGTTGTGAAGCTGTTCTAGAAAGCCATGTTAATCCTATTCCAATTAGAAAGATGTTATGGTCCATTCTTGCTTCTGTCAACTTCTTATCCATTGTCCTAATTTACATAAGTACATTTATAGTTATGGCTGGGGTTTAATGGGCAAGGGAAGCGCCAATGCGGGGAAGCATTGGCGCTTTGGCCGGCCCTGGAGGCATCAGCGCTTTGGCAGCTGCTGCTCCATGCTTGTGACTAAGGCGACTGTGAGGGTGGCAGCCCCTCCCTCCCTCTAGTGCCCCGCACGACGAGAACTCCAGGGCGGTGCAGGGTGGCTCAGGAAGTGAAAGGAGGCAGTTTGACCACAGCTCCGCAGCAGCTACCTGTATCTGCCGCCACCTCTTCGCCTACTCTGCAGGCCGCCAGTGGGCCCAGCAGCAAGCACCCTCACAGTCACCCTAGTCACAAGCACGGAGCAGCAGCTGGACACCCGCAGGCACCCCGCATTCCCCCAGCAGCGGCCCTTAGCTTGCTCCACTGTGCTCTGCCCAGTGGAGAGAGGAAGGGGGCCGGCCAAAGCACCGATGTCTCCAGATTCCTGCACGAGCAGGAAGAGTGCGGAGGGGGCTGGCGGGGAATCCCAGGGAAGCCCTCCTTTTTCACCAAGGAAGCACCCCTTGCCTTCACGTTTCCCCAAATGGAGCAAATTGAAGTTCTGTGGAGCTGTTTTAAGACTGGGGAAATTATGCATGGCTGAGCTGACAGCAGCAGTCAGATGAGACGCCTACACTTCCCGTCAAAACTTGCGGGAAACTGATACGTGTTCTCCTTGTGTCAGGCATCTCGTCTAGTTTGGCTGTAAGTCAAAGGACAAGGACAGTGTAAACATATCACAGTAGAAGGCAAGATTCTCTTCACACACCCTCAGGACACCTGGACTGTTACCGCTGCTAATCTTTTCCCTTGCTCATTAAACCCCATAACTATAAATGTGCTTATGTAAATTAGGACAATGGCTGAGGTTGACAGAAGCAAGAATGGGCCATGACATCTTTCTAATTGGAACGGGATTAGCATGGCTTTCCAGAACAGCTGCACTACCTTTGATATCTGGCTTTCATTCACACTAGTGAACAAACAGCATTTTTTTATCCGCATTTACATCATTAAATTTTTATAGCATCTGTTTTATTTGTCTCAGAACTTAGCAAAAGTTTATCATAAATCAGAAAATAAAGAATATTGTTCATATCATTTACCTAACTTGTTTATGATCCATATAAAGAACAAATCCATTTTAAATGCTTTAAAAATACAGTATGCTCTGATGACTAAAAATGGATAATTTTACACCTACAAAATTTTTCAGAATATGGTTTACTCTTAAGAAAATGTTACCAAATTTAACTATTCCAGCATAGCAATACATACCCTTTACCACATTTCGGATTAGGGTTATCAGACAGGAACATGGGGAGAAATTTCATGAAGTCATCACCCTGGGGTCTCTGCTTTCCTTCGTGAGTTAGTGGCCGGCAACGTACACAGAATGGATTAACAACTGCATAAATGTTGCAGAAAGGACCCATGAACGGCAGTCAGTTATACACACACAAAAAGCTGGCTGTTACAGCTACTGTATTTCATACATCACAGAAATATACAAGTAAGGTAATGCGGAATAACTACATTAAAAAAAAACCCTGTTGTCCCAGGATTTTGTGCCACAGGCATTAAAGAACCTACTCAATTACACAAACTTATTAAAATTGGCTTTTACAAGTATTTTTCAAAAGCAATAGTCACACAGTTTTAGGTACAATGCTTAACTGTCTATATTGATCTACAGCCTATTGAAGCTAGTGTCTGTGTTCCAGTTCTATACTATTCCTAGAAAATAGTGCACAAATACCTGTTTTTAAAATGAAAAAGCCTAAACTTTACTTTCCTAACCCACTTTTCTAAAATCACATTTCTTGAGAACAGCTAACATGCATTGTAGTATTTCATTTAGTTAGCTGTTATCCTATAAATGTCATCGCTATGGTCATAGACAGGGGTATGGAGAAATGGTCCTGCGTGAAGTTTCCTATGAAGATCAAGAATATGAAGCAGCTTCTCTCTTGAGCTAGGAAGAGTTTATTTACTATACCCCAATTTTTTGCCCTGATCTGAGGTGCTGAGGTAGCTAAAAATATCTTTAAAACCATTATATCTAAGCACATAATTAAAGCCAAGCTAAAATACACAAACAGTACAATGAAATCAACAATTAAAAACAGGGCAGGAAAGAGGGGACATTGAGAGAATATGGGATTAAACAAGAAGTCTTCATTCACTAGGGGATGATGGCCACAGCAGAAGACTAGACAAGCGTCTTTCGGGAGAGAGTTCCAGAGTTCTTATGTCACACAACCGAAAAAGCCCTCTCCTAGATTTTCACCAATCTAATCTCAGAAACCTGGAGGACCCAAAACAGGGCCTTGGAAGATGATTGAAATGGTTAGGTAGGTTCATAACTAAACTTTGTTCCTCTTACACACCTGACTACGTATAGTAAAAAAGGATACTACACATTTTAGTTATTGAATAATCTTGTTCAATATAACAAATAATAATAACTGTTCTTATATACCACTCTTATAGACAAATTAGTGTCCCACTCAGTTGTCATGGATATCGCTAGAACGATAGACTAGTTGCTGATTATGACCAAGAATGTCATTCAAGATGTCCTCGCACACAGAAACAGGGCTAGCCCAGCACTATAACCAGACAAGCCGCAAAGGGAGTCTAGGGGCTTAGAACAACCTTTAAGAGGAACATGAAACAATAGAGTAACACAGTTGTATGGCCTTGTATAGATTAGAAGAGCTGTCTGATTCATATTACTATATACCAGGTACAGAGAGCGTCTGAGAATGGCAGAAATGTTTAACTTCACAGAAATTGGCACTACTACTCAAGGATAGATGTATTGTTTGAGGGCCAAAAGATATTCATATGTATGAGAAACCTGAAATCACTTATTTTACATAGCTTTTGTTAAGATAAGAGGTAGCAAGAATGAACTATTTTTATATATTTTAAGAAGATGTTTCAAATATGGATAATGTCTGGTGTTTGAAGATAATAAGTTATCCAAGAATGTGTGCTCCTTTGAAGCAGGACAGACCGATATTGTTAGGAGAAGATTTTGAACCCTATAAATATGACAAGCTAAATTGATCACAGGAGCTCCTTCCTAGTACCTTTTGGCAAGATACTATTTTTGGATTATTTGGGGGGGGGGGGGGAGAGAGACTCTTGTAATCACTTTCCTTTAATTATCTATGTAGTTATAACGGATGTGATATTCTGAGTGAATATTAAGACTGCTAAGTAATCATGGTATAATAATAAAGGCTTAGACGGAAGCAGAGAGTCTGTGATAGTACTATTTGATACATGAACCTAAAACATTATCTGTGTTGTACCTCTTGCCAGGAGTTAAATGATTTGTGATAGGAAAGCCAACTGGATGCTCAGGGCTTCTTAAGTGCATGCCTATATCTGAACTAGGCCTGACAAGAGTCATCCAGAACATACGTGTTATTATCCCCACTCGGGGTGTGCACGGCTTCCCGCTTTGGGTTTACCCAAAGTGGGAAAACCATCTGGAATACCCCAAATCCCAAAGCAGCAAGCCACTTTAGGATTCGGGTATTTAAACCACTTCAGTATGCTCTGCAAAGATTCGAAGGGGAGGCTTTCTTCCCGCCTAGCCCCCTACCCCCAAATCCTTCCGATTCAGGTCTAATTTGGGTAAAATACCCGAATCAGAAACTTGAAGCACACAAACCCTAATCCCCATAATACAGTCAGGGAGCTAGGGCTGACAGAAGCGGCTTACCCAAGACCACTTGCTGAGTTCATAGCAGAGGATTCAAACCAGCAGAGTGCTGATTTACAACCTGACCACTTAACCACTATGCTTCAGCAGCCGCAGTTTTAAAACATTCATGTAAAATTATATACTATAGAAGACTAATACATCAAAGACTACCCAACTTACTTTTTACTAGTTTGCAATGGTTTGACAGCACATGTTGCCCTTAAATTCTTAAAAGCTCAACCTGCTCTGTGTCTGGCTGGAAAATAAGCGTGGAAGCCCCACAGAAGCCATTCTGAGCTTCCCCAAAAGTTTAGGAAATAAAAAGCAAAAGAGCATGCTTGTCATACATAACATAAGAATATGGAAACAACACTAAGCACATTGAACAGCTTTTAATGTGCAAATTAACTGTACAGTTTTAGGTGGGTGGCTGTATTGGTCTGGAGTAGAACAAGATTTGAGTCTAGTGGCACCTTAGAGACCAACAGGGTGTAAGCTTTCAAGAGTCAGAGCTCTCTTCTTCAGATAGAACTACTGAGCATATATGATCCCATTCATTAACTCTAGATCAGCAACTATCTCAACACCCAGAAAGACAGTTTCAAACTGTGCATTGTAACAGTTTAGCTGCATTTATGGTCTATGCGTACATAACATTATGTATTCGGTCATAATGAAGTTACATAAAGGAGGCTAAAATGGTTGATATTCTCAGAACACTGATCTCATTCACATGTGTTAACAGTAGTGTATTTCCTGCTTGAAACTAAACTAGACAGAACAGCTTCATGTAGCTCTCTGTATGAAACAGCTTTGTTTGCAATTCTTGCAAATGCCACTACATCCAGAAATTCTTTGCTATACTATCTAAGTAGGCATGGTGACTAGTGCAGGAAACTGCATCTAGGAATTGTTTGATACGTGGACCTTCTTCCCCACCTGTCATGATCTGGCTGTGCCAGGAAGGCCTAGCAAGGCCTCAGAAGCCTGTTAGCAGTGGGAGTGGGCCTGCCTACAATTCCCAGGAGCCCCTGGGCCATTTTGGCACCCTTTTTGGCCAATCAGAACACAGGGGGCTGGTGCTGTATAAATCTGGGAGGGGAAAAGCCTGTGTTCTTCCTCCCAGGGAGCAGGCCAGAGGAGGTTTCTGCTGGGGTGAGAGGCCCTCATCCAGGTAGGGTGAGAAGACAGGCCTGGCAGACAGAGGGACAGTGAGTTCAGTCACACTAGGGCCTTTTGTTTATTTTGTTTTCACCCATCTATTGTTGCTAATGCACCTTGTTTGTTTGCTTGTTTGTTTGTTGTTTGATTAACTGACCTCCTTATAAATAAATTCTTTTGTTTGTTGTTGCTCTGCTGGGTCATCACGCCTATTTATTGGCCAAGCTACAGAGGTCAGAAGGGTTGGGAGGGTACTCTGGGCCTTCTCAAGGGGCCCTAAATCCCAGAGTGGTGGCAGCGTAAGGTGGCTCACCCCACCTGAGGCATGACACCACCACTTTCAGTTCATATGAATCATGCCAATGTTTAATTCACAGTATTTGTGCTCAATCTAGAACCATCAACATACATGTGACCAGCAGAGCTCTCTTGGGAGAGATGAAACGTTGCTGTATCCATCCCATATCCCCAGCCCCAGCTCATATCCCTGGATTAGAATGTGTGTACCTTGTATAAGAAAGAAATATTTCTGTATAACATATAAAAGAAAAGCCAACAGTACCAGAAGCATTGCAGAATTTTTCTGTGGTGTTATAGACTCTGCAACAGGAAGACTGTGGTTTAACCCAGTCAAAGTAGTCATCGATCCAAGAAGAAGGAGCATAGCCAATTTTCGTGCTATAAAATGAACAAGACATCTTTAGCCAAACACTGGACAGTCTGATTTCAAAAGAGAGCATAACACAATCCAGCTGATTCGGAACACTGGCAACTGTTTCGCTAAATGAGGTGAAATGTAAAGCACAGCTTCTACTTCCAGAGTACAATAAACTAGGATTCCTTTTTGAATATTAGGTAAAATTCACACTGTGATATGTCACTATACAATGACCTATTCCTAACTTGACTGTACAGTTATGTTCAGAAAATGTATTGTGTCACAGATTTACCTTATGGTGATATTTATGTGTAAAAAGTCATTACATACATACCTTAAGTAGATACACTTACAGACAGAAATGAGCCAACACACTAAAATCAAACTCAGTTTTTTTCTAAAGAAGTAACAAACATGAAAATCTGATTCAAGCCCCAATACAAGTGAAAAGAAATTGTGCTGGCAGAATATTTCATTAGCTGGCCTGGAAGTCACGCTTCCAGCCAGAGTATGCTGCTATTCATATAGTAGTTAGTTATTGCTATTGACATTTTATGGGAAAATTGAACACTCACTAGCTACTAATCTCTGCTGCATCAAATACTTGCTGCACTAGGGAGTTGTTGTTGCATCCCAATCCACCACACACCATATTCTGTCCATCCAGAGTAGTATAGTTGTGGCCTTCTTCTAGCACAAAATATACTGGAGGACCTGCATGCAAGTATTTGCTGAGGGAGTTGAAGTAATCAATCATATAGGAGTCCTTATTCAAAAGAGAAGATAAATCTAGGTTAGTTCTACAATATTGTAATGATTCCTTTGGAAAATGAGCACAGGGGATTAGGAAGGCCAAAAAAGCCACTTACATCTGGCATGGATAACCTCTGGTCCAGGCCAATCTCTATTTTGTTGACAACTGATATACTGAATGAAAGAATACCCACAAATATAGATATCTGAAAGATAAATGTAAAAAGCAGCAACAGCTTTTATTTACATCCACAGAGGAAGACACATCAACGTAACATTGAAAATTAATATAGCTTCAGATTTTAATGCCAGGTTATGTAAACTGAATTGGCAGTGAGCTAGAAATGACAATTAGAACTTTCATAAGAAAATTCAAATCCAACCAAGGGTTTACTGAACACTATTCATTTATTCAAATCATTAAATAACATAACCATTCTGAAAAACCTGTCAGGGAATGGATTGTGTAAAATTGCAATCAACTTAAGATGCCTAATTGTATTTAAAGTGTTAATGTTTACACAGTTCAGTTTTTTCTGTTTGAGATTAGCTATAAATATTTTTATTAAATAAAAAAGAGCCAAATATGAAGATTTACATACCACGATGGGTCTCACCCAATCCTTAAGAAGAAATGGAGAATATATGTTTTTGAAGAACGGAAACAAGACACTTTCAGAGTGCTGCACAGTGCTGAGTTCTTCACCACCTTTGATACAACACAGAATATCCAACTGATTTTTCTGTAGAATGAAACCCCAAAGTGAAACAGTGAATATGATGAGAAGAGTAGTAATCACCTACACAGAGTGAATTTTAGTGGACTCACCTCTTGACGCTTAACGTCCAGTCCTAAGAGACTAACAAAGCAGGTAACCTGAAGGAGGAAATCAATGAATACAGCCACTGCAGCAAAGAGTGAGAAAGTTCGAACAGCAGGCATAGGTGACAAAACCCCTAACAAAGAGAAACAGAAATGTATTAGATCCTTGCACTGTAAAGAAACAGATACAGAAATTTATGCCTAGTTCTTGAATTTACAAAAAGAGCTAAAGAGTTCCGTTAATAAAGAAAGAGTAACAAAAAAAGTGTTAATAAGCAAGGTGCTCGCTTATAAGAACTTGTAACTTCAAGATATGCCCTCCTGAGGCAACATAATATTGCAGCTGGTTGATGCCATAGGAGGGAAGAACAGGACAAGGAGGTAGCTGGAGAGGAAGAGATAAAAGGAGGAAAGACTGCAAGAGTTGTCAGGGGGAGAGAACAGATAAAGATATATTAATCACTGGATGGGAGACAAAAAGAAACAGGGAAAGGAGAAAGGTGTGAAGGCTGGCAGGAAGAAAAGAGTGTAGGAAAAGGAGAAACAAGGGTGAGAAAAAAAAAACCCTAAACCCCAGAAGTAAAAAGACCTGAAATTCTTACCCAAGAAAAAAGCCACTGTCTCTGAAAACGATGAGAGGAACATACTAGGAGCCACATCTCCAAGAATTCGTCCTATCTGTTTATCCAGCGTTTCACCTTGAAGACGTTCATCTCTCTGAAATAGCAATTTATTCATTAGGAGTTTTTCTATATACCTTCTCAGAAATATTATGCAAACCTTAATTTAAGAGAACCTTAAAAGCATTTAATGCTACCAACAGATAGGAATCTGGCAGCCTTGCATAATTTCTTGAAGTGTAATCCATACATAATGGATGGCAGCATCATGGTGATTTGGACAATGATTAGAACAAGGATTAGATTTAGAATTTCTCCCCCTTTCATTAGAGAAAATTATCAAGAGACAGTCATAGTTTAATCACCAGTTTGTGACTACCAACAGGCCTGTTCAATGCTACAGAAACAATCCCTTTCCTAGATGATCTGCCTCCGCATTTATTAAAACGAGATGGAGATAAAACTAGGCCCTTTCAGTTTTACTGGATCCAGTGGTTACTCTCCTCTTCGAACACCATCAATGGGTGTTCTGGAAAGCAACTGTTTTACACAGCACTTAACAGCAATTATCACTGCTATGAATGTGAGTAAACAGGCTTGTAAATAGGCATCCATATTTTCAGTTAACCCGGCACAGAAGTTTTATTAAACGAGAGGGGGCAAGTGCTGGGGTTCCCACTTCCTCCTTTCAAGCTATGCTGCAAAATTATTTACTGTGTCCCACCATCTTTTTTCTTGTTAATTATTGTGGCCTAACCATCATGTAGGATTATTTTCAATGCTGTGAGAGAAGTAATCATGAAATGGTCACTTTCAGAAGATGAAAACAGACAAGGTACACCACCGTTTGCCAGATACCACTATTCCCAAGGGATGCCTCATTACCATTTTTCTCACTGAGTTGGCACCTAGCTATTGTTTCAAGATAATATTATATGCCAACTCCTAAAACCAGAGACTCATTATGCTGTAATGGTTAGACTGCTGGATTAAGATCTGGGAGACCCAGTTAAAATTCTCACTCCGCTGTGGAAGAAACAACCATCTGCTTCTCCCACTCTGGGGGTCCTTGCGCTACTCATATACTTTTAGCCTAATCTAATTTACACGTAGTTGCAGGGGTAAATTGAGGAGAGTAGAATAATGTAAGATGCTTTGGGTTTCCATTGGGGGAAAAACTAGGATAGATATGTGTATATATTATAAATAAAAGGATTTTTAGCAGTAACAGAGCTTTCTCTGAATTCACCAATGGAAGATACTCAGCCGTTTATAAAAATTGCTTCAATAAGATAGTTTTACTTTTAATATTTTTTTTAGCACCCAACTTGTCAAAGACAGGTACTCAATTACATTACAAGAGTGTAGCATATTAAAGTGTCTGATTCATCAGGATGTTGGCACAAATCAGAGAAAGAATATAGGACTAAAGAGAACACTGATGTCTTCTGCTGAGGCTATTGATAGACAAATTTATATTCACTTATTATATATTCTAAAAAAATAACAGAAATACCTGAAAAGTCTGAACAATAATGAATATGTTGTCTACTCCAACAGCCAGCACCAAAAATGGAATGACTTCAATCACAATCAGTGTTAATGAGACTCCGAAGTAGCTGAAGATTCCCAGAGAACATGCTACTGAACTCAATACAATGAGAACCCCTGCAATGCCCAAGGAAATTTTTGAATCCACCTAACAAAAGAAGAAACAAATCACAACATTAATTGTGCTTGAATTACAACTTCTATCCCCACCCCCAAATTACATTTTGCAAGCTTAAAAGGAGAAACCACAAGAGCGCTCTGATTCATGCCTTCATGACTAACCCAGGAAGTGATACATACAGAGCTGGAAAAAATATTGGTTATTTTATAACATCTTTTTCTGAAAAGTGCTAACTGCTAAGAGCAATTCCACAGCAAATATAAAGATGCATACCAAGAATCTTCTAGCACTCTTGATGCGTCCCAGAGCTATGGAGATGTACACAAACATGACAGCATAGCTAATTAGAACAGTGCTAACATCACCATTGCTTTCCCGGTTTATTTCATCTTCAATGCTACGTTCAGCAGAGAAGGAAATTGTCAGATTTGGGTTGTCATAGTTTTTCACAAAATCTAGGAACCTGAAATAATAAGACAAAGCTTTCTTTAAAAACCAACTACTCATGCAGGCCAAAAGAACATTCACTGATCTCGTTAATTGCACCATGTGCTGCATTCTTCACGGAGATACATGCTGGTTGAGAAACGGGACAACTGAAGACATGTTTTTTCAGATGCCTGACACTAGCTATTAGACCTGATTCACACTTTAAAAAAACATGAGTAGGTCATCTACTAGTAACCTAACCCAAACATATTTGCACAGGAGGGTGAGTGAGAAGAACAGCTGCCATATTGGAAACACTGAAACTTATATCAGATGACCCAGTAGCATTTTTCTAATACAGTAATCTCTGTATTACACAAAAGGCTTCCCATGTGTAAAAACGGTGCAGTCACCGCATAACTTATTTCTCAAATGCGCACACTGAAGTGGAATTTAGGTCATTTTGTGCAGGTAAACTACTGAGCAATTCAAAATATACTGAAACTTAGCCTTAATAGAAAGACTTACGCGCTTTCCCAAGCCAGAGTTTTCATCAGTTTGCTCGAGTCATTGTAATAATTCTTAACAGGAAATGTAATCACAAGGGCTGTGGCATTATTGTAGTTGTCACCTATGCACAGAAAGGAAAAAGACACACAACAGTTCTTCTGAAAGGATGCCACAGAAAGGTGCTGTTCTGTATGCACTAGAACTCAAGCAAAGTCAATCAAACAGCTACAGAGTCATTCATCTGATACTGTGCGGTTGCCTGCAGTGCCTGCGGAGCTACAGGGTGCCCACACCTACGGGTTTTGCGGACGGTCCTGGGAATACCAACATGGTAGTGTGTTATTGATTGAATTATTAGTTATCTTGAAAAAATGCCCATGAAGAAGTGTGTGCACGAAATGGGATTGGACAGCATATGCTGGCAAAACCCATAGGTGTGGCTCCCTGTAGCTCCGCAGGCAACCGCACAGCATCAGATGAATGACTCTGTAGCTGTTTGATTGACTTCGCTTGAGTGCTGTTATGCACCTTGGATGGATTAAATGTTTTTGTATTGACTTTCTACTTTATACATTGTATGTCTTCCCACCAGTTGGATATTGTTGATATTTATTTTTATTCTTATATGGATTATAGGACTGTTCGATATATTTATTGTTACTGATTTATGAAACTGAGCATTTTCTGCACTTTATAATATAAGATTAATTGACTTTGTAAATAGTTTTGATTGTATACGGGAAGAGGGGTTCTTTGCTAGTTATCTTTAGTTCCCGGAGGAGCCTCTATTGGTTTTTGGCTGTATGCACTAGAAGCAAATTCTAGAAAGTTAAAACTTTCTTGACAGCATTATTTTAAAGCTTCTCCCATTTTTGTTCTATGCTGTCTTACTGAATGTTAACTTATAATCAACTACTTCCAAAAGAAAAATGATGACTGCTAAACCAAGCCTATTTAAACAGATATAAATCCAAAAGATTTAGTATTCAGTGAGCAAATGCCCTGCCCCCGCTTGCTTACCCTTTGCCCTTCTCTCCTACATGCATTAGACTGCACCAATGTTTAACAACCCAAGCATATGAACTAGAGCAGGGGTTCCCAATCTTTTTGAGCCTGTGGGTACCTTCTGAATTCTGACACAGGTTGGTAAGCACGACAATTTTTTTGCCACGGCTAACAGAGCTAACCACCAAATGTCATGCATAACTTTAATCATAACTGTTCAACATTTCGGGCAGAAGCTGAATGGAAGTCTCTCACCTCCTCTGATATTTGTGTTTGATGGTTTAGTCTCATAGGGTGGCGCCCCCATTCATTAGTTCTATTTGTTAATTAGAACTGAAGACTGCAGGAGCTCCCTTGTCCTGAAACCAGTTGCTCCCATCCCTAGTCTTCCTAATAAATGGAACCCGAGTATCCTGTTCCTAAACAACAGGCAAAAAGAGCAGGAAAACAGGGGTGTACCTACCTGTAACTGGTGTTCATCGAGCGTTCTGTGCAGACACATGAGAACTGTGCATTAGCAGGCCAGCCACAGACGTTCTAAAGCTCCTAAAGGGGTTAGATACTCATTTACCCTTTTCACGTGCTTTCCCCTAGGTGCAGCTATAAAAGAGAGGGTGAGCGGCTCCCTCCCACAGTTCTCTTAAGCCGCCAGCGTAGAAGGAAATTAACAATAATAAAGAGCACACAGCGGGGAAAGATGTATGCCTGCACAGAAGAACACTAGATGAACAACAGTTACAGGTTAAGTGCAACCCTGTTTTCATTGTCAACTTCATCAAACAGAATTGCCAGTAGTTCCAAGGTCAATGTTTACCATCATATCCTCCCAACACCAGCCATGGGAAGACAGGCCCACCAAATGTCCCCAAGCATGGATCGTGAAGTGAGGTTGTATCATTTAGAGATGCCGGAGCCCTGTAAAATTCATTGAAAATGCTTAGAATTATCCAAGTGGCAGAGCAGTACAGAAAAAAGTAAGCATGATACAGAAGAAATAATTGTTACAAGAATTCAAATTTTATATCCAACACAAGAATGCATTGGCAGCATGCTGTACAATAACTTACTCTACGACCGCCAATCCAGAAACTGTTTCTAGTAGCTGGCACATAAAAGTTATTCAGTAATTCTATTTAGGTTTTCAGAACTCCTTTTTCATTAAATAGTTCAGAATATCTTCATTTGATTACTTCTTGACTCTGTGCCTTGCTTTGTTCCTTAACATATCAATCATAAGTTCATTCTACCTAAAAGTAACTTCCACTGAGACCAACAGAAGTCTTCCTCCCAAGCAAGTGAATTCAATAGTAAGGTATAAAAGTACACAAAAATTTCCCAAGCATAGAATTGTCCTCATGAGTTCAGCTTTAATACAATGAAACACTGGTAAACCAAATGTCAAATCAAGTCAGTCATCCAGGAGGCAGCTAGTGTTAAGTAGTTTGGCTGCAAATCAGCACTCTACTGGTTCAAATCCCACTACTGCCATGAGCTCAGTAGGTGGCCTTGGGTAAGCCACTCCTCTCAGCCCCAGCGTCCAGCTGCACTGTGGGGATAATAATAACACAAACTTGTTCACCACTCTGAGTGAGGCACTAATCTGTCTAGAAGAGCGATATATAAGCACAGTTATTATTATTGTTATTGTTATTAAAACAAGAAAAGGAAGGTAAGCCTGTCAAGCTAACATACAAAGGCAGTTTTAAGGGCTAGTATAAAGGACACTTACTGGACACAGTACAAGAAGTGAGAGTGGTAATCCGCATGGATAAAAAAACCATCACTATCTTCATGATCAAGGACAGAGTGACTGTTCTGGAAATAGTTGAGTATGCTCAGGATGGTACAGTTGTTGTTGTAGGGAGAAAGAGGTGCCAGGCAAATGTCCTTCAGCATTACAGTGTTGTTATTATAATAGGCAGTTATATTTTCAATAGCATCCTGCAAATCTAGTACCTAAATATATGAGAAAGCAAGAACCGAAATGGTAGTTAGTAGAGAAATACAAGAGAATTTTCTCTATGCCTACATATCAAATAGTCTTTTATGCATTCTTTAGACAAAAAGCACAAAACCAAATGGGTCATTTAATTAAAAATTCACCCCCTCTGAAAAGAGGCTTCATAGTATTAATTAGAAAAATGCCAGAAAAAGACATCAGGTGCCATCAGGTAAACATCATCCTTAATTAGCCAATGCTAGGTATTTGTGTGCCTATGTTTGTTATCATATCTAAATTGAACCTGGCCCGTGAACAAAACACCCACACACTGGGGCAAGGTATCCACTGATGGGATGTTTGTAGAAATCTGCAACAGTCTCCATGTTTGTACCAAAACAACGTGGGGGAACCCTTGCAAGACCTCAGCTGCCATTTTGATAGTTGCTTACCAACCCTATAAACAACATTGTCAAAGACCATACAAGCAGCTGTAAAGTGCCACTGCTTGGTGCCCAAGAGCAAGAAGCCACTGCAACAAAAAAGGTGATGGAAGAAGGGAAAAGGTGGCACGGAGGACGACAAGAGTAATCACTGGGTGAGTCAGGTGGGGAAGGAGCAACTGGGCAGACAGCCACAGCAGCAACTGGAGAAGCACTGAGGAAGGTGTCATTGCTGAGTGAGCCCAGGAGGAGGAAGCAGCAGCAAGGGGCAGATAAAGTAAGAGAAGGGGGGACAAAAAAGGGGAAGCGTTGTGTCCAACAGAAGGAAAGGGCCAGTGAGAGACAGAAGAAGTCACAGGAGAGCACAAGAGAAGCAAGTCTCATGGGTCTCTAACTGCTGAATTCTATATTACACATTAACACAGAGCCATTGCTAATGCTACATTATGTGCTTCATGATTTCCTGGAGCATGCTGGGTACAGTAACTCAGCACTCCAACAGAACAGCAAGCCTGACAGAGCCATAACAATGATGGCAATACCAAAGACCCCCCCCTTTTTTTAAAAAAAGCATCTAACCCAAAATAGTAAAGAGCTTGACAAAAGGACTTCAGCTTCTATGGAATTATTTTGGTTTCTTTGTTTATCAAGAACTGCTAATAACTTCTCAAAGATAAGGATAAACTGCATTCCACTAACCAGCCTTACGTGCACATCTACTGCACATGAATAAATTTTGTATTACCTGATGTAAGATCTCTTTGGTAAGTGGAGGACCAAAAGGAACATCTGCTCCTGATGGGTATGGCGAGTAGATCTCTGGTTTGGTATGTGGGGCTTGAATAATAAGTTGTTCAGTACGGAAGAAAGGTCCAAAATGAGTGTCAAAATACTCCTTCTCTTTACGAGCTTGACTGTTTGGTGATGACCAGAGATCTATAGGATTTGTAGTTACTTTCACAAATGTCAAGCCAGAGGAACACATGGCAATAATAACCAGGGAGAACACAATAACAGGCCTGGGATTTCGGACACAGAAAGCTCCCCACGATGTGAATGTGACTCTTAATGCATTCTCGAACCTCTCACCAAGTTTTTCACACCTAGAAGCATCACCTGCAAGAACATACAAAATAAATGAAATTCCTCATACTATAACATGCCTATTGAAGCGACATTTTAAAAGATTAAGTGCTTTTGTTGAATCTAAAATAGGTGCAAAAACATAAAAAGGTGTGGGCCAAAAGACTGCAATTCTCAATTCCACCCAAAACAAAACATGTTCCAGTTAATTTTGTGCATCTCGGTCTGTGCACATATTCCCCCATTAGCATAGCCCATTGGGATGAAGGAGACACACCAAGGCTGAAGTTGTCTCTAAAATACAAGATACATTTAAAAGCCAATCACGTTATACTAGTAACCCATTGTGTGAAAAAATACAACGGGCTCTAGAAAACTGATTCGGTTGGCCCCTCCTGACGGCAAGCAAGCACTTTGCAGCAGCTTGGATGCCAGAGCGGGAGGGTGCTGAGGGGAGGTGCAGGGAGGAGTGCTTAGTTGTTGATTCAGCAGGCCCCCTCCCGGTAGCAAGCGGGCGCTTCACAGCAGCCTCAAGGCCAGTCGTAGGCAACGTGCCTGCGTGAGGATAAAAAGTGAGTCATCACCAATATGGCTTTGTCTTTTATACAGTAGGATGATTAGGTTCATTTTTGGCTACTGAATGTGAAAAAATGTAAACTAGTGTACAACAAGCTGGTAATATGGAATAATACGTGATGAACTATTTAACTAGTACAGAACTTCACAATAATAAATAAGAATTTTAGCAGCGATATTATGACTACTCATTGTAAATTGAGAAAAATTAAACTACATTTAGTCAAACTCTACCACTACTTTCTAGTACCTACCAGTATTCTGGTGTGAATTCACAGAATAGGCAATGTTGCTGTCAATAGGAGCATACTCAGAAACGAAGTGTCTCTTCCTGCAAAAGAAAACATACACCATATCACTTTGATCATTCTTCTACTTTATTTTATTAGGTATTTTGATTCAAGACAAGCAAGACTACTGTTTATCAAGAAAAATGTAGTTGGAGATTATCAACATCTGATGTAGGTAAAAGGTAAAGGTAGTCCCCTGTGCAAGCACTGAGCCATTACTGACCCACGGGGGGACGTCGCACCACAACATTTTCTTGGCAGACTTTGTTATGGGGTGGTTTGCCATTGCCTTCCCCAGTCATCTACACTTTACCCCCAGGAAACTGGGTCCTCATTTTACTGACCTTGGAAGGATGGAAGGCTGAGTCAACCTTGAGCCGGCTACTTGAACTCGGCTTCTACCAGGATCGAACTCAGGTTGTGAGCTGAGCTTGGGCTGCAGTACTGCAGCTTACTGTGGTGCAGAGTGGTAAGCTGCAGTACTGCAGCCTGAGCTCTGCTCATGACCTGAGTTCAATTCTGGCGGAAGCCAGGTTCTTGCTATTGCAAGACCGAACTTTTAAAAGGCTTTCTCAGTCAAATACACTACCACAAGATGTATCAAAATCAGTTAAAATGACAATATTGGTGTATGCCATTTCAAACAACAGCTCTATTGTACTAAGCTAAGATGATGCAACTATCTGGCACACACATGATTTCTATAAGACATCATAAATCAAACTCAAATGAATACGAAAGCTAAACATCTTATGAACAATGTATCCCCCCTCAACCTGGATTATCTGCCTGTTTTCTGTTTGTTTTTAGAATTAGGAACAAAAAATAGCTAAAAATATTGTTTTAAAGAGTTCTTGTTTGCCATCATATTTTTTTCTGTTACCTTTGTATTTTCAGAATCTTACCAAGTACTACAGCTGAGGCTAAACAGGACATTGTCCACACTAACTATTCCCGAGCACTGCCTATCCCAATTCTCCTCACTTGCACAAAGTATTACTTCAAGGTAGCCAACTCATCGCATTCCATAGGCTCCCTACCACAGAGCTCAATATAATATTAACAGCACTGGATGTCCATGGGAAGCTATGCATATGATTATTAGGATATCTCCAATCTCTATATTCAAAAATTCATTAAGGAGCACACAGTGACAGTGGGTAGCTGAGTAAGTAAGCATTATAAATGGAATTATTGGAATTATCAGCAAGAGTGCACTCTGTGAACGTTCACAAGACAACTTGCGTGCATGTTATTTAACATTATATAAATAAAACCCAGATGTATTTTTCAGTTTCAAGACTTTGTATATATGTGTGTATGTATAAATAAATGAGGGAAGCTATTTACCTGTAACACCAGATACCAAAAATGGCTGCAAAAAATATAAGCAAAAAACCCATGTAGGAGAGCCACATGATGACATACATAGCATCAAAACCAAACAAAAGCCAAGGAGTAGGAGGTGGAGGGGGCTGTGGTTTGGGACCACAAACAAGAGAACAGTCCTGACAGCTGCAGGGTCCTGTAAAGTCATCCATAGACTCATTGCAGCCTTTAGTAGCATTATTCATAGGAGTCATTCCATGGATGGAAACATCTAAATAAAATATATTAAATACAAAAACAAAAAGGCAGGATATATAACTGAATTTGTATATATAGCTTATGACTAAAATTAATTTCATTTTACAAACATTCAAACAAACTTCATATTCTATCATCTTTTATAATCAAATAATACATTATAGAACTCACTTAATTTTTAGTATTTCACATCTATTTAAATACCTTTATTCTATCTTTCCCATCTATCTTTTCTATTGATATGCATTACTCAAGTCTTTTTCTCTGTCATTCTCTGTTTTAATTTAATTTTAATCTTGATTGTCAGCTATATAATAAAAAACCTTTCTATTTTTCTTGAAATTCTGAAATTGGTCTATTTTGTATAAGGGATGTAAATTTTGCCACGGTCACATATGCATTCAGTTTATTCTTCTATTCCTTCAAATAGAAGAGGCATTTTACTGCCTCCCATTTTTGCTGTGAACCTTACTCTTGCCACCATCACCATATACTTAAATAATTAACTGTGTATTTTTGTAATATTGTTCAGTAAGATACTTAACAGCATGTTTTTGGATCCATTGCAAACTTAACTTTTAATATCTTTTGCATTTCTTCATGTCTCTCTAGCCAATACTTTCTTGCTTTTTTGCATGTCCACCACATGTGATAAAATGTTGCCTTTGTGTCCTGACATTTTCAACACTTTTCATTATATTTTTTGTTTGCTTCTGCTATGTCTTAAGGGGTAATATACCATCTATAAAACATTTTATACCAATTCTCTCAATATTTGACACTGAGTAAACTTAATTTCTTTAGTTCAAAGATTTTCCCACTGACTCATGTGTACATTTTCTCCAAAATTTCATTCATTTTGTCATACAATTTTTACTTGCTGTTTCAGTGCTATATTGTAATAACATTTTATAATTTTTTCCCAACAAGTGTCTTAAAACTCCAGAAACAACTTGTTCAAAAGTTGTTCGTTTTCTTAGTCAGCCTCCTTCTTTAACTATTTCTTCTTTCAATTTTGATACCATTTGCTAATATAATAACCACAGAATGTTTTTTCCTTCATCTTGAACTGTTTGTCAAGATTTTATTTTTCCTTGTTTATCCATCATATTCTCATAGGTTATATGGTCAATTTTTTCTTTCTTATACTGTTACCACAATAAACATCCTATGACTTAAAATTGATGGAAATAGCTAAATAGTTTTCTTCAGTCTGGCATATCTGTATCTTAACATTAGTAAACCATCAGGAAAATGCCTTAATTCACTTGTATTAAGTTTACATTTTGGCCTGAGAAGCATTGACAATTTAAGATACCTATTAATCTCACTATAAGACCCATACAAAACTGCTCAGAACTCCATAAAACCATTTCCATAACAAGTCAACCCCCCTACACACACTGACCTCAATAACCATCAGGAGTCTATTTTTAAGCCTGTCCTTGTGTGCACAAACATACATCCAAAAAAAGAGCACAGCGGCAGCTTGGAGATGTTGTAGGACATGTCTACACTTGAAGATACAAGTCTCTTCTGCACCTCCTTTAACCAGCTTCAGCAATATTTCAACACAGAATCCATCGTTCTGAAGGACTCTGTGTGCTATTTGAAAGTCATAGCGTTCTTCTCACCTCCCTTTTGTGCTACTCCAGTGTGTCCAATGGAGTGTCACAGGGCTTGGTTTTGGGCCCAGAGGTTTTCAATATTTTTATAAATGATCTGGACAAGGGTGTGAAGGGATTACTCATTAAATTTGCAGATGACACCAAACTGGTAGAGGGAGCAAACACCCTTGAAGACAGGGATAGAATTCAACAAGATCTGAAGACACTGGAAAAGTGGGCAGATTTGAATGGCATGCAATTTAACAAGGATAAGTGCCAGGTTCTGTACCTGGAAAACAAAAATGCAAAATATTTATACTGGATGGGAGATACACTTCTGGGTAGCAGTGTGTGTAAATAGATCTTGGGGTATGGGTGGAAGGGAAGCTAAATATGAGCAGTCAGCATGATGCAGCAGCAAAGTAATGTAAATAGAATCTTGGGATGTATCAACAAAGGCAGAACATCTAAATCATAGGGTGTCACTGTCCCAGGTCAGGCCCCACCTGGAGTATTGTGTGTAGTGCTGGAGGCCTCGCTTTAAAAAGGATGTGGACAAATCGAAACAGGTACAGAGGAGGGCAACCAGGTTGATCATGGGCCTGGAGACCAAGCCCTATGAGGAAAGACTGAGGGACCTGGGAATGTTCAGTTGGGAAAAGAGGAAGTTGAGGGGAGACATAATTGCTCTAAGTATTTTTAAAAAGGTTGTCACTTACGGGAGGACGGGAGCGATACCTGTTGGCAACAGAGAATAGGACTTGCAATAAGACTTGTTTAAACTACAGAAGGGAAGGTACCAGCTGGATATTAGGAAAAACTCCATGTTAAGAGTAATTCAACAATGGAATCAGCTGCCTATGAGGTGGGTTCCCCCTCACTGGCAGACTTCAAGGAGCAGCTGGACAAATACTTGTCTGAGATGCTTTAGGCTGTTCCTGCATTGTGCAGGAAGTTGAACTATATGGTCGTTAAGGCCCCTTCCAACTCTATGATGCACTCCTCCTCACTGAAGCACACCAGACCAAGCTAGAGGGATGGTAAATGGATCTCCTGATTCCTATGAAAGGCTAGGTTTGGTAGAAAGGAGGGATCTGTCCTAAGGATTACCAAGCCCTTTTGGAGTATAACTCATAGTGGAACATTCCAAGACTTGTCTTTGCTGATGTGATGGCCACCTATCTCATCTATTTTCTTCTCTATTTGAAGATAAGGGCATAGTATTCTTATTCTCCTTTGTCTAAACTAAACCTCATCTAGGGCTGTGTACCTAAAGATCTGGTGGGAGGGGATAAGCGATCTACTTTCCAATGGTTTAGCCACAGACTGAGGCAAATCATGAAGTTGGCAGCAAGGGACATTCCAGAGATTGCATGGTATCCAAGGTGGTGTTGGCCATGAAGGCTGAGGTGCTCTCTCTCTCAGCAGAGCTTCACTAGATCTGATCGGGCTTGTTTTTGGGATTTGCAGGTGCTCATCTTTCCACAGGACCACAGATCTAGCAAAGACTGAGGCGAATGAACTAGCCCTGATGGCTGGTGCTGCGACTCTGGGAGCTTTCTTAAGGGAGAGTTCATTCTTTCTGTCCACAAGGTCCCTGAGTGCATTGTCCCCATGCTCAGGGAAGCACCGTATTCAAGATAAGGGCAAATAACAGAGTTATTTCTGGAGTATCTCCTGCCTGCTTGAGTTGAATTAGAGGGATTTAGCATGCCTGAAATGAAAGCACTGCTGATTTGCTTCAATGGGGTTTCCTCTGAGGTTATTACTGCAGCAGCAGCAACAGTTTGAAAGCCTCCTGCCCCACTCAGCAAGGGAGGGGGAGGTTGGCAGACACTTTGGCTGTCAAGACATTGGTCATTCCCTCAACCTGGGGAGTTGGCACAGGCACGGTATCTGCTCTAGAAGCAATCATTCTGTTAGCGAAGTGCTCCGCCAAGCTCTCCAGGCTCCCACAGAGCATCCTCATGGTCTGCACTGAAGAGGTGCCATGGTGGGCAGCTGCCGTGCTTAAGGACTTTTTGCAGTATTTCAGCATCTTGTCATCGTTTCCTCCCTCATTTGCCTCATCATTCTCTCTCTACCCCCTAGCTAAATGTGGAAGCACAGCAAAAATATTTGCATAGCCTTTCCAGTGGAGCAAGCAGGGGGTGTAACCCATTCCAGGATACCTTCCTCCACTGACAGAGAACTGTATTGATTTAATATAGTTTGTACAACTCAAGTTTTGTTAGTTTTCTTGAATATATACTAACAGAAAGGCAGGAAATAAACAAAATTTGTTTAATATAGTATTTTCTTTGAATCAGAATAATCTGAAGCAAACAATGAAAATACAACTATTCCCTACACCAAGATGTAACAGGGGCCATCCAGATTACAGATTTGAATAGAAAACCATGAGTTGAGGTTGATTATATGATCACAATATACACAAACTTTATATGGTGGTGGGTATTAGCTAGACAACTTCAAGCATTCTTAGATTAAGTGGATTGTTTAGAACCTTTCCAGGCCTGGTTATAGAACTGAAATAGCCTTGGTTGCCCTGGTGGAAGACAAAGAGAGTCCAACTCTCGTTGGTTCTCCTGGACCTCTCAATGGCTTTCAGTACCATCAATCATGGTATCCTTCCGAACCACCTTATTGGGCAGGGATTGGGAACCGTTTTGCAGTAATTCTAGTCCTACCTGGAGGATAGGTGCTGGAGGACTGCTGCTCAGCTCCTTGGTCTTTCGAGTCCCACAAGGCTCCATCTTGTCCCCTATGCTTTTCAACATCTACATAAAACTACTGGGTGAGGTCATCTGGAGATTTCGGCTGGTTATCATCAATATGCAGATAACACTCAGCTGTATCGTGTGCTTCCAGAAAGAGGGAAGTGCTACTGATGACTAGACAGTCTGACTGGGGACTTAATGTGTCATTCATTAGGGCTGCACTCCTCTTGAAGGAGAAAGATCTGTATGTTTTGGGGGTGTTCTTGGATCCAGGTCTACTGCTGAAAAAGCAGGTGGTAACTGTGGCCAGGATCACCCTTTACCAGCTTTGATTGGTCAGCCAGCTGCAAGCCTCTCCTGGGCAAGAAAGATCTGGACACTGTGGTACATGCCCTGGTTACATCTATATTAGATTACTGCAATGTGTTTTATGTGGGGCTGCTCTTCAAAATTGTTCACAAATTTCAATTGGTGCAGAAAGCTGCAGCCAGGATGTTCACTGGAATGGGTTCTAGAGGCCATATAAATGCAGTCCTGCCCTTTTATACTGGCTCCCAATTGGTTTCTGGGCACAAGAAAAGGTGCTGGTGTTGGCCTTTAAGAATCTATATAGCTTGGAATCAGCACGCCTTATAAACTTACCCAACCACTATGGTCACCTTCCAAGGCCCTGCTTTGGGTGTCCCTACTTTCTGAAATTAAGCAGGTGGCAACCTGGGAGAGGCTTCTCCATCACTGTACCAAAACTCTGGAACTCTCTCTCCCCAGGGAGACTCATCTGTCCCCTTCTGTAGTTGTTTTCTGCCACTTTTTTGTTTCATCTGGTGTTCCCGCAGTAATTCTTCCTTCCTGCTCTGTTTTGAAAAATTGTTTTTATGTATGTGTATTTTATTGTATTACATGTCTATTTTAACTTGGTTTTCATTGTTTAAATGATGTGATTTCGTTTAGTTTTAAAAGATATGTTTTATCAAGTATATTTCTAATCTGTTATCCGCCTTGGTGGCCCTGATCAGGGCAGCAAGGTAAGGTATACATTTTGTAAATAAATAAACTTAAATGGTGTCCTTGTTCAGCTTAATAAATCTATCAATGGAATCTATCAATTAATTATTTCAACCAGTGAGTGATCATACCTGTGCTATTATTTCAACTGAAATCCCTCAATGTGAGCTCTTAGAATGGAAGCAAGTTATACCCAGTACTTGTCTCAAATTTTGGATCTTTTGTGATTTTGGAACAACAACATTTCCATAAACTGATCTCATCTGTAGACAAAGACATTAGGGTAGTCTACAGAATACTGAACAAATGCTAGATTGAAATTAAACAGAAAGTGAATGTTTGTTCTGCTTTCAGTACTTCTAAACAGCCACATTAACTTTCACATGATTGCCAAAGATACAGCTGCATATTTTTGTACATTTTACAACAACAGCTTAATCACTTGTGTATGTAATATAAAGCTGTTATCTTACTAACTATACTTCAGTAAATAAATACATCTTAAACCATTTGTATTTCCTACCTGAAAAAACTGGAATCATGTTGAACGGAGTCTGACCATTATCCTTGCTGAGCATGTACTGAATCCAGTTGGTTGCATTACAGTCTTTAACATCTTTCCCACATAGTAGCCCTAATGCTTTAACATTGCTTGATGGAGCCTCCACATCTTTACAGGCATTATACATATCTAGAAGTGTGGTCAAGAAAGAAAAAAACATTGCCACTACTGGAAGATACAAATGGGATTCCGTAAGTGAGCCACAGGAATAAAGCACCTCTATGTTTGTAACAAGACACGTGGACATTTTTTTAACTGTTCAGAATTAGCCATAACTCTACAAATCCACTTTTCAGCTTGCAAACAGCAAACATCCCTCTCATCTTTGTTATGAATAGAAGATAAATGAAGGAGGCATGTCTCCCTTTGCACAGTTTTGCTTAAAAATACAAAAAAATAATGCTTGGCTTTTACAGAAGGCTGAACAAAGGGAGACATGAGAAGGCAGACACCTCACTCAAGAGATAGGAAACAAAGGTGTGATTGCCAATCTCAGGGTGTGGCCCAGAAATCAAATGAACTACAGTAGATTGCAGCAAAGGCTCTGGTTTTCCAGTCTGTGGTGACCAAGGATACTGCAATTGCATTGTTACTTAAAGCAGCTTTAGCCCAGTAGCTGTTTCAAGAAAGGAAGAATCAGATCAGCTGCCAGAGTGGGTAAGATATCATTGCAAGATTTGCAAATCTTGAAGCAACTGGAGAGTAGGAAGTACACCCCATTCACATTTGAGGGGAGGGTCTAATTTTTGCAACACTAGGTGTACTCAATTGAAGTGATATAAACACTCAATTGTTTTAGGCACTCCTCCCACCCAGCCTAGACCACTTCTATCATTTATATAGAAGATTCCACCTCTCCAAAGAGCCTACTCAAGGCAGCTTACAAAGTAAAACATACCATAAAACTCATTAACAATTAATATATTATTAAAAACCCAGTATTCTAGAACTGGAGTCAGACTGGGGACAAGAATGGTCAATAGCAATAGAAAGAAAGAAAATGGGAAAAGGTTCCTGTCCCCTTACCCATACATTCATTTTGGTGTGAAAGTCAAAAACCATTCAAAGTCCTTTATAGATGGGAACAGAACACACACATCAACAAAAGAGAACAGAATAGCAGCATCCACCTCTAACGATGGCGCTTTCCTCCAGAATAAGGAACCTCCCTCAGATGCAAGAGACTGTACCACTAGTGGAAGAGCCTTGAAACAAATGAAGCCATCTTATACAGAATCATACAAATAGTCTATCTCAAGACTTTGCAGCAGTGATAGGTTGCATACAGTAGAATAAAGCACTGCTGTAAGCTGAACTGGTCCATGAGATCCAACCTAAAATATATTTCCCTATGCAACATCTAGTTTTGTCCCAGATTTACATAAACATTTTTTAGTAGCAGATTGTAAAGAGTGGGCAAACCCTCTGGGCCTGGTTCTGGTGCTGATAACAGCCACACAGTACCCCAGAAGCTCTCCCAGAGTAGTATGCCCTGCCTGTTTATACCAGACTCACAGGTTTCAGGGTTCTTAGCTGGAAGCCCTTGTGCACAGCAGGCAGACACTCAAGACACAGGAAGGATAATTATTTATTAGCTCAAGAGAACAGTCAAATTAACAATACTCACTCTTGAGGCAAAGCAATGGCAGTAAAAAAAAGAGCTTGACCTAATCTTAGCTAAAACAAAGCCCACTAGACAAATAGGTACCCAACCTCCATGCTCCTGTAATTCAGCCTCTTCCTCCTTTCTTTTCGATCCACCCCGCCTTTTCTTAAGCCTGGGGGAGGAGCCGCCTAATCAAGGACAACCACCAGGTGCACTTAATTAGCCACTTATCCACTGTTCTAGACACAGATGTCTTCCAAAGAATATTCTATTACATATTATGTTACATTTGGTTTCTTATGTCAGTCTCATCAATAGGACTAGTGACTGATCCCCTTTAGCCAGCCAGATAGTCTCCTCTAACATTTCCCCTCCTCACTTAATCACTTCTGGCCTGCAGATGTGCCACCCGGTCATTTATACGTGTATATGCAGGGAAATAATTCCTTTTAGAAATCAAGGGCATAAAAAAAATGATTGGCTTGCTTACCATTAGCAAATGTTTCTCCAATGTAATACTGCAGCTCTGCGATGCTGGTTCTGTTCTCTTTCTTAACTAGATCATAATAGGGAATTCTTTGTGTGACATTTAGAAACTCAGACTGATGAGGACTGCAGCTTAGCTCACAGAACAGATTAATTAAATTATAGAAACATGATGGACACCTTAAAAGAGAAAGTCAACATCAGAATTTATCCAGTATGTGGAATTATACACAGCCTATATTTATATACATCATATTGAAAAAACTGTCATTGTACTGGCTCTGTTTTATATTATTTCAATTATCAGACAAAGACTGGACTAGTGTCTGAGACACTCCTTGAGAGAATAGTGAATATGATAAACAAGTTCTTCCCTCATTTTTCTTAGAATGCCTGTTAGATTTCCTCTAGTTTAAAAGAAAAATAATCAGGTTGCCAGGTCTCCTGCTATACCACTAGCAGCACCGCCCGCCCACCAACCCCTCCTGTTGCTAGACAGGCGGTGGGAGGGAAAAATCACCATTGCATAGATGTCATTTCAGGGGTGAACCCAGAAACTCTTGGATTTCATCATAGTATTTCCACTGCATCTTAGACCAGCATATCTTCAGTTCCAGGTTCAAACTGCAAATAATGTCATGCTGTTGGTGTAACAGCACACTCTGTATCCCCACCCCACGCCCAGTCTTTCACTGGGTGACAGCCTATGGCAACCATAGTCATTGTTGCAAGTAATAACATACCTGGAAAGAAACTGCAAAGGAAGCTCCAAGTTGGCTTTCAAAGTTTGAAGCTGCTGCACATCACAACAAAGGCTAACATTCTCAAAGAACAAACCTGGGCAGAGTTCCTTAAGAAAAAACAATATGTAAAAAACGTTATTTGAATTATCATTTTTAAATACATCTCCCAGATTCACTTCTACTTTAGAAGACCTACACCTGATTCTGAACACAGTAGTAACATAAATATTATATTGTTTTCAACAAGCACAGTTCAAAATGAGTGTGACAGTGAAAGCAGTATTTTACACTTCCTTAAAAGTTACAATTAACTGAAATAAAGGGGACGGGATTTGACATCACTTTAAATTTTACAGAACTTGAAACTGAGAACTGTGCATACCAACTACACAGGACCGAGTGCAGTAATCAGAGTGTGGTTTACAGCATAGTTAACATATTATTCAAATGAATGCTGGGGATAAGGGCTGATAATGCACACAACTGTAATACAAAATTATTTACACACAATTTAAGAGGGAAAGTATGCTTATATCTTCTCTCTCAATCCCCTCCATGTTATTTTTAGGATCATATGGTAGAATCTGATCCACAGGAGATTTACCTGCACTAGATCATAGCCATCCTTCGGTAGAGGCAATGGTGGGCCATCATATTCACAGTTGTACCTTTTACCATCCGATGTTATTCCACATTGGCCGTACCAGACACAGGAGTCTGAAAATGCCTAAGTAATTTTTTTAAAAGTTAGGAACCCAATAAGTTAATTAGTTTAAAGTAGTAACTTTGACGATATTTTGAAAAGAAAGCTAAACTGAAAGCCCATAATTTTCACAACGCTAACACCTTCCAATTTTGGAAACATTTTCAAAGAGAAGATATTCAAAAATACAGGTGACAGCAAAGGAGATAGTTTAAGTGCACCCAAGGGCTTGACCTCTTCACTGTGGTGCTTTGAGTTTTATTGTTTGAACAGCAGGACACTGTGATACAAACATATTTTGAAAGTAATCTCAGTTGCTGAAGCAATCTGTCACATGGCATAGAATTGGACTGTTATCAAAGAAATAAAAGTCCTGACTCTTCTCAGCACATAGAATTAGCTGTATGGCTACGATAACACACATGCACATATACAGACCCTGAGTCCTTCAAAGAGATCAAACCCAATACAAAACCCCACAAAATCATTCACCCAATGCCGAAAACATGTAATTTAACACCACTGTTATTTTAAATACTTATATGGAACTTATAATAACATAATAATAACATTCAATTTATATACCGCCCTTCAGGACAACTTAATGCCCACTCAGAGTGGTTTACAAAGTATGCTACTATTATCCCCACAACAAAACACCCTGTGAGGTAGATGGGGCTGAGAGAGCTCTGAGAGAGTTGTGACTAACCCAAGGTCACCCAGCTGGCTTCAAGTGGAGGAGTGACAGTTGTCCGGAGTCTACAGCCCAGCCCCCGGACTTACCTGGAGAAGAGGACAGGAGACCCCCCCCCCGGGAGACAGTGGCCCAGCTACCTCAGCAGACAGCCAGACCCAGACCCAGCTGGCCACAGGGGGGAGGGAAGAGACACTCAAGCCCCAGCCAATTCTATGGGCTCCTGAAGACGGTGCCCCCAGCCACCCTCTAATATTTCCTAAGGGGAAAACATTTCCAAGGAGGCTCTCAGGCAGAAACATACAGGGCCAAGGTTGCCAGTGGCCAACAGCACACTCTCAAATGCAAGAGGAAGCCCAAAAGAACCAAAGTGAATCAAGGAGACCAACATCAAACCAGAGAACCATGTCAGAAAAAAGAATTCCACCCAAACCAAACAGAAGCACAGGACATTGTTGCAATTTAACCCAACTGAAATAGTGTCACTCACAGAAGCCAGGCAGACAAGAGGGATTGGCCACTCCCTCCCTGCCTTACTCCTCCTTATGCCTCTGTTTCACTCCCTCCCCCCACTAATCCTCCTCCTTTCTTGGAAAAAAAGTGAGAAAAGCACAGGAAGGATCCAGCCAGCGAATGAAGTTACATTTCTTGAATTTATCCAGATTTATCGGGGGGGGGTGTCTTGATCTGGGTTCTCAGATCAGATCCTGGGTTCTCTTATCTGATTCAGGAAAGCCAGATTTAGCTGAATTGGCAAAAATCTGGTTTTTTTTTCCTTAATCCAGACTGCACACCCCTAACTGGGAGTAGGACTTGCATTTGGGACTGGCTTTTGACTAGGAATTGCCTTTGTTTAAGATTTTTCTTTGCCTGGAAAGCTTTGGAAATGTTTCTCCACGTGAAACAATGGAAACTGTATACATCCCTATATAAGTATTCCATGAAAATATTTAATACCCTGGCATTCCAATACCCCCGCATTCCAATTTAAAACTCTTCAAAAGGAGAAAACAAAGATTTAAAATCCCACAATACAAAATTAACAAATCACTGAAATCAACAATTAAAAATTACATCAATAGCCTAACAAACTCAAACATACAACTTGAGAATCAGAATATTCCAAAGGCCCTCAGGAACAAAATCTTCTCTTTGCATACAAGCAATGATCAGGGGTTAACAAGGAGAGCTTGCCAAAAGAAGAAAGCTGCCTCATTCTCTCCTCCTTACCATTTAGGTAGCAAGCACAATATCCAATCTGAAATTAGTCATCATATATTAGATATATGATGTGTATTTAACAAATTTGCACCAAAATTATTTTTACCATCTTTCTCTACAAGTGCTTATGTCTGATCTACATATTCTCTGAATATCTGAACATGGAGATTAAACATACATTTTTTCAGGTAAAGAGAATAAGAACAGTTTGGGTGCAAATTTGCTTTACTTCTGATTTAAAATTATATTGAAGAAAAGCAGTAATTGATACCAAGTTAAAGGTGTAAAAAGGTCCTGGTAACAATATTTCATAATTGCCAGATGTTAAGAAGTCTGCTAATACAGTGTTTATATAGTACCCTGGGATGTGAGTATAGTGTTTATGTGAGCGCAGACGGTACTATCCACTACCACTGGTTATACAGGAGTATTTATTACAAAATATCTGAGTTTTGAACTGAGATAAGGTTGCTCAAGTGTTGTTTTTCAAAACTCAAGCTCAGCAAACTTTGCCACCTGCAACTTCAATTATCTATGTACCTTTCACTCAACCCACAATGTTAAAATAATTTGTGTAAGTGCTGACAATGTTAGTCTGACATTACCAATCTTAAAATAAGGGAAAATATTACAAGTAGATAAAAGAAAGCAAAAATGCCAGTGTCTTCAGTAATTCATTCATTACAAGCCCAAAGAGAAGGAACAGCAGCATAAATATTCAAAGGGGTGGAGGATCCAGACTATTACCAAGCAGAGCCTTGACAAGACAAGACTTTACAGGGGTCATGTGACAAATCATCTGGTCACAGCATATTTCTAAGGGGCTGGAAAGAAACATGCTGACAACAGCACTTTCCTGCCCGAACCCTACACAGAGATTTTCCCTTCGAGCCAGCACTTTACATTAACTAGAAACCACAACTAGGATGGCAAAGCAATAGCATATAACATTTAATAAGATATCTTTGCAGAGGCCCTTCCCAATCCAAATCTAATCTCAGTCACAAATTCACTAGATGGCCACTGACAAACCACTGTCTCCTAAGTACCTGCTGCTCACACACATGCCTACAATATGAGAGTATTAGTATTAGCCTGCTTTGCTGTTATAAGGCACTGAAAACGGGTATATAATGTGGTGGCCACAGGAAGAGCTGGAGAGCGGGGAGCCTCCTGACAAAGAGGGAGACCTGCCAAGCTGCAACAGACTCATAGAGACCCTTTCCATGGGGCATTCCAGGCATGAGAGGAGCAGAGGTAGTTTGACATTGCCTTCTTCTGTGCAGCAATCCCAATACTCTTTGGTGGTCTCCCATCCAAGTGCTGACTGTAGCTCACCCTGCTTAGTTCCGAAGCCCTGACAAGCTTGGCCAAACTGGGAAGGAAAGAGAAAAGACTGAGGAATTATTTTGGAAGGGAGAAGAGAGTCAAACCTTAAGAAGGACGGAAAGTTAACAAGGACCATCCTTGGAAGCAAAGTGAACAAGGGCTATTCTATATAATTCATAATATTTGCAGCATACAAGTAACGTTTTCCTGCACAGTTCTCAATTACAAGGTTTATTGGGTTTAATTTCTGAACAATACCTACAGCTTCTTAGCTCAGTACAAAACTAACAAGTGTTTCCACTTTTAACAGTTCTACATAAAACAATCATAGAGAAAATACTAGTGGCACCAATACAACAAAGTTCTGGAAGCATACTCATAGTAGGACATTGTTTTAAAACTAAAATTTCAGACAGTTTATCTTTGGAATGACCTTCAGTAATCTATTATGTGACAAATGCATGTGGTCTACGCTTGACCATGATTTTGTTCTCTTGCAACCCACCCAGGCAGCCAAAAGGGAGGGGATCTCCTTGGTGACTTCTAAATGCTTCTTTATTCATTTTATCCCATACAGAGGCTAAGGGGCAAGGATGCTCTGCAAAGAAAGAGACCCCTACTGGCCTCATACTCAGTAATCTAGGTAAGCTCTCACTATACATTGGCAGGAAACTATGGAGAGTAGCAACATCACTGCCGGTGAAGACTAGGTACACTCCAGTCATCAGCCAGCTTCACCCAACACTCATAACTTGTTTTACCATGTAGGTTCTGAATCTGAGAAGAATCTTTAAACTCAGCCATTACCTTTTCTCCCTCAAACATGACCATAGATACCAGGACACACAAACAGGAAGGCTATGCCTTAAAGAGGCCACATTTGTATCATCCAGGAATGGAATACAATTTTGCTTCTCATTTCTCACTGTATTGCAGTTTGCCCCTGAGCTACTAGCCATTCACAGTACTATTTACTTTGAACTTATTGCTGAAATGTACATTCTTGTCTAAGTACCCCCACCCCTTTTCCTTGTAAAAGGCATATGGTTATATCCTTCCACTCTGTTTGTTTAAGAGTGCTACGTTCAGTCAGTGCAAAGTGCATTCCACTGGCAGAAGACTCAATATGTTACACTCTGCTCTTAGCTGAGCAGTAGGATGCAGTCCATTCATCACAGCGCTCCTCCTCAATACAAAACCAATATAAATGCACTGTGTGCAATTAAACACATCACATTTGGAATCGAGTCTCAGGGAAGTTATCATCTATAGGTTTTTTGCATAGGCTTCCAATCCTGTACATATTGAGAGATGGGGTAAGCTAGCTGTTGCAATTTCAGTGGTACTCTTTCCTTCCCTGACTGTAGTTATTTTCCTCACAAAAGCTTGTTTTTGCAGGCAGATTCTGGTGATTCCAGGGGATTCCCAGGGAAGCCTAGGAGCTTATGGATTAACACAAATGATGCTCTCCTAACTACTGGGCTATGAAGGCTTCTTATAGGAAAAGGACCATGGCTGCTTCTTGGCACTGTGATCATGTATCTTGTGTGAGAAAAATGAATCAACTTCATGACATTATCGTAACTTCTTTCACTGCCACATTTGCCTACTGAAACTGTCCATGAATGGGTTCAATATGGATGCTACACACCAATGACATGACTGGTGGGTGGCAGTAGAGTTGCCAAGGACACAACAGGAGAGGCTGTCCATTCTGCTGTGATAGCCTTTGTTTCCACTGGCAATGCTTCACTTTCAGTCACAATTCATTACTGAGCTGAAGTATATATCACCAGTTTAGCAAGATCATATGTTCAATCATTTAATTAGCAGTTAATACTGCTAATTATGATGTTCCCTCATCCTTAAACAACAGAAACTCCAGAGGCATTTTTAAAATTCCAACATTCCAATAACAAATTATTTACTTTAGAGGGGGAAAGTGAGGAGAAATCAGGGGTTGAAAATTTCTAAAGTAATTCAGCGCACGTGCACACATGCATGCATATTTTCCCCCCAAGTACTCTAGTATACTTTCTTTTAGTACTCTCTCCTGGAGTTAATAATGCTGGCACCCACTTTCTAGTACCCCAAGCACCTTCTCTTAACACACCAGAGCTTTCCTTCAGTTGTTAGCTGAATCTAAAGGTCTCCACAGGCAGTTTCCAACCACACCCAACCAGGGATCTCTTCATTTTCCAGAGATATCTCCCTGTTTGCCTGGGTAGGGAAAATCTCCTCTCCTTAGAAGATCTATCCCCTTTCTTCGGCCTGTTTGGGAGTCTGCACCTTCTACCCAAACCTCCATAAACACTTCACCAGTTTTCTTGCCTGCTCTCTGTTGGGACTCCATCTCCCAAATCTTCACAGACCCACCTCTTTCCAGCTCACACTACCCAATCAGATGCCTTGGAGTGGCCTGCCACTCCAAGGTCTCTGATTCTGTAAGGGATTAACTCTTAACAGTCTCCTGCAGCTCTGTGTGTACAGCGCTTCCAGGCTTTGTAAAACGTGCAGTCCATCATAGCATTTTATGTACCATGTGGTATGTTTGCAAAATTCAAACAAGAATGAAAAGTATACTTTTAAATAATGGTTACAAATAGAATCAAATTAGATATGGAACTCCAGTTGCTACAATAAGACAGAACCACAAGAATGTATCTTTGACATCTGGCAACAAGATGGGGGGGGGGGGTGTTTTAACCACTGTGGTAAAGGAAAGAATGTACTGAAGTTTAGAAATTATCATTCCAGACCTGGATCACTCAGGCTAGCATAATCTCATCAGATCTCAGACGCTAAGGATCAGCTCTGGTTGGTACTTGTATGAGAGACAAGCAAGAAATTTCAGGGTTACTATGCAGAGGTAGGTAATGACAAATTCCCTCTGAATGTCTCTTCCCTTGAAAACCCTATGGGATCACCATAAGTCAGCTGTGACTTGATAGCAAAAAAAAAATCAGTATTGTCAACTGAAAAATTCATCTTTCTAAATATTTTATATTCAATAAAGATGGTCCAGATAAAGCACATGCATAAAACCTAAGCCTCTGGTACCCACAGTAATAGGAATCAGATGTATAAAACATCATTCTCTACCCTGGACAAGCAGCGGAATTTGAATTAGTATTTTCAAAAATATTTTCAAAATCTTTTTGAAACAGTTTCAATAGATATCACTGTACTTGTTGCACTAACAGCTTCAACTATTCTAACCCAGGTTTTGTAGTAGTAATTCAAGCCACGGATTGCAACTCATAATGAATTACTTATCACTACTACAGGCAGATTAGCTACAAGCCTCCAGACAACATATCTTAATTATGATAGTAAGTGTTGGGTGGGGAGTCAATAGCTATGAGCAACTAAACTGAAGCTGCTAAGATTCTGACAAACTACTGTGGAATTTACTCAGTAAAGTAAGCAGGGATGTTTAACAACTTCTGTACTCTTCAGCATTCATTTTAGAGTCAGAGTGTTCAGTGCTGTATAAGTGACCTGTGTTTGAGTTTATTTCAGACAATTCTGTCTACATGTCAGAAACAAAAACAAGCTTTGCAAACAGAGCGATTTTTACCAGGCCATCATAGTGGCCCTGAGCAGAAAGCCTGCCTGTAAGCTACCTGCTACATGACTTCCCTGTCTTATGACTACAGATATTCAGGGCAACCTGACATTTCAGCTGAACTCACCAAGCTGCTTTTTCTACTATAACATGACTTTTCTTTCTTCTTCTTTGTAAATCACTTTAATAACAAGTGCGATCTGTTAGCACTGTGAATGGTTCACCCCAGTTTAAGTTTACCTTGTAGCAGAAGCCAACAGATGAATTTAAAACTATTTTTAACTAATCAAGTGTGAGCAATCTTACTGCAAAAGAGTCATGAGCAAGGAAATCACAGTGGAAGGCTTACCACTACTCTTAAGAAGTGGCAAACCACAAAAGCACTTCATTGGAAAAAATACAAGAACTGTTTATGTCCAGAGTTGCATGCTGCAAAATAGTAAGTGTTGCTCAGGCGACAACTAGGACCAGCCACAGAATTATTCTCTTTGCCCAGACTTCCCTCATTCTACAAAATCCGCAAAAGCAAAACTTCAGCGCCCATTTAAAAAGAAAAGAAGGCAAGAAGCAATGGAAGTCGTGCTTGTGGTCAGAAGAGCCAATCCCCACCCCTTAAAGAACACCCCCTACTATCTTACTCCAATCCACCACCATACGGAACAGGCGACACCGATAAGGTTTCCCCCCTCCCTGCCGCACAGACGCCCCCCTCATTCAGGCAGGCCCACGGGCCGGAATTCTCCCCCTTAAAGGCTTGACTTTCTCCAAGGCAGGCCAGCCGTGCCCCCGCTGCCCCAGAACCACGCCACTCACCCGGCCAGGAAGAAGCACTAGCAGGCAGACGACTGCCAGGCTCAGGCCGCAAAGCCTCCCGCAGTCCGAGCGGCCCAGACCAGCTAGCCGCCCCATCCTCGCGGCCTCGATGGCACCACTTGCTGCTCCTACAGTCTGAGCGGCCCCGCGGCAGCCAAGAAATTGCTCAGCGCCGCAAGGGCAGTCCCTTCGCTGGAGCCGGACGGTGTCGAGAAGCTGCCGGGGACGTCAGAGGAGCCGGCTTCCCCCGTTCCTCGCTAGGCTCGAACCCAACCAACCAGCCCGCCTTGCTTCGCCTCAGCGCTACTCCTCCTCTGCAGAGCAGAGGCAGCCGACAGCCCTTTCCTGGGAGGCGGTGCTAAAGCCGCCCCCTCACGCCACCAGCAGGCGCAGCCCGAGTTTCCTGCTCAAGGGCAACACCTGGCCGCGTCGGAAGCCGCCAAGCGCCTTCTTAACTCGGTCTGCCCAGAAGTCAGAAGGTTTTAGTTCCCGTTCCTATGGCTGAAGCCCAATCAACGGAAACGTATTTGGGGGATTGCTGCGCTCAAAACTAAATACGGAGCCTTGGTGGAAGGAATCCCGCGGGTTTCAGCGGGGCTTATTTCTTAATATACTGCGCGTAGGTTTGCCACCGCAGTTTCCTTATTTCCTTCGCCAGGAGCTCTTCTTTGACGATCACGGCTGGGACAACAGCGCCGCGCTTGGGGAGGGAGGACAAATGCAGCCGTTTTTGTGCACACTCACTAATCATGTGATTTGCTTGAACAAGCGGCACGGCAATGTGTCTGCGTCCTCTTAGTTTTTTTTTTTTAATCATCACAAGACTTCAGTGTGTTTTGTTTCAAACCCTGCCTACATTGTTCATTTTTAAATGTTGTATCAGCGTTTCTTTCAGCCTGATTCAGATGCCTTTATTTTCAATACGCCCTTCGTACAGAAGAATTCCTGTGTTGGGAATTCATGCTGCCCTACTACCAGTACATTATAAATATAAGTCTTGTTGATGTTTGTCGATCTCACGCACAGTTTTGGCTGTTTTTCATAGGAAAGTGACCAAATAGCCCCAAGTGGACATTTAAGTTAAATCAGATATATTCATCACACCTGTCCTAAGCTTTTCAGCCTTTTGGTAGTCCAGATGCAGATATGAGCCCCTTAAATGGACATGTGGGAAAAGTCTCAGGCTCCACCCTAATCCCTGCAATATGGGCTGTGTGTGTAAAGTGCTGACAAGTCACAGTCAACTTATAGTGATCCCTGTTCTGCTTTTCAAGGCAAGAGACTAACAGATGTGGTTTGCCATTGGCCGTCTCTACATAGCAATGCTAGTCTTCCTTGGTGGTCTCCCATCCAAGTAGTAACTGGACCAACCCTGCTTAGTTTCAGAGATCTGACAAGATCAGACTAGCCTGGTCCATGTTGGAACACAATAGCAGCCTCACAGAAAAGAGACTTCCTTCCAGGCGCATCTGTGTTGAAAAGACCTTTATTACAACCATTTCATGAGGGCTTTTCTTCACCAGTTTAAATCTGCATAAGAAAAAAGGAGAACACATTATTAAATTCCGTGAGTGGCAGTTATGTTTAGGTCAGAAGGGCTTGAGTAGGGCAGTTTGGGCAATTTTCCCCAGGCTCCTGCAAAGTAAGGGGACCCTTGCATGCTGTTACTCCCTGCCCTGGCTCTGCCATGTTCCCCACCTGAATTGTTGGTATTTTTCATTTTTTCTTTAAAAGAGGGAACGTGTTAGATGACTGAATCTCAACATATAATTGTAAAATAGTGGGACCATCCCAAACCATGGTAACTATTATACATAGTTGTGGGGGAAACAGAAAAGAAGCTAAGTTGGTTGCCAACTTCAATTTGAGAAGTTCCCAAAGATTTGGGCTCAGTGCCTGAGGATGGTCAAGTCTGGGGAGGAAGCACAGCAGGACTATGATACCATACAAGGATGTTATGCCCTCCCATGCTGCCATTTCCCCCTGGGAATCTCTATAGTCTGGAGACCAGTTGTAATTCTAGAAGAAATCTGGGCCCAACCCTGAAGTTGGTAATCCTGGATTTAAGTGATTATTTAAAACACTGGTGTGCAGGCAGTCTGTAAAAGGTTAAATGTTTTTGGGTTTGTCGGGGGGGGGGGTTGGCTCTTTGGTTAAAAGAGCTATAAAATGCATCCTTGGCAAGATAGAAGGGAGGGGCGTTTACTTGCTAGAATTCTTCCAAGAGTGTGAACATTGAGGTTGGATCCAATCAGTTTTGCCACTAATGAGAAAGGGAGCAGGGGGACTCTTTGGACCACAAAAAAGGCTATGCTAGAAGTCATGGGACATGCATATACAAAAGCCAGGTGGGATGGAAATTGTAATCAAGAGGCGAATTGGCAAGACTGAGTGAAAAAAGCTGGTTTGATCCAACCCAATAACCAGAGAACACTTTGAAAAAGTAAAAAGATACACAGCCAATTCTGATCAAATTTACTTTGCTCCTTTTCAGTCCTCTTAAATAAAGACAACCCAAATTCCATACAATGAAAATACTTGCCCAATTTTCCTTAGGTGCACATAAACACAGAAGTGTCAATGATCTTGGTCTCCTCGTTTTGTTCTTTTATTCCTAACTTCGTAACATAACTGCAGAGACAAAAGGAGGAAAGGCTGCATGTTCCAGGGCAAAGAACAGCTGCCAGCAAGAATTCATGCATGTGGTCTGTGTGCACAATAATTCTCATATATGGACCCTACCCAGAGGTCTTTGTAGGATCAATTACTCCTGCCCCCAGGTCTCATACACTTTCTAGATAGCCCTGGTTTAGGGGTCCCAGCTAAGCAGACCTTGGTAATGGTTTCCAGAGTTAAAGAGATGTACACACTTACAGCTTGCTTTTACACATGCTTTCCTGAGAGTGAGACTTAACTGATTTCAGCCAGTTTTATTCCTAGGTAACTATGTATATCTTTGCGGCCTTAATTGTACATTATCCAAAAAATTATTTCAGTTGATTAGCCCCATTATGCAAGATGAACAAAGGCCATATTTATCTGTTATTTTTCCTGAAGTTGCAGATAAAATGAATGCAGCCTAATATTTGGTTAAACATGGGTGTAAAATTTCTGTGTGCATACTGTTGACGTAAAGTGGCCTGACCTAGTGTTGCAATTGTTAGTACTGGATGAGAGCAGCTTCAAGTCCCCTAGCGCGTATGTAAGTTGACAGTGACTAAACAGCAGAGAGGGAGACCAGAGTCTGTCAATAAATTGTTGCTACAGCAACCAAATTAGTTTTCAGCCTAACTCCAGCCATCTGCTGGAGAACATAGGAATCACTAAAAAGAAAATTATAATTCAGCTTTTAAAAACTATATTTCTTTTACTCTTTGTTTTAAGGTATTAACGTATAATCAGCTCCAAATAAAATGCAATTACAAAAGTAACAAACTACTTATATCAGAGCTCTTGCAGGTATTTGCAAAAAAAATTGCAATTTTTGGAATATACAGGAGTACAAAGCAAGAGTTGCCGTTAAATTCAGCATTGTTAGAGGTTCTTATGATGACTAATAACTTGGCGTATGTGAAAATGTGTTTGTTTGTATACATTTAATTATTGAAAAGACTGCAAGAAAGATTGTAGCCATTTCTCGAGAACATCTTCTTGGTTGAATATCTATTTCAACTGTTATTTCTCTATTACTAAGTAATCCCATATCTTTTCTCTCCATTTTTGTATTGATAGGTATTTTTTATGCTACAACCTGTATTTTTGCAGTGGTCTGAAGAGAACATAGCAATTCCAGTCTGATGGGAAGAATCTACTTCTGTCCCTTGTTGTGAATTGTTCTTGGATCTTTGGTATTTTGTTATCAGTTATAATTTCTCCCCAGATTTCTTTTCTTATCTGTTCCTTTGTCTTGTTGCCAAGTTTTCATATATTCCAACTTCTCTTTTCACCAAACAGGTAGTAGTACGAGTTAGAGAAAAGAAAGAGCTCCTTTGAAATATTGACCAGTTAACAACTGTAATTGGTCTTGGCTAAGATATTAAATACTGATAACAAGTTCTAAATCCTAGGTCATTGCTCAAGCCAAGGAGCAAGGAAGTATGAACTTCTTAATAAATTCTAAATTCAACATTAGTCTTTGAAGTTCCTCTGTTGGAGAATTGTGTCCCTTAGATCAGAGTGGCCATAGATTAAAATATTCTATATTCCACAAAAGGGTTCCATATATTACAATTGTTAAAAATTGTGTCCATTTATTGTTTTACATATGGATTTATGCTTGCTCAATGTTGAAAGCAAAAAGGCACTGTCACATGATGCTGTATATCACACTGGGAGATGAACATAACGAGCAAATCAAAAATTGTGTATATCTGGCCATTCTGGGTTGTGGCTCGCACCTTATGGAATGGCCTGCCTGATGAGGGTAGGAGGGCTCTAGGGTTGCCAGGCCCCCCGGGGCCCAAACCAGGGAACAGGGGCATGTGGGGGAGGGAATGCACAGGAGAAACCTATCATTCTCACATGCTTTGCACACGCACTCTCTGGAGCCTTTGTTGTCGCACCAGGAATGACATCATTCCTGGTGCAACAACGAAGGCTCCGCAGTGTGCTCTGGAGCTCCCATTCCCTGCACCTTCCCCCCTCCCCCACCCACTGGCAAAGTAAAAAGCGGCAGGGCATAGTATGAGCAGTCGACCCCAGCCTCCGTCATTTTAAGAGCTCCTTGTGATATGAAAATCACAAGCCCCTTAAATCTGATGTGCCTTAATTCACATTAGAGTCCCAGCCAGCTGAGCAAAGTGTTTCAGAGTCCCACCTGGGAGAGTGAGTCATGCATGGAATGTAAATTCAAACGCGGAGGACTGGGCATGATTGACTCCTGCCCTTCCAAGCTGCGGAATGTGCAGTCTGGACAATAAGGGTATTCATGAGTCACTGCCCAAACATTGCAATCTCCCCTCTTTTCCGTGATTTTAATCCTATCCTATGATCGAGTGCCATCAATCAGCTCTAATAAGTTTGTAACTCCTGCCTGGGAACATCTAATCAAGAATCTAGCTAAGCTCCAGGAACATTATTTAGCTTTTTTTTTTGTGAAACACCAGGAGCACCCAATCTGATTTCTTTGTCCCATCCCAGTAGCACCAATCAAAGGTACTCAAATCTTTGTCATTCCCAGGAGATGACCTTTAAGATCTTTGTCCTAACACTTGAGGGAGCTGTCCAGCCTCAGGACATAATTTGCCATATAAGAACTTGGGCTTTGCCCCATTCAAATCGTACATGCTTATTGGGACTCAAGTATAATATCCTCAGAGTCTCTCTCTCTCTCAGCCCTCCTCCCTGGCCAAAGATGCAGGACATTTGAAGCCCTCTTCCTCCGTGGACTACCTCCCTTCATGGATAGGTAATAATCTCCTGAAAATCCCTCAAATCTATTCCACTTTCATCACTGCTTTTTCTAGGAATCTTGTATGCTTGTGAGTTACTTGTGTGTGTGTGTTTCCTTTTAAATAAAAATTACTCTTTGACTTTGAAGAACACTCGTCTTGTTAGTTTCCTTGGAGAGGGGACCCATAAAAATTGGCGGAGGATCCCGCTTTGTTACCCCTCACACACAGCCTGCTCCTTGCTGCTAATTCCCCTCCCTTACTCACAGGGAGTCCCATTCAGGTAACAGCAGGGCCTGGGAGCAGGAAATCCCCTGCCTTAACTAGGGGACCTAGCTTTCCACAAACTATGCAAAACAACTATTCAACAGGGCTTTTTACCCAGGTGGGAGGGCTATACTGTAAGGAAATGGTTCAAAGAGATGTGGTAAAGGGATAGGGACTAGGAGTGTGCACCAACAAAATTTCCTTTTCAGTGCCTGTTTCAGGGATGTCCAGAATAATTCCATTCCATTCCTGGCTTGTTCCAGGTCAGCTGGTGCCAGCTCCCAACTGATTCATTTTGTTTTTTTCGTTTTCATGAGTTTTGGCCCACTGCATGTGTGTTGGCTGCACATGTGCAAACACACAGTTTTTTTCAAGGAGGGGGTGGGGAAATGAGGCTCTGGGGCTTCTGTTTTTGCACACAACTGCACCAAAATCGCAGAGCACAATCCTCCTTCTAAACCATCGAACCACTGAGTTTAAGAGTAGGGTTTTGTGTTTATGAACTCCAAGGAATGCTTAGGGAAGGCACACATCAAAGCGAGTGTTGAGCTCCACATGCATGCACACACTGTTCTTTTCTGGGGGGTGGATTGGGAAAATGAGACTCTATTCATGCTTAACCAAAAACCATATCATTCATCATCATCAAAACCCTTCAATCCATTGAGTTTCTCCTCAAGCACATGAAAATGCACACAACAATGGACCCCAAAGAAGGCAAGAGCTGGCAAGTGCACACAATAGCTGGAAACTTACTGTTAAAGCAGTGCCAACATGACACATCAGCACAACACACAAGCAGAAATGCTCAGGGCACCACAATGCCCTTGCACCACAGAAATTGCCAACCAGCACAGTGCAGCAAAATAAAAAAAATGCTTCTTTATGATAGTGAGAAGCACAATAAATTACTACCTTTGAGTTCTGTTATACCACGTTTCTCTGTGCCTTGTAGTTTTGTTTCCACAATGAGGGGCAAATCTTCCTCACCTTAATCTGCTTTGCAGTAGCCTAGGTCTCCCTGTTTAAAACAGCTGGATGTTGGCCTGTCCTTGCACTGTGTATAAAAGACCACAGAAAAGGAGAGCAAGATGTTGGTTTTGCCTTCATGGGAAAGAAAGTAAAGGAAGGAGGTGTTAGCAGTCAGACTTGCCCTCACAATATTACAAAGGCTTATGACTATAGCTATGCCATAAGCCCTTTCTCTGACTATGTTTCAGACACAAAATGCTGCCCAAGCAGGCAGAAATATGGAATCCAGATCTCAGCTGGGAGACGGACTGTTAGCATGTGAGATGACTGGTGTGACCAGCTCAGCTCTCCATGCCCCACAGATGTGCTGCCCCTGGCACCACAAGCACGTGCGCAAAGCATGTGTGTGTGCTCCCGGGACCGTGCAATGATGTCACTTCTGGGAAGTTACATCATTGTGCAGGGCGTGGTCTCTCCCCAGGAGCGCTTCTGTGATTTGGGCCCATTCACCTCCCCACTTCTTACCTGACAGCAATGTTCCCTCTAAGTGGTGAAGTGTTGTGAGCCAGAAATCTACTTTGTAAGCAGCAACTTACAAAGTAAGTTACTATTTATAGTCAGCCTTCTCACTGAGACTCAAGGCACATTTCACAGTGTATGTTAGTACAATCAACAAAATGGGGCATTCAATAAACAATACAATAGGGAATGGGATGCAGAAATTTGAAAACAACCAGAAGTTGGATACAGTGCTGAAAGTGTTAAGAAACAAGAACCAAACTTCCTTAACGTTTATACCAGCATAATAATGTGGGGCAGACTTGATGGGAGGGAATACAGCTTGAATTTCAGGAGATGGAAGCAGACACCCTCAACCTCTACCTTCTCCAGGTGCCAGCTTCCAAATCTTCAGGAATTTCCCTATCTGGTGCTGGTAACTACAGACAAAGGTGAAGCATGTAAGCCAGCCGAGGCCAGGGTGCACCATGTAGCCACCTGCCTGCCCATGCTTGGCCACCTGCCCACCACCGCCACCTACTCTGGCTCCCGTAGCCACAGCAGAGAGAACGTGTGGGTTCCCAGGCACCCACTGCTACCACCTCCAGCTCCTGGCACTGGGACAGAGAGGCTGCTCAGTGGACCCAGTGGAGAGGCTGCGTGAGCACCCGCCCGCCTGCCACCACCTCAAGCTCCCAGTGCTGGGACAAAGAGGCTGCTCGGTGGGCCTGGCAGAGAGGTGGCACAGGTGCCCACCCGCCGCCACCTCCTCCTCCAGCTCCCAGCACCAGGACAGAGTGGCTGCTTGGCAGGCCCAGTGGAGAGGCCATGTGGTCATCCACCCACCGCCACTGCCTCCTCCAGCTCCTAGCACTGAGAAGTCTCAGAACTGCGTTCCCCCACGTTCCAGCAGGAAAAAAGCCCTGCTTAGGCAACTTAAAGCCCCATGGTGCAGAATGGTAAGCTGCAGTACTGCAGCCCAAGTTCTGCTCATGACCTGAGTTCGATCCCGGCGGAAGCTGGTTTCAGGTAGCCGGCTCAAGGTTGACTCAGCCTTCCATCCTTCTGAGGTCGGTAAAATGAGTACCCAGTTTCCTGGGGGTAAAGTGTAGATGACTGGGGAAGGCAATGGCAAACCACCCCGTAAAAATTCTGCCAAGAAAACGTCATGGTCGACGTCCCCCCATGGGTCAGTAATGACTCTGTGCTTGCACAGGGGACTACCTTTACCTAGGTGACTTAGGGAGCTAATAGCCTCATCCACCCAGACTTCACAGATCGTCAATTGATAACTTTAGTTCTGCTTGGGAAGACCTTATCAAACCTCTCTAGTTTTTTTAAAAAACATTTTTATTGATAATACTTATTCTCCATACAATGATTAAATAGAATTTGTACAATGTAAAATACAACTAACAAATTACAAAATTCCAAACTTTTAAAATTCCCAGTTTCAAAATTACAACATTCCAAAAATTTCAAACTGTCAGACTTTCATAATTACAAAATTTCTGAGTTGATAACTAGTACATAACTATGAAAAAGTTTGCAAAGTGATGAAATACAGAAATTTACAAATATTTTAAACATATTCTAAAACCTGAAAGAACTTTAGACCTGGATGAGAACTGTTACTTTCTAGATACTCAAAAAATGGAAACCACTTCTCCACAAAATTTGTACTATATGGAAAATGCTCTGCCTGATAAATCTTATCAGCCAATTTTTCAGAGATAAAATGATCCCAAATTTTTGTGAGCCAATTTTCAATTGTCGGGACTTGCTTAGACTTCCATAAGGTTGCAATGGCACTCTTTGCAGCAACCAATAGGGTTGCTATAAGGTCCCTGCGTATCAAAGGAATGTGGACCGGGTTTGTTTCCCATTGATCAAGGAAAATGATTTCTGGTGTCAATGGAATGGAATAGCCTGTCATTATTTAGATTTCTTTAAGAACTTTCTTCCAAAATTCCTCTAAGAATCGGCATTTCCACCAACAGTGAGAGAAATTACCTTCCTCACCACATGCCTTCCAGCATTGGGGCGAGACCGATGATGAGATTTGGGACAGCATTTTAGGGGTCAAATACCACCTGTTGACTATCTTATATGTCTGTGATGGGCAGCCCAATCCTAAGAGGGGCGGGGAAAGTGAATAGGAACCGAACTAAGGCTTGCGACGGCGTATCTGGGCTTTACGCCCACGTAAGTCGCCCTCCGCCCGCGCTGGGACGCGGCGCTGGCCCGCCGGCGGGCTGGCACCAACGCAAGCCTCAGGCGCCCGGGCGGCGGCGGAGGAGTGGCGTAGAGCCCTGCGCCGGCGTGGGGGGGCGTGGGGGGAGGGTGGGGCCAGAGTTAGTCCGCTCCCTAAGCCCCTCCAGAAGCGGGAACGCCCACAGCGGCGCAAAAAAGCTACGCCACGGAAAAAGAAGGCGTAGCCCATAGGCACCCATGGAACGGCAAAAAATCGACCCTCTCTCTGAGCGCCCCGCCCCGCCCCCATGGCCCGAAGGAGCATAGGATGAGAACCATCCCGGGGACCAATCAGCATGTGCGCCCGGCATGGACGAGCCCCCCTCTCTGCACCCAATCATCTGCGAACGTGCCCTACAAAACATCCGGCCAGCGCCGCCCAAACCCCAGGTAAGTGTGCACTTGGCCGGAGGCTCTGCCCCTCTGTCCATGTGCTGCGTGGCATTGCCCCTTTCAACACCGAAGGGGGGTGAGGGCATTCACGGTGGCAGGCACAGAATGCACTCGGGGGACTTTGCGAAAAAGTGGAGGAACTTCCCGTAAAAGGGAAGAAGTGCAAATGTCTGCCTAACTCCCTTTCTACCCTGACAGAAAGAATGACTCAACATCTAACTGGACTCATGCAAGCTCGTTGCTTCTAACTAAGCACAAACAAATTAACCCTTCCGAGACAGAAGGGAATGACACTTGGCAAATTAACTGCAGCCTCTCCTGTTTCCTTGCAGTTGCCCTGACTCTGGCACTCCCGCCTGGTGATGACCGACAGAGCGCTGACAGGTGAGGAGGAGGTAGGGGAGGGGGGGCTGTTCCGCAGATTAGTGCAAACCGCCCATTCACCTGAACCCACCCGCTCACTTGCTGCTTTGGGTGAGGCCTAGCAGGGGTGGGGGGCAACCATGGCCGCCCCGGCCGCCTCAGAGGCAGGCGCCCCGAAAACCATATGCGACCAGGTGTTTGTTATGACCAGCTCATTCCCTCCCTTAAAGGTAAAGGCTTGCCAAGGCCGAGCGGATCCTCGCCAGACCGTCATGCATCAGCTGGTCACTGCTGGCCTCGACTATGTGCATCCTCCTGGATGGCAGAGTGTGGGGCTTGCCTCGCCAGTGGAACGAGGCAAAGCCCACATGTGTCTTTTTCTCCCGCAGGCACGTCCAGGGTAGGGCTGTTCCCCCGCGTCCCGCCCTCCCCAAACGTCTCTGACGGAGGGTTGGCTGCAGCCCAGGAAGCACTTTCGCGCCGCGGCCTGCATCCCAGCCCCGCCCCGCCGAGCGGGAAGGAGGGCTGTGAAGAATTCCCCAGCTCCCTTGCTAGCCTAAAAACAAGCCCACTTGTTCCAGTGCAATAAAACGAGTTGTCAAACAACTGCCTTCTGTTTCTGCGAGTCTGACTTCGTCCTCTGCTCCTCCCCCAACACTCCTGTCACATATCTCCACCTCCACATCGCCACAAAAGTGTCTGACAGACCCCGTTCTGCCTCCCCACCCCCCCTCCCCTCACAGTAACGTCAGGTAGAGGGTTGGGGCAGGGCAAGTCAGCGAGGAGGGGGGAGCCATCGAGGGCGATCAATCCCTGGTAGGGCGAGCAGCTGGCACCTGATAATAATCCAGGGAGAGGGTTGCCAGGGGTGCTGCTGCAGGGGGGCAGGAGATGGCATGGGAAACGGTCCGCTCTCCCAAACCCTAGCCCCATCAGCAAAGAAACTAGGGTAGAGGCAGGCGGATGCCATATTCCGGGCAGGAGGTTCCACGCGCCGGAGGAGGGAGCGGCTAGAGGTGCATGCCGCATGGGAGGAGGTGAACAACCGCGGGCGGGAGTTCATGGCCGCGGTACTGGAGGTGGGAGAGGGGCTCCACGCCTCTCAAGCCCATGCCGAAGCCCTGCTCGGGCGGCTCGTCACCATCCTGGACCCCGCCCGCTGCAGCAGCTCCACCTGCCCCAGAGGCGCCCCTCCCTCGGGCCCAGTTGCATGCAAGAGGCCGGGCCCGTGGACGGCCAAGGGGGTCTGGCCGCTGGCCTCGCCGGTGAGCCCCGCTGCCACGTTCCGGGGGGTGGGGTGTTCTGCTGGACAAGCGGGGCCGCAGACAAGGGTGTTATACAGCTGCTGGAGACAAGGGGGAAGGGTCCTGGGGGGGCGGGGGCAGCGAAGTGGGGCTTGGCCGCGTGACCTGGTTGCCGCAGCCGGGAAGGCTGGGTGGAGAGGCAGCTGCTTCTGACCATGCACTCGCACAGGCGTTGGACGGCACAGGGGGCTAGCGGGGAGGGGGCTGGCGAGGCAGCGCCCGGGCCGTCGACGGGCCCCTGGCTGCCTGTCCTTCCAAATGGGCTCTGCCCAGCCCTTGACACCCTGCCTCTCCTACACGCCTCCCCTTCCTCAAGTCTGCTGGGGGAGGTGGGATGGTATAATAATAAAGAATGATTTCTGTGCAACGGGTGTCTGTGGTCTTTGCCTTGGGATGGGGACGGGGGCGGGCCCGCTGTGTCTGCCTCTTGGTGGCAGCCTCAGGCCAACCCTCCCCTTTGGCGCGACTTGGTGGCTGTTCCCTACTCCCGGGACTGGCTGCTGCCCTGGATTCCTCATGGCAGGGCGCCTGGCAGTCCCATGCCAACCTCTCTGGACGCGGCTGCCACGGACTTGGCGCTGCATTGGGCAAACGAGGGAGAGGCTCCTCAGACCACGCCCACCCCTCTCCTTCCCGACTGCGAGCCCTGCCCAACGCACGAGCCAGGGCGATCTGCCGGCATGGGCGCAATTTGCCTGCTGCTCTAAGGCCTGGCCGGGATCGCGTGCTGCCCATTGGCTGCGCCTATCCTGGCCCCTCCTCCTGCCGCTTATCAGGAACAGCGCCCTTTGGCTGCGCCCGGCGGCGGCCGTGCATCAGACCCACCCACAACACTTTCTGGTTCTACCAATTTGCATCTCTGCGCTGCTGCTGGCGCCGCTGTGGCCACACTTTGCTGGCACAGGATCCGGCCCGGTGCTGCCGCCACACCGCGTGTGCAGCTGCACCGGCGTTGGGGCCGGCCATAGGATTGCACAGTTAGTTACCACTGTTTTAAAATTAAATATTTTTGAGGAGCATATCTGCTTCCACTTTTCTGTTGTTTGAGGTATTTGACAATCTTGAAACCATTTAGCTTGATATTTTAGTGCTGTGACCTTTTGGTTAGAGAGTAGGATATTATATAGTTTGGAAATAAGACCTTTGCCAGAAAACGTTGGAGAGTCTAGCAGACATTCTGTTTTAGACAGTCTGTTTTAGGGGTATTCACTATTTTTTGAAGTTAATTTGATCAGCTAGACTTTTCAATTGAAGATTGAAGAAACCAATGAAACCAATGGCTTCTTTGTTTTGCTATATTTTCCATATCTACTTTCTGTAACAGTCCCTTTGGAGAGGTTACATCCACTATTCTTGTGAGGGTGATGTTCCTCCAAAATGCACTAAAGGTTTTGTCGTATCCTGATGGGAGCCACTGTTGCAAAGTAAAAGAGGAGTATCTAGATATTTCTGGCAATATTTTCCTCCTGATATTATCCCAATCTTTCAATATCGAGTGTAGGAAGATGTTGTTACAAATGAATTTAGGACGGTCGTTTGCTTTGTTCCAAAATACATCATGTATTGTATTTTGCTCAAGGAGAGGTTGGAGGTAGCTGCCCAGTTTGAGGTGCCTGTATGTTTTAACAGTTGGAGGACATTGACTAATCATGCTGCAGTTTGGTACAAAGTAATATCCGGGTAGTTAAAGCCGCCATTTGTAATTCTGATTGATAGGATGTTAAAGGCAATTCTGGTGCTTCTATTTTGCCACAAAAATTTATTTAATATCCCTTGCCATTTGATCATTTGCTGGTGTGGGATTATAATTGGAATGGCTCTGAAAAGGTACACTAGTTTTGGGAGAATAAATGATTTAATCAGGTGGAACCTATCATACCATGAGAATCCCATCTTATTCCAATCAGCAATTTTTATCTCTATATTCTTCTTTATCTTAGTGTGATTTTGTTTGATAAGATTATCAAGATCAGTTGGGATAATGATTCCCAGATATTTGTTTAGCTGCAATCTGATATTTAAATTTCATAGTAATTTGTTTCCCTATATTATCATTTATATTGATTGGAAGGATGTGAGAACCTCTCTAGTTCATTGTCCCACCCTGGAGATGGTTTGCCAGCTTCTCGATGCTTTGTCCTACCCTGGGAACAACCATTAAGTCTTTGTTGTGGGTCAGAAGATGCAAGCTTGCCCCTGCGTATGTTCCACAATATAATTGGACTGCCCTTCTGCCATAGCTGTGTGCATACTGTCGGATCGAGCATCCACACTCAAACTCCCATTCAAGCTCTTCTGCCTTGACGTGCTGGTCGCTCATTGCTCTCCCAGTTACCCTCTTCTGGATGTTAAATATCACCCAATCCTTCAAACTCTATCCAATTTTCATCTCCGCTCTCTAGTTAGCTCTGAGTATGCATTGTGTGTTTGCATGCTGTTTATCTTTGTTATTTTCAATTTAAAAACCCCTTTTTGATTGTAACCTCTGTTTGATCATTAAAAGAGTTCTCTAATTGGAACAATCCTCATATACACAGGTGGAGATGCCGAAGTTATCCCCCCTCAATGCATTTCCTTGCACACTAATTCCCCCAGCTCACAAGGAGACCTTCCTATTGGGTATTAGACGTCCCTCTTCCCCCCTTGTTTTTTACTAGTTAAAGAGAGAAACAGGCAGGTTGCTGTCTGCAAATCTCCCTTTCCAATTAAAATTATTAGCCCAGAGTTGAATGAAAACAAAGAATAAACATTGGTGAACATTGATTAAGAGAATCCCATTGCTGTGCCAGAAAATAAAAAATTTGACCAGATCAGTCCTTCCATGTGGAACACTGATCTGGAAAGATTTGGGTGTGCTTGTGTGTGCAAGTGTGCAATGCACATCCCTGCTAATTCTCATCATTTAATCCTGAGAGAGAAGCCCAAAAGCCTCCCAGGAGACTTTCTGAGCAAGATGAAATTCCTCCTGGTGCTTCTCAATCTGCTATCTTTGGAAGTCACAGTGAGTGGCCTTGGCAGCATGGCACCAAAGTGAAGGAAAGCAGCAGCAGCAGGACACAGAATGGGCATGAAGCAGCTCCACATGCCTGCGAGGGCCCTCATCAGTATGGCTCTTCCTTAATAATTTCTCTTTCGGTGCATTTTTTACCCTAATCTGCATAACATGAGCCTTTGCAGCAGCTAGGGGCTCGGAGGCTGCAGGAGACCCCTTCCTCCTCTATTCCATGTGTGCACACCCATGTGGATGTTGCTGGGCTGGACTTCCCTTGCGTTGTGTGTAAAAATGCACAGAAAGAGATGGCGATGTTGATGGCAAAATGCTGTGGGCTGCTCCCCTCCCTGTTGCAAAGCAAACCTTTAATCCCTGAGCGACTCCATGCCAATGCCATTGCCCAAGAAGCACTGAAGAAAAACTGCACTCATGCACACCGTGTACATCCCCTTCCCACCAACGGAGTTAATGCTAAGGGCTCGGTCTCTCCCTTTGGAGCCAATTGGTTGCAAGAGGAGTACAGATAGACTTGCCATTCAGGAAAACAAGATGCTGCCAGACAGCGGGGCCCTCCCCACTGCGTGGCCTGTCTGTGCAGCCTCTGTGTTCCAAGAACAAAAATGAAACACACAAACTTTTCAGCCGAGAGGAGGGAAGAGTCTGGTTTTGTTGATCCGCCACTTTGCTTCATTGTGTAGGTACTGTACTCCCAATAACATCATTGAGAAGCCTTCCAGTTCCTGTCCAAGGAATGGGAACCAATACAGTTGTAACACAGTGCTTCACTGTAGACAATCAAGTATGCCATATGCTCAGAGTGGTTGCTGGAGAATGTGGATATGTGTAATAATCAATGGGTTTTCAATATGAGGTGGTGTTTATGTGTCCACGATTACTAACTTGTAGTGTTTAAGTTGTTATACATTCTTGTGAAGGGACTCTGGTTAATGAGGCTTTTCTGCCATATTTTCAGTCTTTGAATTTGTTTGATATAAGTCAGATTTTAGTTTTCTTCCTGAAAACACTGGAAAAGTTTGTTTTTGTTACTGTTTTTGGCTAAAACAATAGGTCTTAAGTTTGACTCTCTTATAGTAATTTTTATTAATGTACATCTGAAACCAGCAAAATTGAACACTTCTTCTAATACCCAGTGATTTCAAATGGGTAAGTTAAGCTCATACATGCATCCTTTCCACTGAAAACAATAGAAGTAACAAATGCTAAACTTTGGCTGGATCGTAATTATATAGTTTTACACATCAGCCAACTAGTTTAGGCTGGCTAGCCACAGTGGATGCATCATAATGAAGAGAAGGGGAAAAATACATTTTAAAAGGAACAAGTCTTCACAATGACATTGTTCTTTACGACTGATCATTGTAGAGCTGCTCCACAAGGCCTTTTGTTCCCTTTCAACTGCATAATTTTGCATCACAGAAGAAACAATTGTTCATATTCCTATGCGTGGACTGAGTCAGTATTTTGCGTCCCTTGCATAATCTTGTGACTTTCGACCAGTTGTCATCTCCCTATCAAAATAAGATCAACAACGTCAGAACAAAATTGTTCCGAAGTGAGGGAAGAACTATAAAAAGGGTGGTGAGGTTGTTCAACAAATAGGCCAAGGACATTAGAAGTGATTCAGCAAACACATGGCCTGAAGAAAATCCTTTAAAATTTCGCCAGAGTTAAACACATGGATAGTGATGTGTATGAACTGTTCCATTGTTTAAGAGGGGGCGCTAATTATCAGGTCTTCCAAGGTCTCCCAAAGACAGCCAGCAGTGCTCCACTTCATTCCAAAAAAATGACTGAATCATTGTCAAGATTAGGTAGTGATAGCCTTAGTAAGTCAAAAAAGCTGACCTGATAAGTACTCAATAGTCTTCGTCATTTCATTTAAACTGGTAGCATATTGGTATCTAGGAATGCAGAATTTGCATTTGTAGCCAAGGATGGGGGAGACTGGTGTGTAAAAAACAAACAAAAAATTGGAGATCAGGAACATTTATAGGAATTATGCCTGGACTGTTCATGATGTACAACTTTCAGCATAGAAAACTACAAAGGTCCTTCCTCATTTTTTCACAACCGTTTTCAGTCACCATTTGCTGTCTCTGTTATTCTAAAAAAACTTAATTGGAGATTACCTGTGCTAATTTTTCAGGCTGTTGCTATGAGTGGAGCTACTCACTGATGCACATTTTAAAAACTCTCCAGTTACCTCATTTTGTTATTCATGAAAATTTAGTACCTCTGATTTCTCAGTCCAGAAGCCAAAACCTTACCCCCTCAGGTGATTAAAGTTTTAGAACCCAGTAGTGTTGAGATAATATACTGAAAAGCAAATTACTGTATTATTCATGTTCAAATTGCACATTATCAGTAAATGATTCAACAAAAATTTAATATAAAGAAGCAAAACAAACTCAGTAATATATAAATTTTAATGATTGCACAAGAAAGCAACATGAGATGTAGTGTTTCAGGAATCAACATAGTACATATGGAGCTTTCTTGCAAATACACAGTACTATGCAGAACTAAGAGACACAATTTAAACTGGAAAATACTCTCCAGCAAATGCAGAACTGTTGCAAAGGAGGCCACCTGAAGCTGTTTCCTTCCATGCACAGAGTCACGTGTCACCAACATATATTTATAGTCTTTGCCTACCTTGTTCTGAACAAAGTGTAACTGATGCTCTAACATGACAGGATCAAAAGCATTCCACCCAATTATTTTGGAGGTATTCTTTCTTTCACTGACCTTTTTTTTAAAGTTCTGTTTCTATATCAGTTTTTACTGTGAAGAAGCCTCTCAAAGAAAATAAGGCTATGGAATGTGACTTTGTAAGCAGAGCTGATCTATGTATTTAAAGAACATCAGCTACAATATGAATCAATTCTGTGTAATTCAAAAGCCAAGTAAAAAAAAAACCACACTTGGGAATTTCTTCATTTAATTCAAGTATTATAGGCCTGCTGCTCTAACTGAATTATTTGCATATAGCATGCTGTAATTCTAAATGCTTTCATAAAAAGAATATATTCTCAGATTTTAAAGTATCAGTCACTACCTTGCATAACAGCCTTAAGACTTACTGCAATGTTTAATTACTTAACACTGGAAAAAACACACATTATACCTTTAAAAAAACCTAAAATAACACCTTTCCAGCAACAGGCACAGATGTTAAGCACAATTGTTTTAGATCACACCCACTTACATTAGTTTAGTCAGGAAAAAGTGTAACATGTAAGATTTATATGCAAGTTGTGAGTGCCTTTCTTGCCACTTGTATACACCAGAGTAAACTTCTCCGTGTCACCTTTCCCAGCTTTGCATCCATAGGAGAAGAAAAATTAATTTCCATGCTAAAATACTTACTGGATGGAATAGTCCTATTAATGTAGCCATCATTGCCCTATATAGGCTTACATTTAAATATATTAAAATTAAAGACTTATTAAATGAAAAATGACAATTTTGAGGCAAATTGCTGTATGTAGATGACATTGTCATGTAGTTTTGAAAGGTATATATTGGGATGACTGTGTACAGGTTGGATACTGTGGGTTCTGCTCTACTTGCTGAATACATCTTTTTCATCACTTCACCTTCTGCAGGCTTTGCACCACTCAAAAACCCACTCCTAATGCTCAGACAATCCTCAGCAGCAGTGTGATAGACAGCACAGGGGTGCTACAACTCAAGTTGAAAATCTGTAGCAATCATACGCAATGGCAGTTGTTCCTCTTTGGATCCTATGTATTTTTTTAGCTGCTGAATTTTTAGATGTAAGAGGAAAGGTAAAATGACAGAAAGGCAGTGGAGTTTAATTTGGTTGATAGTAAAATGCATTTAGCATGGTCTGTTGACATGGCATCTTGTATTTGACCCCCCCCCCCCCAGGAATTGCACAAACCAAACAGGATAGGTTGTGGCTGTGTCTGGATAGATGATGGCCGTCTCCAAGGAAGCTTGATATGCAGGAACAAATCATAGTACTATTATTTGGTAACTGTAGCTCTTTCTTTTGTACCAATACTAACTGGAGAAAATATCACAATTGGATTTGTCCAGCAACCCAACCCCCAAAATTCCACAGCAGGTGAATTAGAAGGCAAGAGATTCAACACCAGACTTTGCTCCTTAACGTAGCTACTTCTGAAGGAACAGGAATCAGATTTTGAGATGATACCCAGAAAGCAGCCGCAGGGAATCGTCAGACCGCCCTGAGCCTGTCTGACAGAGAGGGCGGTCTAGAAGTGTAATAAAAAAAATCCTAAATCTAGTTTCCATTTCAACTATTCAATGCTCCCTTTCGCAGGGTTCTAGCTGCAGTTCATATTGTAAGACATATTATAATATTCATATTATGGCATGCTATCCAATCTATTTCCTTACAGCCATTAATAAAGAATTTTATACTAAATTGCCTTCTAATACATCACAGAGTAGATTACTGTACTTTGTTGGAAAGTGCAGAATATAAACATTTTTAATTTCACTGACCTCAACAACCTTGATGTAACTGTTTAGAATGATGCCGCAGGTCAATTAAATAAATGACTTTTAAAAATAATTTAAGTCCTTGTATCCTAATCAAGGCTGAGAAGTTGTCTTTCCTCAGCAAAAGTACGCACCAGCTGCCATGCATACAAAGTTTCACGACTCCCCCTTGTTGTATAAAACATGAGCCTATCAAAAAGCCATCACAAACAAAACATTAAATATATGAAACTGCAGCATTATAATCCACTCAAGCAGGGTTTTTTTAATCTCATGCTAACTGGGAAAAAACCTGATGACATACATTTCAAAAACAAGTCAACAAATTTCTGTTGTCAAAAGTACATATTTTTGTCATTTTTAGAGCCCTATTTCTTCTCTTATATAGTAGGACATTCATTTTGTAATTTCTGTATTATGACCCTTGAAGACAACAGTGTGCATCAAAACGAATCACACTTTTCAACACTAAATAAAGTGACTACTAAGGTAACAAAGCAACACAGCTGGCAAAAAAAAGGGAAAGGGGATTTTATTTCCCTGGGTACTGAAAATTTTTCTTTTATATGCAACACAACACATCAGAATTAGGCAGCATACATTTTATGTTTACATACGGAGTTATAAAATCACAAGTGACTTGCATAACTAGTCTGAGATGGCTGTGACAAAGTTATACACACACATAAACACACAGAGCAGTCCAAACTGATAAGAGTTATCTCATCAGTCATGGCTATTCAGCTGGGGAAGTGTCTGCTATATTCTTTGTGGTGCAAATCAACATCAAATCAGCCCTAACTGTGTATGAAAAAGAGGCTGCAGCAAAATGATCAGCCATAGGTAAAGATGTTTTTAGCACCATTTATTCATGTGGCACCATTTATTCATGTGAGCATTCCAACTTAATTGGTGTTGTGATTGTTTGGAAAGGCATCTAACCAGTTATTCCGAACTCTTAGGTTCTGCATCAGGGCCACTATACAGTAGGGAAGTGTTAATAACTATTCATTATGCAGTGGGTGTTCATGACACCTGTAAGTTGGGCACTGCAGGCTAATACATTACATTATTTAAGAGCATTATTTAAGAGCAATACTAGGTTTATTTGGTAACCACCTGCAGCACTTCTGACTTGCTCAGCAATTTGTTTACTATTAGATTACTATTAGAATATGTAAAGACTATGTCTTCCCAGTGGTAAACCCCAATAGAATGGAAAACTGTCCTTATACCCACAGCTGACTGAGGCAAACTGTGGGATATGGACACATAATAAACTATAACGAATAACCAGTTTTTTCTGTTGATGGTTATATATGGAGGATTGCAAAGTTTTATATGATAAGTGAACAATTACTGAAGACATATAATTAACATTTCTTCAGAGAAGATCTCCAAAACCAATTACAGGGCCTAGGGGAAAAATCATCCAGTCCTTCATATGTCCATTACAAATTTCAATACTAACAGTACCATCTTAAGCAGAGTTACAGTCCAAGGCCCACTGATGCTACTGTTAGTGAGCAATACTGAGCAGGTTTATTTAGAATAACATTATTATTCAATCGTGCTTACTCCTAGAAAAATGTTCTTGCAGTCGCACTGTCCCATCATAGTTTATGCTGTACCAGAAAAAGTAAGTGACAGGCCTGCATTATCTTGGCTGTATCTGTATCCATTACTACTCTTTCCCACCCTCTGTAAATGTAGGTGGTGGCATCCTGGAAGAAAAGGTACACAGTCATGTAGAATGCTGAAATCCAGGTCTTTCTATTCCATGTGCAAAACTAGCTAGAAGGGCAGAAATGCAGGATATCAACAGGGTATACATCCAATTTCAGAAAGTGTAAGAGGAATAAAATGTTCTACAGAAGTACTGTGTATGAAAATAGCAATAGAAGTAATTTAATACTGAAATACAGTATCACCCCTTCTGGCCAAAACAATAAAGACATCAGAGAGGCACCGAAAAGAGGAAGTGTTGTAATAAGGAGCAACATTAACAACCCACATATACAACTCCAAACTCCTCTGGGATCCATGATAATTGTGCATGACATGCTAGTACTGACTACTAAGTAAGGCCCAATCATACATGCTCTTAGTGTTGTAAAATATAATTACAGTTCTGTGTGAAATAATCCTAGCAGACAGAGCATTTCAGCGTGACACCTGGAGTCCGATGTTTCAGCAGCTGTGTAGTTTAGCTTGAAAAGGCTGCCAGTGACTGACCCACAATTTTTTCTCACAAACCTTTGCACTATTGTTTAGCAGAAAAGCAGTCAAATTAATTGCTAGGAGAAGGGCTGAAGCGCTGTGGGAAACCAAACTGTCAGTGCTATGGCCTGCTTTCTACCTGCACAGCATGGGAACAATTAACAATAAACAGGGCCATAACTACCATATTTCAAGACTAAAGAAACCTTATTCCAGCATAAGCTTTTGGTGAATTAGAACCTATTTCAGATGCTAGGAATGAATCCTCTGTGCATTCATTTTATATAGGAACCCAACCCCCTGCCCAATTTTGTATAATTACATTTTAGTCTGTACTTAATGCACTTTGAGGCCCCACTGGTTTCTTTTTCTTTTCCAGCCTCCCCCATGAATGAATATAAAGTTAGCCTGAAGAAATGGGCTTATGCAAATAAAATTCTGTTCTGTCTTTACGGTGCCACGAGACTCCCGTTTATTTGTGCTGCACCAGGTGAACATGACCATCCCCCTCTTTATAGTTTAAAGAATTGCTTAGTGCTTGTGGAGTTACAGCAGGACTGGAAAGGCCAAGGCAACGCTTCTGGAGGAATGGGTGAGGTATAGCAAAGAAAGGGATTTCTCCTTGGCAGAAAAGGCTATAATTTGGGAAATCTAAACTAGGGACAAGGATTTCCTTGCGCTGAAGCTGGCAACAAAAACGTGGCGAGTTTAGTGGCCTAAAACTAATGTCTCAGCAGTGCCACTCCTTGAAGCATCCTGAGCTCGTTCTCAGAGTAACAGCCAGGACATGCTCAAGCCTCAGCAAGACATTTTTCCAGTTCTGCAGGAATACCAGCTTTGCTTGAGGTCTAGTATTAGGCAGGGTGCCTCTGCTTTTTCAGATTCATCTTGCATTAGCTCTTTCTCTGCTTTCCTCTGGATTTCAGGAGTTGTAGGATGCGCTCATTCTTCGTTAGATCTGAAGGCAGTTCGTTTTTCTGAAACAAGAAACAAAAAGACAATTTTTGGAGGTCTGGCTTGAATGCAGAATTCAAGGAACACTGCAGAAAGACACATCTGCATCCATCTGTGTTCTATTAGACAACACATAATTTCTGAGTCTTTCATCAGGATTGCTCAACAGCAAGTACATTTCAAAGTAGGCTGGTAATGCATGTGTGGAGTAAAACCAGAAAAACAACCAACAGAAAAAAGCTGTAGGATAAGATTTGCATGGACTGGGTAGGGGCATAAACCTATCAGAACCAGTTTATACTGTGCCTTACATAAAAGCTACTATAAAGGTTAAAAGTGGCCATTTTTATAGAGAAATGGTATCAGAAATATTCAAAATTTATATAATGTTCATAGTTAGGGCAAAGCTGCATAATTTCCATGGAAACTTTCCCTGAATGAACATTTACTCACTGTAATTTGAGTTGCACAAACCCTAGATTTTGTTTCTATGCCTTCAATTCAAAGCGCATTTATTTGCAAGCAAGTTCTATTGAACTCAATAAAAAGTTCACTGCAAAGTAACAGGCATAGGACTGGGCTGCATGTAGCAAGCTGAAACACCATTAACAAATACAGTTTTACTCATATGGCTAGAGAAGGTGAAGAGATGCTAAAATCTAGGGCAATTCTCTGCCTCAAAAGGAATGGTCTCTGGCTCTGAGACTGTTTACCTTTACCTCATTTAGAAAACGGGAGATTGTTGGGGATGAAGCAGGGAAGCTGTTCCAGCTAAACAGATAGTTAAGCTAGAGAGACCCAAATGCTAATTTGCATATACAGTTTGTTAGAAACAGCAGCCAAATGCACCTTTTCAGAACTTGTAACACAGCAAAATACAAAGGAGTCCGATTGTCTATGAGTGAATTTTCATTATTTTTTCTCATAAAGCATCTTATGCCTTGTATAAACACTTATGTGCTATAACTACAGAGATGATCTTTGGCACCTATGGCAGGAGTATCAGCTGCTTAGAAATGCTTAAGGTATCATTTAAGCCAAAGAAATAAAAAAAGTTGTTGGGTTCAGTAGCTTCTGAACAAATTCTATACTGAACCGGGTTTCAGATTTGTTGGTGAAGCTCTAGTAAGGTTATACAGAGGAATGGAAGTTCAAAGAGATTGAGAAACGCAGTTATAAGCTAGGCAGTAAATGTAGAGGGTCCTTCTGTAGAAATGAGTTCTGCTGCCACCTAGTGAATATTTATAATGCAGCAGGAGTGAAGTCTATTTTATTCCAAAGAAGCAATCTGGAGATTTTCTACAGACGCTTTAGGCTGTTCTTCAAGTCTTCCTGATCATGTGGCTACATGGATTCCACCTACCGTACAGAACCTATGTACACAGTTTGTGCACAGTTTGTGCTGGCAGCCTGAACACCTGTGGCAGTATCACACCTGAATGCATGCTGCCTGTATTTAGATACATTGCCTGTATAGGGCTTATCTCAACCTACTGAATGTTTCGTAAGTATAGAAGATCCATCAAGATTCAAGCAAGCACACACGCTACCTTGTTCCTAAGGAAGGGATCTGCTCCTGCTTCCAAAAGCAGTGCTACTGCTCCCACATTCCCACCAAGAACTGCTGCATGGAGGGCTGAGGTTCCATTCTGTGAGACAGAAAATGCATAAGGAGATCCATCAGGCATATGCAGAAAAAGTAATTAAATACCCCAAGCTTCTATTGACATTTGAGATGCTCAAGAGGTGCTGGGAGTAGCCTTGTTCACAAGTTTCCAAAAGAGGAAACACTTCAAGCCTTCAGCCTCCTCCTGGCTCTATCACCCAAGGTGCATGTTACAAGAACCACCAAGTCATTCCACGGTAAGAACTGGGACTCAGTTCTGTCTTCTCTAGCACTAGACTGTATACAAGAGAACGAGACAGGCAACTTAGGATTTTTGAGTGTCCTCAGCTGACCTTCCAAGAAAACCCCACAGCTTCCCAGTTAATTGTGTTGCTGAGCGGCCTGAAGAGTTTCTCAGTACTTACCTTCAATAAGCCAAGTGCAGGGGAAAATTTAAGCAACTCCTCTATAACTTTGCTATAACCTTTGTTTGCTGCTTTAAGCAAAGCAGTTGTACCATCCTTCAAGAGAAAAGAGGGAAAGGAAAGAAAAATGGGTTAAGGTGATAATTTGTTGTTTACTAGAATTCACATGGAAAGGTCCCTCCCAATGACAGTTTAAATGTTATGTACCCCACATGTAGGGTTAAGAGGAGCACATGCACAGCCTCTTCCACAGGTAGCTTCTGCACATCAGCACTGCATTCGTGGCCTCCATGCTATTTCACCTGCCTTCCCCCCTCCACAGCTGTTTTCACAGACCTATTTTCTTTACAATAGGTAGAAACAGTGGTCATTGATACATTGGCCGTTTCCACATGCTGTTAAAGAGACAGTCTACTTACTGAAGGCTGGCGGGGTTTTTTCACAGATTCCAGATGCCTCCGATTTCAAAGCGGAAGCAGGCAGTTTGTCTTGCGTCTAATCAGCGTCTTTTCTGAGACCGGGATTTCCCACTCTTTTCTGTGCCGGGTCAAGGACGCTGATCAGATGCAAGACAAACGGCCTGCTTCTGCTTTGAAATCGGAGGCATCTGGAATCTGTGAAAAAAACCGCCAGCCTTCAGTAAGTAGACGGTCTCTTTAACCGCATGTGGAAATGGCCATTGTCTCCAAATGCCTCAAAACGAAAGCATTAACAGAAATTTCAGGGGAAAAACCGAAAATTGTTCAGGAAGGCTTGTAGATTATTCCAATGTTTATTGCAGGGGTCCCCAAACTGTCTGAGCCTGCAAGCACCTTTGGAGTTCTGACACAGAGTGGTGGGTGCAACCACAAAATGGTTGCTGGAGGAAGCAGAGCCAACCTGTATAGAGTGCAGAGCCTGCACAGGGCAGGGGGTTGGACTAGATGGTCTGTATGGCCCCTTCCAACTCTATGATTCTAACCACAAAGTATCAGGGAATGAGATCATGTATAACTCTAATATTAACTCTTCAGTCATGCAGTGAAGATCCTCGCGCTGTGGTGGCAGCTACAGGCAAAACAACTTTTTAAAAATCTCTACAGCCACTCAAATCTCCAATGGCCAATCAGAAGCCCTGCTTGGAAAAAGCCCTACCTGGAGCTGCCCAGTTTCTAAAACTGCTTGGTGGAAATTTAAGAAATGCTGGATTCTCAGAAATACCCCTCGCAATGAGTGTCAGCTGAGTAATATCAATCTACGATACCTTACAGTGCAGACAATGACAATATTATCACTGGTCAGTGTATCACAGGGGTACCATGAACTGGATTCAAAACCTCATACCTGAAGCTTGAGTGAGTGACCTTATGCCAGAGGGTGTGTGTGTGTGTGTATGTGTGTGTGTGTCTCTCTCTCTCTCATCTAAAGCCACCTCACAAGATTGTTGTGAGAATAAAATGTGGGTAGGGATGGACCATGTACACCATCCACAACTCATTGCAGGAAGGGTTTATCAAACAAATAAAATGTTTTAAGAAATGGAAATCCACCATATGTTAGAAACATGCTGACATCTTTCTTCCAATATTAAGTCCACAAATGGCAATTACTTACTTCTCTTACAGCATCTCGATCTGCTCCGCGGAGCAGCATCACTCTCACTACCTCGCTGTGACCCATCTGAGAGGCTATCCACAAGGGAGCTGTACCATCCTTTAAGGGGAAAAAAAAATCCCAAGATTGACTGAATGAATACAAACATCATTTTGCAACACTAAACATCCCTGGCAGCTCCTCACAAGATTCTGGCAAGAGCTCAAGGATGTTATGAACTTGGATCCCTGAAGGACATTTTCTGCCCCGTGAAGGGACACAGTGTTCAGCTTGACTGGGAACGTGACAGGAATATACAGTATGTCCTTGTGGATGAACGAACATTTTCTTGACTCAGATGAAATAAAAACATTACTGTATATGACAATAATGATATTTTTGCTCTTTAAATCCTTTATGTTTGCATGTGATTATGATGACATAACCCACCCTGAGCCTGATTATGGGGAGTGCAGGCTAGAAATCAAACAAATCAAATCTTTTAATTTTTCATTTTAAATCTCTACATTTTTATGTCAGCGCTAGCCATTGCTGCCACTGGCAGGGCACCAGCTGGGCTGGCCCTGACATCAGAGGGGTACCAGGGATGCTGCAGGACCCTGCTCTGTGGAAGGAGGGGGGGTATACCTCACCCAGACTCCCTCTCAGTCCACTCACTGGCCTGCTCAACCTGGTCTGCTCACCCTCTGCAACCTCCGCCATCTCCTCCTCCAAGAACTCTCCTCCAAGCCTCCATTCTCGCACTGCTCAGCTCCACATCATCACTCCTTACTCACACCCACCACCCCAGAACTCTTCCCAGCCAACCTTTATAGGGGTTCCTTTCACTGCCCCGCCCTCCTTGCAGGCCCTGCCTGCCAGGCCACACCCCTCCTTGGCCTCCCAGCATTGGCCTGGGCTGTCTCAAGCTACAGCAGCTGGGGTAGCTGGCTGGGCTCCCTGGGTCAGCAACAGCTGTGTCTTGTAGGCTGGCTGCCAGGCATCTCTGGCTGAGCTGATTGCTGAAGGCAGGCCCAGCTGTGGCCCCTTGGCTGGCTGCCCAGCTCTTCCCACAGAGTGCCTCCAGCAGCTCCATCTGGAGGGGCTTGGCTCTTCGCATCTCCTGAGCCAGGTTACTGTCCTCTAGCTGGGGCGTGGTTCTGGGCTGTTGTGACTGCTTCTCCTCCTTGACTGGTAAGGGCACTGTTTGGGCCGCTGCTGGGTCCCTATTCCCCCTGCCTTTGCCCTTTCCCCCTGGTCTGTTTAGCCCCCTATCCTCCCCCTGGAGGGTGGGACTAGCTGGTCTCTCCCTGTGCCTTCCAGCCCTCTGAGGCTTTGGCCTTCTGCCCCTTCCCCCTGGTGTAGGCAGGTTCTGGCCCTGGTTGCTGGCTGGGGAGGCAGGGCAGCTGTCTTCCGGCTGCCTCCCCTGGCTTCCTCCCAGCAAGGCTGGGGGCTGAGGCTCAGACCCCGGACATTTATGCAGCAAAAAGGCAAAGGAAGACTGCTGTAAGACTGCTATTTAGACACTATGCATAGGTCTACTATGCCTTGTTTAAAGTGGTTCCTTATAGGAATAAGCAGTTAGAAATGTGTTAATCAGGATGTGACCCTAACAACATCTACTTATGAATACCAGAAATGTTCCAAATCCAGAAACAATTATTTGTGACATCTGGGAGTGACTGGAGGCTTTCCAATCTGATCGTTTATGATGAAATCATGTTGTCTGGTTTCCTATTCCTAGGCTGTAGGAAGGGCAGTGAAGAGAGGGGAAAGTGTATGACAAGGATGTTTCACAACCAGAACTGTCAGTCCATCTTTCCAACAATGTTATTCCACCTGCTATTTTTGTATTCCAACATTTCATATTCATACAAATACAAACTGAAAAAGACTTCACTGAGCGTAATAGGGACTGAACAGGGTCTTTAAATACTTTTGTCTCTGCTCTGGTAAACATTCATAGCCTGAAAACTACCACCTAGGGTACCTGCTCAGTCAGGTAAAGAGAAAAATATGTTCAAGGTCACAAGTTGTAAGTTGAACAAAGCAAACAACAACACACACTCCTCCATTGTCAACTATGGCCCTCTATAGTAAACTCATGAGATTTCTCATTCTGGAATAGGACTAGTAATTGTGGTGGCTCTCCGCTTTGAGACCAGCTGATCAAGATGATGGCTTTCTGTGACAAGAGCTCATAAAATAATTAATTTTTTTTAGTAGGCATCTGGAAGTCCTGATACAAAGCCAGAATGATAGAGTGGAAGAGTGTTAGAGATGAGCCAGGTATAAAAATGGAGAGTAAACCAACAAACTAAAGACTATGAAGAAAAATATAATCAGGGACCTGAAACAAAACAAGGAAGGTACAGAACAAAGAAATGCAGTATGTTAAGCTTTCCTGCTGTGGTCTTGTGTTCCTGAACAGACCAAATGACAAGGTATGAAGCCTAGGAGATGAGGTTAGGTAATCTGAGTTTATTACTGGATCTTTAATTCTGGGATATGGGTTGGTAACAGATAAAGAAATCTGCTTGCCTGAAACCTGCAATATCCTGTATGTATATCCTACTCTGTTCTTGAGCTATGTAAGAGGAGTTGAAACTCAGATGGAGGAAAAATTTAGGTAGAGAGGTGAGACCCCATGAAGCTTTACTCTCTGGCTGTGATGGAATCATTACCCCACCATGGCACTTAATCAGTACTGTCCAGTAGAGTTTTTCCAGTGGCTACTGAGCTTCACAGAGAACCCCAGAATGACTGACTATATGTCAGAGGTCCCTAAACCTGAGGCAGTTTTAGAATGTTGAGAATGGGGGAGTGGGCACCACCACAGAATGGCAGATGAAGGAAACCACCACAAAATGGCTGCACAGGGGGTACTGGAATCCATCACAAAGCATTGGGAGGTTGCAAGCCAAGCATCCCTCCTACGATGGAGGCAGCCATTTTGAATTGGATTTTCCTTGCAGACACAAAGGTGGTGTTGCTCCAGGCTCCAATGAGGTGGTGGAAAGTAAAGATTGAGTATTTTCTTTGGGGAAGGGATGCTTTGTCAAAGAAGCACAAAAATACTAGGAAACTCATTGGTGGACTTTATGTTGGGGAACACTGATGTACTTAGTTGGCCATGGTTTGCCTAGATCCTACTGCCTAGATTAGCAGTGGGAGAGTATTGAGCTTTGATGGTTCCACTTCTATCAGTCAGAGAGCTTCAAGAAGGTAGAGCTGGAATTTAAGTTATGGGGCAATTATGCTATGGTGTTCCTCAAAGATCTATTCCCTACATATGCTATTTAATCTATATGAAATAATGGACTGAGGTCACCCAGAGATTTGAAGTAATTAATTTATGGTGATGCCCAACTGTCCTTGTTCTTTAGATCAGGTGATGCAGTAGGTGGTCGGAACAGGTGGAGTCAATAGCAAGTTAATCAACTCGGTCTAGATGTGCTGTTGGTAAATAATGAATAAACCAAGGAAAATAGCATTCTCCTGCTGTGGATGAGCTTACACTCTCCCCTGAGGACCAGGTACACAGTTTGAAGATACTTATACATTTCATTTATGCAGCATCTGTTTCAGCTGATAACCCTCCTGGATAGAAATGTTTTTGCCAATGTTATCCATGCTATGGTTACATCCAAGCTTGATTACTATAATGTAATGTACGCGGGCTACCTTTGAAGGTGGTTTGGAAACTGCGCCTGGTTCTAAATCCATGTTTTTCTACACTTCTAATCACTTATGGATATTGGGTAACAAATGCTCTTAATATTTATGTTTTCTTTTACTGCTGTATTTATTGTTTTAATTGGATTTATTGTTGTTTTTTTAAAGTATTATTTCCTATTACTGCTGTTAACTACTTTGAGGGCCTTTATGGCAGAAAAGAAGCATAAACATTTCCTAAATATGTGGTATTAAACAAGATCACATTCTAGTAGAAGCCTTATAGTTAGGATTTATTGATATTGTTTTATCAGGTTGTGATGCTAGGCAACAAAATGCTGAACATTTCAGATGAGAAGATGTGGCTGTAGAGATGCCCAAAGTAAAAGTTAAACTACAACTTTGGCAGTCTGCATAGACAGCCAAATATTAACATACAAATCCAACTGTTATCAAATATTAACTTAAGTACCAGAACACATTTGTTGGAATGTACTAAGTACCAAGTCATGGCTGAGTCATTATTTTAGCATGTAACAGTGGAGGCGGGGGGACTTTCAAATTAACAAAAAGAGAGAGAGAGAACAAAATGCTATCTGGCTTAATAATGCAGAACATTACCTGCCTTGGCTGGTTGACCTTTGCTCCTGAAGACAGCAATATCCGAATTAATTCCAGGTAGCCTCCTTGGGCAGCCAGGAACAGGGAAGTAGCTCCATCCTATGTATGAAAGATTTTATTATATTTAATCTAGCAAAATGTTCTTTATAGGACTGTCTCTCATAACTGAAACAAACAGCAAGACTCTTTATACTTTTCCCATATTCACACATAAACTTCTGCTTCTTAACACAATGTTTTCTTCACCACTGATAAAAGCAAAAGGCAAGATTGCTGTTCAATTAGCCTGCTCCCATCCTTATATGCAAATCAATTTAAATATTAAGCTATAAATCATCAAGCTTTCTGAGTAATTGTTACAGCAAGTGTGTATTTGAAGACTGCCTTTCATGGAAGTCTTCCAGTCAGAAAGCCCCTCGATAGCATAATTGAACAACAGAAGATAAGCAGAGGCTTGGATAAGAGATGCTTCTTTTTATTTAAAAAGCTTCTGTCTGTGAATTAACATTAAACACAATCATATTTTAATGGCAACAAAACATAATTTGATTAAGTAAGGGCCTGGATCTCTCATATCTTGATAAACTATTTATTAAATTACTCAAAACAATCTAGTAGTTTTAGAGGCTTTCTTAAAAAGTAGGCATACAACTGATTTCTCAGACTTTTCAATACTTTTAGCTTTGGTGGCATCATGCCCGAGATGAGATTTTCTTCTTTAAGAAATGCAAAAGCAATTTTGTTCTTAAAAATGTAATCCTAAAAAAGTGAAAATATATACAAAAATATAAGAAGTTTCATGACCCAAAACTCATGTGTATGGAATATACTGAATATCCAGCCATATTGAAGTATAGACACGGGCACAAACGGAAAAAACAAAAACAAAATGAGAGGTTCACGTTTCATTGTGTTTCATGAATCGCGAACCACTAATTTTCACGAAACTGGCCCATTTCACGAAACCATTAGTTAGTTTTGTGATTTGTCAGAACCAGGGGCATTTCAACAGTCCCCTTCACCCAGAGAGATGCCAAACTCGCAGGGAGACTTCAGCAGGTTTTCCTCCTGGAAGCAGCAAGAGTGTGAGCCCTCAAAAGAGCAGGAAAAGAATTGAGAAGACACAAAGACAAGCAAATAGAAAAGGGGGAGGCCTAGGCCCCAGAGCCAGGCTAAGGTCTGAGACTAGGGTGGGGTGGGGTGGAGGAAAAAAGGCACCCTCACCCAAAAACCTTCCCACAGCAAGGCCAAGAGCTAGAGATAAGAGGCTGCTTTCAGTCTCTTTTAAAACAGCAGCAGCCAAAAGCACAATTCCAAATCCACACACTCTCTTTCACTCTAATCCCAACAACAGGTCCTCCCTCTCCCTCTGTTTACTGGGACTGAAACACGAGGCAGAGAGAGGTGCCTTTTATAAAAACCGCTGATATAGAGGAGAACAGGAGGTCTGTGATTGGCTGACAGACCTGCCTAACAGGGTTTGGAGGGGTGAAATTGGTGTGCCCATGGCTACAGAAGGCCCACCTCCTTGGTTGCCTAGCGGATTAACCTCCTGCTCCTGGCTGTATAGGGCAGAATGAAAGCTCTCCAGATGGCTAGGAGAGCTGCCAATCAAGGGTAAGTGGGCTATGACTGGGGTTTACAATGGCAACAAAAGGTCTGGGCCCATTGTTGCCTAGGGAATCAGGGGCCAGCCTGTCTAAAATTATGAATCATTTACTTTTTTCTTTTTTTTTAATAATCCAAATTTAATACAAGAAATTATTAATCATTTATGAAGCGAATGAAACAAGCCCAAAAGTCGTGAATATTGTGATAACCGTGGCTCCACAAAATGCTGTTTCGCGACACATGAAATGGGCCCGTTTTGTGATGAAATTGCTTCGTATTTTGATTCATGCCCATGTCTACTGAAGCATATCAATCAAATATTGACCCTAAGTCTAAACATACAACAATATCTCAGCCTACGTAAAATCTCTCAATTACAATGCAGTGGATTATGAATAAACACAAAGCCTAGATATATCACAATACCTCAGCTTTTACATCTTCCTCTGGTTTTAGCTTGTTCCAATAATTACTTAAAGGGCTCCATATATTTGAATGAAAATGATCTGAGTATAGAGCTTCCCCACCTCTTTTCCTATTTTACATATTAGGTGTCATTTTAAAAAGTAAGTTCATCATAAATAGCAGTTTTGCATTATCTTCAAAAATCAGAAGCTGCATTCAGATACCCTCAGAAATCTACTTGTATCTGAGAGGCATAAATGAAGTTTGCTGTCCTGTTCATGGGCTTCTCTTTACCTGTGTAGAAAGCAGTGAAAGCTTCCTGCTTCTGCCCACATAGTTAATGCAGTTCTGTGTCTGCATGATAATGATCATTCAGGCCCTATGACATCATTTGCTGACCAAGGCCATGACTGGATGGTTGAAGCAGAGCCGGTTTGGGGATCCAGCTCCTGGTGCTTGATGAGGCGCCAGTTGCATCAGTGCCAATGGAGGCCCAGGTCACAGCAGTTGCCAGGTCTGTGTTTTTCTATCCCCGTCAGGTCAGGCAACTTTCTTCCTATCTGGAGGCCTAGCTACAGTGATCAATGCAATGGTCACCTCCAGGTTGGATTACTGTAACTCATTCTATGCTGGGCTACCCTTGGGCCTGCTCTGGAAGCTACAACTGGTCCAAAATGCAGCGGTGCGTATTTTAACCAGGACGCCATCCTGGATGTACATTACACCTGTTCTGCACCAGCTGCATTGGCCCCCAGTGGAATTCTGGATGAGGTTCAAGGTTTTTGTCTTAACCTTTAAGAGTCTTAGTGGACTGGGACCAACATACCTGTGGGACTGTTTCTCACCCTATGTTTCCTGGAGAATGCTCCAGTCAGCTGCTGGTGATCCCTGGGCCCAAGGAGATTTGTCTTGCCTCAACCAAGGCCAGGGCTTTTTCAGCCCTGGTGCCCACCTGGTGGAATTCTCTGTCTTTGGAGACCAGAACCCAGCGGGACTTATTGTCATTCTGCTGGGCTTGTAAGACAGAGATGTTCCACCAGGTTGAGGCGGGTGGTTTCTCCAACCGTCCTCCTGCCAGTGGGGAGAAGGGGACATGTTGCCCTCCCGATTTTAGGTTGTCATCAGGTGGATAGACACCCTGATATTGGGGTGCACTATGTATTATGGTATTTTAATATAATTGTAACTGCTATCATTGTTTTTATCTTTATGTTTACTATCATGTTGTGCTCCACTCTGAGCCCACTTGCGGGGAGAGCGGACCAAAAGTCCAATAATAATCAATCCAGGGTTTGTTTAGAGCTAGTTTCACAACCACTGTTTTTCTAATTTGTCAGAATTCTTACTCTGTCTTTTATCATGTATGAGTTTGTAAACTGAAGCAACTCAGAGAGATTTATGTTATGCACAACAAAGAGGAAGGCGATGGAAATCATCAGGGAAATTTGAAGAAGGGATGGGAAAGATAAAGGATATTTTGGGCAAATGCTGAAAGAACAGAGAGTGAAAAGGTGAGAAGGAGGAAGAGAAGCACAAACACATGAAGTAGATCTACAAGGAATGTATCTTTTTTTCTGTATGGGTGTCAGTTACAAAACAATTCTTTCCATGGTGATTGAACAAAAGCAAAATTTTTCCAAGTACGAGGCAGATTTTCCTACAGAGACATCAGTAATTTCTAGAAAAGCCCTAAGTTCCTCCCAGGATTCACTTCACCTCTTGTTTTTACACTCAGGGACTTTCACTGTGCCCTAGAAAGCCACTTTATACGTTATAAAGACTGAGGAGACAGAATTGAGGGCTGTACTTTTTTAGATGAATATTCCTCCAATGTAAAGAAATCTTTGCATGTAGCAGACTAGAACCCTCAAACAAGCCTGATATGCTTGTAAGTAATGAGAATTGTTTCACACGATTTTTTTAAAAAGAGGAAGACTTTTAAAAAATGTGACTTCCATGTGCAGTCTTAAAAGATACAGTCTGGAATTCTAGCACCTTAGCCTACATTTTAATTCTATGTAATAAGCAGAGTGTATGGGGAGAGTTGGACGATCCAATGACATTGTTTCTAGATTCCATTCCCATATGTAAGCTTATAGTGAAAATGTTCAATTTTAGCTCTTTGAGTTCTATTTAGAAAAATAAATGAATCCTGGAAAGGCTCCCTAAGCTTTCCATTTTCCAGGGGAAAGGGAGGTAGAACCATGAATTTAACTCCAAGGCAACTCACGTAAAGCTGATCATGAATATTGGCACCATGCTTCAGCAACGTCTCCACCACTCTCATATGCCCATACTGACAAGCAGCTAGCAGAGCAGTGCCTCCATCCTGGGGGGGAAAAAAACCAAACTGGGCACAAGGGAAGAGAAATAAACAAAGGCTGTAGAGAACAGAAAGTGCAGAACATTTCTCAGTATTTGGCTCACAGAGGCTGGAAACAAATCCCCCCATGCTGTTTCTCTCAATTCTCCTTTACCTAAAATAAAATGCCAAACCTTTTAAAAGAACCTGAACCTTATTCAGAGATCAGAGCAGAGCCCAGAGTTCCTTTCCACATTGTACTGCTTGTGAGCCTGTCACTTTCAGTTTCTTGTAGTCTTTCCAGTACTTGAAAAGTCTCTTGGAAGACAGAAACTGTTCAGGGATCTTTTCTTCTGTTTCATTTCCACTAGCAGAAACCTGCTTTTCAGGGTTGCCAGGCATTAGACCCGTATCCTTATATCGCCCTAAGATATAAAGCAGATAGTGGGAATGCAGACAGAAGGTACTAAACCGTTCCCTTGCCTTTTCTTTGCCTCCTCACAGCATCTCCCATCAAGGTCTTTTTTTTAAATGTTATTTAAGAAGTAGGAAAGAACAATTAATAGTGCATAGAACCTTATTCAAAAAACTATTAAACAGATCTAACAGATTATGTATGCTGTGAAATACATTGAATAATAATAATAAGTACCTAAAAATTTAAGTAAAATATATGAACTATTTTTTTCATACCCCTTCCTCAATTCCAAGCAGATAGTCCAGAGCAATACAACTTATACTTCATCTATTGTTGAGTATCCTGCATGAATGAAACTATAAACATCTATATGCTATTTATCCACATTAAATTCTATTACAGACATAATATTAATTCCATTGCTTGAGTTAGTATGTTAAAATTTGGTCTAGTCTTAAATTAGTAGATTAACCTATTATATGTTGATCCATTAGAAATCATAATTAAAAAGATATAATAAGGACTATATATACAGAACTATTACTTCAAAACAAAGCAAAAAGAAATAAAGGAATAGAAAAACTTAACAATTACTCTAGGCAGGTATATAAATATACAGACTACTAAAAAAAAGTTTTAGTAGGTCTTTTCTTCAAGTCAGGCTTACTTCTGAGACGGGAGCCAGATGGGGGAACAGTGGTGATGAGCAGTAGACTGGGGTGAAGTAAACTATGGATACGTATATCTAAAACAATTCACGCACAAAGGTTCGTGGATCCTTCTAGATTCCAAGATGCCTTGGGGGATTTTAGAATTCCAGACACGTTTTATGGAAGCTGCTGTACCAGCATGGAACACAAAGCTCCTTGCTATTGACACCATTGTTCCTTGTCAACCCTCTGACCCTTGGATCGGAAGCCATCCCCACGGTTTAAAATGGACCTGGGTGACCTAAAGAGGGTTGGAAGAAGCCTAAAAAGACACTAGTGGAAAACTCACGTGGAAAGTGATAGCGCATGCTACAGAACCCGCTAGAAGACCTATGAAGTGGAAATGAAAGCAGCAAATTTCTCAGCAACCATTGCACCAGCTAGTTCATGACCATCCCAATTGTTTAAGGTATCTCTACACCTTCTAACCCTTAAATCTGAACCTTTACTGTTTCAAGATCAGACAATTAGCTGTGAGGCCTTTGCTAAGTTTTTCACTGATAAAATGGCATGAATACACTCTGATCTGGATACTAGCTATAATACAGATGAAATGGAAGAATATACCGTTTGGTTCACTTATGGACTGCCTTGAACCAGTTACAATGACACATCTTAACAGGATCTTGACATCTATGAAAGCCACTACTTGTGCAATGGATCCTTGCCTATCTTATTTGTTAAAATCAAGTAAGGGCCACATAAGTGAACCACATAGGTCTATTGTAAATCAATTGCTAACTCAGAGCACCTTCCCGTGGCTGCTCAAACAGGCGGTTATCTACCCACTAAATAAAAAATCATCCCTAGACAAAAATGATGTATTCAATTATCACCCAGTCTCTTACTTGCCCTTTCTAGGCAAAGTGATTGAGAGAGCAGTAGCTGACCATTTCCAGCCTTGGATAACTCTAGCGCTCTGGAACCTTTTCAGTCTGGATTCAGACCAGGTCATGGGACAGAGACGGCACAAGTAGCTTTAGTAGATGATCTCCATCTGAATACAGACAAAGACCACGCCTTCTTATTGCTCCTCCTGGATCTATCTGCAGCCTTTGACACAGTAGGCCATGCCATTCTGTTGAGGCGTTTAGAGACAGAAGTGGGCATGAAAGGACTGGTTTAAATAGTTTTTCATGGAAAAGATTCAAAGTGTTTCTGTCATATATCAGCTATCTCCAGAATGGGAATTATCTTGCGGGGTCTGCAGGGCGTAATCCTATCTCCCATGTTATTCAACCTCTATGTAAAGCTTTTAGGAGAACTCATTCACAGCTATGGAGTGGGATGACATCAATATGCAGATAACACCCAACTCTATCTCACTATCCAACTCCCAACTCCCTCCAGGATATAGTAAAAATCTTGGCTCACTCCCATCCTGCAGTCACTCCACTGGCTGCCTATTAGTTACCGTACTCAGTTCAAGGTATTAGCTATCAGATAGAAGGCTCTTCATGGCCTTGGTCTGGCATACCTACAGGACTTCCTCTATCTATATGTCCCTTCACAGCAGCTTTGGTCATCTGAACAGGGTCTTCTGCAGGTGCCATCCTGCACATGGGTGAAATCGACAACTGCCCGTACATGTGCATGCTCTGTGGTGGCTCCTGTCCTATGGAACTGTCTGCCTGAGGAAGTCAGGAGAGCCCCCACTCTCCTAGCCTTCCACAAACAAAGAGCTGCATTTCTGTACTCTGTATACGCTCAACAGACAGTGCTATAGAAATGATGTACGGTAACTATAATGTAGACATTACCTTACTTGTCCATGGTAACAGGTCAAGCAGTCCTTAATACAGAAGGTGCTCCACACTGCTCATATTTTTCTCTATTCGTTCTTTGTGAAGCTAGGACTCCTTTAGTTTTGGAACTATTTTGACTACATCTGTAGGGAATTAGCTGAGACAGAACTGCTGCTGGCACACATTGGTGGAAATTCTGAGAAATATATCCAGTACTCACACAGTTACATAGCAGCAAATCAGTTACCAAGAAATAGCCAGGCTGGCAATTGTGTACATCAGATCTTTTCAGCCAGAAAGCAGAGACAGAAATTGTTCGATGAGCTTTTAGAACAGATGATACTGTGCTACGGATAGTAACCTTTTCATGCCAAAAAAAATGGCTCTCAGTCAATGCACAATGCTTTTATAAACTGACCTACAATTACAGTACAACATATTAAAGTCTGAATAGCAAGGTAACACCGGGATCCTGTGGCATGCCAGCATTCTCTCTTTTAATAACAATGGTAGATTTCAAGCACCTTTATACATGATAGAAAGCATTAAAAAAGCAGATACTTTTGAATTCTCACTTCAGTATTTTGGGGGCTTTCCAAGCAATGCATAAGAGTGGAACTCTGCGTGGAGCTGAGCCAATTCCCTATTTGCACATTACCCTTGTGCAACTGATCTGTAAGCACTGCCCCTTCTTGCCCTCTGGGGTTCACCAGTGGTAGTCCAAGTCTCCACCTGGCACGTGCCACCCATGTGGTGCACCCAACCCTCAGAGTGTTTTTTCTTCCCTCTCTTTTGTGCCTGTTGCCACAATCTGGCCTTTGTGGGAATCGCTTATGGGGCGGGCCAAAAGACCCCCCACTTCTCTGGGATTGGCACGTTTGCGACTCTGAGCCCTGCCTTGTACCCAGTCTCCTGCAACCCAGCACCTGGTTATTGCTGGAACTGATTACTGCACTTGTACACTACTAGGGGATCAGCCTATTGCCAACGGACTATACCGTCATGTAGCACCTGTTTTAGATAGCATGGTTGAGCAGTGGAAGTCTGTGGTACAGAGAACAGCTACCAGCGTTTAAGAATTTTAAAAGCACTTATTAAAGAAAAGAGAAAAAATGTTCACACTCACAGTTTAAGCACATCACCAACGCAAGCAAGAGAATTCAAAAAGAAATGGATAAAAAAGCAATTCTCCCCCACCCCGGAAAAAATCTTTTTTGCATTTTAGTCCTCCAAGTCTCTGTCTGCCTGTCACCCACTCACACCTGGAAGAGTTAAGCTTCTAGCAGAAAGCCTTCTGGCCACATCTACATGTCTAAAGCCCAAGGCTGGGTGCAGCTCAGGAAGCATCTGGCTTTCCTTCCCTCCTCCTCCTTGTTCTCAGCTAAGGGCCAAGCTACAAGTGACGAATGACACTTGAATGGCAAGTGAACAGACTCATGTGTATTCCTCCCTGTTCACTTGCGCTCCACTTGCGCTCCACTTGATTCCATAGACCAAGTGAAGTGTAAGCGGAGCGCAAGTGAACAGGGAGGAATACACATGAGCCTGTTCACTTGCCGTTCAAGTGTCATTCGTCACTTGTAGCTTGGCTCTTAAAAACACTTTAAACTGGGGTTGAAGGTTCTGACACAGTCCAAACCTAGAAATAAAAAGTATTTCTCCACAACTACACAACTCTTTGGTACTTCCTGTGACATGCAAAGCCACTCTACAGTTTTTTGCAGTGGGACCAGAAAACCATGTGATGGCTGGCGTTGTTCAACTTCCATTAAGTTAAGAATGGAGCACTTGAACACAGCAACATTTCTTTGCAACTGGCTCCCAGAAATTTAATATATTTGCTGCACTCTTGGCTAGTCACAAAGTTGGAAGGGTTCAGGACTGTGAGTGATCTGTGTGTGAAAAGCGCATCTGCCCGTAACAGTCTGTTGCTCAAGGAAGTCAATGCCCCTCAGCCTAAATTCCTTAGCAAGGTAATAGGGACCTGCCTCACACAGACTGCACAGCATTCTGCAGTTCAGGAAAAAGAGAATACAAATGTAGTAATAGTAGTAGCCAAAGGAATTCAACAGTGGGCTTTTCCACACACTAGATTTATTCCTGATTTCCTGAGCAGCTAATCCCCAATCACTGGAACTGATTTGGGTATACGGTTCTTCTGCATGTCTGCCCTTCCTTTGCATTTTTACAGTTGCTGAGCCAGTTTATTTTGTCCTGCACATGCCTTAAATAATCAGGATTTTCAAATGAGGGTACTGTTGTCATTGGTGATGTCAAAGCAACCCTTTTATTTTTGCACATTTCTATTGGTAGATTGCTATAAGGGCTGAATTTATAAAAGACTGAAAAGGAACACATGGGAACTCTTTGCACGGGAAAGGCCTAATAGGAAAGCCGTTCCACCACGCCCACCTAAGCCCCCCTCAAAGCCCAAACTAGAGAGCTCTGCCTGGAGTGACCCAGAGCCAGGAGGCAGAGGCCAGCACCAGTGTGGCAAATTGACCTCTGTTGGGACAGAGCCCAGACCAGCAGTGGCTATGTGCTTTTAAAACCACACTGCTTTTTCTGGGGCCAACCCCCCCCCCATCCCCCAAGCCACCCAGGACATTTGGAATTTTTTAAAAATTCTCAATATTACATCAATAGATTGACATAACATTGTAATAAAAGGTGCAGTAGGTTCTCTGAATTCCCAATTTTAAAAAAAGGCAAGTCTCTAAGCCCTTCCTTTGCGGAGATATTAGGAAAAAAGAATATCTCCACAAGGGAAAGGACAAAAAAACCTTAACTTTTTTTAAAAAGCAAAAGCTGGAAATTCAGAGAACCTGCTGCACCTATTATTCTAACAGCAGGTCGCTCTAACAATGTGAAACTGACTGTTAAAAAAACATCAAAACAAAACCAGGAAGAAGGAGGAAGGCATATTTAGGAGTGGTTTGACGACAAGGAATGTCCAATCACCAAAAAGGGGATTGGAGGAGGGTGGAAATGGGTGGGACAAACAAAACTGAAAGAGATATTACGCATGATGAAAAAAATCAACTCAAAATTAGCTTCCAGAAAAAGATCAGGGTAAAAGTGATCTCAAAAGAACTGGAAAAAAACCCTGAAGGCAAAAAAAATGCATGTGGAACTCGGGATAAATAAAGACATCACCCAGTTAGTGTCGACATAGAGACAGCTATGATTTAAGGACAGCAGACGTTTCCATACTGCTGCAGAAATTCATTTTCATAACCTTGACACAAAACAGCTACACCAAATGCACTGTATACAGAAATAATCCTTCACAAAAATCTTTACCAAACCTGATACCAACTGATTTAAGAGAAAAGCCTTACACGAGATAGTATCAATGCTAGTTTGACATTCAAAGGCAGTACACCTCTGAATCCCAGAGCCAGGAGGCAACTTTATGCCTCTGCCTTTATGCCCTATTGTTGGCCCTCCATAGCAACTGATGGGCCACTGCAGGAGACAGGATGCTGGATTAGATGGACCACTGGTCTGCTCCAGCAGGGGTCTTATGTCCTTGTCAATGGTATTCAACACCACATAAATCCAGTTGCATCCTATCCTATTTTGGGTATTTGCTGGCAGTGTCAGAATTCAAATGCATATTTTATTCATGTATTTTGGCACTGTTCCAAGATAAAGGCTTTTGGCAAAAAACCTATATATAGCCTTTATATATTTATATAGGCTATAATTGGATATGGTCTCCCAGTTGATCATAAAGCTGTCCATCTCAAATAACTAAAGGGCAGATGAAAAGAAAAGATAGTTTTGAATGTAATCACTACTTCTCAAGTTTGTATTGTCTCTCACTGGAAGAGGGTTAATGCACTAATACTAGCAGAATGGTTTAAAAGAATCTAGATGATTGGTGTAATGTCATACTAGCCATAGGATGTTAAGAAACTCCCAAAATAATTTATTGAGATACGGGCACTTTTCATTGTATTTTGGAACCCACAATATCAAGAAAACATACAATCTTATGCATTTTTAATGTTAAACTGACAAACTAGAATCAAGTTAATTACTAGTAATCCCAAACATGGTACCCATGGGTACCACGATGCCCATGAATGCGTTTCCTTGCCTGGGATCCAAAACACTATTTCCTCAAAGCAAACAGCCAGCCCTGGCTTTCCTGCACCTCACTTAAGGTGTTTTAGAAGACTCCAGGAGGCATCACCTTTGAGTCTGCAGGCACTGCTGATTTGGAAACGGCTGCCCAAGAGAATGCTTGGCTTTTACTTCCCACTCTTTTCTGTATTTGCCACCTATGGCAGGGATGCTCGTTACCATTTTCTCAAAATTCCAAAATGGCCCACTAGCTCAACAAGGTTGGAGATCCCTGTTACATGTTCTCAAATCGCTTCCAACTTATAACAACCCTGTGAATTAACAATCTTCAAAACCTCCTATCGTTAACAGCCTTGCTCAGCACTTGCAAACTGGAAGCCCTGACTTCCTTTATTGAATCAAACCATCGCATTTTGAGTCTCTCTCTTTTCCTACTACCTTCCACCTTTCCTAGCATTGTTGTTTTTTCCAGTGAATCTTGTCTTCTCATTATGTGACTGGACTACAATAGTCTCAGTTTTGTTATTTTAGCTTCTAGGGAGAACTCAGGCTTGACTTGATCTAGAACCCACTTATTTGTCTTTTTGGCCATCTATGGTATCTGTAAAACTTTACTCCAGCGCCACATTTCAAATGAATCAGTATTCTTGTTGTCAGTTTTCTTCATTGACCAACTTTCACACCCATACTTAGCAATGGGGAATACCATGGTGATTATCTTGATCTTGGTCCCCAGCAACACCCCCATATACTTAAGGATCTCTTCTAGTTTCTTCTTGGCTGCCCTTCCAAGTCTCCATCTCCTTCTGATTTCTTGGTTGCAGTCTCCCTTTTTGTTGAAGACTGAGCCAAGGAATAGAAAATCTTGAACAATTTCAATCTCTTCATTGTCACTCTTAAAATTGTGCAATTCCTCAGCAGTTGTTACTTTTGTCTTCTTCTTTTTTTTTTTTTGAAAAATTTTTTATTGGGTTAGAACATTTTTATTTTTACATTACAATCAATTTTCCCCTAATTTTTCGTTTCTAACCCCCTCCCTTTCCCCCCCTTTTGTTGACTTCCAACAGCTTTCCCACCCTCTGTCCCTTTTCCCTTACTTCTATTAAATTCCTCTGTCTAAAACAGATATACATTTTCCATTATATTAAGCAGTGCATCATTAACTCCTTTAATTATTATACACCCAAACTATACGTCTTTAGATAAACAATTTATCCCATTTTCCAGTTTTGAATAATTCTATATAAACCTATAAAAATATATAAACCATAAAAATTTCCCACATTTAAATCAAACAATTTGATTTATTCTCTATATATTACTCATTTCAACTTTTTATGGTAATTCTATATAACTCCTCAGATACTCAACCAATTTAACTCTTCTATACATTCAGTTTGGTGCATATAAATCTTGTCAAAGAAAGAAAATATTATTAGTTAGTCAATGTTTAAACCTTATCATTAATTATTCTCTATCAGTTGACCTATACATATCTATATATATCTCAATCAATTAATCTAACTGCTTATAAATTCACATTTCTCTTCCTCCCCCGGTAAAGTCACCCCTCTCTTTTATACTTTTATTATATTTCAGTAGTTCTCAAACTGCCACAGTTTTCCTCCCACCTCCCATTTCTTCTCCAGGTATTGTTTCAGCTTCTCCCAGTCTGTGTTGAACTGCCCTGAGTCCAGATCTCTCAGTTTTCTTGTCATCTTGTCCATTTCAGCCATATACAGCAATTTGTAGATCCAATCTTCAATGGTTGGTACTTCTTGTACTTTCCATTTCTGCGCATACAAAAGTCTAGCTGCTGCAGTCATATAAAAAATCAACGTCCTATGATGGGCTGGAATTCCCTCCATTCCCAAGTTTAGCAGCAGGAGTTCTGGGTTCTTATTTATTTGAAACTGTAAAATTTCACTCATTTCTCTTATTATTTCCCCCCAGAACTGCCTAGCTACCTCACACGACCACCACATATGATAGAGGGAGCCCTCATATTTCTTACATTTCCAGCATTTATTAGAAGTATTCAAATTCCCTAGCGCAATCTTCTTTGGTGTCATGTACCAACGATAGATCATTTTGAAAATGTTCTCTTTAATATTGATACACGTCGTTGTCTTCATTGTAGTTTTCCACAAGTATTCCCATGCCTCCATTGTTATTTCTTTATTGAAATTTATAGCCCATTTCACCATCTGTGTTTTAACTATCTCATCCTCAGTATACCATTTCAGCAATACTTGGTATACCTTGGATATTCTTTTCTTGTCTTCTTTAAGAAGGGTCTGCTCTAGTTCCGAGTTCTCTGTTCGTATGCCCCCTTTTGCAAAGTCTGAGTTGTATAAGTCTCTAATCTGTCTATACTGAAACCAATCATAGTTAGGTGATAGTTCCTCTTGCGTCTTTATTCTAAGTTTAGATACTTCAATCTTAGTTATTTCTTTGTACGTTAAACATTGTTGTTCATTATCCACAGCTCTCGGATCTATCACCTCATATGGAACCACCCACAAGGGGGTTCCTTCTTGTAGGTAAGTTCTATACTTCTTCCAGATTGTAAATAGACTTCTCCTTACAAAATGATGCAGGAACATCGAGTTGACCTTTACTTTGTCATGCCATAGGTATGCGTGCCATCCAAAAAATTTTTTATATCCCTCTAGGGCTAATAGTTTCTTATTCTTTAATGTCATCCACTCTTTTAGCCAAACTAGGCAGATTGCATCATGGTAAAGTCTCAGATTGGGCAGTTGCATTCCGCCTCTCTCCTTTGCATCTTGTAAAACTTTTACTTTCACTCGAGGCTTCTTGCCTGCCCAAACAAAATCTGATATTTTCCTCTGCCATTTTTCAAATTGTTTAGAGTCTCTGATGATTGGTATTGTCTGTAACAAAAACATTACTCTTGGTAACACATTCATCTTAACTGCTGCAATCCTGCCCAACCATGACAGGTTCAATCTATTCCATTTGATCAAGTCTCTCTCTATCTGAGTCCATAATTTTTCATAATTATTCTTGAACAAATCTATATTTTTTGCAGTCAGCTCAACTCCCAAGTATTTCACCTTACTAGTTACTTCACAATCCGTTGTTTCCATTAACAATTGTTGTTTCTGCTTAGTCATGTTTTTGCATAATATCTTTGACTTCTTTTTGTTAATGAAGAAACCTGCCAAATCTCCAAACTCCTTGATCTTATCTATCACTTTTGGCATGTTCTCCAGTGGGTCTTCTACAATTAACATTATGTCGTCTGCAAATGCTCTGACCTTATATGAATAGTCCTTTATTTTTATTCCTCGTATTTCCTCATCTTGTCGAATTTGTATCATCAGAATCTCCGATACTAAAATGAACAACAATGGAGATAACGGGCAACCTTGTCTTGTTCCTTTACTAATCGTCAATTTTTTGGTCAATTCATCATTCACTACAATTGCTGCAGTCTGGTCTCTATAGATTTCCTTGATTGCTCTGACGAATCTTTCTCCCAATTGTAGCTTTTCCATAGTGGCAAACATAAAGTCCCAGTTTAAATTGTCAAACGCTTTTTCAGCGTCTACAAAGAAGAAACCAACCTCTTTGTCACAACGCTTGTCGTAGTATTCAATAGCATTGATCACTGTCCTTAAGTTGTCTCTTATTTGTCTGTCTGGCAAAAAGCCTGCTTGTTCCTCCTCTATGACTTCCGAGAGCCACCCCTTCAATCTCTCCGCCAATATCTTCGCAAAAATTTTATAGTCATTATTGAGTAGTGATATAGGCCTATAATTTTTCACGCTAGTCAGATCTTGGCCCTCTTTTGGGATCAATGATATATTCGCTTCGCTCCAAGTGTCTGGAATTCTTTGATCCCTAAAAACTCCGTTCATCACCTCTTTTAGGAATGGTGCCAGTTCATTGGCCATTGTCTTATAAAATTTAGCCGTAAGTCCATCTGGCCCTGGCGCCTTTCCTAGATTTGCGGATTGTATTGCCATATTTATTTCCTCATCAGTTACTTCACTGTTCAGCTTATTTCTCCAAGCTTCCGAGATCTCTGGAAGTTTGGTTTTCTCCAAATATGATGCTATTGATTCTTTGTTTACTTCTTTTTTATTATACAGCTTAGCGTAAAATTTATAAAAGGCTCTGCTAATGGTAGTCTGCTCCAAATACGTTTTGTTTTCTTCACAAATTTTATTTATTATTTTCTTTTCCCTTTTCTTCTTTAATTGCCATGCCAAATATTTCCCAGGTTTATTAGCACCCTCAAAAGCTTTTTGATTCAGTCTTTTAAGGTTCCACTCCAATTCTTTGTTACTCATTGCTGTTAACTGTTCTTGAAGAATTTTGATTTCCTGATGTATTTTCTTTTTCCCTGGTCTCTTTTTTAACTGTACTTCTTTGGCCTTTATTTTCTCCTCAATCTCTTGTCTTTTCTCCTCTTTCTTTTTCCTTGCTCTACCATTTAAGTCCATTAGTATGCCCCTTACAACCGCCTTGTACGCGTCCCAAACTTTACTGGTTGGTACTTCTTTATTCACGTTGTATTGTATAAAAAACTTAGTCTCTCTTCTCAGTGTTTCCATATTCTCACTTTCCTGTAACAGGTCCTCATTTATTCTCCAGGCTTTCCTTTTTCTCCTTTTTCCAAATTTCCACATAATTGGGTTGTGATCTGAGCCTACCATCGGCATTATTTCTACCTCCTTAGTCCAAAGCGCTAAGTCCTTTGAGGCCCAGATCATATCAATTCTTGATAATGTAAGATGCCTTGCAGAATAAAAAGTAAACTGTTTGGTTTTAGGATATTCTCTCCTCCATACGTCTTCGAGAGTCTCTTGTTGAATCAACTCAAAAAAAAGCTTTGGCAATAGTCCTCTTTTCTTTTGTGCTTTTGTAGTCTTTTTGTCTAATTCCAAATCTGTCACTCCATTGAAATCTCCAGCAAGAATTATCTGGTCATATACAAGATCGTCTAGGTGCTTCCTTAAGTCCTCAAAGAAGCTTTCCTTTGCACCGTTAGGTGCATAAAGTCCGACTACCAACACTCTCTTTAAGTTCCAATTACATTCCACTGCTACAAATCTAGCTTCCACATCTCTCATAACAAATTTTGGCTGCATCTCCTCTTTTATATACAACACCACTCCTCTTTTTTTCTTGTTGGAAGCCGCTACAAATTCTTTGCCCAATTTTCCAGATTTTAAATATTTTACATCCTGTTTTCTAATGTGGGTCTCCTGCAAACAAACAATATCACATTTTTGTTTTAGTAGCCAATGAAAAATATTTTTTCTCTTATTCGGTGAGTTTAGTCCATTTACATTCCAAGATAATACTTTACACTCCATATTCATGGTTTTGTTGGTAAGTCTTTTTCATTGTCCTTGATAAATCTCTCCATCTCCCGCTCAGATCTGATGCGTTTTTTTGCCCCTCCAAACTCAAAGGACACTCCTTCCGGTAACTCCCATCTGTATCTGATATTCATGTCCTTCAAAGTCTGAATTAGCACTCTATATTTTTTCCTGTCCAATAACACTGATCTGGGCAGTTCCTTCATTATAATAATCGTCTTGCCATCAATCTCCAATGGATCTTGAAATTGTTTGGTCACAATCCTCTCTTTCATATTTCTAGTTGTAAACTGCACTATCACATCCCTTGGTAGTTTCCTCTGGGTTGCAATTCTCGAGTTCACACGATACGCCACATCTAGGATAGCCACAATTTCCTCCTCCTCCTTCCCCAGGTAATCAGCCAACACCTCAGTCATCTGTTCTTGCGCTGACTTCCCTTCCACTTCTGGCAGACCGCGAAAACGAAGCTGCTTCTCCATGTGTTTAGTTTCTGCAACTGACATCCTCCCCTTCACCAGCCTCATCTCTGTTTGTTGCGTGTCTATTAAATTCTCCATCGCGTCTTCTACTGTTTTAACTCTCTGCTGCGTTCCTTGTAATTCACTGCTAATCGTTTCCACACCTTTTTTCACTTCTGACAGCTCCGACTTTACTGTCTGTGTAACTTCCTTGACCTCTTTAATAAGCTCCAATTTCGTGTCCTTAAGTTCTTTCATCATGTCTATAAGTTTTTTGTCCAAGTTTTCTATTGCCGATTGCCACTCTTTTTTCGACATCGTGGGGCTTGCTTTAGCTCGCTCCCACGAATCTGCTCTCTTCCTCAGCTCCGTGGCGTATAATTAAACGTTTTCCTTTTTTTAAATGTCCCAATCTTTACCAAAATTAATTTTTTATATCCAAAATGTCGGGCGTCTTTTCTCTATGGTTTCTCTATGTTATTATAATCCAAGATGGCCTACTTCCTCTTCCGCTGAAGCCACGACCCTTCCACTTTCAAAGATGGCGATTCCCCACTTCCTGTCCTTTGGCAAGGGCCGCTTCCCTCCAGCCACTCTATTGTTGTTACGCACTTCCTGTCTCCCGTCTTCCCACAGCAGGTCTCGCGATGGTGTCTTTTTCCCACAGCTCCAAAACCACAGGTATTCAAAACAATAGTCCGATTTTTGTAATAACTTCTTTAAACTTAGTCTCTTTTAAAATACAACTCCTGCCGAGTCTTCACCTCCTTTTCGCTAGTCTGTTGCAGTTTAAAAGTCTACTTTCTTTCCTCTCTGTTTTTGTCAATCTGTCCCGTTTCAAGAGATAGCGATCTTTACCTTCTCTCCAGCTTTCTCGGGTTGTAATCGCTGTTTCGATCTTAAATTCTCCTCTCGACTTCCCTCCCCGATCGAAGCTTGGGTATGTAGGTCTTATGCCAGCCGAATTGGCCCCAAAATTGCCGCAGAGATTATAGCCGACCCGTCGCAAGGTGGGACCTCAAGGATCGGGGGGGAGACTCCTTGTGTAGAGCCCCCCCTCGTCCGAGATCTAACTCACCCTAGGGTCTTGAGCGTTCTTTGCCTGCTCCCCGCCTGAGAGCAGTCGGCCGCGGGTTATTTTCACCCCTCCGGCCGGTTAAAACGGCAATCCGGTCAGCTCCACAAATGGAGCTGCGTTAGACCTCCATGAATCCCAAACCGGAAGTCCGTTACTTTTGTCTTCTTGATGTTTAGCTATAATCCTGCTTTGGCACTTTCTCCCTTAACCTTCATCAGGAGTTGTTTCAAGTCTTCAATACTTTCCGGCATAACTTTGTTACATAAAGTAGTTGTTAACTGCCTGTACATTAGATATATATTTTTAAAGGCTAAAGATTCCTGCCCACTTTGAACCATATCAGCCTACAGTCTTATGAGTTATCATATCCTAGGTGTACATTTGTGCATGAAATGATAAATCTTTTTAAAAATCTAGCTACTGGAATCCCTGCAGTAGTAAATTCCATACCCTCACACTCTAACATCTAAGCAGAGAATCCTGTTCATGCTTCTGGCTTTCACATCACTGAACAGCATAAATAGGACAATCAATGTGATTAGCTTTCATTCTGCCCTTTCAAAATGTAAGAGTACAAAATGTAAGGAAATTAAGGAACATTCACGCAATGAAAAATAAGCAATAAAAGCCAGGCCTGAATTAATGTTCTGCCAGAGAACTGCAGGACAAGAGGAGAAATTATTTCATGGGCCTCTTGCTTGCTTTCCATGCCAAGTCTCTGATCAGTAGAAAACAGCAGCCTTTCTTTCCCGCCTAAATTCACCAAAGCCAAACATAATCTCTTACTTGAGTTTTAAACTCTGTGGAGGCGCCATACTCAAACAGAAGCTTCACAACATCGTTGTGACCTTGTTGGGCTGCAAAGAACAGGGCAGTAGCACCAGACTGAAAGAGAGAGACATGGAGCTCGTATTATTGGACATGTAGTATAGGATTTCATTAGCATTAAGTATAAGCTACATTTATACTTTTTAAAAAGGCCAGTGTTGCCTAAAGTCTGAGGTAAACTCAAATTATCAGATCTAGCAGGAGATATTCTTGAAGAACACACACTCAAGAGAATTTCATTTCACAGTGTTACCAACTTTTGTTCTGGATGGGCCCAGAACCTTTGTTCAACCTTGAAAGCCCTGCACTACATCATGACATGGACACCATGCTCTCTGCATTCAGGCTTTACTTCATATCAGTGTTTGGTGAATGCAAGATATTATCCAAACTCCTGTTAACTAGGATAGCAACATCTATGGGCGAGCACAGATAATCAGTTATATACTGGTAACCAGATGTGTACAAGTTACCATGTGGCAAGCCAGTCATCTGTACTCAAACAGAATGTGTTTGTGGAAATGTACAGCTATGTCTTTCTAATTCTGTAGATATGTTCATGGTTGTACTAGCTTTATTCTCTCAGGTCTCTTTATCAGGTGCTTAAATACATGGAGATAATGAAACTATTCGCATACATTAAGTGCTTTGTTGGATGAAAGCCTCATAGCAGACATTCTAGCCTACTTGAATTCATGTAAGAATATACATGTGTCCACTGTTAAGATTTCGTGATATTGTAGCTTATAGATGTCAGCATAGTGACTGCTATCCTAATACCAGGTAAACAAGATTGGCTGAATTGTGCCCTTTCCTGGAAATAAATTACTTACCCACAGTCATTTGTGCCTTAGTTAAGTCCCTGTGCTCTGTGCTAGCTTGGACAAATACTATACTAATTTTTTGCCAAATTCACTAGTTGACTGTTTGTTTCAGGGCTTTAAAAGGCTCTTTTTGAATTGACCCTGGAAAAGGGTAGGGACCAGGAAATTAAAGGATCATCTACTCCCCTGTGATCCTTGCTGAATACTAAGAACTGTCTTGGAGATTCTTCTTTGTGAGCCATTTCCAGCAGTAGTCTGTTGGACACATGAGACAGGGACTCTTCAGTTATGGGAACAAGATTATGGAAATCCATCTTTGGAGGGCTCCTTTGTGTCTTCCCTGACGGCATTTTGCCACCAGGTAAAAACTGTTCTCATCAAGAGAACCTCTGGAGTCCCCATTTAAATGGCACCTGCTGTAATTTTTGATTTTTTACCTCCCCTGCAGTTATTGGATAAAGCTATCAGAACAGAGCTGCTGAATCGAATCAAGATCTATTGAGACCAGTATCCTGTTTCCCACAGTGGAAAATAAAATGCACTGGAAAGCAAACAAGATGGGCACCAAAGCCAACATCTCTTCCCATTGCTGCTACTCATCAAGTGGTATTTGGAAGCTTAGTGCCTCAGAACATGTAGGGTCCATTTAGCATGGCTAATAGGCATCTATAGACATAATCTCATTTCTACTCAACTATGACATTGTTGTATATTGCCTGCTTCTCAAGTTTATACTGAAGTTATCTTCTGTCTTTATAAAGACCGTAATCAGCTTAATGACTTGTTTTGTGCTTGCTAGTTTTGTTATTTGTTTAAAAATTTTCTTCCTTGGTAACTGCCTTTGTGGTTTATTTTAACCAAAAGGATGTGGATATCAGTGTTTCAAATAACTAACTAAATAACAAAGAACCAGGCCAACTTTTCCACCTACTTGTTTTTTGATCTCTTTAAAATCACTTCCAAGTCCTAGTAAGAACTACTACAGTTACAAGAATATTAGTGCACAGTTTCTGAACAATACTGATGCAAATCTAGACAGACTATTTAGCAATTCAAAAAAGAATATATGCTGCTGGAAAGTATTATCATGGCATCCAGCATTTGCACTATTTTCCCCTCATAAAGCATGTGTGCCTCCAGCAAAACCAACATGAAGCTTTTGTAGCATGGAGAAATGTAACCTCTTGAGTTAATATCTGTCTTTCCACTTTGAGATGCAGAAGCTCTACTACAAAAATAATTCTGCAACCTAATTAATAATTTAAATTCTTTTTTGGTTCAAAGAACAAAAAGCCCTCCCATATTGATGACTGCAATTGAAACGGTGCATACAAAGTGAGGAAGGCCATATCCTGCAGTCCCTTTGAGACATGCAGTTAAAAGGCCAATGTGAAAGAGGATGATTAATAGGCACCATCACTGGGGAATATTTATCTCTGACTGAGTCAGACTAACCTGAGTATGATTACCACTAGTGCCTCTTCTCTGTAGTTTTAGGGCAATTGGTCCCTCCCGATTATACAAAAGCCTGTCAAGAGCCCTACAGCAAGAAACTGCTATTATGGTTGCACCTGCAAGTAGCCAAGAAAGTTCAGAAAATCCATGCCATCATACCTGCTCATTACTGTTTTCTGTCACTAGTTGAAGGTATCATGAGGAGATATTAACTAGAAACCTCACTCACCAACAATTTCCGCAACAAGGAGTGAGCTCAGTGATTCTGGAGCCCTGAACAAAGGGCTAGGATGGGGCTGAAGAATCATTGCAACGCTTGCTTGGATCGCTTGGATGTTGGTTCCTGCTTCCTGCAAAGCTAGTGGGAACCGCCATCAGAAACCAACTGCCTGTCTGAGCCCCAAATGGGGCAGGTATGAGTGTCAGCACCTCCAGGAGCCTGCTCTTTGTCGGACGGGGACAGGGTTGTGGGGACTGGAGCAAGTTCCCAATGGCAAGTTCTCTGAAATACAGTCATGAAGTCCCCACAATATAATAGCAGATCTCAAATGTCTGCCCCGCAACCATTACACTCCACAAGAGTCTCTTTTCAGAAATCTCTCCTTAAATGCAGAACTTTACAGTACCTCTCTCTGAAGATTGATGTCAGCTCCTTGCAGCACTAGTTCTCGAACGCATTCTTTGTGGCCATAGTATGATGCTACCATAAGAGCTGTTGTACCAAGCTGGGGATAAAAAAATACAGTAAAATACCTGAAATGTATAAAATACTAGCATGAACCTCTCATATAGTTCCTCTGTGCCTGCTGACTGAATGGAGAAGATACTGAGAAGTATGCACAGAAGGCTTTCCTCTTACTACAGATTGTGGTGTTTTCTGTATGCATACTTTGTGTCTTTGTAACTTTGCACTTGAGGAGATCAAATCAAAATGGTGTCTGTTTATTTTTTCCGCTCTAGCAAAATGCCCTGTTTCTGCTGCCGGCTTTCTGGGGGATACATCAGTTTCATCTGTTAATTGGATGAGGGAACTTACAAGTTTTTTGGGGGGGGGGGGGATTTTTTTTACAGCACCAAGCTTGCTGTTTAATCTGTTTTTAAATGCAAAAAAGAATGGATTAAAAAGTACAGGAAGCACACAGGAAAACTTTAAAGTATCAGATGGGAATCAGGGCTCTCCACAGAGTTTTTGTGTTATCCATACTGCAGCCTTTTTTCCCAAGTCAGTTGCAAGGTTTTTTTTTTAAAGGCACCAACATTGCAACTTTAAAAAAAAAGAATTTCAGAGGGAAAACTGGATTGGTTGCTGTTCAACCAACCAGGGTACAGAGAGATAAAGGGGAGGGTGAAAGGCAGGGTCAGGGAGAGACCTCACACCAAAGCACTTCAAAAAAGCCACAAACTGACTTTGCTGGGGAGGAAATCAGGAGTATGTGTGCAGGGAGAAAAGCCACATAAAAGCTGGGGAAAGATCGATTTTGCAGTAGATGCAGCCTTTTCCTGTGCAGAACGCAAAAAAGTCTGAGAAGACGTTTGGAGACTAAATCACGTTATTTTGACCGTGCATACAGAATTCTGGAGATAAATCAATGCAGCATGGAGCCAGAACCGATGAAAAAGCCCTAGGCAGAAAAGACATGAGTATTGAAAGCTCTTTATATATCAGAGGCGATGAAACGGTGATAGTAAATGTGTCTTCTAAGAAGATCTGAGTCCTAGCACCCCAGTTTGTAAAACATTAAAATTAAGTGCTGTGCAGATAAATCATAATGTCCTCAGGTTTTTCATTATGGCAATCAACCCCAAAGTTCCACCTATCCTGCAGGGCATTGAACCAGTCCTGGGGATTCTGCCCTCATGAAAACTGCAGAAACTGGCCAACCAATCAGAATTCCTGGAACTCCACTGGATGGGAGGAGAGAGCCACCTCAGCTTTTAAAGGGAGAGTTGATACATTTTCCCTCTGACAGGGTGACTGCAGTTCTGGATAAGAGCATAAGCTGTAATCACGCTTTTTATTTTGTTGTTGTTAGGATGTTTGGGGTCAGGAAGTGACATCATCATGCCAGCCACAGACGTGCTCCCGTTGTTTTAAGGCAATAATCAAACACCCAGTGAAGGGCCTATCTAAATCTAACTTCATTTGTACTGGTTCTGAGGGCAGGACTCTTAGCTAGACTTCTCAGGTGCCTGCCAGTGGCGGGTAATCTCCGGGGGATTTGCCTCATTGCCTGCCAATCGCTGGTGATCAGCAGGTAGTTGCAAACCCTCCGGCAATTGCCCACCACCAACAGGCAACCTGAGAAAGCATGCACCAGGCATGCTCTTAGCAGGGTGCAACGATGTCACTTCTCAAAGTGACATGGTTGCGCTGGCCGCAAGTGTGCTTCTGCACTTTGCTGGGGCCAATTTTGGCCCCAAATGGGCTGAATTTGCCCCGCTCAAAGCATAGAAGCACACCATGACTGGCATGATGATGTCACTTCTCAGAAGCGATGCCATTGCACAAGAGCTGAGAGCGTGCACAGGCTTTGCACACAATGTCAAAAAGACTCCAGGGAACCAGGAGGTGCTAGGTCCCCCACTCCCACTGGGAGGGTATGGGGACCTGGCAACCCTCCTGTCAGCTGAGGTAAAGAGATTAAAATGCACTTTACTGTAAATGCCGAGAAGCCCTATCTGGAGGAAAAGCATTAATTTCTCCCCTCAGCGTCTGCATTGTCAACTTAGGCTCAGTTTCAACAAGTTAATTCCCAGGGAAAAAGCACAACCTCTGGGAAATGAAGGTGCAAGCCAGTTGTACATTTCTTGCTGTTTGTTCCACAGTAAATCTTTAACCTGTTTATATACCTTATTTTCTGTAAATAAATCTCTGTTTGCTGTTCAGTTCCACCTGTCTATCAAGTCAAAATAGCTGTCAGATTTCAAACTCTTTCACTATTAAGCACCACATTATTTGGGTCACAAATAAGAGTCCTTTAAGAAACACAAAGCTTACACTGCCATCCGTTAATAAAAACTTATACCCCCTTTTTACTGATATTGTGGAGGCTGGGTTTAAACATAAGGAAAGGAGAGGTCAGAGTGCAGGGATAACAGGACAGCATTCAGTGCAGAGAGCCTTTTATCTCAGAGTCTCCCCCTAATCTCCCCTTCCTCCTCCTTCCCCCACCACACCAGGGCTGTGCCATTCTCAGTAACACTCCAATCTGTGAAATCGCAATATATAACAACAAATGATGACAGCCAGGCAGCTACTGCCACGCTCATCTTTCCAGTTTTCTTGATCATCTGGTTGTAAAGATACATAGCAACTCTAAAGGTCAGTTTATGACAGCTGATTATAAAATTTCCGCTATGTAAAACTTTCTCTACTTTGCCTATAGCAAATTCTTGTGCAATATTCTTATAAAAATGTCACGTTCTGCTGATATGCACAGACTACAACTATCACCCCGTACACCTTCATTTCTCCTTTATACCATGCACTCCCCATTTTTATTGAACAGCCTTTACACCTAATGATCATAGTATTCCCCCCAATACATCTCTTGCTTACATGGGATTTTGTAGCAGAACTGTCTGAGGATCGAACTATTTAACTACAGAGTCTGAGGCCCAGGGGTGGTGAAGTTTGGATTTGGGTGTTGTTTTTGTACATAGGCAATGAATCTGAGTTTTTGACCAGGGCCTCTATAATCAAAACCATTTGCCAGCAGTGCTTAAGGTTCCAATCATATATTAAGGGTTGGGTTAACAGTCCTCTGCTCTAAATTGATTTCAGGCTTTAACAATAAAGAATGTTTCTAGCCCACGCAGGATGCCACTGTGCACTGAATCCAAACCCACAAACCAAAGGACTTTAAAAATCTTCCCTGCTTTCCTGCAGCTGCCTCTATAAAGCCATTATATGTAGAAATCTTGAGAACAATCTTATGCAGCAAGTGGAAAATGGAGCAAGAAAGAACCTGACAAAATTGCCTCCCTCTCATTCTCTTGCCCATTAACAGAACTTGCCCTACTGGCATGACACTGAGGAGGTTAGCAATTTCAACCAGTACCCCCTTACTGCTGCAGCTCCTCCCTACCTTGGTGATACATATTGTTCTCAAGCATCCCCCAATTCTCAACAGTGGCTCTTGGGGGGGGGGGGAGGGCAGCAATGGCTCTGCTAGAGAGAAGATGTGAATATCCATTTCACTGAGCATCTTCTAGGTTCTACACTATTATATATTTCTACTGCTAATAATAAAAGAATATTGTTAGTACCTGATGTAACTCACCCATATGTACAATGACTATGCATGCCTGTCCAGATTACTCTGGCACTAACTACATTTTTAGAACAATATATATACATTTCATTGGAAGATCTTTAATGGATAAGACTAATCATCCCCATATAGGAATATTAACAAACTCAGTGGTGCATAATCAATAAGGGCCATAAAAGCAGAGCCCCCCGTTTTATGAATCTATCATATATTAGCCCATCAAGTCCTCAAATAACTGTTTTAGCCAAAATGCTATTCTAATCATACCATGGCGTTACCATCAATATTGAATACTTTCCTCTACGTAAAGTGATAGCATTATTTTTAGTGAAAGTTATATGTGTACCCAAAGTTGCACATCGGGAAGGGGGAGTCCAAATATGTCTACAAATGACATACATATTCTGACCCTATTAGGGCTGCCAACTCCAGGTTGGGAAATTCCTGGACATTTGAGGGTAGAGCCTGGGGAGGACAGGGATCTCCGCATGGTATGATGTCATAGAGTCCTCCCTCCAAAGTAGCTGTTTTCTCCAGGGGAACTAGTGTGGAGACGGGTTGCAATTCCAAGAGATCTTCAGGTCCTGTGTGGAGATTGGCCCTTAGATCCTCCAAGGATTTACTCCAGGGAAAACAGGCACTGGATTAACTAATCACACTTTTAACATGCACAAAATTAACACGAATGTAATTTGCAATTCACAATGCAATCCTGAACAAGTTTGCACCCTTCTAAATCCACTGAAGTCAAAGGACTTAGAAGGGTGTAACTCTGTTTAGGATTACACTGTTCATCTACAAAATTTATCTAAAGTAACATCTAAATTTATCTAAAATTTATCTAAAGTTCATCTAAAGTAACAAACATTTTAAAATTTTACTTTTAAGCATAGGACAAAGTGCTGAAATGAATGTACATATATAAACTCCCCTTTCCCAATATGCAAGTTGGTTATTTCTTCACAAACTAAGGCCAAACCAGATAATACATTGCAGTTCTGAACAGAATTACACTCTTCAATGCCCGCTGACTTCAGTGGTCTTAGAAGGCTGTAACTCTTCTTAGAATGGCACAATCATAACATGATCTCCCTATGCAGGTTTTTAAAAAGGAAAAGTAGCTGAGGAAGGGGGTGGATTATGGCCACTACCTGTGCCCTTTCCCAGATACAACTCTCCCCTTCTTGGACCTTATTTGCTGGCACCATACAGGTGCTGCATAAAAAGTGTGCACATTAGGAAAAGTCACAGGGAAGGATTCAGTTATTCCTCCTCTAGTGCAGTGGCCTTGCTCCAAACTGAGGCTCTACACAACTGCCTTTAGCTATGTAAACCCCTCCCCCCACAGAATTTCCAATCACAAATTTCCCAGAGTTTCATTCAGCTTGACCCACAGATGCAAAATCACAGACGCCTGTCATTCATCCATCGTGTTCTTACACTGTCTTTGCAGTCTACATCGACACGTCCACTGTTCAGCAGCAGCTGAAGAAGAGCCAGGTTTCCCTTCCTTGCAGCCCAAAATGCAGCATTTGCAAGTGGTGTTTCTTTCTGTTAAAACAAAATAAAAAGCATTGCAAAAAATTCACCAAAATCAGTTTCAGATTATGATGTACAAAGAAGCCCAGATTCAAGAAACCTCACTAATAATCATCTTTATCTGACAAAGGTCTTTTGTTCTTAATAGTATGCATCTCTCTCTACTGTTTAAAGCTGTGAACAGAAATACAGCCATCCCTTCTCTGGCTGCCTGTGCTGATGCAAAGTGCAATGCCTTGCCAACCTGTGATCTGCTTTGGTTTTTGTTTTAGGTCCCACAAGAGTGAATACACATTAACGCATCAGAGGTCTACGGGATCAGACCACTGAAAAACTATCCCTACTTTTAAATCTTCATTTGGACTGACAACTTTATTGGCTCTGCTCAACAATCTGGCATGTAAACATTTAGAAAGTGAATATTTAATTCAACGTTGTATTTCCATGACAGGAAGTTTTACAGTGAAGTAGTCGAGGTTTCATACAAATAAAGGCTAACAACTTTTATAATATTCTGTGATATGGGCCTTGCACAGTCAAGGAAAACAAGCAAGTTTCTACTCCTTCCTCTCCTCATATTGTTCACAGTCAGCAAATTCTTGTATTTCAAAAAACATTAACATGGAAGCAACTAGACTTCCTCTTATATTCTTCTCTGAGAGAAGGCTGATTGCACTTAGCTGGTTATTAACCAGAACTTGACTCTTCTAGAAATCCTCTGTGTATATCAAATACAATTACGCTGCCTGATTTAAAACACGGATTGCCTTACCAATAGGGCTAGATCATCAAGTTACTTATGTAAGTAATGCAACATCTACAAAAAATCATTAAAAGTGAGTGGATAGTCCAAGAAATAAATTCAAGATAAGGATAAATTAACTATTTTTGTTAGGTGGTGATATTATCTGCAATAGACATATTCCAAAAGATCAATATAACATTTTTTAGATATGGCGGTGATATGAAAGATGCAGGGTTTTTTAAAGTTATGATTTTAAAAGCTGTAATTTATAAGCACGGTACAGAGACATCAAAATGTTTTACTACTGTAAAAAGGGTTTGAATAGCTTCAGTACTCTCCTTTGCAGATGAATAGGATAAATATTCATCAAAGCATGGGCAGCCAGCAGATCAATGCAGAAGGAATAGTTCAGGTGTTCTCCCCCATTCAAAGGAAACAACTTTGTTGTACTAGTCCAGCCTTCCTGCCTGCCCCTTGTGAGCCTGCATTGCCACAGATAGGAAGCGGGTTGGGCAAACAATGCAATCATACCACCAGGATTTCCTTTCAGCATGAATCAGAGAGTCTGAAACTTATTTTCTTTGAAATTTAGTTTGATATGGTTCAAATTCACTTGTTGCCATGATAAATAAATTTCTCACTGCTGTAATATATGATGATGATGATGATGAAAGAGCTCACCATATTTTGAGTAGTACTGGTAGGTACTCCTTACATCAATGAGCAGTCATAAGTGCAATAGTTGTCTTTCTTCACATGCGACAGAACACTGGATGCTTATGGTGTCTTATTAATCAACTAAATATTTTGCTGTTGCCAGTTCTCGTAACTTTTCTTTCTAGTTCTAACCACATCAGGCACCTGGTTAGACTATAACACACCTGGTTTGAAATAGAAACAAACACAAGGATGCTCTGAGGAAGAGAAAGTCCCATTTCTCCCTCACTGGCCCCTTCCCTCTTAAAACCCTGCCCTGCTGCTCTTATCACCACTTACTGTTTCCTTCTCTCTTGCTGATACTGGTTCCCTTTCTCTGTCTGCCATCCAATCTGCCTGCCTCTCCACTTCCATCAGAGCACAACAAAGGGAGAGAGGAAGAAGGAGGTTGTTGAGGAAGTAACCCAGAGCCAGCTCCAGTTTCCTCTTTCAACTTTCTTCTGGTAGTTTGCTCATGTAGAATAGTGGTTAGGGTATAGTGGTTAGAGTATTGCAATAGAACTGGGCACACCTGGGTTCAGATCCCTGGCTTACTTTTTAGCCTACTCTACCCCACAGGACTGTTGTAAGGAATGAAGAGGAATGGATATCTATGTGTGCCAAACTGAGTTCCTTGGAGAAACAGCAAAATAAAAAAGCACCAAATAAATAACATTCATGAGGATTTGGAATTATGACAGTCCAGTATACTTCCAAACTGCTGTAACTGCAGCATTTTTGTTTTGCAATACCTGTACATGCAGTACCATTTATTTCCAGGAGTTTTTACCCCACAATATTTTAACACACTGTTTTTCTGCAAACCTGGGGTTTTCCTAAACCATTGCCAGGGTTGGCCCCCTCATGGAAATCACCTTAGTTGGGATATAAATTTTGTTTAATAAATAAATATTAGATATAAGGATGCTTATGTTCAGCCCATTGTCATTCTCTCTATAAGCTGCACCTCTTTGCCTTGGGTTGAGTAGGATTCCGATTCTGTAGTAATTCTGGCTGCTTACCGAAATCCCTCCCAAATTGTCCCACAAGACAGAGGATCTTTACCGAAATCTCCTACTTTGCTCTGCAGGTATCTGGAGATGCCCGGCTCACAGACTTCAGATCTTCTGCTGGCTTTCCAAGGAGTTTCTCTTCTTCTTGCAACCCTTAAATTGTTTTCTGTCCCCATCTGACATGTCCTTGCCCAAACTGCTGATCTAATGCCTGCAACAAATCTTTATTTAGGGAGAGTATACTGTTAGTCAGCAGGACTGATCCAATCAGGCTGGCTAGGCTCAGTACTTTCCCTTTCTCTCCATCATCCGGTCTCTTATACTGAAGAAGCTCCCACATACAGTCATCCCAGTTCATTTTGCTTCCACTACTCATACACTTCTGGATTGCTCCTGCTGTATTGATGCACAAAGGCCTCCTCATGGGTTAAAAGTCTGAAAGGGCTTTTCCCTCACCCGCAGCTCCAGATTGCAGCTGGTCTCCTTCAAGACCTCTCCTGCTTCTTGCTGCACTCTCCTTCCTGCATCTTCCAGTTTTAGAGACTGTTCTTCCAGTTCTTTATCATCCCTGCCAGCAGGCTCCAGGACAAAGCCTGTTGATTATCAGCTACTGACTACAATGTTCCACAGTCCAAATGAGTCAGCTGCTCATAAACCTCCTTAATCCGCCCCCTTCAGCTAGGTACTCTGTAGCTGGGCTTCTGGGTCATCTTCAACCCCTTATAGCTGCTAAATGAAGAAGGCTTTCATTGCCTTTCTATATGACTATAAGCTTCAGTTGTATCTGAGAGCTTTCCAGGCTGTTTTAAGCTTAAGATAATTTTTAAAGAGGTGCTCTATTTGTTGCTGAAACACTGATTTCTAGTAAGTGTGGGCTCCCATTTTATCCACTATAACTCAATTAAAGCAATTCCCCCCCCCGCCCCCAAAACACCAGTAGAAGTCACACTCCCCCTTCCAAGAGTGTAAGGGCATTTCTGCTCACACAAAAGGATTTCCACAGATTGCCCCTTCCTCCATAATGCATCCATGTCACTCCTGAGGATCCCTTGACTCTTAGGTGTGGCATTTCTGGGGGGGGGGGGAGGGAGGTATGGGAGACTACAGCAAGAAGAAGGAATAATCTATGCAGTGAGCATTTATTTGGATCCACCCATGGTCTCTTTCAAATCAATGTATAAATAAACAAGCAAAACCTTCTAGAAGCAAGAAGACTCCTAAAAACCAGCAGCACAGACACTAATCTCACATTGGATTCTGAAAAACTGCTTCACCGGCAGCCAATTTACAGCTTTCTCTCTTCTTTCTTCAGTTTGGAAAGAGATTCCAGCCCAAGCACATTAGTCAAGTTTTCAAACAAAACCATAGTGATAGGCCCGCCCATGATAATTTATAATGGCAATAATTAAAAATACATAATTATAAAAAGGAACATAAAGCAGCACAATAAGATGCAAGAAATATGTATTATTGAATTCTGAACTGGAAATCAATGTCACTTAAAAAACAAAACCAAGAATATATCAACAACATAATGTAGTGACCAGTTATCTATCATCTCTTGCTTTCTGATCAATTGTAAGCCTTCTCTCTCTTTAACAAATCAATGAAATCAAGCAGATAGAACTATTCAAAACATCCCTTCCAGTAGGCCTATCTTAATTCCCCCTCGCAACCAAGTTTGCTTGCCCTGCACTACCTCAATCTCATCAGATCCAGAAGCTAGGAGGGTAAGCTTCTGGTTGGTACTTGGATAGCACCCTGGAGGTCCAAGGGTCACTCACTTTGCAAAGGTAGGCAATGACAAACTACCTCTGTTGGTCTCTTGCCATGAGTAGTCAAAAATTGGATGCAATTTGATGGTATTTTCCATCACCAAGTTTGCTAATCCCAAAACAGTATCGAATATGGTTTTGAACCAAGAACAAATTCTTAAAAGTTAAATGAAATCAGTAATTTTGAACATTTTAGAATCACTGAATGAATTCCAAAACACAGCAAATGGTTAAAACACTACAGTAACAATTGTCAAGCATCATTTTCTTTTTCTAAAAGAAACAGGATTTTCACAACTCCTTTACCAGAAGGGATTTGATTTTTTAAAAATCTCACCAATGATAACATATTGAAGATAATAAGCAACTTCAAGGAAGCCAAAGCCAAGACTGGGTATGCAATTTAATGCAAACTTTTTAATGTGCAAATCAAATCTCATTATTGCAAAAATGTTGTCTAATCATTTGGGTACAACACACTGTGTGTATCTGCTTTTTAATACTTTGAACAATAATTACTGTAGCTTTTGAGACTGAAAACCAAGAATGAGATGGAAAGCATTACTAAGAGAGAAATCCTAAGCAGATCGACTCAGAATCCTACTCAAGTCTATTCAACAGGGCTTTACTTCCTAAAAAGTGTTCTTCGGATTGCACTGAATGTGTGTGCAACAGAGACTATGTGAATTCAATCAAGGATGAAGGAACCAGTGAGCTAGTGGGAAAAAGAATTGTATTCTGTTAAGATCCTTTTTTACATGTTTTGGTTAAAAACAAATCATTAACATACTGTGGGAAAATTTTATGTATATGTATATTTTTAAAGGATCATAACATCTGCAACCAGACCCTTTAACACACTCCTCAAACACGAACATTATATCCGCAGTAAAGCACCTCTTAGAAGACACTATTGCTCTATCCCTTTTCTACGCTAGGACGCCACTCCGCACTATGCGAAGCAAAGGAAACAGAATACTTCTGGGCATGTACAGAGAGCTTTCCTCTCGCCTTTCAGGAGCCACAATCAACCCGCACAAAGCTACGATTAGGGTGGAGGGCGTGACTTCCCACTACCTTATTTGCAAATACAAATCTCTAAGTACCAAACCCTAGTACAAACTATGAAGCGTTTCACTCAAACTCGATACTTTCCGATTCCCATTTATTAGTCTCCCTACCCCACCCCCGGGGTGAAAGCGAGGGAACCGTCTCTACACAGCCGAAGGCCAAGCGCAGGCCCGCGACAGCCTCTGCAGCGCTCGGGGGGAGGGGGGGGGGTCAGAGGCGCAGGAGGCCAGCCGGAGACCCCCGCCCACGAGCTGGCGGGCAAGGGGCTCACCTTGAAAGACATCGTGTTCACCCTCCGAGGCGCTCATGCCGGGGACCCAGAGGGGAGCCGCATCGCAGCCGCCAGGAGCGTTGCCCGGGCCTTCGCCGGCGTTAGCGGGCGGCTGATCACTGGCTCGCTTTGCAGAGCGACTGGAGCAGAGCCGCGTCTGGCTGCAGAAAGCAGCGCGCCCAAGCCGGCGTCTGGGTAATGGCAGCGGCTGCCAGCCAGGCCGGGAGCGCCAGGCCTGCTGTGCTCAGCAACGGGCATGCTTCAGCCTCGCGCGACTCCTTCTCCCAGTTTAGTTACACCGCAGGCGGGAGCTGCCAATTGCGCCACTCTAGAGAGGTCGTCGCCAGGGCTTCTTTGCGGTGTAACGCGCTCGGGGCTCCCTAAGCCAAGGGCCTGGTCTTGCAAATTGCATGTGTTCGAGAAGGAACTGGGGGGCCCCAGTGGCCGAAGAAATTTGCACGGACGGATAGAAAGAATGGTACAAGAGCTCTCTCCTCCTTTGCAGCTGCGCATCCTGTCCTGTAGGGTTGCCAGCTTTTCAGCCAGCCGCTGTTGCTGTGCTCCTTGAAGGACAGACACGATCCAGTGAGAATAATACCCACCACGTTGTTTCTCTTGCTGAAAACAAAACAGGCGCAGGAGGAGACTGTGTTTGCTAGAGAGAGACCAAGTTTCTGGTTGCGCTTACCATTTACCAGTTTAAAAGTACCTGGCAGATAGTTCGGGCCAGTTGGCAGTCCTGCTATCCAGAACTGATACATAAATGTAGCCAACGTAGACGTAACATGGAAAGAAAAATGGAAACGTCGGCTTGCCAAGACCGGCATCGTTTTTACATGGAGATGGTCCTGATCCGGCCGTTGCACGTGGGCTCATAACGCACACGATAAAACTTCACTGGCTGTGAATAAAGCCTCACTCTGTGAAGCTGCTGCAGTGCATACGCTTAGGATATCCAGATTCAAATCCTCCCTGTGCCTGTTATCCTTGGTCTCACGTACCTCGCAGGGTGATTGTGAGGAAAAAAATAGGAGAAGGGGAGCTGTGTTCTGAGCTTCTCCATGTTCTGAGCTCCTGGCGGAAAAGGAGGGATGAAAATGTGCTGGATCTGGAGACAAAATCCTCATCGACCCCTGGTGTTTTATTAGCAATTCCATAAATTTTCTGCCTTGATTACAGATCATGTCCTTGTCCCCAAACTGAGTTATAAAAATCATGCATCTAGACTTCTATTTTAAATGCCTAGCCAAGGCTCAGATCCTTATGATTTATACAGGCAGATACTTCAAAATCTGAAAGTTAAATTAGTCAAGACATTAGGAGACTGGCAAATGGATCTTCCAAGTACTGTTAAACTGGTAAATAGTAAGCTCAACCAGAAGTCCTGGTCAGACTCAGGACAACAATGGGGGCGGGGGGGGGACGGGACACAGAGGTTAAACCCTTTCCTCCTCATTCCATTTTCCTGACCTATAACAGTCACATGTAACTGCTATTTGCCCTGTATGCTTCCTCCAATAGATCAGACGTCAGCTTCCAGGGCACCATTTGAGGCTGAGAAAATGGCATTGGTGGAAAGATTACCCCAAGAAAGAAAGACCCTGATCCAAACTGGAGTTCTTAATTAAAAGCACTTGGGAATCCACTGACACCTACACCAACTCCTCCTCTAGTCTGACGCTACTCACGTGCCCATAGACAGCACCTTAGGGACTCAAGTGCAGCAGCTGGCTATGCCCATGCGTCAGCTTTCCTTGGCCAAACAGCTCCTTCTTGTAGTGCCCACACAGCAAGTGGCATGTACTACCGCTGCTCTCCCGAGAACTTTTTTGATTGCTGCTCTGTTCTTTGGAATGGTTTCCAGAGGGAGTCCTTCCATTCCTGTCAAAGATTGTTGTGCTCAAAGGGTTTTTTTATTAAGGGCTGTATAAGTTGATTGAGGCCTGATTTTCTCAGGCAAAGTTGTTGATTTGTTTGTGTGTTAAAGGTCATCTGTAAGAGCGGTTTTGTCTTGCTGCATTGCCTAAGCATGGCAGAGTATTCAGTGCAGTCAGTGGATTTAAGAAGGGTGTAGTTCTGCTTAGTACTGCTCTGTAAATGTTTCACTACAGAAAACGCGCATATGAGGCACTAATCCCCACGAAACACCAAGATTTTATAGGCAGTCCTAATTCAATATATTTTGGCTTGGACAGCATTGCCTGGATTTGTTTACTGTGCACTCTGGCCCAGGTATGAACTGTGTTTAGAGGCTGAATTTAGATCTTTTGTAAGGAAAAAACATGAGAATTTTGGATTAATCATATTTGCATCTGATCACATTATTTAAAATCAAACAGGATGTTCATTCTTTTGGTTGGGGGTGTACTATGAAAGCATAAGCTCCTGTAATATACAACCATGCTTTATAGTGTGTTAAATGGAAATCTATGTTTTATGTTGTACCTTCATGAACATATATATGCATCTAAATGCAAGTACCCCACAATAAAGATGCATTTCTCCATTTCCTGGAGGTTTAACTTCTAGAGACCCAATGGACCAATCAGAAACCCAAAGAATGGTAACTCCGGTGCTTGTGTGGCAGGACTAACAGCATTTTGAAAACACATCCCCAAAAGATTAGAGGCCTAATGTCATACTATGATGCTTTTCTTCCCCTTTTCAAAAATTTAAATTTAACTTACATAATAATAATCACAAAGGCATTATAAGTTATTACATGCATTAAAAAACCCAGATCCCTTATATTACAATAAAAGTCAGTTTTCCTTAATCTTCATACATATGTCATTACAGTTTGAAATAAACCATTTTCAGCTTTCTTTATAATTTCCATTGTTTTGCTGATCTTTTTTTAACCAGGATATAGGTTCTTTCCCCCCTTTTAGTTCATTTAATGCCATGTTTGCATTTTGGGCAAAGCAGCATCCTGCGACAAGTACTTTAAACAAATCACTCGTCTCTTACAAGCTAAAGGTAACACAACTATTTTGGCTCTAAATCATTTTCAAGGGTGTTAAATACTTTGCCATTGGCCTTTAGCTATGCAAGCAGTTTTCAAAAAGGAGGTTCCACCACAGCCAGCAGCAGAACACGCAGCGTGAGCTGTTCATACCCCTCCTGCTCACCAATTCCTCCTACCTCTGTTATCAAGCCAAACGAGAACCATTCTCAGTGATCACGTGAACGGAATAATCTATGTTCATCTCATGCCTAAAATATATTGATTGGCTGCAGTAGTAACGGACTGGTTTTCTCCTGGGATCCAACTAAATGGCCCATTTACTCTTATAGCAGGGCAGGTAACCTTTCTGGCACAAATGCTTAAAAATGTGCAATGGTCAGACATATAGTGTATGAAGTCTGTACACCCAATTTTTTTCCATGGGAGTAAGGAACTAAAATAAGACTGCATTAGAAATGTCAGCATGAAGCACCAGTGGTTTTGCTTTCAGTTGCAAATGCTTAGGAATATAGTTGCCGTGGATGTGTCAGGTTGGGAGCCCTACCCCTGAACTTACCAGGGCTGAAAGGGATTCCTGGGTGGGCAATGTAGGCTCTGCCAACGTTCAAGCCATCCCTGGCATCTTCAGAGCCCAGGTCCTGCCCAAAAGCAGGGAAGAAAGAGCTGGGTGAGCCACAGCCCAAGCCAATTGCACTCGCCACATGACACAGCAGGGAAGCAGGGCTCCGTGGCATCTGCTAGCAACCCTGTGGTTGAGGCTGTGTTGGGATTTTTGCAAGTGTCCTACGTTCAGTCATGAAAGAGTTAAATTGTTATTCTGCTTGTTTAGTCAGATAGCTAGTTAGCGCAGGACCACTTTGAGTAAAAGTTCCCACCATAGAAAGAGGAGTCTTAATAAAGGAATCTAGGATTGTCTATTGGATGAGCCAGTTTATTGGGGGGGAATTAGCTAGCAACATATATTAAGGTTTTATTGCTCTTTGTCTCAGTCCTCTCAGAGCTCTCAGTTCTGTCTGTGTGTTCAATATTTAGTCTCTTAAGTTTCTATTTCTAAGTTCCTAGTATAGCCTGGGGATGCTATTCCGCTGCCCAGGGTGGGGGATCCCCTGCTCCCACCCTTCCCTCCCCTGCACTCACTCACTTGGCCAGCGGGGGGGGGCACGCTCCCCAGGGCACCCCCCCTGGCAGTACAGCATACCCCCAGGTGGCACGATGCACTCCTGCAGCCATAGCAGGCTGAATTGTGGTGCGCAGCACCCCACAGCAGACTCGTTTCAGGACAAATTAGTGCTGCGCAGGGAGCGCCCTTCTGCCTGTGAGCTGGCCTTTGACCTGCGTGATGACATCACTCCTGGAAGTGACATCATCACATACGCCGAAAGCATGCACACACTACACGCACTCGCAAACAAAGACTTCACACCTTCCCAGGGTAAGTGGCAACTCTAGTCTAGCCATCAAGACGTAGTTAGTTAGCTATTCTTTATTTCCTTACCAAATATACCCTTTCCCCCTGTTACATTGTAAAGTATTTTTATAGAGCTAATACCACAGAAGTCTGTCTTCTTATTTCCAATGCACTAATATCAAACCCTGCTACTTTACTTCCTTTTTAATCTCATGCAACAACAGGCTGGCTGTGTCCCCATCCTTCTTGGGCCCACACAGACTGAGGAGGCAGCAGCAGTGAGGAAGGGCGGGGTATAGGGGGAGGAGGCTGCACTGAGAACCCAGCCTCTCCTATTGGCCATGCCCCACAGAACCCCACCCATATTGGCATTGCATGAACCTGGAGCTGTCCCATTCCCATGGGCTCCTTTAAAAAGCAGCTGAGAGGGAAGCTGAGAGGGCAGCTGAGAGGGAAGGGCCAGATATCTACTTTGGGCCAGATATCTACTTTGCTGTCAGAGAAGAGGTGCTGTCAGAGAAGAGGTGGAGGCAAGGGAAAGAGGGCCTAGGTGAGTTAAGAACATAAGAAGAGCCCTGCTGGATCAGAATGATCTAGTCTATCATTCTGTCTTACACAGTGGAGGTGAACCCCCCCGTCCTCTTCTAGTGACTGAGGCACCTCCTGCAGCCTACCTTGAAAGGACACTGGAAGGCCTCGCTCTGGACTACAACCCTAGGGAGCTGAAGCCTAACAGGATAAAAATATCTGCACAATGTCTGACCCAAGTGGGGCACAGAGGCACCACTGGGAGAGTCACACTCAAATTTTCACACTCCAAAATTCTATTGTTAAACAATTATGTTCTACAGGATGGGAACCCTCCTTAGAGTCCTGCTAGCTTCCAGCCTTCTCATCCGTCTCCCAGCCATGATCTGAACTGATCCAGGCTCAACTACAATCCTGGTTTGGAGTGCAGCAAGTCTAATATGTTGCTATTCAGCGCACATGCTAAGATTTGGCTACTTTGACCTTGTAGCTTGCCTTGAGTATCCAGCACTGCATGCTTGATACATGGTTCATTGTCAGTCATGGAAATGGAAAAATATGTCATCTTTCATGTATTCATAGATTTTGAAATTGTGGGATTAGTAGATGTGCGTAAGATAATTGTCACTGGGTTTAAATCCTGAATGAAATGATTTGATTTTCTAAGAAATCTCTTTATGCCATGACTATCTTCACAACCTGTGGTATTCATTTCCATAAGTGAATCGTATACTATTTGAAGAAAATGCTTTTATAACATTTAAACGTACTTCATATGCATGTAACTGAACATTCTCCTTCTGTCATGCAAACAAAACGACCTTTCTGATTTCCCTATGATTTGATAGAGTTGTGTCATCATCTGCTCTTTTTCTTTCTGTAATTGAATGTTCCTAATTATTTAGTCTCTTCTCATATAGAAGGTCCTTCATAGTCCTGATGAATTTTTAGCAATAGCATTTCTTTATCGTTCTAGTATTGCTGTATTCATTTTAAATGAGGTGATCAGATCTATGCTTGGGATGTGCGTGCATCATTGTTTTACAGGAGTATTATGGTATTACTTTCTGTTGATTCGTTTTTCTAATAGTTTTTTTCTAACATTCTTTTCCTTTTTTGACATAATGCACTGAGCCAAATTTTTAGTAACATATCACAACAGTTGGCTGTGATGACTGTTTACCATGGTTCTGTTGTATTTTATAATGATTACAGACATTAATCTCAGAAAGACAGATGTTTGATATATGAGCCTTCAATTTTTAAAATTTTGTTTATTTCATTTATAGCCTGCCTTTCTCATCAAGATTCAGATGGCTTACATTTAAAAAGCAGTTCAATTAGATAGCAAGGAAGTCCAATAAATGATGTGGTAGGATTACAGAAATGGAAAACAGTGCAAGCAACAGCAACAGTTAAAAGGAAAATACAAGGCGGGGGGAACCATTCTAGGCATGAAGTGCTGTAATGCCAAAAAGTGGGCAACAATTAACTAATTTTTGTTTCCCCCTTAATGCCTGTTTGGGCGGAAGTGTTTCTTCCCCTTTCTTGCCATCGCTCCAGTGGCTGGAGGGAGGAGGGGGGAAAATTGCCACTAGGAAAAACTCAGAAGTGACATCTCACCTCTCTAGGAATTGCCAGAGATTCTATGATAAAATCATAGATTTCAGCAATTCCTAGAGAAAACTGGCATTGCTTCCAGATTTTCCCTGGAAGTGACATCATATCATCTTCCATTGCTGATTCCCCCCACTCCAACCAACCTCCAGAGCAGTGGCAGGAAACAGGATCCAGAATGGGGAATACCCTGCCCCGTGTGAAACTGGTGAGCCTAATAGGAGGAGCTTAGGTCCTGTATTTGGTACTGATTGTATTCTCTCTGTGTTTAGTAGAGTTCTCCATTCACAGATGTCTTCCAGTTGGAAGCAATATTATTAAGGCTTCCAGAATCTCCTTTGTGTGGGCTATAGAACAGAACAAAGGGTGAACTGAGGCAAGATAGGTAATTTCGTTCCTACGCATCATGCCTCACAGGCTACAACACTAGGAAATTGAAAGGAATATAGCAAGCAGTCCAAAAACAAGTGCAGCTAACTTTTACGTGACTAAAAGTTATTTGTTCTAATCTAGAAGTATGTTTTCCTGTGACATGCAGAGACATGCAAGCCAGATCTTGTCTGTGTTTCTGTAATTTTACAATACAAACATTTTATATCAGTTTAGTAAATGTACAGTTTGTAACAAATCTCTCTGACAGATTAATTAATCTCTGTATCATGCAATGCATAAATGGACATTGTCATCTAAATGTCAAGTGAGATAATACTCTTTTGAGATGGAGGTTTCTTTGCTGGAAAAAAAGAAAAGCTCTTAATAATGGAGAAGGCGATATTCAAGAGAAAATGGATATGCAAGATTGGATAATGATCCCATTTTGTTGATATGTGTGTGTTACACGTTTTGGGCACATTTGACAAGATGCTGTCCAGCAGCAACCAAATGCAACCATGACACAAACAAGGTGGACAATTGAATGATAACTACTTTTCCTTGTTGCTATTGCTTCTCACTCTCCTGTGCAGACAACTGATCTTCAGTTATTAGTTCCCCCGGAGAAAATGGCTGCTTTGGAGGGGGGAGTCTATAGCATTATACCTCACCGAGGTCTCTCCCCTCCCCAAACTTTGTCCTCTCCAGTCTCCACCCCGCCCCCCAAATCTCCAGGGATTTCCAAGCCTGGAACTGGCAACCCTAGTATGACATGACACCGCAGAGATGCCATGTGCCACACATCCCGTCACCTGAAATACAAGTGTCTTGACTGGGTTATATAGGGCTTAGGAGAACTGAGTTTGTCTACAGTTTTAGCCAATATCCTAAACTGTGCAATAGGTATGTAGGCAGGATAGAAAGCAGGCAGAAGGGGCTTTGTTTTTCATGTCACTGAATTAAATGGGAATGTTTATACTTAAGACTAGTGATTTCTGTGGTAAAACTTTCCCAGTTCTAGGATGTGGGTTGAAGGGACTTAGAACACCCTATCATGTTCTTGCACTGCCCATTTCTGGTCCTGCTGCACCAGCACCAGGTTTACACTGGTGTGTCACCAGCAGAGTGGTGTATCTTTGAGTCACAGTGGTGTGTGACTTTCTTTGTTATCCTAAGCAATTTACAGATTGGCTTTAGCATTGCACCACAAGTTTTCTGGGCATTTCATGGGATCCTGCTGGGCATAACAATTGTCTAAAAGTTAATTTGAACACAAGTCAGTGGCATAGCTCTGCATATTATTCAGAACCTTCTATCTCCAAACATTAAATCTTAGATAAGATTCTCTCTTTAGTCTTGTATGACAGTGTAATCCTAAGAAGAGTTACACCCTACTACTGCCATTGAAGAGAATGGGCTTAGAAGGATGTAACTCTGTTCAGGATTGCACTGTGAGTCTCATTGTTCGAATGTAAACAATTTCCCCTGTGTATAGGTACAATAAGTTTGAAAATATTTTGTTCTTCCACTCCCAGCATAGGAATTTTTTTTCCTTTATGCTTTTTTTTTTTTGGAAAAAGTTTAGTACATTATGTGCAGGTTATGATTTCATACGTCCTTTTGCCAACTTTGTAGTCTCCTCCTTTTTGTGTATTTTATGATTCAGTCTGAAGTTAACTGTTTACCTGTTCTCCATTGACTCAATAAAACAACTCAAGGAAGTTTCAGCTCCTTTCTGTTGAATCTCCTGCCTTTTTTCTTCAGGCACTTTTCTGTACCGTGGGACCTTTGCTAATGTGGATTCCATTAAACTGCTAAGATTAACATCAACATTTGGCATTGCAAAAGCTAGAAGCTAAGGAATACAAATAAGCAGTAGATGCTTTGGACATAGAAACATTAAATTACTGTAAAGGCTATTTTTAGCACATTTTCTGTGTGTTTTGGGTGTGGAAAAGGCAATTTGTTTATTCACAGTATGAACATGTGAACAAAAGGTACGAGCTTATCTATACACACACAAGAGAATGATAACTTCTTAAACTAGAATCTCATATTCTTTTGCATTTCAGAGGTTTTGCCAAAGGTCATTGTCTGACAGTGCAATACTGTGCAGGAAGCAGGCCATTTTTATTCAGTGGAGCATACTCCCATTCAACTGTTCATTAAATGACAGCCTGATCTCCACTTCCCCATTCTGCTTGCTTGAGAGTAGTATTCTTATGCTGTGTTATATACATTCTTATGCTGTATATATATCCTGTCCTGTATTGTTTTAAAGCCAGGAGGGTTTATTTTTTGCATTAAAGATACATGCTGTGCCCCCAAACTTCCAAAAGTTTCCCAACTCTGAGTTGGCAATTTTAGGAGCAGGTCCATAGCTTGGAGTATGGTTGTAAGGAACCAGGCCTATGGCTGGATAGGCAGATGAAAGCAGTGCCTTTTACTAGCTTTGACTGGTTAGCCAGCTGTGGCCTTTCCTGGGCAGAAAAGCTCTGGTCACTGTGGTGCATGCCCTGGTAGAATCTAGATTCGATTACTAGTATGCTGTACATGGGGCTGCCCTTGAAAAGTGTTCAAAAGTTTCAGATGGTACAGAGTGCTGCATCTTGGACAGGGCCGGCGCGCCCATTGAGGCCAGGTAGGCGGTGGCCTCGGGCGTGGGGTCCAGAGGGAGCGCCAGAGAAGGCGCAGGGTGCGGGAGCGCGCACCACAGAGCTACAGCCTCCTATCCCTCCCGCCCTGCGCCGCCGCCGCCACCAGCACACGCCCCCGGCTGGGCGCAGCCACCATGGGCAGGCATCTACGGCGGCGCAGGCAACCGAGTGGGAGAGCTCGGAGGCCGCCCGCACACTGTCACAGCCGCCCACCACAGCGATTGGGCTGGTGGCAGCAGCGTGCGCTCCCGTGATGACGTCACACGTGACATCATCACGCAGGCCGGTGCACGTGCGCGCTTGCGCGCGGGAGACGCACCCGGCCAGCTGGCTGCAAGTGCCAAAAAACCTTGCGCTACCCCTGATCTTGGATGTTGACCAGAGTGTGTTGTAGGGATTGTAGGCTCTGGTGTATCTTAGGAATGATCTTGAATTTGATTGAGTGAATGAAGAGAGTTTATTCAGGAACTGCAACTTTGGAAGAAAGCAGAGAAACAGAGTAGATACTAACTATCTCACTAAACTTAGAGAGGGACTTCCGGGAAGAAGCAGGAAGTAGCCCAAGAATACAATCTGGAGACATGCAAGAAGGACAGAAGAGAGACAGGAAGAAGGATCTTATTTTGCTATCTATCTAACTGTCAGATTTGCTACCCCCTGCAGGTATTCTGTGTCTTCTGCCTTCTCTGTACACAAGACATTGTATTTTCAACAGGGAGCATATCATTCCAGTCTTGGCACATCTGCACTGGCTCCCAATTTGTTTCCAGGTCCAATTCAAGGTGCTGGTACTGACCTTTAACGCCCTATACAGTATGGGTCCAACATACCTTAAGGACTGCCTATATGAACCTACCTGACAGGTCTGGTCATTCTCTGAGTCCCTGCTTCAGGTGTCCTCACTTTCTAAGGGTAGATGGGTGGCTACCCAGAGAGGTGCCAAAATTACAGAACTTCTTCCCAGGGATATTCATTTATCTCTTCTACCCCTGTGTTCCTTCACTAGGTGAAGGCTTTTAAATGTTAAAAGAATAAAAGAACATGAAAGACACTGGCGACTTGGCCATCCGGAAAAATCAGCGGTGGCTGAACATAGCGTAACTCAAACAGGACACAGTATCCTATTCCAGGACACTAAAATACTGGACAACACTTCCAACTACTTTGTCAGATTGTACAGGGAAGCCATTGAAATTCATAAGCATAAGCATAATTTCAACAGGAAAGAAGAGACTTTAAGAATGAATAGAGCATGATTTCCAGTCCTGAAAAACACCAGGCTAACGAAATACGCTACATCCCACAATAGCCCTGCAGAGAAGATTAGTATATCAAGCACCAATCCATATGCAAAAGAACCTCCTCAGGATACAGTGACGCCTCCCTCCATTAGCATTCCACACCCTGGGAAACTCCTACAGGATGACTCAGCCCAAAAGCACTTTCCTGAGTTGATATAAATTACCTGCCAACATCTTCTCCACACTGTGACACGGAGAGATCTCTGTCTTTTGGTGCTATACCTCTGAAGATGCCAGTCACAGCTGCTGGCAAAACGTCAGGAACTACAATGCCAAGACCATGGCTATTCAGCTCGGAAAATCCACAACAACCTTCGTTCTCCAGCTGTGAAAGCCTTCAACAATATATTGCTTTTAAATGTTGTTTGGTGTTCTTTCAATGATTCCTCCTTCCTGCCTTCTAGTTTATATGTGTATTTTCTGTGTGTAGTTCTGTAGTTGGTTTTATGACATATTTTATTATGTTGTTTTAATCATTAGGTGCCTTGGTGGACCAAAAAGGCAGAATATGTGTTGTAAACAATAACAAATAATAACTATACCTAGGGCTTAGTCTTACATCTTGGCACACCAGCAAATGCTTTTTTATTGTGGGAGACTCCCAGATCTAATAACTAGTGGATGATAATTTGTCATTGTGACAGCCACATCCTTGTATTTTGCCATTAGGCCTGTTTGTTCAGAAGATTTCTGTATAGAATTTCGAGTGGTGCTTTGGGTTGCTGTTCTGAGTGCCATGACAAAAGCACACCAAAAAACACCTTTCCTGACATAAGCAACAAAGAGAAAGAATACTGGCAGCTGCTTATAACAAAAACAGGATGTCAATTCAAAAGAGGGAACATCAGTTTTTCCCCAGGTATTTGTTTGGCAAGACAGAAGTGAAAGTGCTATATCAGTAGTGCTTGGAACAAGTGAGTCATGGCTGCTGTTCCATACTTCTAAGATCCCCAAGTTATCTACCAATACCTATTTGTATGAAACTATCATAATACATATGGCTATATGGATAGCAGTTCCTAGAGAAGAAAGAGCAAATTAACCTGAAGCTTCAGTTGAACAGACTCCACAAATGAATCATGCAGCTTTCCAGACAAATCATTCAGATTTTTGTAAGACCTGTGCTATGTACTTTAAAGAGCAGTGCAGGAAACCAGGCATTTGAATATCACAACTGTGCAAAGTGGGCATCAAATTTAGATATGCACTGAACACTGACTGACTGAATACAAGACTGACAAACCATGCTGCACTGCGATGTTGCAACAATTACACCAGGAGTACCAGAATGCAGACAAAGCTTTACAGAAAACAACCGTAAGCATTTGGAGTCAAGCATTAAAAGATACATCAATTAATGGGAAGTGAACATACCATGCATAAGGATATTATTATAACAGTATTCTTATTAAAATATTATTACCTTTATTACCAGAGTCACGTGTAATGGTATTTTCTTGCATACGGCATTACAAACATAGTGTTGGCCACTGATCACTGTGGATTAACCTATATAAGGTAGACTGTTAATCCCCAGCAGCTCCATTGCCCAGTAGAACTGCCCATGTGCTTCCACCTACACTCTGTCTGTATATTTGTAAATAATGCAGATTACTACAAAGTGCTCCCTTGTTCAAAGGTAACTAATCCCAAAAAGTGTTAGCCCAGAAGCTTCTCACTGCTTGGCAACTTGGGTCACATAGAATATGTTATGCCTTACTGCTCTCCCAGTGAAATCAATGGGCGTAGACTGGAGTAACGGCTTAGATCCATGGCATCAATTTTAAGCCTCAGTCCTATGCAAGGTTTTAAAACTGTCTTTAATCATGCCTTTATTATCAGGCAAGTGTTTTCTTATTTATGTTTATAACACTCGACTGGGCAAAACTCCAATAAGGCATGAGAGGTCTAATTTGTTTAGAATGAACTTACCAAGTAAGGAAAACCCAAATACCTAAACGCTTCCTTACAAAAATCATACAAATTACTCCTTTATCTTGCATGCTTTAGGGTTTTTCCTGGCTCATGTTAATGTGTGTACCTCTTCAGTGTATTTTGGATTAAAATCAAATATTCAGGCTTATCTAGACAATCAGTTCAAAGTTCCCACTTCATTGCAGCCTTTGTGAAATAGCCCTGCAAGTACCAGTTCAAAGACAACTATGTGATATCTAGCCTTTCATCCATGGTGCCTGGGAGAGACATCTTTGATGTCAAGTTGATTAGCAGGGCCGCTTCCCATCCTTTTGCAAAAAGGGTGACGCGGTTTCCAGAATGTGTGAATAGGAGAAACATGTCATATTCCTGCATGTTCCTATTTGGCAGCTTTGCTCTTCCCAGCAGGGTCTACTGTCAATGACTCCTTGACAAAGGCAAATTTGGCAACAATCCATGCTCCAGCCTTTTCAGTGGCTGCCCCATGCCTCTCCAACAGTCTCCCAGAAGAGTTCAGGGAATTTCTATCCTCTGCGCTTTCTGGCAAGGCTGCAAAATAAAGTGTTCTGGAAAGCTTTGGGGGGTGTTTGAGCCTGGGCAGAGGAGGAATACCCACAAGTGGGTGGTATAAAACGATTTTAGACTATTTTTAATGTTTTTATATCTGTTGTTTTTGGTGTTTGCTTTATAAAACAGTTTTAACACTATTGTTACCTGCCTTAGGTCCTAAGATGCTCAGGAAAAGGGCAGGTATATAAATATTTAAATATATAAATAAATACATTATTGGACCAAGATAGAACAGGCTAGATTTGCCTGAAGAGGGCACTACTAGCAGCTTTATTTCAAGAGCTCCATTATATGTGGCCTTTTAAGGGGGTAAGAGGGATGACACCAGCAGGCCTGCCAAAGGCAGAGAAGCATTCCTCGTGCGCTGACTTAAGGCTCCGGCCAGTAGATGTCTGTTGAAACTCTTAAGACCACAATAGGTCCTTTTTAAAAAATCAACTAGAAATGACAAGACTGAAAATTTAACAGCACTTTACTCAGAAAACTCTGAACTATAAATAGCAGGGCTCATTTTGAGGGGGAACACGCAGGAACGCAGTTCTGGCAGTTCCCCCCAAAAGGTCACATGTCAGGTGGTCCCACCCACCTGACTCTCGGCCATTTGGGCCCATTTTGTCCTGGATTGGGGCCAAAATAGCCTGGATCGGGCCTCTGATGGGTGGTGGATCACTCTCCTGCTCAGCAGCAGCCCGATCCTGACCATTTTGGGCCCCTTTTCAGCCATTTTCAGCCCCTTTTTGCCATTTTGGGCCCAATTTTGGCCCCAAATGGCCAGGATTGGGTCCAAAACAGCCAGGACAGGTGATGTCAAGGGGTGTGGCATATGCAAATCAGTTATGCCAATGACACATTTCAGGTGATGTCAAGGGGCGTGACATATGCTAATGAGCTATGCTAATGAGTTCCTCCAGCTCTTTTTCTACAAAATGACCCCTGTATAAATAGAACTATAAAGATCGGCCCAAATGCACTTAAATTTAAGAGCTGATATACTGTAGATGTTATATGATATTGTATGTGACGATTACTGCACATATAACAGTCTAATGCGAAACAAATACTGGGTGCATGCAGCATCTCCAGTTTCTCCTGCATCACATTTAATGACCAGTTTGTGACTTTTCCTCTTGTTGTCAGTTGCAACCCCCACCCCCGTCGTAACACAAATGATCTGCTATTTTGCACACCGTGACAAATGTTTGAGCATGGATTGATCTTGTACATGAGCCTGGTTAAGTACAAGTGCATTGATGGTTCAGAGAGAAAAAAGGCAGCCAGCTGTTAGCATTGGTCATATGTATTGGCCCTTCTATTGCATTATTTAATCCACTGTCCCCACAGTTTAATTTTGTTATTTCATTACTGTAAAGTGGATCTAATGCTGTAATGAGATTTGCATGATAATTTTTGAAAGTAAAGAATGGAACCGATCCAGCTTTTCTGCTATATCTCGAGATTGGGTTAAACAGGCTTTTGAGTACCCCCTGCCTGCAACAAACAAACTATGTTATTGTTTCTGAAGGTCAAAGGTGTGATCTGCCTTTCTCTATTTGATGTGCTCATCAAAATCTTATAAAGAAGGTATTGGCAGCAAGTTGTAAGATAACACTCTCACTTTACTTACATATAACCTTGAGGAACGCTGACCTAGCCTTTGGCAGCCAAAACACAAGGCAGTGTTGGATACTCTACAGAAAAAGGCTGTTATCATTTGTACTCTGTGCATGCAAGGGAACTGGGAAGGAGGATGCGATGAAAAGTTGCCTAGGCATGGCTAGTACGTCTCAAATGCCTCTGTATATTTGTAGAGCATTAATTTAATTTTGAGCAAGAAAAAGATACTTTAATTGTGAACAGAACTGTTACATATGGTAATCACAAACACAAACTACTTATAGTATTGTAAGAAAATGAAATTAGCTTCAGAAAAATTATAATGAGGTACAGCTTCTAACAATATCAAGTAATGTTTCTCGAAAATGCATACATTTAACTAAACAGTTCTTCTATTTGGCTTTTTTCGTGGAATGTCAGGTCAGCATGCAGTTACAATAAAAAAAATGAAATCAGAAATAAAGGAAAGTGATTACCCCGTTCCTGCAGAAAGTAAGATGGAATCATGTGAAGTCTGGGTGATTGATGACTGCTTGTGTTCTATTTGGAGATGCCTGAAGTTATAGCAGATGACTGGAAGGAGAAACTTTGCTATGCAGTTAAGTCTCCACCATTGCTGTAAGGCTAAAGGCGAGCAGCCCTCACTCCTGGCCTTACTAGCAAATGACATCCTAATTAAATAATAAAGGAAAACTGCTGCATACACATCACAGTTCTTGGAGTTATGGAATATTTAACTATGTCTGACCAAGGTCAAAGAACACATTGCCAGCTGGCTATTTCTGGCAGTTCAATTGATGAGTGTGCCAGTCCAAGCCTCCACAGATATAAAACTGCAGAAAAACCTTTTATATTATCTCAAACATCCACTCAAACATCAGCCATGAAGTATAGAGAAATGAAATGCAGCCTATCTGAGAGATGTATACGTATGCATAAATTAGACCAAAGTATTTTGGGAAGAAATCAAGTGAACAGAGTAACAATGGAGAGGAACTTATTTGAATATCCTTGAAACATGCTATGTATGATGCAGATGTCCTGGATGCACAGAGTACATACACTTAAGGCTGGTCAGTACACTAGTGTTCAGTACACTAAAACTAGCTAGTGGCAATGATGATGTATGAGTTGAGTATCACTGGAACCTCATCTCTATGGTGCCTATCCATTATAGGTTGATCTAAATTTGAGACAGAACCAAAGTAGCAATTACCCTTTGGTTGTACTTATTTGTAATAATCTCTTATTTAAATTATTATTTCCCAATGAGCTGTAGATTTGCTTTGTAAGAATGCTGGATGAGGACAATGATTCTATCATTAATTTGATCTCATACGTTTTTAGAGATGAGGGTTTTACATTTGTTACTGTCTTAATTTTCAGAACAGCTCATGACCATGCATTAACCATCTAGAAGCATACTGACAGCTTCCCAAAGATCAAATTACTCAACCTATTCTTACAGTTAAAGTCTGATTCCTGAATGACCAGTGCAAGAAAAGAAATACTGAGAAACTATCAACAAAGCCCGTTGTGGGGAAAAATACAACGGGCTCTAGAAAGGGGGGGCAGGCTGGTATTCCCTCCTTCTCCATCCCTGATCCCGGCCAGATGAAGGCAGGGAGGATGGGCATGGCTTTCACTCCTGATCCTGGCTGGGTAAAGGCGGGGTTCGGGCATTGCCACCTGCTATGCTCCTGATCCCGGCTGGCTGACAGTGGGGAATGAACATTGCCACCTGCTCTGCTCCTGATCCCAGCTTGGTGAATGCAGGGGGTAGGCATTGCCACCTGCTCCCCTCCTGATACCAGCTGGGTAAAGGTGGGGGCAAGCATTGCCACCTGCTCTACTCTTGATCCTAGCTGGATGAAGGAGGGGGACAGTCATTGCCCCCTGTTCCGTGCCTGATCCCAGCTGGATAAAGGGTAGGCAGACATTGCCACCTGCTCTGCGCCTGATCCCAGCTGGGTGAAGGAGGGGCTGAGCATTGCCACCTGCTCCACTCTTGATCCCAGCTGGGTGAATGCTGGGGGTGGGCATTGCCACCTGCTCCACTCCTGATCCCAGCTGGGTGAAGGTGGGGGGCAGGCATTGCCCCCTGCTCTGTGCCTGATCCCAGCTGGATAAAGGGTGGGCAGACATTGCCACCTGCTCTGCGCCTGATCCCACCTGGGTGAAGGTGGCAGGTGGGCATTGCCACCTGCTCTGCTCCTGATCTGCTCCTGAAGGCAGTGAGAGGGCATTGCCACCTTCTCCACTCCTGATTCCAGCTGGGTGAAGGAGGGGCTGAGCATTGCCACCTGCTCCACTCTTGATCCCAGCTGGGTGAATGCTGGGGGTGGGCATTGCCATCTGCTCCACTCCTGATCCCAGCTCGGTGAAGGCAGGGGATGGGCACTGCCACCTTCTTTGCTCCTCATCACAGCTGGATGAAGGTGGGGGTGGGTATTGCCCCCTGCTCCACGCCTGATTCCAGCTGAGTAAAGGGTGGGTGGGCATTGTCTCCTGCTCTGCGCCTGATCCCAGCTAGGTAAAGAGGGGGCTGGGCATTGCGGGGATGGGCACTGCCACCTGCTTTGACCCTCATCCCAGCTGGGTGAAGGTGGGGGGCACGTATTGCCTCCTGCTCCATGCCTGATTCCAGCTGGGTAAAGGGTAGGTGGGTATTGCCACCTGCTCTGTGCCTGATCCCAGCTGGGTGAAGAGGGGACTGGGTATTGCCACTTGCTCCACTCCTGATCCCAGCTGGGTGAAGGCAGGGTGTGGGCATTGCCACCTGCTCCGCTCCTGATCCCAGCTGGTTGGAGGCAGATGATGGGCATTGCCACCTTCTTTGCTCCTCATCCCAGCTGGGTGAAGGGGGGGGAGGCATTGCCATCTGCTCCGCTCTGGATCCCAGCTGAGTGAGGCTGGGGGGCAGGCATTGCTGCCTGCTCCCCGCCTGATTTTGGCCTGGGCTTCCCTCTGTGGCGTGCTCTCTGGAGGTCTGACTGTCTCATCTGGGCTTCCCTCCACAGCAGCACCCTCTGGAGGCGCACCAGGGTAGGAAGCAAGTCGTCCTGAATATGCTTAACCTTTTATATAGTAGGATAACAATTTTTAGTATTTGTTCCATGACTGCAAAAATTGTAGTAATCTTCTTTTGAAGATTATTCTCTCTTGGTCAATCATAATAAAACTCATTAAACCATATGAATAAGATCTTATTCCAATCCATTCTTACGTCAGCATTTTCTAGTAGTAGCAGACTGATCTGGGTAGTCTTGTAATATAGTTCACAACCACACATTTTGCAGTTTTCAACTATTTTGTCCTTAGATCTATGGCATCTGTGAAATTATTCTCCCCTTTTTACAGATGGGAAACTGTTGGGATTTAGCAAGTGTTTCCATTTCAGTCATGAAAGAATTAAACTATTTGTGTTACTTAGTTAGTAAACTTATTTGCATGTAACCACTTAGGCCTCGAATAAGGATTCCTGCCAAGGAAAGGGAAGTCACTAGTCTTAATGAAGTAGAATTGGGGTTTTCTATTGGGTAACCTGTTTATTGGGGGGCAATTAAGTGATGCTATATACTGAAGTTTTATTGCTCTTTGTCTCACTTGTTTCTTAGTCTTTCTTGGTCGGTTTTCTAGCAAGATGTAGTCAGCTCAGCAATTTATTATCCCCCCCCCAATATAGCCCTATTTTTATCCTTTAGTGAAGTATTCTTACAGCACTACACAGGAGTGTGTGTCTGTTCTAATTAATTCCAATGTGCAATCTTTTCATTAACTCTGCTAATTTCCAACAGAAACTGGCTCAGAAATAAGAGCTTTTTCCAACAATACACATATCTGTTACTGTGCGGTACTCATATGTGGCTCAGTGGCAGAGCATCTGCTTTGCATTGAGGAAGTTCCAAGGTCAATCCCCAGAATCTCCAGTTAAAAGGATCAAAGGATCAAGTAATAGACCTCTGCTGCCAGTTGGAGTATGCAATACTGACCTTAATAAATTAATGATGTGGCGCAGTATAAGGCAGTTTACAGAGCAATCCTAAACACTCTTCTTCAATGGGTTTAGAAGGACATATCTCGGCTCATTTGAAATAGGGAATCATATGGAAGTAGTACACTGCAAGCCAATGTTGGAAACCACCATTTAATCTGGCTGTCAATGTTGGTTCCCCATTTCATACATTACAGTATGGCATAAATGACAACCGTTTTCACACGTCTTTAAAATAGCACAAAACTCATCGAACGCTGGCAGCTTCGTAGTGCAATTTCTGACGTCACCTGGATGCAAGCAGTTACGAGGGCGCCACGAACATTTCATTGTGACATCAGAAATCACATGACGAAGCTGCCAGCATTTGTTAAGTCTTGTGCTATTTTAAAGGCATGTGAAAATGGCCCACGTCATCTGTGAGAAGCAACTTCCTTGCACGTCATGTAAGAATGGAACAGAGTTCATACCTGTGGTGGGAATCTGTTTTTCAGGCCTAAGGCCATTTTTGCACTGGGCTTTTCCCAGATTTTTTGAAATGCCTATATTTAACATTTAAAAGTGTTCTACTTCCCAGTTCTTTATCACAGTAACAGTGACATCTTATACATTCTTATAACCATTTGTAAAGATGCCCACAAGTTTTGATCAACAAATTCACAAGTCTGAAATTGAAGGAAGCTTTGACTTGAAAGCTTGTACCCTGGAAATCTAGTTGGGCTTTAAGGTGCTACTGGACTCAAATCTTGGTTTGTAACATTAATGTGAAATTGACATGTGTGTGCAAGGGCATTTTTATTCTGTTTTGTGCTATAAACATTCATTTACATAGTAGAATTAGTCCAGTGGGCTTTTGAAAGCTGTCTGTGGATTTTTATTTGATCACGTTCATTTGCAAACATCTTCCAACCGGCAATCCATATTTGCAGAGAAACCAGAGCTCTTGCAGCCTCCGGACCGTTGTGCTCTGGGACTGCGAGCGGGTGATACCCCCCCGCCCCCCCCAGCACGAGGCCCACACGTGGACACGAGCCTGGCTGCTGAATCTCTTCATTGGCTCAACACCTGGCCTGCCGCTTACTTCGAGTCCCGCCGAGAGCACCGCGGCTGTAACGCAGGGAACAAACTCCGGCAGCTGGAACGTCTTCCTTCCCGCTGGCTCCTGCGAGGTCGGCGTCCGAGCAGCAGGGGGTGTCTTCGCCGCCGCCTCTCTCTGCTCCTTTTCTGTGCCCTTCGGGCCAAGCGGCAGAAAGAAAACAAAGGCGCGCAGGAGCGGCCCGATCTCTGCTGCCCGCGCTGCGTCTGGCGTTGGTGACTCCGTCGGGGCTCGCCTCGCACTCGCCGGAGGGAGAATGGCGAGGAGCCGCCGTGCAGCCCCGCTTCTTGCCTCGACGCCGCCAGGCGCGGCGATGGCAGGTATCGTCTTGGCGCTCTGCTGCTGCTGCTGCCGCCCCGGGAGCGCACAGATGGCTCTGCCGGGCTACCCCCAGGAGCCGGGGCTCAGCCTCCACCCGCCGTACTTCAACCTGGCGGAGACCGCCCGTATTTGGGCCACGGCCACCTGCGGCCAGGATGAGAGTCGGAAGCCACGCCTGGAGCTCTTCTGCAAGCTCGTCGGGGGCCCCGCTGCCTCCCCCGCCGGCCAAACCATCCAGGTAACTCGGGGGCGAAGCTAGGCTTGTTCGCCTTGGAGGAAGCGGGACAGGGCTCGTTGCGGATTGGGAGTTGTTCAGACTTTGCGCTTCCGAATTTGCGTTAGGCACTGGGTACCCCTTAATCTAGCGCGCAGAGTTGCGTAAGAAATTGTAGAAGGGAGAATCCTGCCCCGGCAAGGTTGCCATTTCTGTCCACAGTGAGCATTCTGAGTGGAGGCAGGTAGGGTTACCACCCTACGGTGGAACGCCTGCAAAACAGCATTCCAACAGGTGTAGTTTTCCATCCTGTGCTGCCAAATCCGGCCCCAGTTGAATTTGAACGTGACGCTAAGCGTGTCGCAGAAGCCTTGACAATAAAAAAAAGCTGCTGTATGTACTGAAGATTACTTAATAGTACTGATCAGTTATCCTTGCCTTAACCACTTGCTTATAGTTCCGGCAGCTAAAAGGAAGTCAGTGAGTTGCCAGCACAGAGGGCAACTCTTGGCGGGAGGTGGTGCCCCTGGTACCACATGTGCACGCATACTCCCAGGGCCAATGATGTCACTTTGGGTAAGCTGGAACAAGGGGGGAGTTTTTAAAAGTGTAAATTGCCCTCAGCAAAAATTGTCACATGGCTGGTGGCACCACCCCCTGATCTCCAGACAGAGGGGAGTTTAGATTGCCCTCTGTGCCGCGGTGACCATTTTCAAGAGGTTCCGGAACTCCGTTCCACCGCGTTCCAGCTGAAAAAAAGCCCTGCTTGCTTGTCTCTAAGGTGCCACTGGGGTCAAATCCTGCTGTACTCCATTTTAATGAAATCAAAAGGTGGTTGTTATTTAAGATTAATGAATATCTAATGCTTGTTATTGATTGTGAATACAGAATCAGGGTGTAGTAGTTATTCTGAATCCATAGTACAGAATCACTAAAGGCCAGGACTGCAGTATTATCATTTTAGAAATGAAGAAACATATTCCATAAAGATTTATGAGATCAGTTTTGAATAAGGGAGCAACACCTGTTTTCCCCAGGCAATTGTTAGCTTGGCCTCCATTAACCCCAGTGGAGCAATGTGAGGTTGAACCCCTGAGGCCTCCTTAATTTCCAACCTCTGCTCTTCTTCCCATACATTTATAGTATTGGTTGGTATGCTTCTTGTGGGTAATGTAATTAAAACCAGACAAATGATAGAATAATCACTTCTATGACTATACTTCTTAAAATGAGCTCTTCGTTGATAGAGGGGGGAAATCAGATAAATTGAGAACAAAACAATTTTCTATGTTCTGGAATATTTTTCTTTAATGTTAAAGAAGGCAATACAATTTATTCTTCCTGTCCTCAAGCTATGTCTAGGCATGTAATACCCTACGTGGTCCATGAACATGCCTTCCTACTGGGTGTGATTCAGCTACATCATGATCTACTACATCTTATGGCAAGGAGTTGTTTTAAAATACTATTTAAACATGCAGCTTGTATTTTCAAGTACAGAATCCCTAAACTAAACAGAATCCTTCTAAACTAAACAAATCACTTATTGCCTATTGGCCAAAGGCCAATACATGAGATTCAAATAATCTGTTTTTCATGCAGAATATGAGAAACAAATAATCTGTTTACAGAGACCTAAGCAGAATTATACCCTTCTATGTCTATTGAAGTCAGTGGTCTTAGAAAGGTGTAACTCTACATAAGATGACACTATCAGTGTGTCAGGAACACAAAAATAACAAAACTCCCAAGTTGTTCAGTTTTTTTGAGCCTGTGTGTATCATATGGTTATGACAACAATAAAATGAAAATTCACAGTATTTCAGGGTTGGGTTTAAGAAGAGACATTTCCCTTAGGTGCTTCGGCAGTAACTTGTAGGATCTTGCCTATCTGGAGACATCATCATCATCATCATCATCATCATCATCATCGAGCCAGTGTGATGTAATGATCAGAGTGTTAGACTAGGGCCAAAGAGACCTGGGTTCAAATCCCTGCTTACTGGGTTACCTTAAGTCAGTTACTCTCCTTATCTCAGCCTGACGTTCCTCACCAGATTGTTGTGAGAATAAAATGGAAGCAGATAAAACCATGTATGCTGCCTTAAGCTCTTTTAAGTAAGGGTGGGATAAAAATGCACCAAATAAACAGATTCTAACCATGGAACATTAGTTAATTTGATTTATATACTTCATAACCCAGTTTTCCCTCCAGTGGGGACCCAAAGCATCTTACATCATTCTCCTTTCTTCCATTTTATCTTCACATCAGCCCTGTGAGGTAGGTTAGACTGAGAGTGTGTATGTAACTGTCCTAAAATCATCCAACAAGTTTCCATGGCACAGTGGGGATTTGAACCTGGATATCCCAGGTTCTAATCCAACACCATAATCACTACACCACACTTGTGCATTAAGCTAATATAGTGAGGAGTGGTGTAGGTTGGTTGCCGGACAAATTTTAAATGAGCCAATTTGCTGTGTATGTGTTTGATTTACAACCATTTAATTCATCCTCAGTGTTAATTAATAGATAATTTTAGAGCAAATTTCTAGCTGCAGAGTGTCATGATTTTACATTAATAGAGCTGTTCCAAGCAGAGTTTCCCTTGTATCTCCGCTGAAGTCAGTGGGTTTAGAAGGTTATAACTTCATTTAGGATTACACTATAAAAGGGTTTAAAATGTATTATTACAATAATCTAAGAAACAAAACGCATGAACTAAGTAAAGGGTAAAGTTTCTAGAGTATTGTTTTTCTTTTCTGTTTATGAAATTAATATTACATGGCTTAAGGGTGAATGAATGTAATTCTTCTGTTTGTATGAGGGTAATAAAAGAACAGGAGTACTCCTCTTATTTAATATTTGTCTTAAATTCCAGTAGAGAGGTCAGTTGAGTTTTGTGTCTGATCCAAGTTCCCAGAAGGATTACTGATAGATCTGCCTTGGCACAAGGAAACATGCTGTGCTACGTACAGTATTTGTTTGAATGTGAATGCAGCAGCGCTGTCCCTCTCCAGTTTCTAACAAAGCCTCATTGAGACACATAGCATGAATACTTCTGCAGTTTACCAGGCATTTTGGTTCAAGAGGGGTTCCAAATTCTTTCAGAAGGCTAGGGAAATCAACTCTGGAAAATGTGATAACAGAACAGTGTATCACACCTCTCGAGTGCAAAAGGAACTTGAAGTTATGAAATAGCCTTTTATGGTTCAACTACCCCCTCTTCTGCCTCAAATATGAATTCAGAGAAATAGGAGCACGTTTAAACAGACATGCCCACGTGTATTCGGTTGCTTATCATAAGGGCAGAGAAAAACAGAACCTGCAGAAATTTCAGGTAATCATTAGGGCAGGATGAATAAAAGCATTAGCAGCCAGATAATTCAACTGCGATGGTTTCCTTGTTTTGCCATGCCCAGTGGTGCTTCAGAGGTACATATGAGTCTTGTCCTCATTCTTTAAAATGTATTCACTATCAAACAGAATGTATAATGCAAATTTTAAATGAATTTAAGTGGTATGACAGGCTTATAGTCCGCAGGTACTCCAAAGGAAATTCTGGGTGAGGTATTCAGGACTTCCAAATTCTTGTAGCTATGAAGATCATAAATTAAAGGTGGTATATGTTTATACTAGATGTAAAAATGTTCTGACACAACTTTGAGGACAGTATTTGGGGTAATCGTTCCATGACTGCTTCCACTCTGTATTAACCAATGGCAATACACATATACGCAAACACTCACATAAAGATCTTTAACTGTACATTCAGGATCTTCTCTGTGAGATGGGTATAGACTGCATATTTCTTTTGAAAAAAAATCACTGCTTATCATTCCTACACAAACATTTTATCTTAGTGATTTACATCTTTCTCTTCTTTGAGTAGCATCTTTCACTGATGATTGTTGAAGTGTTGGCTACAGTACCTGGAGATGAGCTTGGTGGGAAATCCCCAGATCTTCTTGGAAATATTCCTGTAATCTTCTTACTGTATCGTGGAGTTCAAAGCACTTGTCTTCTACCATCAGACCTATTATACACACTTGTTAACATCCAATATGCTCAAAAAGTCTGCAATATCTTGTGAAATGTGATCCATTTGTCCTCTGCTATTAAAACCCTTTTTGCTTCCCTTCATAGATTTTGCAAAAAAAAATTCAGCTCTTAATTGATAAACTCTCTAAACATTTTAGAGAGCAAGGTAGTGGGACTATTTGGGATGATCCTTTTTTCTGAAGCTTTCACTTTCAAAAGCGTACACCGTGAAAATCTTATTGGTCTCTAAGGGGCTGCTGGACTCAAATCCTCCTTTTTTCTTATGAAAGAGTTTCAAGAGGTATACCACAAGAGGAATGGTTATGGTTTTGAACCTCATGACTGACATTTTGTTTCTGATCTACCTTTCCATGCCCATTTATTTATATATTATAGTCTGCCTTTCTGGCTAGGACTCAGAGTGGATTACAGAATTAAAAAAACAGCGCAGTAAAGAAAAACAATATAAGATGTACCACAAATGATTCAACAACTGGATCACAAAATTTAGAAAAAAACAAAAAAGCAACAGCTGGAGACATCCTCAAGATGGTAATCAATAATGACAGCCAGTATCAACTAAATTAAAACAAAAATCATTTTTCAAAATGGTAAAAATAGTAAGCATACATATAAGTATAGCAGAGAAAAGAAAGCAAAAGTTATGTTGAAATATATGTGTCCTGACTTGATGCCTAAATGTAGGCAGGAAGAGCAATAGAAGGGCCTCCTGACATCTGGAATTCCAAAGTGTTGGTACATAACTGACAACAGTTATGTACCCACAAGACATAGAGCAGGCCCTCCTCTAATAACCAGGGAATCCAGGTAGCTTCATATGAAAAATGACAATCAGTTTGATATCCAGTTTCCAAATCATGTAGGAGTTTTAAAAATCAAAACAACACTTTGATTTGGGTTCAGAAATAAACTGGAAGCCAGATGTACAAGGTAGGCGTTTTCGACTTCCAAATTGTATACCAGGTGTTGTAGTTTTCCAAACACTGTTTAAAAGCAACCCCACACAGTGTCTGAAAGTAATCTAATCTGGATATGGCCATGGCAGGTGTGATTGTGGCCTCTAGATCTGCAGTATTCAGGGGTGCTATATGTCTAGCCAGTCTGGTGTAGTGGTTAAGAGCACGGGACTCTAATCTGGAGAACTGGGTTTGATTCCCCACTCCTCCACTTGAAGCCAGCTGGGTGACCTTGGGTCAGTCACAGCTTCTAGCTCTCTCAGTCTCACCCACCTCACAGAGTGTTTTGTTGTGGGGATAATGATAACATACTTTGTAAACCACTCTGAGTGGGTGTTAAATCATCCTGAAGGGAGGTATGTAGATCGAATGTTATTGTTATGTTTGTTTATTTATACTCCACTTATCTCCTGTTTATGACAATTCTCCCCTTCTCCATTTTAGTCTCACAATACCAACCTTGTGAGGTAGATTAGGCTGAGAGCGTATGACTGGCCCAAAATAGCTGTGCAGATTTCCATGGCAAAATGATATTTGAACCCAAGTCTCCTAGATTTTCATCCAGCACTCCAATCACTATACTACACTGGTTTTCAAATTAAAGTTTACCATTTCACTAAGTTTTGGGAGGGAATTCTAAATACCAAGAGGCCAGGCCATATTTCTGTAAGCTATTTTAAATAGTTGGTCTCAGAATCCTGCCGTATGCTCATGAAAACTCAGGAAATGTGGATGATGAGAAGACTCAGATATGCACACCTGATTTGATGATGAATTACAAAATTTAAACACAAGTCCTAGTCTTCTAGATTTGAAGTGTGTGTGCCATATCAGAAAGGCTAGTGTGGAATATCTGTCTACAACTATAGCCAATGTGAAGCAAAGGGGAAGATTTGATCAAATGTCTGTTTTCTTTCAGCTTCCATCCGCCATCTTTATTGGCAGCTCTTGTGGAATGTACTTTAAATAACTGAAATACTTTCTGTTCCTGGAGAATGTTTTGACGTACATGTTAGAAACATTACTAAACCTTGTCTTTGGAACACCAAGTGACTTAGTTGAGTAGAAATAACTCTCCTAAAAGGTCAATCTTTGGTAACAAGCTAAAATCCTATCAAGTTTGACAGGTGGGATGGGGTGCCATTCAGGACTCCTGTGTGTGTGATGCAGATGAGTAGTCTTTACTGGAACTGAGAAGTCTAGTAGCCCGTGGAAGGGTCTATGTATATTATTTTAGAAATGAAATAGTTTTATTCTTTCATGACTCATGAGACTGAATTATAGGATGGGGATCATTTGTGTGTGTGTGTGTGTGGAGCCAAGTCACACAATGGTACTGGACACAGAGGAAGGATGCTTATTTTCTGGCACTGTCCTCCTAACCCTACTCTCTGCTAATAGTTCTGTGTCTTTCCTTACTTACCATACCCTACTCACTACTACCTGTGCTCCCCAAGTGGAAAGACTATGTTTACATGTAAAGCAAAGGGTGGCATCAAGGCTATTTTTCAGACTCATGCTGCCTCCCCCCTCCAGTTACTGCATCCTCTGGCATACCCTGGAACACAGACTTCCTTCCTTCCTTCCTTCATAGAATCATAGAGTTGGAAGGGGCCATACAGACCATCTAGTTCAACCCCCTGCCCAGTGCAGGATCAGCCTAAAGCATCTCTGACAAGTCTTCATCCAGCCTCTTCTTGAAAACTGCCAGTGAAGGGGAGCTCACCACCTCCCTAGGCAGCTGATTCCTCTTTTGAACTACTCTGACCGTGAAAAAGTTTTTCCTAATATCCAGCCGGTACCTTTGTGCATGTAGTTTTAGCCCATTGCTTTGCGTCCTACCCTCTGCTGCCAACTGGAACAGCTCTTTGCCCTCCTCCAAATGACAGCCTTTCAGATATTTAAAGAGAGCAATCATGTCCCCCCTCAACCTCCTCTTCTCCAAACTAAACATTCCCAAGGCCCTCAGCCTTTCCTCGTAGGGCTCAGTCTCCAGACCCCTGATCATTCTTGTCGCTCTCCTCTGCACCCTCTCGATTTTGTCCACATCCTTTTTGAAGTGAGGCCTCCAGAACTGCACACAATACTCCAGGTGTGGCCTGACCAAGGCAGTATAGAGAGGGGCTATGACCTCCTGTGATTTCGGTGCTATGGCCCCTTTGATACAACCCAGGATTGAATTAGCCTTTTTTGCCACCACATCACACTGACTGCTCATATTCAGTTTACAGTCCACTCTTACCCCAAGATCCCTTTCACATATACTACTGCCCAGAAGTGTATCCCCCATGCAGTATTTGTGCTTCCCATTTTTGTGGCCCAGATGTAATACTGTGCACTTGTCTTTGTTGAATTGCATCCTATTCACAGCTGCCCACTTCTCCAGAGTATTCAGGTCTTGTTGAATTTTAATTCTATCTTCTTGGGTGTTTGCTACCCCTCCCAATTTGGTATCATCAGCAAATTTAATGAGCAGCCCTTCCACTCCTTCATCCAGATCATTGATAAAAATATTGAAAAGTACCAGGCCCAAAACTGAGCCCTGCGGCACCCCACTGGACACCTCCCTCCAATCTGATGAAACGCCGTTGACCACCACTCTTTGAGTGCAGTCCTCCAACCAGTTTCCTATCCACCGAACTGTCCTATAGTCTACTCCACAGTCTTCCAGTTTGCCCATCAGAATGTCATAGGGAACCTTATCAAAAGCTTTACTGAAATCCAGATAAATCACGTCAACAGAGTTCCCCCGATCCATTAAGCTGGTCACTCGATCAAAGAAGGAAACCAGGTTGGTCTGGCAAGATCTGTTAGGAACAAAACCATGCTGACTTCCCCGGATCACTGAGTGGTCCTTCAGATGCTTACAGATTGATCCCTTTAAAATCTGTTCTAATATCTTCCCAGCAACAGAAGTCAGACTGACCGGCCTGTAGTTTCCCAGGTCATCCTTCCTCCCTTTCTTAAAGATTGGGATAACATTCGCTCTTCTCCAATCTTGTGGCACATCCCCAGTCCTCCAGGAGGCCTTGAAGATGATGGACAGGGGTTCTGCAAGTTCTCTGGAAAGTTCTTTCAGCACTCTTGGGTGCACCCCATCCGGCCCAGGGGATTTGTATTCATCCAGTGCAGCCAGATGCCTCTCCACTACCTCTCTGTCAATGTCAATTAGCCACTCAGGTGTCCTGCCACATTTTCTACTATCTCTAGATGTGCCTGAGTCCTTCAGGGAGAAAACAGAGGCAAAAAAGTCATTAAGCCTGTCTGCTTTTTCTCTGTCCTGCATCAGAGTTTCTCCACCTACTCCCAACAGTGGTCCAATTGCCTCTTTTACCTTGCGTTTGCTTCTCACGTATCTGTGGAAGTTTTTCTTGTTGTAGCGAGCCCTCCTGGCCAGACCCAGCTCGTACTGAGCTTTGGCCTCTCTGATGGCTGATCTGCAGTACCTAGTAACCCTCATATACTCCTCTTTAGAGGTCTGTACTTCTCTCCATTTCCTGAACATTTCCTTTTTCTCCCTTAGCTTATTCTGGAGCTCTCTGTGCATCCACATCGGTTTCTTGGAGCCCTTACCATGTTTCCGTCTTGCTGGGATAGTGAAGGCTTGAGCTTGCAAAAGCTCGTGTTTGAGAATGGCCCACCCTTCACTCGCTCCTTTCCCTTCCAGCACACTCCCCCACGGAATGACTCTCATCAAGCCTCTGAGTTCATCGAAGTTGGCCCTACGAAAATCTAACCTACAAGTCTGGCTACGAACTTCCTTGGCTCCCCACAGCAACTGAAATTCAAGAAGGACATCGTCACTTCCCCCTAAGGTCCCCACCACCTTCATCTCATCTACCAATTCTTCTCTGTTTGTTAATATCAAGTCTAGTATGGCCGAGCCCCTTGTAGCTTCCTCCATCTTTTGAAAAAGGAAGTTATCGGCCAGGCAGGTCAGGAAATTGCGTGATTCAGGACGCTTTGCTGAGCCTGTCTCCCAGCACACATCGGGGAAGTTGAAGTCACCCATAATTACAAGGTTCTGATGTCTGGATACTCTGCCAATCTGTTCAAAGAGGGCAGCATCCATTTCTTCTTGCTGGTCGGGTGGTCTGTAGCAGACTCCAACAATAATACCCTTTGTCCTTCCTCCCTTTATTTCTACCCATATGCTTTCCACTGGGCTGTCCACCCCATTCTCCATAACTTCTTGACAATCAAGCTCTCTCCTCACATACAACGCCACTCCACCTCCTCTTCTACACTTCAGGTTTTTCTTGAACAACTCATACCCATCTACTAGCACATTCCAGTCATGGGAATCATCCCACCAAGTCTCAGTAATTCCTACTATATCATAGCCCTCTGTTTGCAATAGAAACTCAAGCTCTTCTTTCTTATTGCCCATACTTTGGGCATTGGTATATAGACACTTGTAGCCTTGTACCTTTGTTTGACCTTTCCTACCCATGTGGGTCCCCACTGTGTTCACTTCATCATTGAAGTCGCCATGTCGATCGTCCCTGGCCCCTTGCGGCATCAGTTTAAAGCTCTCCTGATGAAGTTCTCCAAGTTCGTTCCAAGTGTTTTCTTCCCTGCCCTTCCTTCCTTCCTTCCTTCCTTCCTTCCTTCCTTCCTTCCTTCCTTCCTTCCTTCCTTCCTTCCTTCCTTCCTTCCTTCCTTCCATGCCTCTAGTTTATGGGGAGAAGCAGTGCAAACACACCACCCTTTTCCTGCAAGTCTGGAATTGCAGAAGAAGGCAACAATTATTGATACCTTGCTCTTCTCACGGGATACATATTAGTAGAGGCTGAGCCAGCAAATGTGGTACTTAGTACTCCCCCATCCCCCAAGAAACAAATAGAAGCCTTTCTACATGTGTGAAAATGAAAGCTCAAAAAAAATTGGAACGGGAGATAAACTTCTCCTCCTTTTCTGGTAGTCACCAAGTTTGTTCTGTCTCAAAATACAATCCATTTATCTTTTTCTCTATAGAACTCAGTTGGAGCTACTAAGTTCTGAATCAGCCCTGTCTTCATTTTGGGTCCCGTTTCTTAGGACATCTTTGCCCTGACCTCTCTCAAACAGTAGTTAGTAACTCCTGACACAACTTCAAAAGTAAAATACTTCACTTTAGCCCTGCCACTTTGGTGAGAAATAAATTATTGCTTATTTCTGTTTGTCTCCAAATGAAATGGAAAAATAGTGGGTATGCAACAGATTCTACTTTTTTTTCAATTTCCAATTTTATTTTAACTTCAACTAGCATTTTTAACATTACACAATAAATAATAAATAATCATGGTAGAAAATCATAGTAAATATTTTGGTATCACATTTCACAAAATTATTAATATATGTCAGTTGGTACCTTCAATAAGATATTAATGCTTTATAGTAGTCTACACTTGGAATTGATAGGTTCAGTGGTTCATTATCATTAAGGAATTCAAGTACAGGTAACTACTGATTGAAGAAGTTATCATTATATCTTGCCTTTTCTAACATTGTAAAATACTCCCATAGATGGCTGTTCCATGTTGTGATTGATGGTGGGTTGTTGGATTTCCAGTTAGAAGCAATGGGCTTGGCTATAGACAACAGTATTAAGATAAGATTTTTCCTAATCTTTGGGATGGATGGGTCCTTCCAGTAATTGAATAGCACTATTTCCAGTGTCCATAATAAGTTTTATAGCTTTTATTGTTGTTTTCCAAAAAATTTGTAATTAAAATCCCACCAGTGTATATAACAGTGTATATAATTTCCTGTTTCCCCAAACTTCTTCCAGCATTTAGGTGAGTATATGTGATTTATGTGGTATAATTTGAGAAGAGTCATATACAGTGGGTTAAAATATTTATTGTTTACAACTTGACTTTGAGGATTTTGGACTTAAAGTTATGTGACTGCCAGATTTCTTTCCATGTTTCCTCAGATGTGTTAACCTTGCACTCTTTCTGCCAGATTTTCTGGTATGATAGAAGATTATTTTTTGTTTGAGTTCTATTAATAGCTGATATTTGGAAATAAACCTTTTCGACTTCTGTGTTCTCTTTTTATTCTTTCAAATGTTGTGATGGGGAGTTTTATACTGACTTTAATTTGGCTGTCGCGTCTGTTAAATGCTTAATTTATAGGTATTCAAATTAAGGTATTGTGGATTGGGAATCTTTTTCTATTTGCCTTTTTTCTAAACTTCTGCCTTTATAAATTATATCCATTAATCTTATTTTATTGTTAATCTATTGGCATCCCAGACTTTCAGGTTGCTGCTGAGGAACTGATTTTCTGCTATAGAATTTGGCTTTTCGAGTTTTTTGTTCCCTATACTTTCATATAGGTTCTTATTTTCTATTTAAGTTTGTTCTGTGTCTTTCCAGTCTAGTTCTATAGAAGTATTCATTATCTTCAGAACATTTTTTAAATGGGCCGCTTCATAATATAATTTAAGATCTGGAATAGCCATGCCTCCCAAATGGGATGGCCTTTCAAGGGTTTCAGAAAAAAATACCGGCTTTTTATTGTTCCGTATAAATTTTGTTACTAGGTCTTGTGAATCTTTGAAGGGTTTTTTGGGGGGTGGAAATTGATATTGTTAAGACCCTAAATAAAAATAAAAATTTGGGGAACACATGAGATTTGATAATATTAATTATTTCTATTAATGTCAGATTCACTGTATTCCAATTTTTAATTAGAAGTGATAGTGTCTGGTTCAACTCTGCACAATTACTTTTCATTAGATCATCTAGGATGAGAGGGACATTGATTCTCAGATATTTCCAATTGTTGTGTACCCACTTAAACTGATACTTAATTAAGTTTTCTTGGTCTACTGACAAATTTATAGGGAATATTTTACTTTTATTCTGGTAGAAAGCCAACCCAGAGACCTGAGCAAATCCCTTGGTTGTTTCTTCCAATGCTTTGAGGGAGTTTTGTGGTTCTGACAGGTATATTACCATGTCATCTGCAAACAGCGAAATTTTGAATTCCTTATTTCCTATGCCAATTACTTTAATGCAAGTACAGTTTCTAATGTGTTCTGCCAGGGGTTCAGTTGCAATTGCGAACAATAATGGAGAAAGTGGGCACCTTTGCTTTGTGCCTCTTAATAAGTTGATTTTCCTTGACACTAGTCCATTCATTTTTATTTGGGTAGTTGGAGAAGTATATAATGATTGTATTGATCTTAGAAAATTAATTCCAAAACACATTTCTTGTAATATAATGTTTAAATAATTTATTTCTACCCTGTCAAAGGCCTTTTCAATGTCAAGGGCTAATAATAATGTTGTTAGCTTAGACTTTTTGCCATAATTTATAATGTCCAATGTTTTTCTAATATTATCATTCATTTGTCTATTGGAGATAAATCCATCCTGATATGTAGGTACATAATTGGTGATGATTTTATTCAATCTTGCAGTCAATATAGCTGTAAATATTTTAGTATTTTGATTTAATGGCATGATAGGTCAGTAGGAAGTTGAGTGATTACGTCGGTGCCTGGATTAGGTATTACTTTCGTATGCGATTCTGTCTAGGAGGGAGGCATTTTTCCTTTTTCCGTTATTTGATTGTACACTTCTGTTAATGGTCCAGCTAATAGGCGTACATATTTTTATAATATTCTGCCAGAAATCTGTCTATTCCTGGAGTTTTATTGTTTTTTAAAGGTTTTAATAATATCTATAACCTCTTGTTCTCTGATTGGCTGGTCTATAAATTCCTTATGTGCTTTGGTCAATTTATTTTTAATACCTATATGTTTTATATATTCATATATTTTTCCCTGTTTTGGATATTCTGATGAATACAAATTTTGATAGCATTTAGTAAATATTTCCAATATCTTTTTTGAATTTGATTGAATTTTGCCGTGGGAATCTTTAATAAGATTTATTAATCTATTTGAAGCTTTTTGCCTCAGGACAGAGTCTTTAGCAATTTGGGACCTAAGTGCCAAAATTTCTGTTTGAGGAAGAGAATAAGGTTGTAGAATAAGTTGTTTGATCTAGGATTGAGTTTACAATTAAATTCAAATCTCCACCAATTAGTAGATCTCCTTCTTGAAATAATTTTAATTTGACACTGAGAGATCCCTGTCTTTCGGTGCTACACCTCTGAAGATGCCAGTCACAGCTGCCGGCGAAACGTCAGGAACTACAATGCCAAGACCACGGCAATACAGCCTGGAAAATCCACAACAACCATCGTTCTCCGGCCGTGAAAGCCTTCGACAATACATCAATTTTAATTTGGTTAGGGTTTCTTTTATAAATTGTTGTTGGTTATTATTGGGGGTATATAAGGAAGCTAATGTCAGTTTTTTGATTCTATAGTCCCCTTGAGAAATATATATCTACCTTTGAGTTTGGTTTCTATGTCTATAAACTCGAATCTTAAATTTATAGATAATAGTATAGCCACCCCCCTTGATTTTGATGAACCACTTGCCCGGCATTGGTGCACCCACCATTTCGAGTTAAATACCTGTTTTGAAGAGGGAGGGAGGTGGGTTTCTTAAAGGATTAATATATCTGGACGTTGTTTTATTACCATTGTTGTGATCCTTTTGCACTTGATTTTTTCATTGAGACCCCTGCAGTTCAAAGATAAAGCCTTAAATGACATAAATTAACATCAATATATTACTTTGTGAGTTGAACCCTTTATATACATAAACACTTTTTTCCAAACCTGAACTATTCTTTACTGTCACTGTGGCTGTGATATTTGTTATCACCTGTAATTTGTTCCGTTGACTAATCTCAAAGGAAGAAAAAAACCTGAAATTTTATCCATTACATCTAGTACCTCAGTTAAAGTTTGCTTCTACACATTTTTTCTTTCTCCCCTTAATTACTAGGGGTTGACTTACAGTAGAATTGACAGGGATAGGAGAGAAGAGCAAGAATGAAAAATAAAGAAATATTAGACTTAACAAAGTCATGATCAACAAATTTGGACCCACTTGGGTTACCAGTAATATACTGTGTAACAAAGAGCAACTAAAGAAAAAAGAGAAGCCCTTTTCCCCTTGTATCTTAACAAGCTGGAGGCCCTAAGATCGTCCCATTTCCTGCCTTCCATGGCCAAAGTGCTTATTCGAATTAACACATAATTTCTTTACAACACTCTATTTTTATATAACCAGACCCTGTTTTTTCAACACAGTCTCTTGGTTATATACAGGAAAAGAATTTCAGGTGTCCTCTTTTCTTGGAATTCTGCTCCATTTCTTTGTAGCTACTTAATATTTTGTGGGGTTGCCTGTTCGAAGATCCAGTTGAACTTATAGAATCTGAGTTCCCGAATCTACATCTGAAATCTGGAAAGTCTTGCCTTGATGGTGGATCATGAGTCTTGCTGATGCAATCCATCGATATATTAGCTTAGTTTGATTCGGTTTCGTTTTCTCAGCCATGCCGGACGCTCCTCTCGGCTGGTCCGGGAGGAAACGACCGGGCACCCTGACCGGGCGGCTGATCCGCAAGGATTAGCCCCCAGGACTCCCAGGGAGGGAGCCAGGGTCCGGGACGCGGCGGGAAGAACTCCCCGAAATCAATGCGGGGGGGGAATTGCCCGTTTGTCCCTATGGAGGCCGGCAGATGTGCGCGGCGCCTCGAGTGCCGCCGGGCAACGAGAAACGGCAAGTAAAAGAAACAGGCGGAAGCCTGTAAACAAGCGAATCCCTTCTGTTCTACAAGCGTTTGTGAAGGAGAGGTTGATCTGAAGAAGACTCGCTCTTCCCCTTCGTTGAGTTCCAGAATTTTGTTGGCGCCCCCCCCCAAATGGCAGCAAAGAAGCAAAGTCCCGCTCTCGGTAAGTCAATCTCGGCTACCTTGCAGAAGGGGGAGTCGCTCGAAGAGTTGGTGCGCAGGGCGGTGGTGGAAGCTATAAAACCCTTTGTTGACAAGCTGAACGAAACTGATCAAAGGGTGGGCTTAATTGAAAGCGAGGTGAAAACCATTAAGGCAGCAGCGGGGGGGGGGTGGGCAGAAAAGTCTGCTCTGGAAAGTGCGTCACTTGTGAAGGCTACAAAAGAGGAGCTGAAGTTGGTGGAGAACCAGCTGATCGGGCTACAGGTGGAACGAACGCAGACAATTTTGCGTCTCCAAAACGTGAAAGAGGAGGAAAATGAGGATCTGTGGGATGTGGTCTCGGAACTACTGGCGACACCCGCGAGGACGACTAAAGAAGAGGTTAAAAGCGCCATTTTGGAGGTCCGTCGGGCTTCTTCAAAATATGCAACAAAGCGACAGTTGCCTCGTGAGATCATTATTGACTTTTCATCTAAAAAGATTCGGGACACCATCCTATATAACTCATACAATGCGGATTTGGACTTTATGGGTTTGAAAGTCAAGATTTTGAAGGACGTTCCATTTCTAGTCCGGAAACGGCGTTTTAAATATAAAAAGTTTGCAGCTCTTCTGAGGGACCATGGAATAAAGTACAAATGGTTATTCCCGGAAGGAATATGGTTCAGATATAAAGATCAGGCCTATAAGATATTATCAGAAGATCAACTAAAGGATTTTGAGAATAAAAACCCAGAACTCTGCTGCACCAAGAACGAAGAAAAGGAGGAGCCGGAGGGGGGGGAGGAGGAGGAGAGCATCGCAACAGCAGTTGCACAGAGAGAACTGCATCCGGGACCTAGAAGGGGGAGGAAAGTTTAATCAGAATTTGAAATGTTTATTCTCTGTATGATTAACCACTCCATCATTATTCTATGGAGCTATTTTTGTATTATGACAGTATGAAGGGAAACATTGAAGTGTAGTGTTTAGTGTTTGTAGTTTATTCCCCCCCCCTTTTCCTTTTCCACCCCCCTTTGTCCCTTCCCTCTCCCCTTTCCTTGTGATAGTCTGGTGTAGTGTTTTGTAGTTATGAAAAATAAAAAAAAATTATAAAAAAAAAAGATATATTAGCTTAGTTTAATTTAGCTATGATTGGTCTCAGTTCTTTCCTTTTAGCTAAGGTTTCACTGGAGAGGTGCTGAAACACTAGAATTGTTTTGCTTTTTTATAAAAGGTGGACTCTTAACGAAGCCTCCTTCATTATTTTTTCTTTGGTTCTGGAGTCTTGAAATCTCACCACCATGTCTCTTTGTAGTTTGGCATTTAGGAGTTTTGCTGAGCCCGCTCTGTAAGCTCTTTCAATTAAAGGGTCAACTCCTTCTTCCAGATTTAGCTCTTGGGCCACTCACCCTACTAGAAAGGCTATCAGATCCGTGGTGCCCTCCTCAGCTTCATCAAACCCTCTCAGTTTGATGTTATTATATCAGGTTTTATTTTCCTGATCCATTAGTTTGTTTTTTATTTCTTCTTTGCTGGATTGAAGAGCATGTACCTCTTCTTGGAGTGTGACATCTGGCTCCATGGCAGTATTTGCTGCCTGTGCCACTTATTGGAGGGAATCCTTGATCTCTTTGAGTTGCTCAGTCACTGGTTTAAGCATGATTTCAATTCTGGATACTATTTCTCTTCCATCTTGTTCAAAGCTTCTTTTAGCTCATTTTCCAGGGCTTGCAATTCCTTTATGTCGTCTGTTGTTTTTGCGGTGGCCATTTTAAGTTGTACCGGCTACTCAGCGTCTTTGCTATTTAAGACCTGCTGGTGCTAAAAAAGGCTTCATCAAATGGGTAGGTGGGTTATGGGGCTTTCCCTTACCTCTGCCAACTTTCCCCATTCAAGTTTTGGCTTGGCTTGTTGCAGGGTGCTTGTTTTTGGCCTCAGAGGGGAATTGGGGTTTGGTGCTCTGATCCTAGGCGTATGCCATTATCGAGTGACACCCACCTTCCTTCAACAGATTCTTCTTTTCAAAAGGGATCCATCTAACAAGTTCTGTGCAGGAGGGTAGAAGGACAGCCTATGACAGAACCTTTCTCAATGTCTTTTTTAAACACCCCGCAGAAAAATCAGCTGTAAACTACTATTAGATTTTCCAGAAGTATTTAGCACTTTTATAATGCTGGTTAAGTGCAAATCAGTCTCAGGCCTGTCATTTTTATTCTTATATCTTTTTGACTTCCTCTCTTTCAGGGCCAGTTTTGTGACTATTGCAATGCTGCTGATCCTAGCAAAGCCCATCCAATAACCAATGCAGTAGATGGGACAGAGCATTGGTGGCAGAGTCCTTCTCTCTCCCAAGGCTTGAAATATGATGAAGTTAATGTCACTTTAGACCTAGGACAGGTAAGTGTGCATATTTTTGACAGTGACTGTTGTTACCCAAATAGAAGCGCTCCTTAATTGATTGGGGGAAATTAGCATTAAGGAGGCAAGCGAGAGGGAGTAACTAGGAATCCAATGTTTATGGGGATTATTTCCTTAGAGAACTCTCAAATAAATCAGGCACATGTTCAGCTGGAAAGGTTTTTTTAATTAACGGGGGAATAAAAGGCAAATGTACAGAAAATCACACACAGCACTCATACAAGGTTAACTAGGAACTTCAGGGGGGAAGGTGAGAGAAAGAAGTTTCAGGAAAGGTGATAATTACTGGTATTGAAGATAAGAGGGGTCTGCGGAAGCAGCAGAAAAATGATCAACGTTTCATCGCAAGAAGACAAGAAATCCAAATGGATTTGGGGGTGCACGGACGGATCTAGAACATACACACACACAGCACATAGCTGGGGAGCCCAGTTATAGGGTGAAATGCTTCTTGGGGCAAGCTGATGTTTTTGCCCTCAAAACAATTACTTAATGGTTTGTCCGGAGGTAGAAGAATAAGTGGGAGAGACTTGAAGTGACTATCTGGAATAGACTATAGGTAAAAATATTGCTTGATGACCTGGTAAGCGCTGGATGGGAAAGCTACCAGAACTGCAGAATGGCTTTGATTAGGATATTTGGGTGAGAGGAAGTTTAGCAGGGTGTTGATGGGATTAGATAAATGTTTTCTTAGGAAACCTTGTTATCTCTGCTTCTCTCTGGGGTGTGGAAGGGTTGTCAGTCAGTCAATCACCTCTGACTCATGTTCTGGTAGTTTTCCAGGCTCCTACCCAGCTGGCATCTGCTCTGGGCCAGGCAGTGAGTTTGACTTATGAGGGGCATTTATGATATTCCGTCCATAAACTGCCCTCTTAGCATGAGGAAGGGCTCTGACACCTACAGTGATCCAAAAGAAAAATGAAAGATTTTGTTAGGTGTACTGTTTTTGTATTCAAGTTAGCTTTGGTTCCAGAATATTTAGCTATACTGGTGGGGTGTCCCAAAACTAAGCACAAGCTGGGAGGACAGAACATCCTGTAAGGGGCGGGGAGCGGGGGCGGGAAGCATGAAGCAAAGCAGTCTAGACAGTCCCTTTAATAAAGTATGCGCACTCTTAATGCCCCATGGGATTTGCTTATTTAACAAAGCAGTTTTTATATAAAGATAGCATCAAGGTCTAAGTATCTGAAAAATAAAAGAAAATAAAAAATTCCTTAATCTAATTTAGTGTCTCTATCTTAAATGGAGCTACCAAAAAGAGATAATAAGCTTGCAGGTTCTAAAGTCCCTTTTTCATCTTAAAAGTTTGTCTGTCTTAAAGAACTCAAAATAATCATCCAGTGTTCTCTGGATTGCTTATGTTCTCCAGGAAATCCAGTAGTTTCTAGTGTGGCTTTTGTTGTGAGCTGAACTCCTTCATCTTCCCATTAGGTGTCTGTAATGACAGCCCACCTGCAGACCGAGGAACTAGGGACTTAAATTTCATACCCTACACATTTCTTTTTTTTTCTTTTTTCAGTTGAGACATTTGAAACGACTTAGTTCCTAGTCCTCAGTGGGGGCAATGCCTGGACTCAGGGAGCCACCCAACATTCACTTGGCCTATTATGAGGGGATTATAGGCTTGAAAGCAACTGCACAGTAGGCTTGATGAAAACAACTAAGAAACAGGTTTATTTCAGTGGTCTGTGTGCCTTGATTATTTCTTTGTTTTATTTTTCTCAAGTCCTTTCAGTATTACAGTAACAAAATTACTGGAGAGCTGGAGCCTAAGAAAGTGTAACAGTTAAAAAAAACAGTTTTCCTTATAACATGGAACAGAAAGGCTTTTAACTGTTTTTGACAGGAACAGGACTCAAACTGTTCCTGTCTTTATAATACTAATGGACTTGTTGCCTAAACAACAGACCTCCAACCCTTCTCCCACCAAAATCTAACAACCCCCAATTCTGTCAGTTGGCCAGCAGTTAAGCTACCAAACTCCATTTTTCTTCTTTTCAACATTCCAGTCCACTGTTTGAAAGAGATTGGCTGATGGTCCTGGAGGGCAGAACTTGAAACTGTCTATCACATTATCCAGATTAGACCAACACATCTCTAGGACAGTGAGAGTCTTGTGAGCCATTACTGACATCAGACCCAAGCTGTGTAACTGTACCTCCCCAGAACACCACATCTTAACTGAGAGATAAGGAGGACAGGTGTAACATACAAACTTTTCTCTGGGATAGTCTACTTGCAGACAGTCCACCAATTACTCAACTAGGAAATTAGATAGAGGAAGGAAACAGGGAGCATTATATTAGATCAGGGGTCCTCAGCCTCTTCGAGCCTGTAGATACCTCTGGAATTCTGACACAGGATGCTGGGCGCAACTATTAAATGGTTGCCACAGGAGGTGGGGCTAACCAAAAAATGGCTGCCAGAAAATGTGGAGCCAGCCACAAAATATCAGGGAGTGAAGTCATACATAACTATAATAGTAACTCATTAATATTTCAGTCAGAACCTCTGTTTAATAGGCTGCCTTTTAAACTGAACATACTGTTTAAAAATGTTTTCTTTTAAGCATATTTTTAAAAATACAGCCTACCTTCAGTCACACTGTCAAGATCTTTGTGCAGTGGTGGCAGCTACTACCGAAGCAACATTTTTAAAAATTGGCTTAGCCAATCAGATCCCCAATGGTGGCCAATTAGAAGCCCTGCTGCTAAAGGCTCCACCTGCTTCCACTCACTTTCTAAAAACATTTGATGAGCACCATGGTTCCCATGTGCACATCAGGAACCCCTGCATTTAGATAATGATGAGCTCTGACATTAATGCTGGAATATGTTAGTATTTAAAGTGCCACTGGAATTATCTTTACTGGAATTATCTTTATTTTTCCTGCAGCAGATTTACACAGATGCCCCTCTGGATTTATCATCAGTTGCAAGTAATTTCCTTTGCAAACTCAGTTTTCAAAATGACATAATACTAGGGTGGATCCTACCCCTTCCCTACTGGTCCACTGAGAAAAGTTTGCTTGTTTGTTAAAATAGTTGTACCGCACCTTTCCTTTTGGCTCAAATTTGAAGCTTTCCTGCAGTTTTTGGCTCTTCCATTGGAAGTAGAGCCACTTAAGTGGAAGATGATAGGATCTACCCCAATAGCTCTGAAAATGTCATCTGTCAGATGAACATGCAACCGTCACAAACCAGAGTTACATTGGATTCCAGATGATTTATAGCCTTATTGGCCACTCCACAAGCACAGTGTGATTTAGGCACCTATCCTATATGTAGTGTAACAGTGGGTACGCATGCCTTCCAAGCTGCGTTTGATGCAAAGTGTGATACAGGTGATACACATCCACAAGTAGGATGTGACCGTCCAGTGGTGTTCAATCACAAGTACAATCAACGCTATGTCATATATTCCAATAAGTACATAGAGAAAATGCAACAGTGCTAAAATACAATGATTACAATAAATAACCTACCTAAAATACAGTCTGAAAATATCAATCATTCAATACAAAACCAAGGCATCCAAGATACAGTACATAAATTGATATATAGCGTTTTGAAATGGGTCTAAAGTATTTAGTAGGGTGGAGATTATTGCAAAAAGTTTATCCAGATTACTCTGCAGCCTATTGCAACGTGCTGTTTTATGCTTCCTTCATGTTAAAAAACCCCCCATTGCTTTGTGTGAAATTCCTTAGCTCTGTTATAAAGCAGTCATTAAATATACACAATTAGAGGAAGCGGGTTACAAATGAAACCACAGCTTTTTTATATGCTGAGTTCCTCCTATTCTCTCTTAAAGACCACCAGTGACTCCCTTCCATCCTGTATAATGAATATAAGAATTTAGAACTTTCTAAAGAGTGGGCCACAATACCCTCCAGCTTTATTTTCGTGAAAATTCAAATGACTCTTGGGTTGCAAAAGCTTTTCCTCCTAGTATCCATGTCCAGTGGGAATATTATAGTTAAGGACACTTTTGAAGAACTTTGTTAAGCGTTATTAAGCATGTTGACTGCTGACAACCAGACTGTTTACCAGTCTATCAGCAAAGCATACTGAAAGCAGCCAGCGAAACTGCTCGCCCTAAATAAGATTCTTACTGAACGTCCCTATGCTTGACTTGCATCTCCCTGCCTCTGTTTTTAGGGCAAGTTGCAGTCTAGAGGTAAGTTGAGACATGGCTCAGTTGAGACATAATGCCAAACCATGGTTTGAATATACATGAACAAAACATGTGTTCACCTGCCCAGTTCCCTCTCACTCCAGTCCTTGCACATTCTGGTTCAATTTGTTATTTCTAGTTGTTATTTGTTATTGTAAGCCATGCTTTGCACTAAACAGAGTGACTAATCCTTCATTCTAACCTCACAACCCCTAACACCTTGTGAAGTAGATTATGCTGAGAGCAAATTCCTGATCCAAGGTCACCAAACAAGCTTCCATGGCAGAGTGGGGATTCAGACCTGGGTCTCTCAGGTCCTATTTTGACATGCTTCTAATCTATTGTTAATTTCTTCTTCAAAATTAAAATATTAATTTTTCAGCCTCCTCGTTTCTGCTAGAAACAGAGATGAGATTAGAATTGTTTTTCTATCAGATCACCATAGACAGGCTTGAGAACTATTGTTGAAAGCCAAGTCGTACATCATCATATAAGGAAAATTAGGAGAACATGTTTTTTAAAAAGTCCTTTGAAGTCCTTTTGCTGACTTTGTATTATTTCATCAAATTTTGCTTTGGTTTGACCTACATAGTTGCACAGTAACTGTTGTACTTGGTAGAATTATTTAGGATTTACATCGCCTCGGGATAGAACTGGGTGCATACAGAAGTGCACGCACAGACATGTGTGCTCATTCACATCTTAATGTTAAAAAGGTCAGTAGAGCGCAGAAAAGTAGAGGAAGGATATACGTTGTGGGGTTTATGTTAAAAAGATGAATGTGAAATTATCACAAGAAGCCATTGATTTAAACTACATGAAATTTGTATTAAATATTTGGGAAGTGTCCTGATCATCAAGGCAATTTAGCAGGGGAATAAGCTGCTAAGGTTCTTTCCAGGATCTGTTTTCTTTGAGAGTGATGAAAAAGTTGCATAAACATCTGGTGGAAATGCCTTGGGATAGGATATGTAGTCTGTGAACAGTTGGTTGCATTCAGTGTTTACTCAGGTCTTTTAATGTTTCATGCTTTATATTTTTTTATGAATAGCCTGCCTGACTCAAACTTATAACAGTTGATAATTTACTATTTTATGCTGGGAAGCTTTTTGCTCTTACTTGCTTTGATGGGATTCATAATAGCTTACAACTCAGTTATCTGAATATTGGTTACTCATATTTATCATGTCAGCCTTATGCTACGTAGATTGGACTGCTTTGCTACTTTCCCAGACTTCTGAGATTATACAATGTTAATTTAGATTTTAGAACCATATTAAGAACACTGTCCAAAAAAATAGGTTCATCTACATCTTGTAAGCTGTTACTCTTTCACTGACTACTGAAACTTAGCAAGATATTACAAGATCATGGTCTGTTCTAAGCTAAGGGTGGGGATTGCATGTTGCCTCAACAATTTTTTTTTAAAATCTGCATTTACCAAGTTAAAGGAAAGGCACTTTTTGGTCATTTGCAGGGGAAGATCAGCAAGCAGAAGTATGTACAACCATTCAGGCACCCATTGGTTCAGTTCCCTAATGGAGGAAAGTGATAAAAATGGCCTAGAGAGTTTGTAGGAGAAAAATAGACAGGGAAAAATGGGTTAAGGACTCTTCTGGCCAGGGCTGGTGTCAGCACATGGCAAACAGCCAGTGCCAGACTGTGGCTTGTGGTGGGCCCCCTGCTGGTGACTCCCTACTCATACATCTCCTCTGCTGCTTGCACTCACACCCTTCCACTGCCTGCTTTGATTTATATACCACTCATCAGGATAACTTAATGCCCACTCAAAGGGGTTTACAAAGTATGCTATTATTATCCCCACAACAAAACACCCTGTGAGGTGGGTGGGGCTGAGAGAGCTCCAGAGAGCCGTGACTAGCCCAAGGTCATCCAGCTGGCTTCAAGTGGAGGAGTGGGGAATCAAACCTGGTTCTCCAGATTACAGTCCCACGATCTTAACCACTAGGTAGGTAGTGGGAGGCAAGAAGAGGAGCCTAGCAGTGGGCATAGGGTATTCTATGACCAGGCCCCCCCAAAACCTGGAACCAGCCCTGATTCTAGCTGCTGTGTTACCAGAATGAGTCTACTTGCAAATTCGGGGAAATTAGCAAGCAAGGAGAACGCTTAGCGAGAAGCAGTAAGTAACTAGTGAGATTCTCCACCGATATTTACCGGGTCCCTTCCTCAAGGATGTCAACAAGACGAGTGTTCTTCCAAAACAAAGGTAGTTTTTATTGAAGAAGAAATATGTCATACACAGGGCCGGATCTAGGGTTGCCAGTGCCCAGGGCAACCCTAGTCTGACCGCTCATGCGCGCGCTCCCAGCACTGCGTGATGACGTCATTTCAGTGATGTCATCACGCAGGGCAGAGTGGCGGAGGCAGCGTGCGGGGCTGGGAAGCCGCCTGTGCCATTTGCCTCCCCGCAGGCAAGTGGCGTGGACGGCCTCGCAGCCCCCCGTGCTGCCTTTCGCCTGTCCTACATGACAGAGGGCGGCCGGCTTGCCACGCCCTGTCCTGCAGGGCAGGCTTGCTGCACCCTGTCGTGCAGAGCAGGCAAAAGGCAGCGAGGGGGGCTGCAAGGCTGCCCGCGCCATTCGCCTGCCCCACAGGACAGGCGAGTGGTGCGGGCGGCCACACTGCCTTTTGCCTGCCCTGCAGGACGGGGCATGCAGCAGGCTGGCCACCCTCTGTCCTGTGGGACAGGCGAAAGGCAGCACGGGAGGCTGCGAGGCTGCCCGCACTGCTGCCCACACGCTCCCAGCAGCTGGCAGCTGCTCCCGGCGCCCCTTCCCTGGCGGCGCCAGGGGTAGACTACCCCCCCTGCCTCCCCTTGATCCGGCCCTGGTCATACATACAGATAGATCAATGCAAAAACATATTTTGGCAAGCATATAAGAGTCCTAGGAATAAAGCTAGAAAATAGGGAATAGCACAGGTTTGGGGGAATATTTACCTATCAGAGGAGTCGAAAGGTCTGCAGAAAAGGAAGGAATGGCCAGCCTTTCTCAGAGAGAGGCTCAGACTAGGATCTGAGAGTGTGACGTGTGGATCCAGGTGGGTGTGCACACATTGGCTGGGGCAAAGCCCAAATATTTATAGGGCAAAACAGGCCCTGAGGCAGAGCAGTTCTTGTACAAAAGACTTTAATGTTTATCCCCTGGGATGGACCAAGACTTTGATGACTTTGAACGGCATTCCGGCAAGTGACAAAAGAGAGCGATTGAGTATTCAAGCGCCTGACAATGAAACTGGAGTTTACGTTAAGCGTCTTCAGGTATGGACGATAGACTTTGAAATTTAGATTAAGTATTCCCAGGATGGAATAAAACTTTTCCAGAGATGGATGATGACTCTTAATTGCCAGACAGGATTTGTTTTTTAAAAAGGATAAAGGGGAAGGAGTGTCTGAAGCGTGTCAAGGAGGAAATTCCTCAGGTGCCTTTCTTGTCAAAAGAGCTACAGTCTGAGGCATGAGTGGCAGGAGACAATGACACCTAATCATTCGGCATTTAATTTGTGTTGTACATGCGTTCCAAGTCTCCCGGGCCAGAAAAGGCAACTTTCTGCATAGCCAGGCAGCTTGCTTAGTGCAGTGTGGAGCACGTTGGATTGAGTGGCTTGTGATTTCATATCATAAGCAATTATTAGAGTGATGAAGGCTAGACAGACTGCTCACAATCCCCCGCCCCCGTGAAGGAGCCCTGCCCTTCTGGGCGAACTTCACGGTGCCACAAGGTGTAGTCTTGATTCAAGGGCCTGGGTCAAGAGGATAGGAATGAGGGTATCGAAGGGAGGTTTTAGGACAGAGCCGTCAACCTTCTCTCTCAGTATAAAAGGGGCTATTTAAGGATACAAGCCAGATTAAAAACAAAATGCTGTTTGGTAGCCGAATGGAGACTTTAAACCAAAAGGAATCCTTTTCTGCAGACTCACATGAACAAAACTTCATCAATTAATTAAAGCTATCCTATGAAACATCCACTTTCTAAAACATAACAATTGTAACTTTAAACAAATTCAACATCAATCAACTAAGTTATTCAACATACAATCACTATATTTTAACATACTATGGAGGCACACACATGCAATAAATGGAGGCAGAGAAACTGCATATTTTTACAAAGAGAGGAAAGGTGGAGAATTTTTACATGTCCCCCATCCCTCTTATCTAGGTAAATAGAGCTGGAGGGCTCAAGCGGCTAAAGTTTGAAGTCAAATGCCTCGGTGAAAAGAGTTCATGGAGGCACCCCCACCCCCCGATATCCAATAGGGGAAGGCGGCTGTAGCTCTGAGCCATAACATAGTCCAAATGCTGTCAGGGTAGTCCAGGGCTTAAGGGTTCCAAGGCAAGCTTCCCCTCTTGGGCAAGTTCAAGTAAGGCTCAGGCATCGGCTGGCTGATGCATCGGGGGCCTGGAAAACTCTTTCACAGAAACATCGGCTCTAAGCTGCATGCAGCATTGAGGATGCTCAGCAGGCTGGCAAGGTACAATTGGGCTTTTGGGCACGGGCAGTTTTAGCAGAGCGGCAGCTCAGCTATTCTCTTTCAGGACGTAGTGCTCGGGGCCACAGTGTCTGCCTGCATGTTTTTAAAAGCAACTAGAAAGGTTAGTGGGGCTTCGTGCATGTGATTGAATGCCAGAAGGCAAAACCTCTCTCACTTAGGTTGGATTTATTGCTTAAAAAGACCACAGCTGCAAGAACAGGTGAGTATGATGTTCTCTTCCTCCTATTGTGCTGTGTTTTCTTGTCACACCTTTGATAGCCACTCAGTCCAACCACCGTCCATGACAATAAATACTGCCTGACGATCATTGATTCTTTTAGTAAATGAGTGGAAGTTTTCTCCTGCCACAACAACACTGCTGCCACCATGCCAAAGATACTCTTTAACAAAGTGTGTGGAGTCGGTGGGGAATCATGTAGGCCTTAGATTTCAACATGAGACTGCATTTCATTGGAGAAGTTACACAGGAATTATGTAAAGCCCTAGATATCAGGCAAAAGTTTCACATAGCTGGCCACCCCCAAAGCTCTGGGAACATTGAATGCACCAACCGCACCCTCAAGGAGGTCCTGCAGAAGATGTGCACTCCTCGGGCAGAGATTGGGATGAGAAGTTGCCCATTATTTTAATAGCCTTCAGAGGCACCGAAGTTATTCATGACTTCTTTCCACGTGCAGTAATGACTGGCTGTAAAATGCTCCTCCCAGAAGCTTTTGGGCTAGGCACCAGCCTGCACCCAGACCTAGAAACACTGGTTGTTAATGATGAATGGGTCTGCTCACTTATTGCTGAAATTTCTTCCATTCACAAGGAGGTTGTCCTCTGCTTGGGAGCCGCCCAACAAGCTGTAGGTAAAAGACAAGGGTGGGGCCACACTCAACGGCAATGGGAAACAGGACAACTGGCCATGTATCATAAATTTTCAGAAAAGGAGCATGCCCTTGTAGTAAAATGGCTTCGCTCCATTCCCATCATGCAAAAAGTGAGTTCTCCTGCAGTTTAGCAAATTGAACTCCCTACGAAGGGAGCATCTGGAAAAAGTACTTCCACTACTCCCAATTGAAAGAGTGGAAAGGGGGGGGTGACAAAAGACAGACCACAGCACTTCCTCCTGCTGCAAACAAAACTGCTCCCGATTCCATGCATTGAAGTCCAAAACAAACAGGTAAGCAATGCAACAATATACCAAATACTCCAAATATTTTCTCCAAAAACTTTATAAATACTCAATGTGAATTCATTCAAAGATCTAATAAATCACTATAACAACACTCAGTATCAAAAATACAACACTCAATGTCAAAAATACAGCAAGGTATGACAATACTGAAAAGCGCATATGTCCTCAAATAGAAGAATGGTGAGTTCATGGGATGATGGGAGGATGGCTTAATATGGAGAGTGAGAGCAGATATTGTATTCTGGTCTGGTCTTTTATGATATAGAGAGATTACACCATGGCAGGAGGAATATCGCCCCGTGAAGAAGTGCTTATGAAACGAGCTTAAGATATCCGGAAGCTTGTCGGGCGGGGGAGCCCCTCAGGGCTTCCCAATTTTTTCTTCCTGAAGAATTACACCATCTCCTCCTAGATCCACCGCTCCTCTCCACCGTCTCCCGAGGGACTATCCAATTGTTCCCGCTTGCACAGCGGGAGTCCTCATCATTGAAATTGGAAAAACATTTATAAGAGAACTCATAAGATACCATTCTTCTATTTGAGGACATATGCACTTTTCAGTATTGTCATACCTTGCTGTATTTTTGACATTGTGTTGTATTTTTGATACTGAGTGTTGTTACAGTGATTTATTAGATCTTTGAATGAATTCACATTGAGTATTTATAAAGTTTTTGGAGAAAATATTTGGAGTATTTGGTATATTGTTGCATTGCTTACCTGTTTGTTTTGGGCTTGCTTGGTTTGGTGAACTTTTGATAGCCTCATTGTTGGTCCGATGCATTGAAGTCCGGCAGCTCTGCTTAAGCTACACACCCAAGCTGCCGCTAGTAGATTTAGCTGAAACATTCGGCGTGCTGGTGCCTATTATTATGCCCTGTGCCCCTGAAAACAAAGGGGGGAGGAGAAATAGCAGCTCCTGTGGCACATTCTAGTGTTTTCAGGAGCCCGTGTTACTCATTTACCAATTAGTCATCCTTGCAACATTTAAGCAACTCACAGATTCAATAGACCTTTGATTGACAGAAAGTTCCCCCATATGTGCTCAGCCTCATATAACTGTAATTTTAAAGTAGTTGTAAGAGAATGTTACATACATTATGACTGCTATGTAGATTAGAACTCACAGCATTCACATACAAATAGCTGTTCTGAAAACTGAAAAACATACTGAATGTCAGTGTAGTACACTTCTAATAGTGTAGAAGTTCCTATCCCTTTCTTGCCAGGCCTTCTGTAAGAGGTTGCAGTCTAATGTATTTCTTCATACCATCTGATATCTGGGTGTGTAAACCCAGTGCTCTTGCAATGCGATGCACTTTTGTCATTCATGTCTGTGTTTTCACTATCTGTAGTATCTGATTTTGCTGCTTGATGGATGGTGTTGTAGGCAGATCAACCAGAGATGGCTTCTCCTAGACTGCTGTCGTCCGACAAATTTTGTACTTGGCCCTAAGGGTTAGATTTCCACTCCAGGAAACTTCATAGCAGAATTATTTTTACTTTGCTTCCCTCCTCCCCAAAACAGCAGAAGCTGATTCATGAAGAAATGGAAGTTCAGCCAATTTCCCAGTGTCTATCTTCTTTTAAGTCTAACCTTTTTATAACCTTCATTGCAATCTTTATTACTATGTTAATAATTAATCTATTTTACCCTAATACTACCATTAATTGCATTTTATGTATTACTATGTACAAATCAAGGTATACTGGGAAAGTCATGCAGGTGTTTTCTTGTCATTTAAAGTTTCTGCTGCTATTGGTATTAAATATGATTAATTAGGTTGCTTTCTTTTGAATTGTTAAGAAATCTTTGCTTAAAATATCTTTTGTTGCATTCACAAATGAATTTCCTATTGATTTTAAAACTAAGTGGCGGCTGTAGAGGTCTCCTTTGGGATTAGGGCCATGGACAAGGGTTTTTCTCCCTCCAATGTATTTTTGGTTATCTCAGTTCCTTTTAGCACTGCCCCATCAGGAAAAAGTTTCAGGCACTATATGGACACACACGTTTTTCTCATGGTGGGGAAGGAGAAAGGTTAAGAGTACTCTAGATGATACTTTTCTGCATGGGCATGCACTTGTTTTAATGTGCTTCTTCAGGCACACAGCAGCTGCAGGGAACTACTTCAGAAAAAAAAGGAAAGCCTAAAGGGGCTTTGAATGGCACCACAAAGGGAGAAAAGGCTCCTGCCTCTCCACAATGCAAGCAATATTCTAACATGAAAGCCATGTGGAGGGGAGTTATTTTGCCAGTGCTGTTCCACATGGAGAATCTATGCACAGAGAGACATGCTCAAATCATGAAGCTAGCTGGGTGATCTTGGACCAGTCACATACTCGCTTGGAGCCTTACCTACCTCATAGGGTGGTTGTGAGTATAGAATAGATAAGGGGCAAACAATATACACTGTTTTGAGGTCCTTGGAGAAAAGGTAGAATAAAACTATTAAATATCAGTATGTCTGATACTCTAGTACATGGTTCTAGAGTACCATGCTAAGCTTTTTATTATTTACTTGCTTGGTGAAAATGTCTGGCACATTTGCTATTCCAGTGCAGTTGGGAGCTGGTAAATATGGGAGCAGGACTTACCAAAGGCACCCAGCATCAAGCAGTAATGCTCGTGGCTTATCCAACCTCTCCAGCATTCCCCCTACTGATAATGGGGCCACTTCCACCACTACCCCCCACTACAATAATATGCAGTACCAGATCTGTTAGGAACAAGGTTGCATGCATTGCTGGGATGTTGCAGGATGAGAAAATTAGTGTGGCTTGCCTAACAGAGACTTGGCTGCTGGAAAATGACGTGTCTCTTTTCCAACTAACTCCCCCTGGCTGGGCAGTCCTACACCAACCTCGTTGTGGCAGCTGGGGCGGAGGAGTTGCTATTATTCTTCGCAAGTCCTTCAACTTCTGCAGATCTCCAGTACAAGCTATACCTGGTATTGACTGAATGTTCCTGTCTCTGGGAATTAAAGCTAGACTGGGTATCCTGCTTGTTTACAGACCACCCAGCTCCTCCGTAAGCACCCTTTCTGAGTTGGCAGAGCTGCTAGCAGACATGGTGTTGGAAACACCTGGACTTACTGTTCTGGGAGACTTCAACATCCATGCTGAGTGTTCAAAGTCAGGCTTGGCTCAGGAATATATAGCTTCCCTGGAAACCCTGGGCCTCTCTCAAATAGTGTCAGGCCCTACACATGAAAGAGGCCACACAGCAGTCTTAATATTTTGCACTGAGCCTTTGAGGGAAAGTCTTATTTCAACATTAGAGACTCGGCCTGAACCATGGTCAGATCATCATCTGCTGAAGACAAACGTGAATATGGCCCCAACACCCCACAAAATAGGGGGTCCAGTTAAAACGATTCACCCACAAAGGCTCATAGACCCTTCCAGATTCCAAAATGCCTTGGGGGATTTTAGAATTCCAGACACATGCTCCACAGATGTTGCGGTAGGAGCGTGGAATGTAAAGCTCTGTGAAACTTATCAATACCATTGCTCCTTGTCAACCCCTCCGGCCCTTGGGATGGAAGCCGGCACCATGGTTTACCACGGAGTTGGCTGACCTGAAGAGGGCTGGAAGACATCTAGAAAGACGTTGGCGTAAAACACGCACGGAAACTGATAGAACTTGCTACAGAACACATTGGAGGATCTATGAAGTGGAAATGAAAGTGGCAAAGAAACGTTACTTCTCGGCAACCATTGCTTCAGCTGTTTCATGACCATCCCAATTTTCAGGGTATCCAGACACCTTCTAACCCCTAAATCTGAACCTTTACAGACCCAAGAACAGACAATTAGCTGTAAGGCCTTTGCTAAGTTTTTTGCTGATAAAATAGCATGAATACGCTCTGATCTAGATGCTAGCTGCAATACAAACGAGATAGAAGAAATGCTTAATACACCATCTGGCCTATATTTGGACTGCTTTGAACCAATAACAATGACAGACCTTAACAGGATCCTGGCATCTATGAAAGCCACTACTTGTGCACTTGATCCTTGCCCATCTTGGCTGTTAAAATCAAGTAAAACTCACATGTGAACCACTATTGTAAATCAGTCACTAACTCAGGGCACCTTCCCCTGGCCGCTCAAACAGGCAGTTATCTGTCCGCTAATTAAAAAGCCATCTCTAGACTAAGCTGATGTGGCCAATTATCATCCAGTCTCTAATCTGCCCTTTCTGGGCAAAGTGATTGAGAGATTAGTAGCTGACCAACTCCAGATCTTCTTGGAAAACTCTAGCGCTCTAGGCCCTTTCCAGTCTGGATTCAGACCAGGACATGGAACAGAGAGAGCACTAATAGTGTTAGTGAATGATCTCTGTCTCAATATAGACAAAGGCCATGCCTCCTTATTGTTCCTCCTGGATCTGTCTGCAGCCTTTGATACAGTAGATCATGCCATCCTGTTGAGGCATTTAGAGACAGAAGTGGGCATCAGAGGATGTGACTTGGACTGGTTTAAATAGTTTCTCATGGAACAGACTCAGAGGGTTGCCGTCGGAAATCAGCTATCTCCAGAATGGGAATTATCTTGTGGGGTCCCACAGGGCGCAATCTTATCTCCCATGTTATTCAACCTCTACGTAAAACCTTTAGGAGAACTCATTTGCAGCTATGGAGTTGGATGTCATCAATATGCAGATGATCCCCAACTCTATATCTCATTATCCAGGTCCCCACAAGATGCAATAGAAATCTTAGATCACTGGTAACATCAAAACTTGACTATTGTAATGCATTATACATTTGTCTTCCATCTAAGTTACCTAGGAGGCTCCAATTGGTGCAGAATGCTGCAGCTCGACTATTATCAGGAGCGAGCGAGCAGGAACATCACTCCCATCCTACAGTAACTCCATTGGCTACCTATTAGTTACCGTGCTCAGTTCAAGATAATGGTTATTACATACATAGTTGGCAGAGTTCATGGAGAGTTTCTGGTTTAAGGAGAGTAGTCTGAAAGAAACTAGAGTGAAATAAATATAGGGTTAGGTAAGCACTTGAAGTTGCATGTTCATTTAAACGTTTTTGATTCCTGTAGGTACTGCGATTATACATAATATTTTATATTTGAATGGTTCAGAAGTAACTCGATACACTTGATGTCGGAAACTGTTCTGTTTACCCTTGAAATTGGTACTAATATGAACATAGGAGGATAGACCTTGGGAGCCTTTGACAGTCTTCTTTTAAGACAATTTTATGATGTGCCAACTTGCCCTATTATAGTTATGGATCATAGTGCTGGATAGCCAAATAGCAACTTGTAAGCATAAATATCTTATTTTTTCATGCTATTGCAAGTGAATGGTAACTGGAAATAAATAATTGACTATGTATCTCAGGCCTCAGTTTCTAGAAATACAGACCTGAGCTTTGGAAGCTATTGAGACAGTTTTTATACTCCAAACTATGACATGTTAACACACTAAGCAGTATCAGAAGACATTTAGGTAAACCTTAACTGTAGCCAAATAAACCATTAGAAGTTGTCAAAGTGCCTCATGCAATCCTAGTCATATATATATATTTCCATTACAGGCCAGGGTCCAAACAATGATTTATTGTGATTTATAGTCAAGTAAGTTTAAGATTGGTCTAAAATCCTAAGGTGATCTGCACTTAAACATTGATCATATCTAACCCAAATAATTTTTGTAAGTGTAAATTGTCCATTTGTGTCTTTTGAAGAAGCTACAGAATGTATAGTTACGTGTATGTTTTGTATGCCATTTTCATACAGTCTCTGAAAATATGAATGTTCAACTTCCTGCCCAGCAATTTATATTTTTATGCTCTGGCTGGGTTTTTAATGCTGGGTTTTAATGACAAAGTTTTAATGTTTTCTATATTCCTTGTGTTTTATTTTGTAAGCTGCCTTGGGCAGGTTCCCCGGAGAAGGGGCATAAATAAATACATTCCTTCTATTCGTTTTGCTTGAAGGCTGCAATCCCCAGTGACTGTGATAGATTTCAGGGCAGCTGGTGCAAGTGGGTGCACAAGTGTTCTGCCCCATCTGCGGTACTGTTTTTCCCCACTTAAGATTTTAAAAATATCTCTTGTCCTTTCATTCGGTAGGTTGTGAGTTGATAGCTTCCTTTTACCTTCTGTGACTCTTGGAATGGCAGGGTGCTTAGAGAGGAAAGGGATAGCTTGAGAAATGTGTGTGTGTGTGTGTGTGTTTAAAAGAATGTGTTATTTTAAGCAAGGAAATTCTCTGAAAAGAAATAACTTTGCATCCAACGTGTGTGCGCATGCGCACGCGCGCACACACACACACACACACAGAGGTTTGGTAAAAGTTCATAACATTTTCTGTTGGTTATAGGAAAATAACTGATTCCTTTTTTTTTGAAGCTTGACCCAGACATTTGGCAGCTCCAGTAGCAAGGAAGGTTGGCTGTGTAATTCAGATCCCACATTAGAGATTCTTTTGGAAGATGAAAAGACTTCCAGACTATAGCATAAAAAATCCCTTGACTTTGGCCTTTGAGGGCGGGGGTGTCTGTTATTTGTATTGCTTGTAGTCTTCCTGGGGCCTCTGCTTCCTACTAGCCTCTCATAGCCTTTCGTATGCTATGTTTCCTTCTCTACCTTAGTCTCCAAAGCATCCCAAGGGGTTTTTTTTTGGAAAGACCTGTTAATTGGTGCTGAAATGTTCTGACATGAAATACATAGGTGAAAACTTATGGTCGATCACCGTTTAGGTAGGAAAGGTGAGGGATGGGCAGATCAGCAAGTATGGGTCTTGTTGAATCTTGTTCCTGGCTTCTGAAATCATAATAAATAGTTCCCATTAGTTGTTGACCATGCATATGAGATTTTCCAAAAGACGCATGATGAAATAGTATATATAGTTCTGTTTGTGGCATTACTGAATAAGATATTTAAAGAAGAGTGTGAAGAGGGCAAAACAACCTTCCTCTGCTACACAATAAGACCTTGGCCCTTTTCACATTATATACCTGCTTCCGGAACACCGCGAAACGTAGTGCAAAAAACGCGGAAGATAGCGTCTTCTTGTGAGAGTTTTGCACGATGTCAGGCAAAACTTGCGCGAGAAGACGCTATCTTCCACGTTTTTTGCGCTACGTTTCGCGATGTTCTGGAAGCAGGTATTTAGTGTGAAAAGGGCCCTAGAATAGAAGAAACACTGGGAAACCAAAAGGGAACAACAAAATATCTTGAACGAAAGGTCACTCTCTGTATCTTTAGCTTTTGGTCCTGTTTCTCAGAGTTTGAGGGAAAACTTTACTAACTGATTTCCCCCCAAATACTAGTTCTTTCAAACACTAGTTATTACATCTTGCATTTAGTAGATGTTGAAATATATTGCTGTTTCACACTTGTAGCTATTGCTTCATTGGTACTTTATAAAAACAATTGTAGACAGTTTCAGGTAGCCTTAAAGCTTGGAGGTTTAAGGGGGAAACCATCTGGCAGGCCGGCCAAATCCCAGCCATGCATGTGAATGGCTCGCATCCGTGGCAGCAGGTCTCGCCCAGACAGGTCAAGGCGGGGTCCAGGGGAGTGACCCCAGGGCTTGACCTGTACCGCTGGTTAGGCCCTTGCCAGGGTTTTTTAGTTGTTGCAGTTCATGTTGTTGCCTAAATAAAAGTGGCCCTTTATTACCCAAGCCTTGTGTCTGCCTCTTATTCCGACGGGGGGGGGGGGGGCAATATCTGTATCATAGAGATGTGGGATGGAAAATATTTTTACACAGAAAACATTCCATTTCTAAAGATTCACTGCTTCCTAAAATTTATAGCCATGACTGGATGCTATTTCAGTTCTTAGTTTTTGGATATAAAATAAACATGGGGCATTTAAAATGGGGCTTAAATATCAATAAGCATGCTAAATGGGGTTGCTACCTGCTTAATCTCAGAAGCTGGGAGCAACCAAAGCAGGGCCTCCGAAGATGGCCACAGTGGTTGGGTAGGTTCACAAGGTAGTTGTCAGTCCTTCAAGTATGTTGGGCCCAACCCATATAGGGGTTTAAAAGTTAGCAACAGCACCATGAATTGTGCCTAGAAACAGATGGTGCATGGTAGTAATCTAATGTAGTTGAATGCAGGGCAATGTACCACAGTAGCCAGATCTTTCCTGCCCAGGAAAGGCCACAGCTGTCTAACCAGTCAAAGCTGGCAAAAGGCACCCATGGCCGCCACTGCCACATGCTTATCTGGCAATAGGCCAGAGCACTCCCAAATTATGGATCTGTTCCTTTAAGAGGAGTGCAACCTCATCCGGAATGGGATACCTTAAATCCTGAGTCAGGCCTTCTGCTCACCGGTAGCATTTCCAACTTGTCAGGATTAATCATCAGTTTATTAGCCTGCCTCCAAAATTCCACCAGGCGCTCCTCCAGGGTTTCTGAAGCCTCCCTGGGATCAGCAGGAAGCAGCAGATGGAGCTGAGTGTCAACTGCATATTGGTGACAACCAAGCCCAAATCTCCTGATGACCGCACCCAGAAATTTCACGTAGATATTTAGAAGCCTGGGGGACAAGGTGGAATCTTATAGGACATTGCAATCCAAAGACCAAGGGGCTGAGCAGCAGTACCCCAGCACCACCTTCTGAAACCTACCCCCAGATAGGATTAGAACTACCAAAGAACAGTGCCTCCCAATCTCAGTTTGTTTTAGAAGAAGAAGTTTTATTTACTCCTTAAACCAGTTGCCCAAATTTTCCTCATCAGCTTCAACAGGACTATTGTGGAGTAAATGTACAGTTGCCCATTAAATTTGCAGTCCTCACCATGTTTCAAACAGAACAAATGTCATTAATTGTAGTAGGACTTGCACCACGATGAAATAGGAGATGAGCCTCTTGACCTGGGACATCTGTGTCTGTAACATTAGAATGGAATGCCAGGTTAAGATTCAAGGTAGCAGGTAGGCATTTAACATACACTTATGACATATAAAGATCACCCAAGAGTTTGAATTTGATCTATAATATTGTTATTTGGTTGTCTTCCTTGTACCAGAGTACCAGTTCATGAAGTAACTCTTTACTTTCTTAGACTTGTTACAACACATCCAATTAATAAAAGACAGTTGCAAAGAAGAGAAAATATTTACTATGGCCGTCTATTCTGATAGATGCCATCTTACTGTGCTGTTTTCACACGACCTCACAGGATTAACTTTCTCCTTGTACTGCATAAAGGAATTAATATGAGTCTAACCATTTATATTAATATATTTTAAAACCTCTTACATGTATTTTATCACCAGTTCTTTCACGTGGCCTATATCCTCATCAAATTTGCAAACTCTCCTCGTCCAGATCTATGGGTTTTAGAAAGATCGGTAGACTTTGGAAGAACTTACATACCATGGCAATTTTTTGCTTGTGAGTATCAACTTATTTCTTAATGGAGCTTTTAAAGAAGGGCTTCACAGTCTTCTCACAGTCACAAATATTCCTCCCCCACCCCCACCTGGGGGAATTTTCAAAAATATGGGAACTATTCTTCACTATATAATTCTTCACTATGTAAACAACAGTATTGCCATGATCTCAGGAACATATTAAGCAAGAAATGGCTTAAATGTTTTAAGACTACTTGAAAAGTATTTAAAGAGTACAATAGAATTAGAATTCTGTGTAGAATTAGGGCCCAACCAGACTTCTGGTGTCTTTTGGAGTTTAATAAGCAATGTCATGTGACTTCTTTGAAGATTGGGAAAGGATTGCTGAGGTAGAGGTATTTAATTTGTTCTTCCCGGGATTCTTAAATTATTTAAATTGCCATTTTGAAGCTGCAGTTAATTCCACAGAAAGTAGAAGATAGTTACATGACTTGTACCTGTGTTTTTGCTTCCATAGAATGAATTTCAGAATCAGAAGGGCAATTTAAATTGAGAGGCATGGCAGGAAAGAGTTAAATACCCTCTACTCTGTAACACTTTCCTGATCATCCAGGTAGCCATGTGGGACTGCTAATAAGCTTTTTAAAAACAACTTTAGGCATAAATGTTTGAATGTGCATAATACTGAGAGATCTCTGACACTGAGAGATCTCTGTCTTTTGGTGCTACACCTCTGAAGATGCCAGTCACAGCTGCTGGTGAAACGTCAGGAACTACAATGCCAAGACCATGGCTATAGAGCCCGGAAAATCCACAACAACCATCATGCATAATACTGCTAGGATGAGGTTGCAAGACTGCAGGACAAATACCATATTAATATCCATCCCTCTGATTTCACAGGGGCTTGAGTGTGCCTAATTGTATTCTACATCATAGCCATTATATCTGAAGTTAAATACGACATGGTGGATATGTCCTTCTTAAAAGCTAGTTTTTTGTAACCTCCCAAACAAGATATTGGGTTGGATCTGGTGATCTGTCAGTCGCAGATTTTGGTGTAGTGGTTAAGAGTAGCAAGACCCTAATCTGGAGAACCGGGTTGATTCCCCACTCCTCTGCTTGAAGCCAACTGGGTGGCCCAGCTCTTCCAGAGCTCTCTCAGCCCCACCTACCTCACAAGGTGATTGTCGTGAGGATAATAATAACATACTTTGTAAAATGCTCTAAGTTGGGTGTTTAGTTGTCCTGAAGGGTGGTATATAAATTGAATGTTATTCGATGATGAAGATGATGTTCCCTCCCCTCCCCCAAGCAGTACTTTCTGACCCTGGGAAAGTTTACTCTAGGGTCATCATGCATCCCATTTGAACTGGGGACACAAGGTGGAGTGGGGGATGGGAGAACATGTAATTGCTCTTTCTACTTTTTCCCTCAGCATGTCCCCTCTCCCCGCAGACTCATGTGGTTATTATTATACATGGATGCCATGGCCCCAGGAATAATCTTCCGCAGGGTTAGAAAGGACAGGTGGTGGGGAGGAAATGCAGGAAAGATCTTTGTGATCCAATCCCTTGCTTGCCCTACTGTTTCCTAGTCTCTTTCTCATGTGCACGCTCATTGAAGCTCATTGACCAAAGAAATGAGCTAAGGAAAGGACTTACAAAATGTATATAAAAGGACTTTGCCTAAACTTTATTTATTCAAGTGGGGACTTACCTGAGCTTGGTCAGAGCACAAAGATTGCACAGATTCTATATTTTTAGGGCTTGGGGGTTTCCCCTAGAGATGTGTCCTATACCAAGCTCAAGGACTGCAAAGTTCACTGGAACTTTAAAAACAGTCATTAGCTTGTACAACTTGAGCACAGATATTAATGTCTTAATGGAGAAAAAAAGATAATATTTTGAGGACAGTTGAAGTATTATGAGCTGCATTATGAGCTGGCAGAGAACTCTTAGAAATAGTTGAACTAGTTTTTTAAAGAGTTCAGATCCGGAGTCTTTTACAAAGACTCAAGGGGGAATACCACAAGAGCTTCTAAAATCCAAGAGCTTCTAAAGTCCAAATCAAGCCAGAGGACGTTTATACCTGATTAACTGTCATGTCTGAATGATATGTTGCATTTTTTGAAGTCTTGATTAAAGCATATGACAAAACAGATATAAATATTTTTTATTTGATTCTGCTTTTTAATTAGATTCTAAGACAGACTGCTGGGAACTTTTTGGAAAGGAGGCTAATGTTCGTGTTAGAAGGGATAATGATGTCATATGCACTACAGAATATTCCCGGATTGTGCCTTTAGAAAATGGTGAGGTAAGTACAGGACAACAGCTGTAACATTAACTGTTAATATCATTTTGCATAAACTACCTCAGCAATCCTAACACAATAAAAATGAAAAATTAGTCAGTACTGTTAAACTAGTTTGTAATGACAAGTGTTAAATACTATACTGTAACATTAAATCTAAAATTTTCAATTATGGTAATGTCATGTTATTTAAACTACATTCAGACATTCAGTCAAACTGACTATTTATTTATTTATTTAATTGTTTAATTGTATCCAGCCTTTCTCTCTGATGAGGGGGAAAGCACGTATGCCATTCTCCTCTCCTCCATTTTATTCTCACAACCTTGTGAGGTAGGCTAAGCTGAGAGCGTGTGACTAGGCCAAGGTTACCCAACAAGCTTCAATGGCACAGTAGGATTTGGAACCTGGGTTTGTCAAGCTCTAGGGCAACATACTAAACACTGCTTATATGCTGGGTCTCTGAATGTGCATGAATCCAGCTTTTTGCCATGCCTGCATGAAAAAGGCAATCAGATTTAGTTTCCCCTTACTAAACTCAGGATTCTAAACCAGGGTTTAGAATCTTGCCTTAGGTGTGTATGTGAAGGGACTAACTTCAGTTAATCCATATGCATGTGATGATAGGTTATGACCAGGGCCTTTTTTCTGGGAAAAGAGGTGGTGGAACTCAGTGGTTTGCCCTTGGAGAAAATGGTCACATGGCTGGTGGCCCCGCCCCCTGATCTCCAGACAGAGGGTGGCGCGGAGGGCAATCTAAACCCCCCTTTGTCTGGAGATCAGGGGGCGGGGCCACCAGCCATGTGACCATTTTCAAGAGGTTCCGGAACTCCGTTCCACGGCGTTCCAGCTGAAAAAAAGCCCTGGTCAGAAAGATCCCCTCATGGAAAATGGTGGTATTGCGAGTGGGCTTTTCTCAGTAGTACAGCCTATCCCTTACAATGGAGGTTGAAAGTGCCATCAAATTGCAAATTACTTAAGGGGACGCTGTAGAGTTTTCAAGGCAAAAAGTGTTCAGAGTTGGTTTGCTATTACCTACCTCCGTGTAGCGACCCTAGTCTTCCTTGGTGGTCTCCCATACAAGTACTAAGCAGGACCGACCCTGCATAGCTTCTGAGATCTGATGAGATTGTAGCCTGGGCTATCCTGATCAGATTGTCTCTTACAATAGGGTTGCTGAATCTCCTTTGTTTCTGAAACCCAACAAATGTAACAAAACTTGAATGTTTTCACTTGGATGGAGAGCACATTGCAGCAGAATAAGACTAGTGGATGCAGCACATTTCTTTTATTGCTCACAGTATGTGTATATATATGCGTGCATGATTTCCTATAAAATGATTTTGTAATACGATTTCCTATAAAATAAACTGCTTTCATACATCTAATTCTGCAAACCCCAGTTTTGTAGAAAAATCACAGATTTTTTAAAAAAGGAAGTTCAAGGAACTCTGGCTACACAAGTGCAGACAACGGCTAGTGAGGCAAGGGCAGAGAAGGAGCCCGGCAGACAAGGGGCATGGGGAAGTAGGGCCAGACTGAAAGAGAAGGTAGATATCAGAGAAAAGGAGGTGGATGGCAGTGGAAACCACTGCAAGCCAGAAAAGAAGCTGTGTGAGCAACATGGTAGCAGCAGAAGTGCTTCTCTAAGAGAACTTAGGAGCAGCATTTATGGATACCAGAGGATTGCAGTGAGAGAGGGGAGGCAGGGAATTTTACTTCCTCTGACGGAAAATTTAGTTTGAATCTAACCCCAAATATGATACAGGTTCACCCTGAGCCAGTCTTCTCTACCTTTATTCAATTTCATGACCTTTTAAAAATTCTTCCCCCCCCCCCCAAAAAAGAGATGCCATTCTCTGATTGATCACTTGTCAGTGATCTAAATTACATTTCTAGAACGTAGCAATCCAAGGTTAGGTATCCTGTTTACTCCATAACTTGTATTTGATTATTTATTCTACCTATTTTATCATCTATGTACTAAGAATACTCGTGGCATATCATTGCAAGATACATTGACTGCATGAAACATCCCATATTTCAGTGAGAGAGACATCTTGGCATAATTGCAGCAAACTCAACAGTTTCAGTATCAACAGTTTAACACAGAATAATTCAGGAATTTTCAACCTGTGATTGATCTATGGATATCCATGCTTTTAAGTATATTATTCTGATCCCCCAATTTACCATCTTTCCCACATTACCTAACCATTGAATCAGCCTGCCCCTTAGCTTGTGCTGACTGAATTTTTTTGGAGTGGGGAGGGAATTATATTCATATGCATGTGTTGCAGCAAGCTCAGTGTTGGCTTGAAGTGATGTCTTAATGCGAAACATAATAGCACCACTTTAGAAATTGTGAAGGAAAGCCTCTCCACCACTCACTTGCCATCTCTTTCCTTTATTTGACTCAACAGTGGGGTTGCCGCTTCACCCATCCACCCCCCGCCCTCATTCTCCAAGCTGGCAGGAGCACTACCTAGCTTCCTTTCCTGGCTTTAAACCTTTAAACTCACTTGGGCTAGTCCCATAATACCCTTTTTATATAGGGAGAAAGTACAATTACTTATCTGGGAGCAAACAAAATTGATAGAAGGATGTGCACATATTTGCATGTTTGATGGCCCTCAGAAGAAGTAACGTGAGAGACAGTTTGGTATAAGGGCTAGAGGTGTTGGGCTAGGATCTGGGATCCTTGCTTTGCCATGGATCCTGACTTGGTGCCCTTGAGCCTGCCACACAATCTCAACCTATCCTACCTCATAGGGTTGTTGTGAGGATATAATATAAGCTGTCCTGGGTACCCCCTAGGGAGAAAGGTGGGGAATAAACAAAAGGAGTCAGTAATGTGGACACCTCCCAGATAAGTGGCAAATTGCTGCTCAAAATATTTGGATGTCTGAATAGGTATTACTCCCCCTCCCTTCAGAAATCTGATTTACAATATTTATATTTATATCTATATCTATTTTCTTTATTTATAGCCCATCTTTCTCACTGAGACACAATGAAGATTCCAAAATTTAAAACAATGCAATGCAGATCTTCAGTTTCTACATTTCTTACTTGTCTGGTTATGTGTTACACTATCCAAGGGGTTGATCTAGTGGTGATGAGTACTGGAATGTCAGGCTACAGCCGCAGAGAGCCCCCTCTCCCATGAGACATCCCCCTCCATTTCTTTTTTTTCTTTTTTCTTTTTTAATCCCCCTCCATTTCTAGACTTACCGCATGTACTTATGCTCACTGTTGCAGTTACTCACAGGTGCCTTTGCTTTCCTTGCATAGACCATAACTTTTCCCTATCAGTGGGACCTCTTGTACTAATAAATGCATATTGGCATGGATTAAAGATTTCAGCATGCTCTTAAAATAGCATAGTTCCAAGAACTGAGTTCTGAGCTGTTACAGATTGTTATTATTGTACAATGAGCTCTTGTTAAAAAGAGCTTTGAAGCATTTTCTTTAATCAACAGAAAAACCTGCTTAGGGGGGAAATTCCAAAATAATATTCTGTATTTTCTTGCTGTCATAAAGGACCATTAATCAAAATACCTCGTTTGCTGTTAACAATTAAGAGAAACTATGATTGTTGTTATCACAAAAACAGTTTGGAAGATTAGACAACCACAGCCTTTTATATATATGTGGTTTAGCCTTCAGTATATAGGTACTTTATGACCTTTGATTGTGATCCTTTGATTGGCTGGTATTTTTTTTTTAATATATGGTATTTTTGACTGCACTAACAGGGCTGGAAATACTGCTTGCCAAAAGATGTATACTTAGGACAAGAATCAGGAGGCTGGATAGACAGAGAACTGGTTGGGCCTATGCAGAGTTATAAAGTTACAAGTGGGGAACATTCATGGAATTGCAGGGTTCACTTCATTTCCATCTGTATCCCTTTCCTTGTTTCCTCTTTTTCTCCTTCAGGCAGCTCCCATAGCCTTTCCCCTTTCCCTGCTTACTTTTCTCTTACCCACTCACCAACCAAACTTTCTTTTATATGCCTCCAGTATTATGATTTATTTACTTCATTTATACCCTGTCTTTAACCCCAGCAGAGACCATAGGAGCTTACATAATTCTCCCCTACCCTGTAAAGTAGGTTAGGCTGAGAACATGTGACTGGCCCAAAGTCACCCAGTGAAGTTCCATGGCAGAGTTGGGTTTTGAACCTAGGTCTTGCAGATCCTAATCTGAAACTCTAACCACCACACTACACTGGCTTCCATTGAAGGCTGCTGTTGAACAGTAGCAAGCAGCCAGGCCTGGTGAGCCAGGGAAGTCATATGTTATTAAGTTATTAAGTCACCCAGTTCTTCCTCAAAGATCAAAACAGCCCTGGATATGTCTGTCCCCCACCCTTGCCTTTTACTGAAAGAAACCAAGACTAGAAATCTGCTAATACTGTTGTGCTTGTTTAGTAACAGCCACTGGATGCATTTGTTTCTTTAAAGCTACAGGCATTACTTCTATTGTCCAGAGCTGGTGCTGTGGTGCAGCTTGGTCACCGCAGCCCATGACCAGCCTCCACCCTTCCCCTAAGCCCCTGGAAGCGCCCACCTGAAGCCAAGGTGGTGTGATGGCCAGGACAACACTGGAGACTGTTGTGCTGGTGTGGTGAGAGGTGGTGGTGCAGAGCAGCCCAGCGACTGGGGAGCAGGTGGCACTGGGGAGCATGGCACCTGGAAAGGCTACCCTCCAGTCCAGTGGTGCGTTGGGGCTCAGCAGGGATGCTGCTGCTGGGATACCCGGTGGTGTGGGCAGCCGCCCTCACTGGCTAAATGTGGCCCAAGCATGTTGCTGGCTGCTGACAGGTGCAGCCATGCTTGCACTGCCTGGCTGCAATGTCATCATCACCTGTGCTGCAGCTAGGAGTCCCTGTCCTGAGGTGAAGCCAGCTCCTAGTGCCAGCAGGCCAGCTGTAGCAGCCTCCAACCTGGTTCTGGCCCTGCCCAAGCAGGGCAAGCACCCAGGCAGGAAGAAGGGGCCAGACCAGGTGGAGGCCATCAGTGAAGCACAAGGGTGGGGCTGGGCAAGGGACCTGAGGTGTGGGAGTATAAAGGTGGGCTCAGAACCTCTGGCTGAGGAGGAAAGAGAAGGACTGATCTTGGAGGCTGCCCTTAGCAAGCAGTCTCCAAGGCAGGAAGGAGCTTCCCAGGGGTGATGTAATCCCGACAGCTCACCTTCTGTTTCTGAGGCCAAAAGGGGGAGCCCTTGATTGGGTAACGAAACCTGGAGGGCAGTGGTCAACAGGCAGCTGACTGCAGGAGAAGTCCCAGGGGATCGGATATTTCAGTGGTATCATGGTAGAAGGGCAGGCAACAGACCTCACCCCTGAGGGGCCTCACAGATATATTGATAGTGTAGCAAATGTGCTTATTTTAGTTTGTAAATTCAGTCTTATTGAAACAATTTGCTATACCTCAGTTACCTGGCAAAACATTTGCCTCTCTGTAGTAGTTTTACTCTTTACTTTTCGCAAATGCAGTCTATTTTAAAATACTTTCCCACTGTGCTAGCCTGTGGCTTGCACCACATGGTTTGCAGTCACTTCAGATGCTGGAGGTATTACTTCAGGATCTGCTGCAGGTGCCAAAGAACAGTTGTATCACAAACTGGGTTCCCAGGAATAATATCCACTGAACCATGTAACAAAACACAAAACTAACTAAGCTCTCAAAATGCAGTTGTATCCATACAAAATTATCTATTCAGTTCATACATGCAAACAGTCCTCTGTTCAAAGTATTACGTCTTGTCTACCAAGCAGGAAGAGGAATGGCCTTACCTGGCAGTGCTTCCTTCGTGTGGACTACAGGTTTCTTGTTCTCCAGTGTGTTAGACAAGACAATACTTCGAACAGAGGACTGTGTCTATTATTGAAGACTTTGAGCCATACACACTGTGAGATACAAGTGACGTTATATGGTCTATTCTCTGTACATTGAATGTATCAAATATGTTTAAAACTGACTGTTTGCATGTATGAATTGAATAGATAATTTTGTATGGATACAACTGCATTTTGAGAGCTTTATTAGTTTTGTATTTCGTTACATGGTTCAGTGGATATTATTCCCGGGAACCGAGTTTGTGGTGCTATAGATTTATTCCTTGGGACTGCCTCTTTTTCTGATAAAGAACAGTTGTAGGCAGTGGTAGCTGGTTCACCTGAGGGTTGAAGAGAGATCATTGATGCTGGGGGTGCTCTTTCCATTGCTGCTATTGAGGAGAAGACCCAGCAGTTACTGGAGCAGCTGTAGCATTTGCCTCAGAAGTCAGCCACAGAGGAACTCACAATAGTCTGGTTGCCTGAGCAGGCAGTTCCAGGCAGAAGATGTCTTTTTCTGGGCAGTAGGCTTCTTCAAAAGTATAACACAAAGGGAGCTAGCCATATCAGGAAGACCCGTAGGTTAGGGCCAGCGAGCATATAGATTTGCTAGATTAGAACTGGTTTTATAGCCATTCTGTTTCTTGGTTTACTGAGACATTTGAGGCATTGAAACAAGGTGGCTGATGGTTTGAATGGTCCGGCTAATACAGGCTATGCTACGGTGCTTAATGGTGCTGCTATGCTACGGTGTTTAATGGTTTTCTTTTATTTTTGGTTAATTGCTCTGATTTGTTTTAAGGGTGGTTTTATGCTGCTGCTTGTTGTTATTGTTGTTGTTATTGCTTTAGTTGATTCAAACTACCTCCAGAATTTGTAATTAACAGTGAGGGATGAAAAGGTTTTAAACCAATAAAAGTTACCTGTTATTAGTTCCCTGTGTCCATCACATGTATTTAGTAATGTGTATAGTGGATAAGACTATGCCGTTGGTACTATTCTGTTCATTTTTTAAAAAATGGCACTCTTTCTTACTGTCCTTAATTAGATTGTGATATCATTGGTTAATGGTCGCCCAGGAGCAAATAATTTCACCCACTCTTCTGCGCTGAGAGAATTTACTAAGGCAACGAATATCCGATTACGTTTCCTCAGAACCAATACTCTTCTTGGACACTTGATATCTAAAGCTCAACGGGATCCCACAGTGACTCGCAGAGTGAGTAAATGCTCTCAGAGTGGAAGTTCTATGTGAAGAGGCAATGAGCTCATGTGTGCTCCTACATAACACTTCTTCACTTGTTTCTGGATCTGTAAAATGTTTGTGTGATTAAACATTCCTCGATCCATTTTATTAGAAAAGAGGAAGATCAGGGCCGATTCCAGATGACTAACCTTAAGGCGCTTCATGCCGCCCTCTTCCGGATTGCGACAGGGAAAATGCGAAATATCGCGTTTCCTCGCGCGAGTTTTGCGCGTCGTCGCACAAAACTTGCGCGAGGAAACGCGATATTTCGCATTTTCCCCGTCGCGATCCAGAAGAGGGCGGCACGAAGCGCCTTAAGGTTAGTCATCTGGAATCGGCCCAGGCCTTTGGCTGGAACACTTTATGAAAACCTGGTTCTATCATATCTGATGACACATTTGAGGATTGCATGCACAGGACTTTCTGCAACAATCAGTCAGATATGCTTCTTTGCTTGATCATATACACAGATGTGTTTCATATTCAGCCAGTTCATTGGCCCATCTAGCCCAGAATTCTCAGTTCTAACTGCCATTTGGCAGACCTCAATTCTCAGACCTCCTGAGAGCCTTTTAGTTGGAGATGACCAACACTGAGCATGAGAATGTCTACTTTATAAAGCATGTGTTCTGTCAGAGAGCTACAGTTTCCCTCATGACACACAACTCTTATATTCCTTTATGTAAATTAATATTTATCTTTAAGGCTTTTGTGCAATATAAGCTACAGCAGTGAAATTGATATTTGCCATCAGTATGTATAACATGGAATAAACTGTAGAGTTGATAGCCATTTCCACACACATTGAATAATGCACTTTCAATGCACTTTAGCAATCCTTTGGAAGTGGATTTTTTGTTCCACACATGGGCTGCTTCCACCCACGTTGGATAATGCACTTTCAATGCTCGTTAGTGAACATTTGAAACTGATTTTCCATGTGTGGAACCAAAAATCCACTTCTAAAGGATTACAAAAGTGCATTGAAAGTGCATTATTCAACATGTGTGGAAATGGCCATGGAAAAGCAGTTTCAAATATTCACTAAAGAGTATTGAAAGTGGATTATCCAATGTGTGTGGAAGCAGCCGATGTGTGCAAAGAACTGTCCTGAAGGCAGAGAGCTTGGCTTGATGACATGCTTCATTCTAATTGACTGATTCTATAAACATTTTGCACTGTTTAACAGATCCCTAATACAGCTGATTTTTTTTCTATTTCTCCTAATGCATGAAACAAGACAAAGCTATATGCTATGTATGGCCAGCAATTTCTATTCTAAACAAAATGTGAGTGACTTCTATTTCCTGTTTTCACACATCTTTGATATGGAAAGATGGCAAAACCTCACTTTGGACATTATGAAGAATATGGAAGCTGGAAACAGAAGCAACTCATGCTTCCCTATTGCCTCACAATTTGTATTACTCAGTTTGCTGTTGTGCCAGACACACCTGTATCTAGGGGCGTCAGATGAAAGTGGGATGCTTGTGTGGATGAGATAAATCATAATTTATGAGATGTGGGGATGGGGAAGGGAATTTCTGTCTTCCCTCACCAGCTCTCATTTCTCCCATTTGTTCCCCTCAATGTATGTCTTTAAGTGTCAAAATGAAATTTCCATATTGATTGCTGAGATCTTGTGACGTAGTCCTGTGAAATCTCAGCAGCTTTAAACTTTCCCCCAATGTATTTTTTTCTGCAATGTGTGTGTGAGGGGAGGGGCACTCCTGGGTAGTTCATGTATTCTAGAGAAATTCCCTCACAGAAACAGCTTTTTGCCTTTCCTGGGCATTGTGGATAAAATACCAAATTTGGCTTCCCTTCTTTTTCTCTTTTAATGTATATTAGTATAGCTAAGGTATGACAGATAATCTTTTCTCTCCGTTTAAGTGTACACATAAATGAGTATAAATATTGGCATTTATGTTCATTCAGCCCAAATAACTTTGTCTGCCGTGCATGTGTTGGTAGGAGGGAGTGTTTCTGAGTTAACAAGGTTAGGCTCTCTTTTGAACACCATTCATGTTAGAAGTGCTTGCAAAAGACTTACAGCCCAATCCTTTGTATATTTAGTAATAAATTCACTGTTTTAGGGGTGCTTAGTTTCTAAATAAGCATAGATAGGATTGTAGTATTAGTCTTATGTAAGCCTGAATATTGGCAGTGTTATAATGAAAAAGCCATCAAGTGAATAAGGCCAGCAGGCCTTTTTTTCAGGGGGAACACAGGGGAGCGGAGTTCCAGCACCTCTTGAAAATGGCCACATGGCTGGTGGCCCCACCCCCTGATCTCCAGACAGAGGGGAGTTTAGATTGCCGGCGCAGAGGGCAATCTAAACTCCCCTCTGTCTGGAGATCAGGGGGCGGGGCCACCAGCCATGTGACCATTTTCTCTGAGGGCAACCCACTGAGTTCCACCACCTCTTTTCCCAGAAAAAAAGCCCTGAAGGCCAGTAACTAAACAATCTGGGAGAATGACTAACAATTTGAGTTTTAAAAAATAAATAAATGAAAATATTCATTATTTGCGTATACCAGCTCTGTTGGGTCTCTTCCCCCTGCTTAACATGTCATTTACCTTCTACTAGTACTATTGGTTTCAGTCCCTCCAGGATACCTACGTCCAGTTGAGGCATTTCCCTTGTCCATAAAAATGCGGTGTGTGTGTGTGTGTGTGTGTGTGAGTGAGAGAGAGAGAGAGAGAGAGAGAGAGAGAGAGAGAGTTTGTAAGCTGAACACATGGTAGGAGAATGTATTTTTAGCTGTTAATATATTTTGCTATCATTATATACCTTCTTGGGTCTAGAATCCATAACCATTGACAGAATATACAAAGAACAGATCAATTCAGCTAATTATCTGCAAATCTCCTTTCTGTTGTCTAGTATTACTACAGTATAAAAGACATCAGCGTAGGTGGACAGTGTGTTTGCCATGGACATGCTGATGTCTGTGATGCAAAAAGTGACGAGAGCCTATTCAGGTAAGGAAACTTGCTGTACAGTTGAAACAATTGTGCTTTCAAAAATACATGTTTCAATCCAGGACAATTTATTGCTGATTGGGGGAAATTGAAACAATATTTAGAAAAAAAATGGGATGTGAAGGGACAACTGTGGCAGTTTGAGAACTATTAAAATGTGATGTTGTAAACAGAAGAGATAAGCGACTTTACCACTAAGGGGGAATTTAATTATTACAATCTAAGCTAGTATTATGTTTAAGTAAATCTTACTTAGAATATAGAGTTTAATCAAGGAAGAGTAAAATGGACACATTGGTGGATTAGAGATTTTAATATAGTATATATATAAAACAATTTGAATATGCTTAGAGTAAGAAATATTATGATATATGTGTTATAGAAGAATATAAGTGAAGTTAAGTTAAGTAATAAGAAGGGTTAGGGGTTGGAAAGCTGTTGGAAGTCGATAAGGAGGGGGGAGGAAAGGGTGGGGGTTAGAGTAAATTAGATATGATGGGAATGTATGTATTAAATATGGAATATAAACTCACCAATAAATTTTTTTAAAAAAAATACGTTTCAGTCTGTAAAAATTATGACTATTTTCCAGTTTTCTTCATAGTCTCAGAACTTATTATGGACAGATTAACATGTTAGTATTTCTTTGTTGGAAATAAATCCTTCTATCAAAAAATGAAAAATTGGTAATATCTGAATAATGGCTTATCTTTTTTGTTCACATGCATACATTTGCTTTTTGATATGTTTATCAAAAACAATTGTACAACCATTCAAATGTTACAAAATACAGTCTGTTATTTATTTATCTATTTATTTTAGTTATTTACAAAATGTATACCACCTTTCTGCTCTCATCAGGGTCACCAAGACAACTAACAGATCAAAAACATAAATAATAAAAAAAAATCTTAAAACCATTAAAACCAAACAAAACCACATCATTAAAACATTTAAAACTAGGTTACAATTCACTTGCAGTACAATAAAAACAAGTATATAAAAAATTAAAACATGGGGCAGGAAGGAGAGATCACTGAGAGAATGCCAGATGAAACAAAAGTCTTCATCCAGTGGCAGAAGACAGTAACAGAAGGGGATAGATGAGTGTTCCAGGGCAAAGAGTGCAAGAGTTTTAATGGTATGACCAAGAAGGCCCTCCTCAAGTTTACCACCTGCCTAATCTCAGAAGGCAGGGTGCCTGAGGCAAGGCCTCAGAAGATGATCATCGGAGAAAGGTAGGTTAATAAGAGTGGGCAGTCCCTTCAAGTATGCTGGTCCCAAGCAATATAGAGCTTTAAAGGTCAACCACAGCACCTTTAGTTGTGCCTGAAAACAGATTGAGAGCCTGGGTAAATGGGCCAAGACTGGAGTGATATGGTCCCTACGACCAACTCCAGTCAACATCCTGGATGCAGCATCCTGTACCAATTGAAGGTTCTGAACATTTTGCAAGTGCATTGTAGTAATCAGGGCACTCACCACAGTGGTCAGATCTTTTCTGCCCAGGAAAAGTCAAAGCTGGTAAAGCTGCAGCATCCCTGGACCTGTTAGTATGCAAGATAAAGCTGAGTGTCATCTGCATATTGGTGACAACTGAGCCCAAATCTCAGAATGTCCTCACCCAGAGGTTTCATGGAGATGTTGAAATGCATAGGGGACAAGATGGAACCTTGTGGGATCCCCCAGGCCAAAACCCAAGGGACTGAGCAGCAGTCCCCCAGCAGCACCTTCTGATACTTGCCCTCTAGGTAGGAGCAGAACCACTGCAAAACAGTTCCTCCCAGTCCCAACTCAGAAAAGCAGTCCAAAATAATACCATGATTGATTGAAATACTATCTTAAAGACTACTTCCATATGAAACTACTTGAGCACTCAGATCAACATTACTATATGGTTCCCTGGCCATCTTGAACATAAGTTTTTGTTTTATCTAGTCTTGTTTTTTTTGAGCTGCTTTGTTTATCTTTGTCTCAAAAGGCAGGATATGAACATTTTGGTAAACAAATACTTCTATGCTGGGAAAAAATGTGTAAAGTGGCATTAATATTTTTGGAATAAAGTTTGAGTGTAATGGAGCAAGATGCAAGTCCAGGAGTGCCTTAGTGTCCAACAAGGTTTCCAGAGTATAAGCTTTTGAGTCCGAGTCAGATATCTGATGAAGGGAACTTTGACTCTTGAAAGTATATACCCCATAAATCTTGTTGGTCTCTACGGTACTAGTGGAGTCAGATCTTGCTCTTCCAATGTAAACCAACATGGCTGCCCACCTGAAACTATTCCACTGTAATGTTGAAGAGATTATTGATGCATCAGCAACAAAAAGGCAACAGGAAGGACTGGCACACGTACTAAATGCAAAGGTCCTTCTTCTCAAAACATGAACAGCAGTCAACAATTCAGCAAGTAAATATATTAATCTGTTAATCAATTTCATGCAAAGTGCTAACATTCTAAGGTTGCAATAAATATATTTTCTCAAATTACATACAAATGATACAAAGCATTAATATATACACATACTCCCATTGGCTGTTTGAATAAAGAATTGCACATAACCAGTTTCATAACATGTCTGGAAAGATAAGGTTGTGTGAGTTTCTGCAGAATGCAAGTCCCTTTCCAAGGTCCGTGATATACACAGTAAGATAAGTCTTATGTTTTCCAAGTTTCCAAAGATGTAATCCTCAATTCAACGATGCTGTGAAAGGTTGGTGTGGAAAATATCCTACAATGACTGACGTTGTAGCCCTCGTGTTCCTTCCATGCACGTCCGAAACTTAGATGTGTGAACTGGATTAATTACGGCCCCTGAGAAAGCTTGGAATAAGCAAAACAATTCCTGCTGGCATTTTGCTGGGCTATTTAGAACATCTTGGATACGATATAAAGTAGGATATCGTTGAATTGAGGATTACATCTTTGGAAACTTGGAAAACATAAGACTTATCTTACTGTGTATATCACGGACCTTGGAAAGGGACTTGCATTCTGCAGAAACTCACACAACCTTATCTTTCCAGACATGTTATGAAACTGGTTATGTGCAATTCTTTATTCAAACAGCCAATGGGAGTATGTGTATATATTAATGCTTTGTATCATTTGTATGTAATTTGAGAAAATGTATTTATTGCAACCTTAGAATGTTAGCACGTTGCATGAAATTGATTAACAGCTTAATATATTTACTTGCTGAATTGTTGACTGCTGTTCATGTTTTGAGACGAAGGACCTTTGTATTTAGTAGAGATTATTGATGCAGCCTGACACATGGTTTGTATACACACTGTGTGGAAAAGACAAAAATAATCAAATAAGTAAGAATTGCTTAAACATCCAGGTATCAGTGTGCATGTCAGCACAACACATGTGGGGAAACCTGTGACCATTGCTGTGTTGGATATAACCAGAGAAAATGGCAACCTGCAACAGCTACCAGCACAAATCAGTGTGAATGTAAGTACATGAAAAAATGTTAGCTTAACAGTTTGGGGATATGTTTTATGGTGGATGAAAGGGAAGAGTACCTGGATAGAAGATTACCAAAGGTAAACAAATCCTGTGCTGAAATATTTCATCTAGGTTTTTGGGGTCACATGTGGGTTGGGGTCAAACTTGTTGGTTTTAGCTGCATCCCAATATACTAATGCATCTTTTCTGGTTTGCTCACCAGAGTAGATAGATGAACAGGGCTCCTAAATAATTACTCCCATTGTATCCAAAGTGAAATTACTGTACAAGCAATAAGATAATTAATTTGTGTAATCCCTAAATTGAAGGAGTGCATAAATTCACTGCAAATTCTTAGGGATCTGTGGACACAATATGCATTTATTTATGGCTTATTTGTGTCAAAGTACATCAGGTCTCTAACCTAAAAATTGTTTAATCAACTTTTGGTCCTATAACACAATCAACTTTTGCACAATCTAGTTTGATTTGGGGAGGGAATGTGTATTAAATTGTATTAACATTTACTTGAGAGAAACAAACTGCAATCCTAAGAAATTAGTGGGCTTAGACTGGAACAACTCTGTATAGGATTGCACTGAAAATGTATTAATAATGTGCAGGTTATCCAAGCCTTCAAAATAAATCAAAATTTCCAGAAGCTTTTTAAAGACACAACAAGATACCAAGCCCTGTCTAAACAGTAAGGAATGGGTACTGGATCCTCTGTTGGTTGGAGGTGCTGTTCATATGGGTATCACATTAGATGCAATCATTGTTTTTCAGAATATTTTATGGAATCTAGGGATGTGCACCCTCCAAAAAAATCCTAGAAATCCAAATTTGGGTTTCAGGGATCCCCAAAAACTCCTGGGTTCCTGAAATCCAGGAAAGATTCTCTAATTCAATTAAGAAGATCAGAGAATCCCAATTTATTTGGCCATTATTCCCTATGGGAAAAGCTATCTGGAAGGGGGGGCTGGGGGTAATGTTTTTTCAAGAAAACTCCACCAAATTTGCAGGGAACCTACTGCCGTCTGCCGTCTACACACACACACACACCCCGAGTTTGAGGAGGATTGGACCTTAGAGTCCAATTCTGTGGGCCCTGAAAAAGGTGTCCCCAGCCACACTCCATTATTCCCTAAGGGGAAAACTATCTGGGGTGTGCGTGTCATTTTTCAAGCAAACTTCACCAAATGTTCAGAGATCCTACTTCTTACTGACCTTTAATGACCACCCAAGTTCCTGGAAGATTGGGCTGCAGAGGCTAGTTCTATGGGCCCCTAAAGAAGGTACCTCCAGCAACTCTCCGTTATTTCCTACGTGGGGAACATTTCCAAACAGGCTCTCAGGCAGAAACACACAGGAGCAAGGCTGCCAGTGGCCAAAGGCACACTCCCAAATGCAAGAGGAAGCCCAACAGAACCAAAATGTATCAAAAGGACCAACACCAAATTAGAGAATCATGTCAAAACAGAATTCCACCCAAACCAAACTGAAGCAAAGGACACTGTTACAACTTAGCCCAGCTGTACCAGTGTCACAGATGCCAGGCAGACAAGAAGAGCTCCTGCACAGATTGGCCACTCACTCCCCCCTTCTGCCTCTGCCTCATTCCTGCTCCCTCACCCACTTCCCTACTGGAAAAAAGCAGAAGCCCAGGAAGGAGCCAGCCATGTTTCCCAGATTTACCTGGATTCATCTGTGAATCTGGATCTTGGTTCCCTGATTTGATTTGAGAAAGCCAGATTTGGCAAAAATCTGATTTACTCCGCAAATCCCAGATCCGGATTGCACAACCCTAGTGGATTCAATTGACTTGCTCCTCCCACCAGGGTGTGCTGCAAAAGAAAAGGGAAATACCTGCCTCCAATCACTGTGGAATCCTGTAACTTTAAGCCTTCCACTGTTGAAAGCAACTGGCAGGTTTGGTATCTCTTACAGTGCTTCATCTGCCTGCCCTCTTTTCTCTGCTGTATTATTGAACAGTGTCAACAAGGACCACTACAGTGCAGCAGGAAGGAGGACACACATTTGGAATCAGATAGCTCTTATGCATGCTTCTTAAGTAGCTTTCCTCTGAGCTTGGACATAGATCCAGAGGAATTAGCCGTGTTAGTCTGTAGTAGTTAGTCTGTAGTAGCAAAATAGTAAAGAGTTCAGTAGCATCTTTAAGACTAACCAACTTCATAGTAGCATAAGCTTTTGAGAGCCACAGCTCTCTTCATCAGATGCATCTCTTCGTCAGGTGCACCTGACGAAGAGAGCTGTGGCTCTTGAAAGCTTATGCTACTATAAAGTTGGTTCGTCTTAAAGGTGCTACTGGACTCTTAACTACTATGGGCTTGGAAGTACTAAGATTGTGAAGAAGTCATTTTATCTGTAAATATGCAGATTTTTAAAAGCTTTTTCTTCCCTATTCCAAGGTTTAGGAGATTATAGCAAGTGAGCATGCTTGGTAAGTCAACAGTGTCACAAGAAGACACTGTGAGTACTTTGTTGCTGCTGCTGAAAAATGTATTGCATATTCTCCTGAAATTTCATAAGCGTCGTTCCTTTGTGTTCTGCTGTTCACTTGCCCCATTGGTATAATTAAATCGAACCCATCTTTTCTCCCAGCCTGCAACTGCCATGGACATGCCAGTGATTGCTATTATAGTCCTGAGGCTGAACAACGTAAAGAGAGCTTAGATCTCTCTGGACAGTATCATGGTGGAGGAGTTTGCATCGATTGCCAGGTAAAATACACTTTTGGTTTTACAGGTTATAAATAAATATGAAACGGATGTTAGATAAATAACTGTTTATAAATAACTTTGTAATGGATAGTTTCAAGTTCCACCCTTTAGGAGCCTCAGTCAGTCACTTGTGAATGGTGGATTGCTATGTTGAATAGAGAAAAAAAATGAGTTTGGCTGTTTATCTGCTGGCCAACTGATAAAGTTGGGGTTTGTTGGATTTGGGTGGGAGAAGGCTTAAGATGTCTGTTGGTTAGGCAGGGAGTCCATAAGGGAATTTAGGTATTTTCAAGATAGGTAGGGTTTGGGGACTGTGAAAAACGGTTAGAAGCCTTTCTGTTCCATGGTATAAGTGTGAAGTAGTCAGATAAGAAACCTGGTTCATAACTGTTTTACTTTTTCAGGCCCAAGCTCTCCAGTAACTTTATTACTACGCCCCATTCTGCCATGAAGTTTGCTGGGTGGCTTGAGCCACTCTCACACACTCAGGCTAACCTATCCCACAAAGATGTAGTGGGGATAAAATGGAGAAGAGAATTATGTAAGCCACCTTGGATCCCTATTGGGGAGGAAGGCAGGGTATAAAGTAAAATAAATAAAATACTGTAGTTTTGAGAAATGGAGAAAAGGAAAACAAAGAAACAACCAAGCTACATGCATCTCTGACATGAACCTCTTTCTTAGTTGTTTTCATCAAGCTTACTGTGTGGTTCCTTCAAGCCTATAATCCCTTCATAATAGGCCAAGTGAATGCTGGGCGGCACCCCAAGTCCAGTCATCCCTCATTGAGGACTAGGACACTAAGCACTCCCAAAAGCCTCAATTATAAAAATAAAAATATTTTTTTTAAAAAAGAAGTGTGTAGAGTTTGAAATTTAAGTCCCTAGTTTCTAAGTCTGGAGACAGGGTGTTGTCACACTGTTCTCTGAAGAAAATTTGGGAAAAAATTTTACTGACTCAAAACTTTATGTTGAACCTAAACACACTCTTTAAGAATACATTTCTGTAAACAAGTGATATACGAAAAGTCATCACAGTTTTTTTCTGTGCAACCTATAATCCACTAAACAGTAAACTGACAGCTCCCTTACAAGAAATACTAAACTTCCCTGTCCTATCTTATTTCTCTTTATTGTAAAGCCATGTCAAGTCAGTACAAGCTTGCTCAACATAACTTTCACAGTCTTTTCTAAAAACCTGTGCCAGACAGATGAAGGGTCACATCTCTTATCCCTTGATTCGTAAAATAATGTGTTGGACCAGTAGGCTTTTCTGCTGATGAAAATGGGAGGAGGGAGTCCCCTTTGACCACCAAAAAGGATATGCTGGTGATTATGAGACCCATGGCCAAAAGTCATGTGGGATGGAAGCTGTGATAAAGAAGGGGATTGGGCTAGATGAGTGAAAAAAATGGCTGGATCCACCTAGTGAAAGACTGAACTGTAGTTTTAAACTACAGTTCAAAACAGAAAGAGAACAAACGGCGATGTAAATAATAGGAAAAAGTTAGGAGGATTAAGATATAGTATTGTTATGGCTTTTAAATCAGTCTTAAACAGGTCATTTTGGAATTGAATCCCAATTGATGCCTTTGATGCAATTTTTTTCTGTTGAATTCTGATTACAAAGATAAAAGATAAATCATTTATTTGTGCAAAATCTGTTTTAAACATTCTTTTAGAAAGAGACCTCAGACGAGACAATACCTGATAAGAGGGACATTATGAGGTATTGTTCCAGACAAATTGCAACATTATTTTTCTGTAAAAGAATTGAAAGGCACCTTGCATGTAGTTTTTTTTAAATTGCCAGCACCTTGCATCAGAGCACATATACATATTTAGGACGATGATTTAGTTCAGACAGATTTGGAGGACAGGCCTGCTATCAAGATCCCTTTTGGGTGGTACGTTCTGTGCTGGAAATGATGTCTGGAAACACCCTAACTTGAATGAGAATAAGCAGGAAATTGAGTGTTAAATCAAGCAGTCACTGATGGATCATGTTCCAGTTTCCTTCTCACACTATTTTCAGAAAAGGATCTCAGAAATACGATCGGATGCAGACATGATCCAGCTCCTTACCCATATATATATGTAATTCTGTGCCCAGAGTGGGGCTTATGATACGAGTTTCCTCTCATGTGTATAGATAGATGTGCAAATGGTCCTGCACACAAGAGGCAGACCGTTTCAAGGTATTTTGTCATCCTAAGCAAGGTACCATCTACCCTGACCTGTTAGTTCCTGAATGGCACATGAAAATTTAGCCCATCAATCAATACAGCCATAATGATTATGATCAGTAAGGGGAGGCAGGTCCATATTCAGTCAGCCAAGAAATCAAGTCATGTGCAAAATTGAGGGGGAAGGTCAGAAAAGAGTCTGTACCTGCTAACGCCCAGGATATGATTACAGGGCCATAGATCTGGATCTGGCCGGGATGGGAAATCTCATGTGTAAGCAGGGCTTTTTTTCAGTGGGAACGCGGTGGAATGGAGTTCCGGCACCTCTTGAAAATACTTGGCAATAGTGCATAAAAATAATATTATTTCAAAGAATCCCATGTGTTTCTTCCCCATTTCCCTCTTGAGAGTTCCGCCACCTCTTTTCCCAGAAAAAAAACCCTGTGTGTAAGTGACATGGAGTTCCAATATAGAAGAAAGGGAAGCTAAATATTATAAATAAATAAAATACCTCCAAACAGCAACTGGCCTTGCATTTGAAATCTGAAAATCAGAGGAAATGTGCAGAGTAACTGTCATGTGTTTTTTATCCACGTGCTCAAATAAAACCAGGTTGTGTGCCATATATAGTTGGATTTAGTTTTTTTAATTATTTAAAAGAGAAGGAAGGGTTATTTTTGTTTTCAATTTGATATTTCTGTATAGAGCTTCCTCTTTGAGTCTTTGCATGAAAGAACATGTTAGCTATTCTTCTTGGAACATGAAAGAGGAAAAGTGACTGCAGTCTAAGAAACATTGTCAAGGCAACTGATGATGATTGTTCATAATTTGATCTTGTGGAAATTAGGTTGGACAAAACTGCTTAACCATGAAATTTAATTATAGGTTTTCCCAACATAGAAACATGATGGGAAATCTATCTATGAATGAGCCATCTCAGCCCCACCCCCCAAACCTCGTGCCACCTTCAGGTCAGGTGGGCTGAGGCAAACTGGTCCCTGACTAGTCAGGAACCCCACTATGAATGGCATGATGGAAACTGGGGTATGATGTACAGAGATCGTAAGATTTGTCATTTTTCAACAACTCTGGCTTGGATCCAGCAATGTGCCAGCAGAAAGGTAAACAGGCTTAGTGGAGTTCTGCTTGTGCAACATTTTGTGCAACATATATTAGAGTGACCAATAATTGGCTGTGCAGGGCTCGAAATGCAAATGTGGACACAATATGCTTGACTTAAGCCACTCTACCATGATCTTTTTCTTGTGTTTCTACTTGTATAAGGCCTCTAGCCCAGGCAGAATTCTGTGCTGGGATCCAATCTAATAATGTATATTCTATAGTACTGTGACACATATGTCATTTTATTGCAAGACCTGCTTGTTGAACAGTCAATTGATTACAAAGTGATCAGTAGATGATCACATCTCTGCTGTCCAAGTAAGTTGATTTTACACTTTTCACTTTTTAATTTATTTTTTTTGCTTTTTGGACATTCCCTCCATTGTTTTGCAACCTAAGGGAATCATATAACATTGTTTTCATCGCTCTATCCCTATTTAAATGCAGAGAGAACAAAATGAGTGCTCTTGTATTATGTGTATTAAATATAAAGAACTCAGGAATTAATCTTTTAACAAAATAAGCATTGTATATAAGATTTTATTAAATGTTACCAATAAGACCAGATACTGTTTGTTGCTGGCACTCTGGCCCTATGTAAATCTTTTATTATTACATGGAAAGAATTCCAGGGATAGAAGCCAAGAATTAAACTTACTCTAGTTTAAGCATTTACATTAATCATTCGATATGTTTCATGGTAATGTAATGTAGTCCAAGATGACAGTTTTGCAGTGTAAGCAAAGCTTAAGGTACTGCTCTTCTGCCATATTTGCTTTCAAGTAGTGATGTATTTTAAAATGGCTGTATTCACTTTGTTTCCTGCTTGGCTATTCTTACAAATGTATTTTTCTGTTTACATTTTAATCTCACTTTAACCTGCCTAGCACAACACAGCTGGTGTAAACTGTGAGAGGTGTTCAAAGGGCTATTATCGTCCTTATGGTGTTCCAGTGACAGCACCAAATGGATGTATACGTATGTTACTTTCTTTTTAACTTTTTATGTTGTTATATGTAGCTAGCATATTTATAGTCTGTGGACTCAGAAGGGTGTCATTCTGCTTAGGATGTCATTGTTGGTATCTTTGATTCAAGATTAACACAGGGATAGCAAATTGCAGAAATTATAAGGCTGCTGCTGCCTGGCTTCCAAGATCTGCTTAGTAAGTAGATGGCTGACAAGAATAGCTGCTTTTACTGCTGTAGAAATATGCTAGGAAAAACTACACCTGCCAGTGTGTCCCTGTGCACTGGTACCAGAGCAACAGATCCAAGAAACTGGGAATGGAACAGAGTAAAAAAAGAATAGATCTTCACCACATTCCCTTCCTTGTGACAGTACCCACAACCTCTGAAAATTCATTTGTTGGGAGGGGGCTCAGTAATGTTGTGAGATGTAGCAAGAATTGATTAATACCATCCTCTTCTCTTGTTCCAAAACCCTGATCAAAATTGTCCTCTTGTAGCCTTTGTTTAGCATTAAAAGCTTGTCAAGAGATCAGATAATAGATCTCCTTAATAATTTGAAGTTTGATGCAAGAGTACAAGTTGATAAACAGAATCAGCTTTTTTTTTAAAAAAAGTTAGCAGCTAGCCATGAGCCAAGAAGACAGAGATGTCAGTCCTGTAAGAAAGCTCAGTCTCTGGCAGATAGTTACTAGTCATTTGTTTAACATAAGCTACTGTCAGTAGGAAGACTGTATATTAGCATGGTTAACTCACACAGCTCTCTTAAAGACATGAAATAATATTTCACCTCCAAATTACAGTATTATCTAAACAATGAAGCAGTCACAGTATAATTGAAATTGTTGTAATTACAATGGTAAACTTCAGGAATGAAAAAAAATAGTGTTGAAGAAAGCTTTTGTGGTGCTGTTTTCTTATTTAGCTTGCAGCTGTAATCCAGAACATTCTAATGGTTGTGAGGAAGGATCAGGTCACTGTTATTGTAAACCGAATTATCAGGGCAAGCACTGTGACCAGTGTGCTGAAGGATACCATCGCTTTCCTTTCTGTGACCGTGAGTACCAGTATTTCAAACAAATCTTTGAATTTGCATCCACACTCTTTTTTGCCATGCAGCGTGCATAATAGCAGCAGATATTTCTGTAATGTGAGATAAAGCAGGATTTCACAGTCAGCAGCACATCTGACCGAACGGGTGGAGGAGCAGAGTTCTATGAATTCTATTTTTAAACGTCCTCTGAATGAGAGTATAGGCATGCTCCTCCCCATTTTTGTTGACGTTTTAAGCATGTATAATGTTTGTTGTGATAGTATAGTACGGCATCTACTAATAGAATACAGTCCTGATAGAGTAAGAAAAACATCATTTTAGATTCTCACAGGGCAATCCTAAGAAGAGTTACTCCAGTCTAAGTCCATGGGTTTAGACTAGAGTAACTCTTCTTAGGATTTCTCTGTTAGTCTCTGCATTAGTAAAATAAGATAACCTCAGAAGATGTCCAATGACCTTCAATTATGAGAGAGAAGGTTAGGAGAGGGTCACTAGCTGTGGCAGAAACCCTGTGCCAGAAGGTGGAAGGTGGGCAGAGGTGAGTGGATTTCAGTAAGAGAGAGCAAGAAGAATGTGAGCCTGAAAGGGGAATTTGGGAAAGGGTGGGAGATGAGTCAGAGGGGTTGAGGGGCATGGGCAGGGAAAGGTGAACTAGGAGAATTGAGGGTAGGGAGAGAAAACCCCAATGAATGGGGACGTGGGGCAGCCAGAGTGTTTAGGGAGGTAAAAGAAAAGTGAAGATCACAATTTGGACTTTCATTCTGTTTCTTATCCCCCAATTCCTTGTGTTCTCAACTTACATTAATTTATATAAAACAAATTTGATCTATAGTGTAATCTCCAGCTATTTTCTTAATGTTTTTCCTCCCACTTAAAAGGGATTTCTGTTCATCCTGTTGGTACTCCAAGCCCTGAAGATCCTTCTGCAGGTCATATACTTGGCAAGTTCTTCTCTTTTTTGTCATTTATAGTTTATCATTTAATGGCAACCATAGGCGGAATCCTGAGAAAACTAGATACTATGAAGATGAGTTTCTGCGTTAGTTTTAGAGTTCCCTTTCTGCACTTGGTTACTTTTCTGTGCTTGTATATAGATGTCCAAGGATGGTGGGCTTAAATATGTAACCCTTTTGGATCAGAACATGTGGATCCTTCCCCCCTATGTTCCTCTGCTTTGCATTAGTATTTGTGATCTGTCACCAGGTGCTTCTGTCTTGTTTCAACACTAAGGGCTAAACTATGATAATTTGCTTATGAGTTGTCTCCAGGTTCATTGTTTTGATCAAAGTCACACATCAGTTCCAAGACTGTTGCTTTAAAAGCCTGAAAAGCTGATTTTGTTGATGATGGGCAGAATGGGTAGAAGAGGGGGCTCCTGCTTCCCCCTGCCTTTTAAAAAAACTCTACCTAGCCCTCCCATTTTAAAAGTCTTCTAGAAATTCTAGTTTAAAGATGACTGGTATTTAAAAATAGGAGCAGTTCTACACATGCACACACCTGCAAAGCAAGCTAACCTTTGCTTGTCAAGAGCTTGTCTATCACAAGGCTCCTCCATCATCCAAGGGCTTGTTTACTGCTTAGAGCTGAAAAACTTGTATTTAAAGCTGTGACTGGAAATTACTTGCATTTCCCTTAGCGATGAATTTGCTTAAGCTTTGTTCTTTAACAGGTAATATTGTCATTGCATAGACAGCACTGGGCCCCCTCTTTTAGTATGGTGGAGGGTTCCTTTTTCTTGCTTGTGTAATAATGCTGCTGTATTCTTCTTCCTTCTGAATGCGAAGATGGCCACAAACCAGGATTTTTTGGCTTACATTGTCAATTTAAGTGTTGCAATTCTTCTTTTAGATGCCAAAGTCAAATTCAGTACATGCGCCACCCTATACTTTAGAATTGAGGGTAATGTAAAACTCAAGACTGTTAAGCTCTCTTCCCACCCCCACCCCCACCTTAATTTGTACCATCCAGGTTATCAGTGCTATGACTCAGGGGTGTTAGGACAACAGTGATTGTGACAGAAGAACAGGACAATGCAGATGCCGTGTTGGGTTTCAGGGGATTGCCTGTGATAGCTGTGCAGCAGGGTATTTCCATTACCTTTTCTGCCAAAGTAAGCAGTCTTTCCATTTAGAAATATCAGCAGTCCCAGAGAGTTCATGGAAAATCCCTTAGAAATAAGGTTTGCCTTTTTAGCTGGCGCTAGAGAAACAGGATCCTGAATGAGTGCTTCTGCATAGATTGTACATGCCATGAAAATACATTGAGAATAAGGTTTATTTTAACTTCGCTTTTCTCAAACTGTTGAGATCTGTAGTACAGTTTTCACAATTATAATTTAAGGTGCACATCTGTCTGTCCTTCACCTGCTGAAATGACGGCAGCTGCAGAAAAAGCAGTCGCAGTTGCCACCCGGCATCCTACCCTCTCTTTCCCAGCCAGTAACACCGTGTTTTGGGCTGTGTTTTCTGAACAAGGAAGGCGTTTCAGAGATTTCAGGGCATCATTGCGTCCTTCCTTGGGATGATGTCACTGTCCACACTCATCTCCTGCAGTGCCAGAAGCAGCTAAAATAAAACCTATTCATTTAATTGTTCTTGGCTTTGGAAAAGCGAATTGTAGAACTGAAGATTTTCAAATAATTTTGGCTACAATTGTCTGCTTGATTACTTAAATGCAAGTCCTGCTAAAACTGGTTAAATAAATATACATTTATATATCACACGTCATGTTTTTTACTTTGTCTGAATAAATGTGAAGGCCTGTTGCAGAGGAAATAATTGCCAGTGTTCATCTATCTTGTCAGCTGCAGCAAAACCAAGAAAGAGTTTTGCAGGACCTTAAAGAGTAAAATATATATTACAGCATAAACTTTTGTAGACTAGAGACCACTGCAGCTGCATGGCAGGACCTCAGTTGGCAGATATGTGCACATTGGCACAAAGGGAAAAAAAAATAAACGGCGGCGTCGAAATGAAGTGAAATGCAAGAGGTGGGACTCGTGATGAGTCTTGTGCAAGGTTCAGTTGAGAATGATCATGCACAGCAGCTATTCAAAACAACAGTATTGGATGATAACACAATCTTCCTGAACTTGTTAGGCTAATTTATCACTTGTATAATACGAATCTGTTATTCTTACTGAGTTCTAACCAGGTAGCGTCTAGCTGGTTGATGAATCCAGTGCAGCCTTTCTAGAGGTTCTGAATGCTGCTGCTTAGGAATGGTATATGGAAAGCTGCCTAGGCATATGGGAGCTGCCACTTTCATCATGTTGTATGACTCTGAATGTGTGCCCTTTCGTGACCCACAAAGGCAACCACGGGAGTGGGGAGAATCCAGTCTTTGTCTTACAGTTACTGAGCATTACAAATCCTGATGGCATCCTCTCTTTTTACTGGCATGAGACAGCTCCACTAACGCAAAGCAAGGTCCAGCACATCGAGGGACTTGCCAAATTCAGTGTGGATTCCAAGAATGACTCCAAAAAATCTGCCACAATTCCATTTAAACCTGAGCATATAGTCCAAATTCAATCTACGGCAGAATTTAGTGGCGACTGTAGAGTGGGATTGCTATGCGGAGGAAGCAATGACAAACCACCTCTGTTCTGCCTTGAACATGCCTTGAAAACCCCATACTTCAGCTCACCATGAGTTGGTTGCAACTTGATGGCACATTCTTTTTCTGTTTTTAAAATGAAACTAATGTCTTTTAGGCTGTCCAATGAAAGAGATTGTTTCATCTTTGTATCCCCCCCCACCCACACACACACACTGGGCACATCTAGATAGCAACTCTTAGTTGTGCTGTTCATGGAAAGAGGCCACTGCCTCCCTTTACCCCTCTTCTGCTTTCCCCTATTAACTCTGTACTCCCCTCTAAAAGCCAGCTGTGCAGAGAGTCTACACTACTCCTGTAATCACTGTCTGTGGAGGATCAGCATTCTTGTTGGAATGAGAGTGTCAGCAACTCGCAATTAAGATAGCAATATGGTGGCTATGGGCATCACTAGAGGCTAGAGGTGGAAAAGTGAATTAGTTTCAACACTTTGCTTTTTTCCTTTTCTCTGCTGCAGAATATTCCTGTGCTCTTTCTTAATCCTAGTTTCTTAAGGCCACTGATGAACAGAAGGAGAATGAGGGAAGTTGATACTGAATAACAAAAGAATAAAACATTTAAAATAATGTACATATAGTTTTTTAAAAAAAGTTTGCTAGCATCTTTATTTCAGATTTCTGAACTGCATATAAAACATGTCACTGTGTGCTGAATGGCTCTGGTTCAGATATAGGCATGCACTTAAGAAGCCCTGCGTGTCCTATATATGAAATCACTTAACTCCTGGTAAGAGGAACACCAGAGATAATGTTTTAGGTTATCACCAGGTATTGTACACAAGTAATACAATTATGGAGTCTCTGCTTCCATTTTAAGTCTTTATTAATAAAACATAATTATTTAGCGATCTTAATATCAACTCAATCAATAGAAAACCATACCATCCATTATTACTACATAATTTATTAAAGGAGAGCGATTATAAGAGTCCAAAAAAGTATCCTACCAAAAGATATGAAAGTCACAGGCAAGGAGCCTCTTCTAGGATGAAGCTCCTGGTCAATTCAGCTTGATATATTTATAGGGTTTCAGGACTATCGCCTTACAATAGCTGTCTGTCCCACCTCAAAGGGACTCACATTCTTGGCTAACATTATCTTATAAATTCAAACACCAGACAAGGTTATCCATATTTGAAACATCTTAAAATATATAAAAATAGTTAATTCTTGCTACTTCTTATCTTAACCGAGGCTACGGAAATTTAGTGATTATATGTTTCTCATACATATGAATATTTTTTGGCCCTCCACCAATATATCTGTCCTTGAATAATAATGCTAGCTTCTATGAAGTTAGAGATTTCTGCCCTTTTCAGACACTCTCTGCACCTGAACCTTAGTACACTGTATATAGTGATACGAATTAGATGGCTCTTCTAAACTACATGAGACCATACAACTATGTTACTCCATTGGTTCATGCTCCTCTCCAAGGTTGTTCTATTCTAGGCCTCTAGAATCCCATTGTGGCTTGTAGTTATGGGGTCGGGCTAGCCCTGTTTTTGTACAAAGGAATCTTCTTTTCTTGGTCATATCCAGCAATTGTACTCCTATAGTTTTAGCTGTATCCATGACAATTGGTAATGGGCATTTCTAGGTGGCAAAATAAATACCTTAGTTTTGGCTATGTTTGTCCAATCATCTGGCAGTTTGTGGTGAATTTAAATTGATCAGCATTTTAAAATATACACTGAACATCACTATATTGGGTTAATAAATAACACAGCAGGAGTTCAAGTATATTAATCAATACTCCACCAGAGACAATAAATTCTTACTGTTGAATACCATCTAGGAATAGCATAAGCACTTACCTAAAATAATGTGGATTGGCTTTCAGGGTATCTTATCTCACATGTCTGGTCCTTTGAATGTCTTTTCTATAACTTGTGTATATTTTTAAAAGGCACAAGGGTTCTTATTTGGTTGTAAAATACTGGTCCCCTTTCTAATCCCTGGTCTTGAATAGCTTTCATATAGATGAATAAAATCGTTATATGCATTGTAAGTATTGACATTACAAGAACATAACTGATTAATTCATGGGCAGTTCTTACTGAAGATTGATTTACTCTCCCTGTTCCAGAAGAATTAGAATTAGAATTGATTTTCTTGAGTTTTGGTTCAGACTCTAAAGTGTATGAAAAGTATAATTTAAAGAATTTTTTCACAAATACCTGTAAGTATAATCATTTGTTGGTTTTTTGCATTCAGGGTGTACTTGTGATGCAGTTGGATCTGTCGACAGCACATGTAGTCCTCAGGGTCACTGTTTTTGCCACAGAAACTACGCTGGGCCACAGTGCGACCAGTGTGCTGCTGGTTATTACAGTTATCCCAGTTGCTTGCGTAAGTGACTAACCAATTTTCTTCTTACAGCTGGGATCAGTTTGGTGTAGCGATTAAAGAGACAGTCTAGCATGCAGGGGGCCTGGATTCCAATGTCTGTTTAGCCATAAAGCTGAATGGGCCAGTCACTCTGTCTCACCCTAACCTGTCTCAGAAGGCTGATAAAAACAGGTGGCGGAGAGCCATATGTGCTGCACTGAGTTCCTTGGAGAAAGGATGGGATAAAAAAGTAACAAATGTTCTTGCTATGTAGAAAATACTTTGACTTAACCTGTGTTGCATGGAAATTAAACTAGGTAGTATTTCTGCAGATTCCTTGCCTCACTGGCAGGTAGTCAACCTGATCAGTTTGTCCTCAGCTTGGTGTCTGTGTGCGCACTGTGTGCACATGTGCACAACACTTGGAATGGATTGAGTGCAATATATAACTGAATTCCTACACAAAAGTCACCTCTGTATAGTAATGTTCCTGCATGCTGGTTGCTCATACATCACATACTACTTACTTTGGTAACATGTAGTAGGAAGTTGCCATTGGCAAGATTTTCAGGGTATGTATTTTCAAGACTCAAACTCGCTTCTTCAGATACAAGTAGAAATGGAGATCCCTGAGCCTTTATATCCCAGTCAGAAGGTGAGAAGGGTGTTGCAATAAGCAAGTCAAGATGAAAAGGTGCAATGGTACAAAGTAGCTTGATTAGAGCAGAAATTAGCATCAATAATGAAATAAGAGTCCTAAGTCTCTATTCAACCCTGGAGGTTCCATTGTTCTGAATTTGTGAATTAACTCAAATTCAGCAATCTCGTGTTGTAATCTCCCCTTGTAGCTTTTCTGTTTGAGGACTAACACTGCTATCTCCTCTGAAAGTTTGAGGACTGACATTTTTAGGTCAACAATGGAATGTCCTGGAACTTTAAAATGCTTTTTTTGAGTGTTGTTATTTTTAATGTCAGATTTTACATCAGTTTATTCTTTTGCATTGAAACTGATGTGTTTGTCCAATGTAGAGAGTGGAAGGGCATTGTTGACACTTGATAGCATATATAAAGCTGAACAAATGAATGAATCTGATATAGTATAATTGGTGTTGTTAGGTCCAGCAGTTGTGTTGTTGGGTGAATATGGGGACAGAGTTGGCATCTTGGTTTATTGGTTTATCTATCTCAGAGTGCATGTCCATGTTAGAAAGTCCATGGTAGGAGCTTACTTTGAGATGAAGTCCCAGGTTCTGATATCAGTAGCTTAAGGGAAAGGTTAGAACCCTGCAAGAGCTGTTGTGTGGGATAACACTGATGGGACTAGTGACATGACAAAGTGTTGCAGATTCTTATGTAAAGGAATGACTCATCTTTGTGGCCAGGTATGATTGTTCTGTGGCAGCTTCAAAGCCAACACTGAAGAGCCAGCAGGGTGGGAGAAAGAATTTGACGTCATGGAGAGAGCCATTCCTGTTACCTATTACATTGTTATCCTTCTTACATAGAACTCAGAGTAGCCTATGAACACTTGAAAATGCCTTATACTAAATCAGACTGTTGGTCCATTCCAGTCACTATTGTGTTCTCAGATCGGCAGCAGCTCTCCAGAATATCAAGCAGAAGTCCTGAATGTCAAGCAGATGCTCTACCATTGAGCCACAGCCTCCTCCTCCTATTTTATTTTCACATCAACCTGTGAGATAGATTAGGCTGAACAAAAAGTGACTAGTCCTGAGTGAGTTCTATGGCTGAGTGGGGGGTCTGAACCCCAGCCTTCACTGTGTTGATCTAACGTTCCAACCATGACGCTGTGCTGCCTCTTTCGGTATAGCAGCTGCTCATGCAGGAAGCAGGAACGTGTCCTCCTTTTCCCACGTTTTGCACACCAGAAGACTCCTGGCTTCATGGTAACTGAAGCAAACAACCAAGTTAATATGAAAATAAAACCCCAGATTTGTCTTCAAAATGTTAGTTTCTCATTGTGAAAAAAACACTAACAAAACAGAATGTAAGCTCTCCACCTTGGAAGTTACAAAATTTTACTTTAAAAAATTGAAGTCTGAACTTTGCCATTGAAAACTGAGATTGGCTGAAGCTGGAGGCTTTGAGCAAGTTGTCACTTGAAGCTGAATGATTTGTACGTGTCAGACTTGCAAAAGGTCATCTTTGTGTGAACTTCTTTTTCCACCAAAGGCCCAAACTGTTCAGTGTTTGAATGAAAACCCTTAGTATAGCCCTCTCTTTTCTTAGTGAGATTTTCTGCTCTGATTTAAGTCCTTGCAAACAAGAGATGGTTTGTATAGAGATTCATAATCCTGTCTCTCCTAAAGGAGATGCTCAGAATACAGCAGTCACAGACCCCGAAAGAAGCAGTTCTTGCTGGATAGTACCTTCCACCTTTTATGAAGCGACATGAGCCCTGTGTTCATCTCAATTACAGCTATGCAGGAGAAGCATTCAGTAGGTAGCATCTGCCATGTAAATGCTACCATGTATTTTAAATCTGACATCTTTCTGCAGCTTGTCAGTGTATAGCCAGTGGCTCCTACCATGACACGTGCAATTCAGCTACAGGGCAGTGTGAATGTCGACCAGGAATTACAGGTCAACAGTGTGACAGATGTCTTTCAGCAGCCCATCACTTTCCTCATTGTCTAGGTAATATTACAAGTATTCAAGAGGCGGTCAACAAATTGCATGGACTTACATGACACAGAGGGGTTCGGGGAGCAATTCTAAGCAGGTCCACTTCAAAATAAATCTCATGGCATATTGCCTGGAAATATTTAGGACTGCAGCCATAGACAAATTTACCCCCTGCTGTACCTTGCAGTAACTTTTTTTAAAAGTACCCTTGCAAAGCGTTAGGCAGTTGGGCTTGAGAATGTGTCCATGCCTTGGGCAGTAGGCAAGTGTTAAGGTTGTCAAAGTTTAGAGGTGAAGTGTCGCAGAAGTAATGGCCTCATTAAAAAAAATTGTCCAGTTGAGGGAAAACCGAAAATCTTGGACTATGAAAAATCAGTGGTATGGATTGGCTTGTTTGGTATCTTCTGATTTCCCAAGCAAGGAAGATTGTTGACTGAAGTGTAGCTGTTCCAGCTGGAATTGCCTGTAGTTTCAATTCCAGTGAAAAGGAATCCTGGTGATTCAAGAGACCAGCGTCTGACAGGTTCATGGTTCAGACCCTGAAGTACTTGATAGTGAAAGCTTCCTGTGTGGTTTAATGAATGGAGTTAGCTGGCTGGGATTTGAATAAGAGATGTAGGTGCAAATCCCTCTGTCCACCCTCCTCTGTATTCATGGTACTCATTCGCTAGTGTTGACTAAGTCAGTCAAGGCTGGAGGGATTCCGTGGATAAAGTCATACTCACTGGGTTAACGAGGCAAGTCACATTCTCAGCCTAAGCTCACTATCTGTAAATGGGAATAACATTGATCACCAGCCTGTTATTAGACACTCTGCACGTAAGAAGTGCTATTAAGACAATGTTATGATATAAGAATCACATAAGAATCATTATTGTAGTATTGTTAATAATCTAATAATTATTTCATCTATTTCACAGGTATGTTTAAAACATCTTGTTTGCTTAGAAGTAGTTGAAAATAAATCGCTTTACTCTCTAATAAATGCCTGTTGTTTTTGGTTTTTAATTGTTTAAAGGTGTTGACAGTGAATGTGACCCTGCTGGAACTCTTGTTTCATATTCTGTAAGTATGACATTTATATGTAACTGGTTTGCCTGGACAGAATTCATGGTGATTTCATTGAGTTTGTCTCGATAGAGTGAAGGTGTTAGGAACAGAAAGAATCAAATAGCTGGCAATACGTTAGCGCTTGCCTACCCATATGGATATTCCATTACAGCAGATTTGCTTAGAATATAGTCAGAGGGTGTTTAATCTTTTCCCCTTGCCTGTTAGTGAGGCTTGAGTCAAGTGGGTTCCATGGGGGACCCTCCAGTACATAGGAGGCACCGTAGCAGTGGCCGGGCCCTAGTGGTGGACCTGCTTGTAAATATCTCCGAATATTCTCAACTTGTGAAATCCAAGCCCCCCAACTCCACCTCATTGCTTCAGCTCATCTGATTCCCTCAAGCCTCCATGGATACCAGCCATTTTATGAACCAAGGCTCACATTTGCAGGACTGTGTGTATTCAAGCAAACTGCTACATCTAATCCTTTTGTAAAATGGAAATTCTGTTGACTTACATTATCATTTTGTAAAAGCCCTTTACTTCCTTTAATGAAAAATACATTATTTCCATTGCCTATTAGGGCTATTGTCAGTGCCTGCAAAATGTAGAAGGTCCAACCTGTAGCACCTGCAAACCACTATACTGGAATCTGGCTAGAGAAAACCCAGAGGGATGTATAGGTAAGACTGCATTGACTGCATGTTATGAACACACCATCTATGCTTTTTTGCAGCTATTTTTAGCCTAATCCAGATCCTCCTGGTTGGGCATTATTTTTTGTTCAGCCATTAGAGTATTTTGTGAAGAGGACTTTAGTGGACTAGAGAGTTGATGTTGTATAATGGTTAGAGTGTCAGGCTAGGATCTGGGAGACCCAGGTTCGAATCCCCTGCCGGGGAAGCTTGCTGGGTGACCTTGGACCAGTCACACAATCTCAGCTTAACCTACTTCAAAGGTTTGTTGTGAGGAGAGGAGAATAGTGCAAACAGCTTGAGGAGAAAGGCAGGCTATCCATCAAGTAAATAGATTGTGAAGAAATAGATGCTCATGCAACACCTGGTTCAGCTGCTTTCTGTTGCAGAAATTTTTGAGGTACGTTTTCATCCAAATGTGTTGCTCACAGTTTGGGACATAATATTGAATAATCCCTGATTCCTGCAATTTTAAGACTCTGATCCCAGTTAGTAATAGTGGTACTTAAAGCTTTGCCAAATTCTGCCATCTAGTGTTTCTTCATGTTAAGCCTATGGGAGTAATTAAATTTGGAATTTCAATGAGGCCTTTAGTTTGGAGGATTTTTTTTATTTTTTCAAGATGCCTGTCGTTTGATGTTTCGTGAACTGCTCTCTGCTTTATTCATTGTTAGCTTTGAGTTTTGCAGAGATGTAGAACATGGAAATAGAAACCAATAAGAGAAAAATAAGTGGAAATATTTCCAGCAATATGTGAGTCTAACCAACTAGTTTTGTGGGAATAAATCCTAAATTTCCCAAAAATGTTCATGTCATCTTTTCAGTAAAATGTCATTATCAATCTAGCCAAAAGAATAAGAACTGATATTGAGCTTAAATGACTGCACATTGCACTTAGGCAGCAGAGAGAGTTCCGGAAAAAGGAATTTGTTGAACATAGAAGGATTACTGGGGGGGGGGGAAGGAAAAAAAGGATAGTTGTGCAGTTTTTCATCTTCAGGATGAAGAACAAGATTCATTATCCCATTATCCCACCTGCAGAGAAATGAGGTTCAAGTGTCAGTCATATGTGCCTTCTCTCCGCCTTTAGAACATAATGTCTGAACTAAGAGAAACTCCGTGGGATCTTCTTGACACCATTTTCCAAATCCTGCTTTCAAGATGACTGTAGATTGTAGGGTCAGGGGGGCTCAGCATTTAAACAAACAGTATCACCTGGTTCCAGATGTTCTATTCTACCTGGGAGGAGGCATAAGGGAAAGGTGATGAGATCCTACACCTTTACATGTAGAGCTTCTGTGATGGAATATTATATATGAAAAGTCATCAGGTCTTTTCATACATCCCGGGAATGCCAGTGATATAGAGGATTATAGGAAGTTGTTCCAAATGTCTTTATTTACCTTTGCAGAGTGCCAGTGTGCTGCAGATGGAACTCTGAGTGGAGTCAAAGAATGTCAACAGGTAAAAGCATTAAATTTACAAATAATCAGGCTTATATATTTTTTACATTCTAATTGAATAAAGCCATGTGAACAGGTAGCCCATTAACTGCTGATATTGTTTGAAAAATACAATAACCTGATCCTATTCATGTTTGCTCTGAAGTAAATCTCATTGAATTCAGTGGGATATTCCCAGGTAATAATGCATAGGATGTAGCTTACGTAGTGTGCAAGTGGATTCTGCTGCTCATCAAGATGTTTTTGGATGCAGCTAGCCCTCTAAACAAGCCCCCACACCAAAAGCTGCTGGCCTGACATGTGACTGATGTGAAGAGGAAGCTTATAATCTAAAAGTTATAAGCTTCCTCGTCACATCAGTCACATCTCAAGCCTCTAGGTAACAAGCATCCTCTTCACATCAGTCACATCTTCTCTTTTGGGCTGCCACGTATGGCATGCCTACAGAAGTGGGTACCATTGGACTTTTTCCTAGCTTGAACGGTGATCCTGTTAGATGCCCCTCTCATAGCTACAAGCCAGTTCCCAGCTTTTATTAGGAGTACGTTTAAAAACAAATGTACGTTTAAAAACAAATTGTTTTAATTATAACTCTTGGGCATTGTTTGAAATAAAAAATATATCAAGGAAAAAGATGTAAATTTCACAGTTGTTTTTTTTACAGTTGGATGGCAATTGTTACTGCAAGCCAAATGTTTGTGGTGATTCCTGTGATACTTGTGAGGACGGTTATTACAGTCTTGAAGGACGGAATTATTTTGGATGTCGAGGTACGACAATAACAGATTAATAAAATATAATGATCCCAGAGAGATGGGAAGTCTGTTTGGCATCAACAAGGAGAGGAGTCCCCTTCACCTTGTTTTTAATTTGTTATATAACTGAGTTGATCATTTTAGTAATTTTTAGATTATGGTACTTTAAAAAATCTTAGTAGCTACCCTGAACCTTCGAGGAGCACTTCTGTTGTGCCAGTCTTCCATGAGAGAATACAAATGCTCCAGACCAGTGCTGGTTTTCAGTATACGCATATTTCAAGGCAAAAGTCAAAATGATATTCTCTTGCATTCATTTATTTTAATGATACTTGAAGATTGAAGGCAAGAACAGCCAGCATCTCTTCTGGAATCTGTTGCCTGAAGCACATACTTCACATTGCTTCATGGTATAGCTGGACCTGCTGCAGCCATTTTTTTCACCACAAGCATTTATGAAAGGGGGCATGGATTTACTCCCTCAGCCATTGCTTTAGTAAGTCTCTACTTGTGCCATTTTATTTTGCTCAGCCAGCATATTGGGGATGCATCCCCATATATATCTCCCTTAGAAGAGACTTTGAGCTTTCCTTCTTTTTACAGGGTAGCTCTAAAGGGATTTAAAGAAAGTAACCTACTGGTCTGTCTTTTCATAATGTATAGTTTATATTCTAGTGATTTTAAAAAACTGCACTCTTTTTTTTTTGCCTTGCAGGATGCCAATGTGATGTGGGGGGGTCTGTAAGTCACGTGTGCAATTATGAGTCGGGGGCCTGCGAATGCAGAAGACACATTGTTGGAAAGTCCTGCAATGAGTAAGTAAGCTGAGAAAATGAAGCTGGTGTACCAGAATAGTGCGTTCCTTAAGATTTCATGCTTGCTGTTTGGTATTAGTATATGATTGTCAGGTCTAGTGTCAAATCAGCTACTAATTGCAAAAATTATTCTTGGAATGGTGAGTGCTAAATTTAAGGAGGATCAGTCTATTAAGTGTGATTTATTATAATAGTTACATGGAAGCTTTGTGTATAGAGATACTGTGGGCCAAACTACATGTGACAGAGCCCTTCTGGCTACCATAAGGATGCTGTCGTCCTTTTAAGTGATTTTAAAATGCCTGCAACGCAGTGCTGTTGTTCCCTCTCCCCCCCCCCATGCCTTATCAAGTGCCAAGACAGCCGCGGGCTGGGGAGTGATAAGAGAGCCTCAACCTGCTGCACTTGCTGGTAGAGTCTGTAAGGAACAGGCCTGTTCTACCCTTAAGATCTTGGTTAATGTCACTGTACTTCATGCTCTTTGCTGTAGGTGTGGCTCAAGCCTAGCTGAGAAAAAATGTACTGGCCTATTAATTTCCAACACCTGCAGGCCTTTGCAGGTTCTCAAGAGAGTTGGTCTTGGGAGGCTGGCTCTCACCATCCCTGTCTTCACTCCCCAATTTCACATGGCTAGCAATGCTAATTAAGCAAGTGAGCCCTGATTGGTTCTTGGCTGATAGCGTAACCTCAGCAAGCCTGAAAAGATGGCTGTCTGCTGCACTCTCTCTTCCCTTCTCTAAGACATTATTCCTTTACTATCATATGAGAGAGAAGATTGCTTCCATGCCTTTTATCATCAAGATGCCTTGGCTAGCATGGCATGGAAATGGATTCCTTTACCAAACCTAATGATGAGAACCTGTCAGCTAAGAAGCTACATCAGAGAAGTCTAGGTAGCAAGCTTTACAGGGTTTTGGCCAGATAGCTGTAGCTAGCAATAGAAAGATGTATTTGTTTTCTTGTATGTTGCCTGAACTAAAAGTCCATTATGCTCAGTAACACTCTCTGAATTTGTATTCAATAAACTAAAAGATATTTATTTTAGCCTGTGTCTAGAGTCAGTTGTTACATGTGGGTACAACCCCAGAAACTAAAAAGTGTCACAAACAAAATGCACAGGCACCTCCCTACTGCCTAAGGCGTCTGTGGTGGCTGTGATCAGCACCCAGAGTTTGGGGGTCCCTGCTACATACAGAGTTCTTGTGGTGGCCACAAGGACATTGTCACATATGGTTCGGGCCTGTGCTTTTAAGTAATAGATGCTGAGGACAGGCAGTTGCCTTCATTCTTTTCCTGTGACCTTTCCAGGGATACTTTTTTGACTGCTGTTAAAAACAGAATTCTAGACTAGGTGGACTTCTTTTTTTAAACATAGGAGAGAAGTTTAAATTAGTTTTGTATTTATGAAAGGCCTGAAAAGAACTACTATTTTCCTGACTTACATCACCTGAAGCTTGAAATAGAAGATGGTACAACACCAAATGGAAAAAGAATTCGGTTTGGATATGATCCTCAAGAATTCCCTGGCTTTAGTTGGAGAGGTTATGCACAGATGTCTTCTATACAAGTATGTGTTATTTTTGTTTTTCCTTGTAAGTATGCATTTAACTTATTCCCCCTTCCCAAGACCATTTCACAGTATCAACATCATATCAGTTAATCTCTGTAGACCACTTTATGTTTTGGAAGATACTTCCATATGTTATAAAGCCTCCTAGAAGATTTATGTTATCATGAATGGGATGTAGAAGAAAACATTCTTTAGTAAGGTCAGGCCTGTGCAGTTTGGGTTTATTGGTCCCCATTACAACAGCCAGGTGGCGTACATTAGAAACAACATTAGTGTATGAGCAGATACTCTGGCCTAGCATGTAAGATGCCAGATAGTCTGATATACCAAACAAATGAAATGACCATAACAAAAAATGTGTAAAATACATCTCTAAGAGTTATCTGGATATCTTTTTTGGTATGTGTTCATCCTTTGGAAGTTCCTATCTAGCATTTGTGTGGCATATGGGGAGAAGCAGAGTGTGTGCAGTTTATTTATTAATTGACTCTGTTTATACCCCACCTTTCTTCCCAGAGGGGACTCAAAGCATCTTGCGCTGTTCACCTCTCCTCCAATTTTATCCTCACAACAACTCTGTGAGGTAGGTTAGGCTGTGAGTGTGTGATTGGCCCAAGGTTACCCAGCAAGCTCCAAGAGCAGAGCGGGGATTCAAACCTAGGTCTCCCAGATCCTGGTCCGACTCCCTAACCACCACACCCATGCGGCTGTCAGAGAACCATAATGTACAATAGATTTCTTATATCTGCCAACATCTTCTCCACACTGTGACACTGAGAGATCTCTGTCTTTTGGTGCTACACCTCTGAAGATGCCAGCCAGAGCTGCTGGTGAAACGTCAGGAACTACAATGCCAAGACCACGGCTATACAGCCCGGAAAATCCACAACAACCATTGTTAACCATATAGGTTACAAAATTGGAATTCTGTAAACTATAACGTTTCCATCTGCCTTCTACTAATAAGGTAGTGTATTGAAAAAGCATAGATAAGAGACTGGCTGTTATTTTTGAGCTGATTTAGAGATTTTAGTATTTGATAATTTCTTCCCCATTAAGCTAACTTTAATTAAGAGATTAGAAATAGGGCGGGGGGGTGAGTTGCCAAATGAATGAGATCTGAACACACTGGAAAACTGGGCAGATTTGAATAAGTTGCAATTTAACATGGATAAGTGCCAGGTTCATTGTCCGTCTTCTGCACAGTCCCAAATGGGACTGCACATGAGCAGGCCTGACGATCGGCAAGATTCTTTAAAGCTAAAGTCTGCTATGGGGCACACACCTCCGCAGTGCGCATGTGTGGCATTTCCTGCCGAGCATGCCACCGGGAGGCGGTACCCCCTTACCCTCAGTTCCTTCTTTGCTGCCAGCCAGGAAGGTTCTTTGCTACTGCTCCACTTCTACCTAAAAAAGAAGGAGAAAGATAAGTGAGCCATAATGGCAGTGAAAGCATTGTTCAAACGTTGCACCACGTGTGTAACAAAAATGACTAAAACAGACAGACACTCCATTTGTCTGGAATGCTTAGGCGAGGGGCATAACATTCAGGCCTGTGAACAGTGCTGCCAATTTACTCTGAAAGCATGGGCCGAGAGAGTCACAAGGCTGAAAGTGCTCCTCTGGGAGAGGGCCATGAAAGCCTCTGATACACCTAAGATTGTATTCCTCTCAGCGGGAAGCAGGGACCAGTCGGCCACGCCAACTCAGACTTCGATCTCAAGGACCGTATCCCCCACATGGATCCGACACCCATCCACTCAGTCAACTAAATTGGTTCCCACAGCCCCAGATCCAGCTTGGAGCCATCAATGACACCGAACACTTGAGATGTAGAGCCTCACAGAGATTCTCCGGATCCAGCAACAGTCCTCGACATTGTCATCAAGACTGGAACCAGCCTCAGTACCAACAATGAAGCTGAAGAAAAGACGCATGGAACCGACCACCACCCAGTCATCAGATCCAAAGATCCTGGATCCAACTGTCACCTCAGATCCAACCGTCTTGGATCTGAAGGGTGCAGATCCGAGACCAGCAAGCCATCCAAGGGCAGCACCAGAGGGTGTGAGCCAGAGGATGCCCGTGTTCCTAGAACCCCCAAGGAAGAAGGCGAAGAACAAGATGAAGCACAAAGAGAGACAGAGCAGGTGGAGAGTATCACGATGGATAGACCCCGAACTCCTTTACTCCACTCCAGGTCTCCCTCCTGCCATTCCTTGACTGAGGAAGGGGAAATAGAGGAGGGGATTCCAACAGAGTTACTCTGGACAGTAAACAAACATTCGAACCCCCACATTACTTAGCTGAAATAACACACACACAAAATATTCACTTGGCAAAACATTACAGTTGGTTGATGGCAAAAGAAGATTATTGGAGGAAGAGGGGAAAAAAAGAGTGGCTGAGTATATGGTATAAAAAACCCCCAAATGAGACTGAATCAAAGAACAAAAACTTGAAGCTCCTCCCTCGCTGCTGCCCCATCCAACTGCCTGCCATCCTGCCAGCTTCCCAAGGCAGGAGTCCTCAGGTCTCAGATGGGCAAGGAAGGAGGATGAACCACCTTCTTCTTTCTCCTGCCCAGGAAATAACCAGACACCCCAGCTGCCTCTTACTCTGCCCTCAGAGGAACCTGTTTTTGAAGGGTTCCCTTTTTCCCAACTCCCGGTGTTTCCTTCCAACCCCCTTCCAGCCTCCCTGGGTGGCCCTTCTCACAGCCCATCCAATGGAAGGGTTGGGTAGACTCTGCAGTCTCCAACCCCCTCTCACTCCATCTCAGCCCGGTGGCAGGTGCATTTGCTCAGCTCTCTGCTGCTTCTGAAGCTTCTTCAGCAGCTCCCTTGGTGGTCAGGGGGCTGTGCGTGCCCTGCCCAGCCTGCCAGCAGCCTCCTGCTGAGGTTGAGCTGCTTGGGCTACTGCAGAAGGACAATGAGTTGGCTGCATGGCTGGGAGTTGTTTCTGTTGCTGTGGTGTAGAAACATTAGTTGTGCCTATCCCTGCATGCGTTGCTGCATTCTTTTCTTTACAACTTTGTAGTTCTTTGTTTGCAGATGTTGATTCTTTAGGGAAGGTTAAAATAAATCTTTCTTGTATATAATTAAAATTATACATGCACATTGTCCATGCACTTTTTTATGCAATTGTATTTTTAATAGTGCCTTAAATATATACCCCACTTGTTCAAAATGAAAAAGAATAAGAAAAAATGCTTGCAAAGGTTATCTTTAAATATAAAAATATAAATTAAACATTGTATACACATCCTCTGCATCCAACTTTCTTATCACAGAACACAGGAACAAATATAACTTTAGAAATATCAGGGTATGATTCCTTAGTAAAGAAAAAAAATCAAAAACTCACAAATTTGTAAATGAATTGTTTTTTAAAATCACCTAAGTTGTCTCATCAAAACTTCTGTTTAGCTCTTTCAGTGCCCATAAACAACACTACTTGGTATCGTGAAATCTGAAAGTGATGGCAAAAAGTAGGACAGGCAAAGCAGCTGAGCCAAAAAACCTATACAGCTGTGCCTGGATTATAAAGACTCCTACCTTTCCCCACTCCTTGTATCTGATGAAGGGAGCTTCGTCTTTTGAAAGCTTCATACCCTGGAAATCTAGGTGGTCTTTAACATGCTACTAAACCTGAATCTTGCTCTCCTACAGCCCTTTGTCAGGAATTGCTACAGAAGCCTTCAACCTACAAGAGATTGATAAGGGATAAGCTAATGTTTATCCAACAGGCCAGTGATGAAGTAGGCCCTGAGGAATAAACTGAGGACTTAGGGTGCCCAACAGCATTAGCTGAGGGCAAGAGTTGTGCTCTGAGGCTCCTTTAAAAAGGGAAACACTCAGGTGTGGAAAAAACCTTGCATCTTGTTTATAGAAATACAGCTGACAGAGCAACAGTTGTAGAAACAGCTCTACAATACAGTGTGGTAGAAGTACATCTTACTTGTTTACAAATCGTCACCAGATTATTATCAGTGGAACATGCCTCCAGGATTGTCTGCTTAGGCTTCAACTGTAAGACCTTGTATCCATTATGAAGATGTGTGAGAAGTGTTTCCTCCTGTTACTCATCAAAACCTGCTGTAACATTTTTGACATAATGCCTATATGTGCTAAATTATTTCTGAATGTTCTCTGTCTTTCGGTGGTAGTATGAAATAATATGCTTTCCTGTCCTCTTCTTTGCTTCTTTTTTCCCAGCCAGAGGTGGTAGTGGCTGTCACTGTGGCTTCTCCTAAGCCCCTCCACCTAGTTCTGCACTATGTCAGCTTGGTTTCAAAAAGCTCTAAAGGGAGGATCTCAGTTGCTGAGGGAAAGCATTTTGACCCTTATAACACTTGTAAGTGAATTACGTTTCTTGCTAGGTTTGCCTGTCTTCTTCTTCTTCTTCCTTATCCAACAATGCTGTTTCTCTGCATAAGTGTCTGCTTGTGTGGTGTTTGTATTTTTTTTTCTGTAGGAAGTGAGTATTTTGCTTGCATGGCTTCTGTTTATCCTTTTGGCACTTTATGGCTGTTTTTTTCTTGTTTTATTAACTTCCATTTTACAGAATGAAGTGAGGATAACTTTGAATGTGGAGAAATCAAACCTCTATTTATTTCATATTATCTTGAGATATATTAATCCTGGAACTGCAGTAGTATCTGGCCACATAATCACTTATCAGTCTCGGCCTCCGAAAGGTATGTAAAGCATAACTGACAAACATCTTCATGTATTGATGTAAAAGCCACCCTATGCAGTGTGCTGGAGAGCTTTGCTCACAAATCAAGAATTCTACTGGGGAAGGGGGGGGGGGTGGCATTAACTTTTCTTCTGTGCCTTGGACCCCCCCCCCACACACACTTCTCAGGTTGTCATTCACAGGTTGAGAAAGAGACAAATAAAGAGAAGGTATCTATCTTTTTTCCTTACTGGGACTAATAAAAATCATTGGTTGGCAAGAGACACTTTCAATAGCAAACCAGTGTATGGGAAAAGAGTTAATCTTCTCTTTCCCCCGAACAACACTGGTCTCATCCATAACCTTTTAAAGACCTAACTTGTTACTGGAAGTGGTCTCCTTGCAATAAATGGGGGAATTAGCAAGCAAGGAAGACAGCTATACGAGAGGCGGTAACTGGGATCTATCACCGGTGTATACCAGGTCCCTTCCGAAATAGAACAAGTGAGTCTGGTGCTTAATATCAAACAATAACTTTTATTGAACACAATAACTTCATGCACATACACACAAATTACTGGGGAAAATAATTACACACACACACACAGAGTCCTAGGAAATGTAGCCAGAAATTGGGAATAGAGAGAGGGAGTAAATATATCTACCTATCCTGGAGAAGGGGTCCAGTCCGTGGAGGAAGAGAGTAGCTTTGAACACCAGCATCCTTGGCCAAGAGAGCAAGAGGCTTAGGGAAGTGACCCTAAGGGAGAAGCCAGAAAGCTTGCACAATTTGAATGAGGCCAGGGCCTACCTTTATATGTAAAATGTGCCCTGAGGTGGAAGAGCCCACCTAGCCATTACGACAAAGGCTCCAACGGTTAGTTCCTGGGTTAGACAAAAGGCTTGAGTACTTTGACTGGCAGCTGGCGGGATATGTGAATACAAATGTAAAACATGTTTTAGTGCTGCACAAAAAGGACAGTTTGCTGATGAAGTCTACCAGAGCTAAGTTAAGTACTTTTACGGAGGGACTGTTCTTTCCCAGGAACAACTGTATGAACTTGTGAATGTCATTTAATTAGCTCCTCAATCAAGGACAGGAGATCTCATCACGGAAGAAGGGAAAGGAATGTGTTAAGTGGGGATAACTCTGCGAGACCTTAGTTGCACTGGGCACCTCTGGGGCTAGGAGGGATAGCAAAGCCAATCGTCTCTTCATCACTCCGCATTCCTGAGTGGCATTCCAGGCATGCCATGTTCTCCTGGGCAGGATTTAGCAACTGCTGGAGGTCCTCTGGTGGCCACGCAGCAGCTATTTTAACTCCAGAGGCCTGAACTTTTTTAATATTACAAGCAGCCATATATAAACTGCTATTAAAATGGCGGAGGCCAGGCTGACTGCTTACACTGTATGGTAGGGGGGATCCATTCATGTTAACATGTAGTTTAGCCTCAAGGTAATCCACAATTGTAATCAATAAAGTATGTTCATATGATTGGGGATTCTGAAGTGGGTCTAAAGATCTTGTCCTAGCTGAGTCTTTTTTGTGCAGTTTTCAGCCTCTCGCTAGAAACCTGACACTCCCAGCATTCATTTTTGCCAGACCTGAAAAGGGAGTGATGATGGTATATGTATTTTTTTGCATAAACATGCCTGCATCACTGTCATTCACCCACCCAGAGTAGCAGCTTATGGGCTGCAGTCTATATCCCAGCCTCCTCCATAAGTTTTCACTAGTCACTCAGAAGCTGCAACTACATTATACTGTTGCCTTCCATTGCCTGCCAGTAAGGGTTCCGCCTTCCCCTCACCCTTCAGTGGCACACACAGGTAGAGACTGAGATAGTCCCTGCATCCCACTCTGTGATCTGTTGCCATGCTCATACACACTGCAGAAATCAGATGAGTTTTAAGAGTCTTTTTAACCATTGATTTCTTAGCAAATATATTGATGTATCTGAGGATCCCGATACTTTAATTAAACACATGAGCTTCAAAGATAGTGTCATCATAACTTAAGGGGTCCCTGAGTGGAGTGAAGTGGGGAAGCCTGGGAACAGCCCCGAGAGAGGCTACACATTGACTAAGAGAAGGGAGGAAAGGTTGGACTAGACACTGAGTGCACCTTCCTCCTGGTGAGGCAAAAACTGCCAGGATTAGCCTCCTCAGGAGTAAAGGCGGTCTTGAGAGTAGAGACCTCTGGAGTAGTAAAGATCCAGGGAGTGAGTGTGGCAGGAGGAAGGAGAATAAAAGGCCAAAACAGGAGGAGGATTATTTTGGCGAATAACAGTGCAAGTCTAAGCATAGTTGCACTCTTCTAAGTCCGTGGAAGACAAATAACTCACTTAGGATTACACTGCAAATATCTAGGCCAGTGAAATGAAATGTGAACAGATAAATGCAGACTAGGTTTTCTCAAAAAGAGTAGTTATGAAGAGATTCCCTACATTTGCTGATTGTTGCTGTAGTTGTATAGATTACTTTGCTGTCAAAAATGTTGCTTTGCGCATGATACCCATCGTCTCATTTATTAATGCAGATTCGTTTTGTTAATGGCTTGCCTGCCACTTTTAGATCTTCAGTACTGACACATGCTCCCAGAGAGACATTCATGGCAAATACTTTGCTGCTTTAGATTTAATAATCTTCATTTAAAAACTAATCATTTCCTGATTCAAATTTAGGAATTGTATTAATCTAACAAAGAACCTGAAACCTCTCTAGGTTGCAGAACAGTGTAGGATGATACAGATTTGGGGTTTTGACACATACCTCTTACCAAGAGCTTCAAGTGCTCACTCAGTGGCCAACTTAGGTTCATTGCTGTCTGATGTAGGAAATGGGCTTCTGACAAATACTTTGTATATTCAAGTAATTATTCTGCTATACTCTCTGTGTTCTATCCCTTTGTGAATGGTGCGCCCACAAGATTCGTTCACGCATGCCGGGGACAGAGTTGCGGATGTAGTGGCACAATTCTGAGATAATAGAATGGTAGTACAGATGGAGGAACATAAAAGATCACATTTTTGGAATGCTTCCTTATGTTAAACACTCCTTCAAGCAGAAAACTAGCAAACTGAGCAAAAAGGAGGGGTAGAACCTTTCTTCCTTAGATCCTGTTCTATAACCTAATTTTCAGCATGTGAGCATCACTCCAGGGAATGGTGTTTATGGCAGAATAAATTCAGACCCTTTAGTTTCTTAACCCACTGCCCTGATGTCTGTCTAGTTTCAATGAATCAAATGTAGTTGTCAGTTCATTAATAATCAAGATTTTTTTGGTGTTAATTAACTTGTTTGCTGACAGGGACTGCTGAGACCAAAGACATCATGTTCTTGCCCAGCAGGAAGCCGGCGTTTGTAGCTATCCCAGGAAATAACTTCGCAGACCCATTTTCACTTGCCCCTGGAACTTGGATTTTAAAAATCATGGCAGGGGAAGGGGTTCTTCTGGTAAGAAGTTCATCTCTGATTATGGTGTTTGTACTTTTGAGATCTGAATCTGTTCAGTAGTATAATACATTGAAATACAGGAGAAATGTCAGTGGATGAAGTTACATTTATTATTAAAATAAAATAGACAAAATGAGAGCTTGTGACTGCTTCTCCTTCACCTTCTCTGTGCATAGAACACAATGGAAGATTTCTTGTTTCCAGGAGCCTTGAATCAAGATACAATTGGCGGTGACATTCAAATACAAGTGTTTGTTTTTTTTCCTACACAAACTGTGATTCTAAACTTGTATTAAACCAAATTTAGCTTTCATATTTATAGAGACAAAACAAAGTCCAATTTTCCCTGTCACAGAATTTAGACGTTTGAACAGTTTGCTGTCATGGAAAATTGGAACATGTTCCAAATCCAGTAAGCCCAAACTGTGCTCTGTGCATGGGGACAGGAGGCAGGGGAGAGAAAGAGGAGTGCACAGGCATCACAACAAGCTGTGATCACAGCCTGCACAAACAGGACTCTCATAACATCTCGGTACAGCCTCTGTGGTCCAGTGGTTAGATGAGTGGCTCTGGCTGACCAGGGCTGTTTCCACACGGCTTACCTCTCTTCGTAATATCCCGGTAGATCGCGCAAAAAACGCGGAAGATCACGTTTCCTCGCGCGAGATTTGCGCAACATCACGTGACATTGTGCAAATCTCGCACGAGAAAACGCGATTCGTGTTTTTTGCGTGATCTACCGGGACATTACGAAGAGAGGTAAGCCGTGTGGAAACGGCCTAGTAGTCTTCCAGCTTTCTGCTGAATATTTGCTGAACAGCAGCATTCCCTGAAGAAGGGAGCTTTGACTCTTGAAAGCTTATAGCCTGAAAACTTTTATTGTTCTCTAGGGTGCCACCAGGGTCAAATCCTGCTGTTCTACAGCAGACCAATAAGGCTACCCTCCAAAAACTAGTAACACTCTGAATTGTATCACAAACTGTGGTTTAAATGTTCCCTAGTTTAAAAAATGAGATGATGCTACTAGTGTATGACTATTCTTTTGCAAATTTAACCCAAAGCTTTGCATGTGCACAAAATCCATTGTGTATGCATAAAAGTTTTTTTTGGAATTTGGGGATTTAACACGTATTAAAATTGGCTGTGCAAAGTTCAGTTAATCCTTTGTTGTCAGTACAGGTGCAATCAGAGCCTCTGAAGAATAACAAATACCAAAGATTAGATCCGGCAAGCTTTTTTATTCAATCTCACCCTGTTCACCTCCCATCATATACAGGCCCCATCCCATCATCCCCAGCACAGCCTTTTTGTAGTCAAAGGAGACCCCCTCCCTCCCTTTTCAGTACCCCAAAAAGGATCCAACCTCTAATCCTTGTGAACTGATTCCTCCCACTATCCATCACAGAATTCCATGGAGAAATAACAACACCACCATCCTAAGCAAAGTTACACTCTTCTAGATCCATTGAAGTTAAGTGGCAGAAGGGTGTCACTCTTCTTAGGACTGCACTACAAATGTCTTTGCTTCGCTAGCTCTACCACAGTAAAAGGGTTAAGTTTAAAGGACCATTTGAATTATTGCATGTTTCTCATGTTTTCCACAAAGGGAAGTATTCTGACATGCTTCTGAATACATTGTGTGCATTAGGGAAACAACCTGCAGTGAGAACCAAGTTTTTGTGCAGTTGGACATATGGGATTTATTATAGAACTAAACTGTTTTTTTAAAAATACGCAGAAGAGAAAAAGATAAAAGAAATAGAAAATATAGATGTATGCTGCCATTGTTTTATTCCTTTTGTCCTCTTTGTCATTTTACCTTTCTTTCTTTTGGTGAAAAATATTCCAGTATGTATGTATGCCTGTGGATTGGGGAGAGGGGCACTGTAAAGCCTACTTGTGTAGTGTGTGTTGGCAGGGAGCTTAGAATAAATCCATCCACTAAGAAGTGCTAACCTACTTAGAGCTGAATGTAACTAGGGAATGTGGCATATCTGATTGAGCAAGCTCTGTGCATCCTCACAGCAAACATGGTGCATGTCTCAGTCCAGCAGCACTGTTAACCATAATGTATCTGAGATCTTCAGAAAATGAAATCTGTGAATTGGGCCTTTTATTGAATGAGTTATTTTAAAGAGGGTATATTAAGTACCATAATCATCAGTGGAATCATATACGGTATGTAACTTTGCTGGAGCGGTGTCTTGACTGTTTCAGGAGTGCTTTCTACTGAAATTATAAGGAATAACTCAGAGAGATGCTTTAGTAGGGACAGGGATTGTACTGTTGGTACAATCTGCTGTATCGCTGATGTAGACATGTACCTTCTAGGGGAGCTTCCATGTTGCTAAACATGTTGTGAAAATTAGTTATGCTTTGTTTCAGAAAGATTTCACCTCTGTGTTTGGCTTTATGCTCATTTTTTCATATTTTCTGCTACTATACCCTATTGCATCTCTTTCACTGAATGTCCCAACTATTGCTCATTATTGTATTTTGCTCAGTGAATGTCCTAGCTGTTGATTATATTGCATTTTCATAGTGTAATCTGCCGTTGATCTCAGTGAGAAATAAATAAATAAATAAATAAATAAATAATATGAGTTCAGTCAATATTCTTATGTGGGTCTTGTTCGTCTGTATTCTTAGGATTATCTGGTTCTGTTACCTAGTGATTACTATGAAGCATCCATCTTAAAATTGCCAGTTACAGAGCCTTGCACATATTCAAGACATGGTACAACAGATAGGTCAGTATATCATATTAATGGGGAAATTTATTTCTAAATTTAATACTTGAGCAAAGTAAACACATCACTGTCTCTTCCCTCTTCTTTTAAAGTTGTCGAGAATACAGACATTTGCCACTGGACAGATTTTCTTGCACGCTTGGTTCAGAAGTAACATATTTCTTACACGGAGGAGAATACAGGAAAATAGCTTTCCAACAGCCAGCATCCCAGCATCCAGTGATGTCACATATCAGTGGTCGAGAGGTGAGATATAACCCGTTTACATTTAAATGTATTGTTGGATGAATAAAATAATATATACATCCCTATGGTATCGCTTGTTGGTGATGTACCCAGCCTTCAAGCAGACATACTCCTGCTTGTGTTTGTGTAAGGTGTTACCAAGTCACAGTTGACTTATGGCAACCCCATAGGGTTTTCAAGGCAAGAGAGGTACAGAGTTGGTTTGCCATTGCCTGCCTCTCCATAGCAACCCTATGCCTGCCTCTCCATAGCATAGGGTTTTCAAGGCAAGAGAGGTACAGAGTTGGTTTGCCATTGCCTGCCTCTCCATAGCAACCCTATGCCTGCCTCTCCATAGCATAGGGTTTTCAAGGCAAGAGAGGTACAGAGTTGGTTTGCCATTGCCTGCCTCTCCATAGCAACCCTATGCCTGCCTCTCCATAGCATAGGGTTTTCAAGGCAAGAGAGGTACAGAGTTGGTTTGCCATTGCCTGCCTCTCCATAGCAACCCTATGCCTGCCTCTCCATAGCATAGGGTTTTCAAGGCAAGAGAGGTACAGAGTTGGTTTGCCATTGCCTGCCTCTCCATAGCAACCCTATGCCTGCCTCTCCATAGCATAGGGTTTTCAAGGCAAGAGAGGTACAGAGTTGGTTTGCCATTGCCTGCCTCTCCATAGCAACCCTATGCCTGCCTCTCCATAGCATAGGGTTTTCAAGGCAAGAGAGGTACAGAGTTGGTTTGCCATTGCCTGCCTCTCCATAGCAACCCTGGATTTTCTTGGTGGTCTCCTATACCCTGCTTCTAGTGCCAACCCTGCTTAGCTTTTGAGGCCTGACAAGATTGAGCTAGCCTGGGCCATCCAGGTCAGGGCTTAGGGTGGTCTTAATGCATCTGAAAAGTGCTCAAAGAAGGCAAATTCATGCGTACTTGTAATGAATAGTTAGTTAATCGTTAAATGTGGTTTGGATCTTGTTTAGGTGGATTTGAACATAAGACTGAATGTTCTCCAAGTCAGCCGCTATGTGGTGGTCCTTGAGTATCTTAATGAACATGATCAAGTGTATGTTGCTGATGTAAAAATTAACAGCCCTGAGGAAGTGATGGAGGCAAAGGTGTATATATACAGCTGCAAATATAGGTAACAAAATCTAAAATGAATAGTTTGGATCCAGTGGTGCATTTTCATGTATGGAAGGATTTTAGTCCATGCAGTGCCACTTTCTCATCTCTCCCCTCACTCTGCAATCCAAAATGCTCCCCAGTGTTGTTCCTGAGGGGCAGGGGACTCCCGCAAGAACAACATTTTGGTGGGGAGGTGAAAAACTCGTGCTTTGTGGATGGACGTTGTTCCTTCAGCAGAAATGTTCTTTTGGGATCCAATCTTGTCTATATTATTAAATGCTGCTTCTTGTTTAGTTTTGTTCCATGTCCTTGTTCTTCTGTTTCCATTTTGTTCTTTGCTAAATTGCTTTTTTATTATTAATAAGCTGGTTGTTCTTCAGAATGCCTTCTTGTATTCATGGTTCTCTTGCTTTTCTGTCATTTAAGCTTGAGGTGCTCTCTGGTTCTGAAGCACCTGGTATATAGTTGCATTTTTCCTCTACCCTCTGCCCTTGGTGTCAAGTTGGTAGAATAGGTTTTCTTTTCTCAGACTACATCTGCTATTTGAATCTGTATGGAGGGTGTGGATACTGTTATGATCTAATGGCATTGATATCCCAGCTATATCAAAATTTACCTTCCCTTGAAAGACTTTAAAGCAGGACATAGCCGTAATATATGTATAGCATGTTTTTGCTTTCTCAATCTGAATCAAATTGAATGTTTTCATTTGTAGGCTTCAGTTTAGGGGTGTGCACTTCAAAAATTACTGTTCTAATTCCTTATTGGTAAGTCAGGAAGGATATGATTATTGTTTTCATGAAATGTCAGGAGTATTATCATGTTGGGAAGCTGTTTTAGTAAATACTGGAAAAACACTGTGAAAACAATACATGTGCCCTTTTAAAATGATAAAATGTGAACCCTCCCCTCCAAAGCAGGAACAAGGAGGGGGGGGAGTATCTCCCAGCTTCTGCTGTACTTAATCCTTTAACACTTTAATGGCAGTAATACATTTCAAACTTTTTATTGTATTAGTTTTACCAGATCTATTTTTTTTAATTTTTTTATTGGATTAGAAATCTCTATAATATCTATTACAATCAATTTCCTTTAAATATTCCAGTTCTAACCCCCTCCCTTCCCCCCCCTTTTGTTGACTTCCAACAGTTTTCCAACCCCTTATCCGTTTTTCCCCCTACTCATTTCAAACTTATTTTATTCTATTAAACATATACTTTCACTCTCTTCTAAGCTTCTATTATAACCCAGTGCTATCTCTATTCCCTTTCCCACTTAACTTATCGACTAAATGTTACATTCCTGGCATATATTCTTTAATAATAACAGTCATTTGTCTACTTTTGTACTCCATATTCTATCTTATTTCTTGTCTCGTCAATATGGGGCAAACAATTTGTCCCTTATTCTGCATAACTTTAAGTACTTCTATGAGCATTGTATACATTCACTGTAAGTCAATCAATTTAACTCATACTCTATATGTTGCTCTTTACTATCTTATATTCATTCTATCTTAATTATATAATTTCTCCATTATACAATTATCTGCCAGAAATAAAATTAGTTAATTTCTATCCTTATAATTCTTATAGTAACACCTCTATTACTTAGTACTATGTATAGTAGTCAAATAAAATATTTGCTTAGAATTTCTCATTTAACTCTCCTCCCCTCGGTAAAGTCACTTCCCTCTTCTTTTGTTGTATTTCAGTAATTTTCAAACTGCCACAGTTCTCCTCCCACCTCCCATTTTTTCACCAAATATTGCTTCAACTTTTCCCAATCCATGTTGAACTGTCCTGGATCAAGGTCTCTCAGTTTCCTTGTCATTTTGTCCATTTCCGCCATGTACAGCAATTTGTAAATCCAGTCCTCGATAGTTGGCACTTCTTGTACTTTCCACTTTTGCGCTTACAACAGTCTAGCCGCTGCTGTCATGTAAAATAACAATGTCCTGTATTGTGCCGGAATATCCTCCATTCCCAAGTTCAGTAGCAGGAGTTCTGGGTTCTTATTAACTTGAAATTGTAAAATCTCACTTATCACTCTTATTATTTCCCCCCAGTACTGCCTAGCTACCTCACAAGTCCACCACGTGGTACAACGATCCTTCATGCTTTTTACATTTCCAGCATTTATTAGACATGTTCAAATTCCCTAACGCAATTTTCTTTGGTGTCAAATACCAACGATAAATCATTTTATAAACGTTCTCTTTAATGTTAGTGCATGTCGTGATCTTCAATGTATTCTTCCACAAGTATTCCCACGCCTCCATTGTTATTTCTTTATTAAAGTTCATAGCCCACTTCACCATTTGCACTTTAACTGTCTCATCTTCTGTGTACCATTTTAGCAACACTTTATAAGTCTTAGAGATTTCCTTTTTATTCTCTTGTAAAATTACCTCCTCTAATTCCGAATTCTCCATTCTTACCCCTCCTTTCACACAGTCCGAGTTATAGAGATCTCTAATCTGTCTATATTGAAACCAATCATAGCTTGGAGACAACTCGTCTTGCGTCTTTATTCTTAGTTTGGAAAATTCTATTCGTGTTATCTCCTTATATGTTAAACACTGTTGTTCATTATCGACAGTTCTCGGGTCTATTACTTCATAAGGAACCACCCAGGAGGGAATTCCTTCCTGTAGGTAATCTCTATACTTCTTCCAAATTGTGAAGAGGCTTCTCCGAATGTAATGGTGTAGAAACATAGAGTCTGCTTTTACTTTGTCATACCACAGATATGCATGCCATCCAAATATTTTTTTATATCCTTCTAAGGCCAGTAGTTTGCGGTTTTTGAGCGTCATCCAGTCTTTCAGCCACACCAAACAGATTGCATCGTAGTAGAGTCTTAGATTGGGCAGTTGCATTCCCCCTCTCTCTTTTGCGTCTTGTAATACTTTCATTTTCACTCGAGGCTTCTTGCCTGCCCAAACAAAGTCCGATATTTTCCTCTGCCATTTTTCAAACTGCTTAGAGTCCCGGATGATTGGTATTGTTTGTAACAGAAACATCACTCTTGGCAGCACATTCATCTTAACTACTGCAATTCTTCCCAACCATGACAAATTCAATCTATTCCATTTAATCAAATCTTGCTCTATCTGAGTCCACAGTTTTACCAGATCTTTTGATGTAGGTTTTCTCTACTTGAACATCTAGATATGATAAAATCTTGATAAACGCTCTTTTGCTTTCTGTGTGTGTGTCAAGGGATGGGGGGAGACAGATACCTTGTTTGGCAGAAAGACTTCCAGTATGGGTTGTATGGAAAGACTAGCAGTCCGTGCTAACTATTTTTAAAATCCACTGTCTGCTTCAGCTTCTTGTGTCGCAGTGTAGTGGTTGATACCATGAATCGAGTGGCAGTGTATGATCTTTTGGCGGATGCAAAGTTACATCTCCATGCATCATCAATAGATTTCTTACTGGTAAGTTTGTAATCTATGTCAAGGAGATTCTTCTCATTCGTTTTTCCCGTAATATGTGTATGATTTCGATAGGTACGTGTAAATTGCCATAATTAAAGGAGAATCTCAAGAATATAAAATTCTCATAAAGACTTTTTTTAACCCCTGCATGGCTGTGCTTTGTCATAGTAAGAGGCACAAGCTCTTAGAGTGAAGTGACTTTTCTCAGGATTCATGAATGGTTCCACTATGTCAAGAGTTTCAGTCTTTGCCTATATGTTTGCATGATTGCATATAATTTCTCTGACTGAGGTGTCAGTTTGGAGCACGAAAGGAGACAGAACAGCCATGGTCCAAAGATGGCTTCTGATTTCTCAGCCTTTGCTCAGCAGTCCTCCTTGCAGTTACATGCACTTGAGCTGCTGATCTCAGGGGACCTTAAACCCTTGCTCAGCATGCAAGATTGCTGCATTGAAGCATATACGACCTACACTTCTGCAAATATTCCATTATGTCTGGAAACTTGATTTTGTTGGGTGGGAGGAGGTTGAGATATTTAGCAAACCAATTTCTCTGTAGAGTTCACATTCTACCTTTACTTTTGTTGTACTTTGATCCTACTTTTCAGTCAACAAATTGGCTCTGAAAGTAGCTTAAAATAATAATGAATCAACACAAATATCAATGGTGATACTAAAAGGCTGCACATATATACCAAATGCCTCATATACATGGAGTTTGAATGAATAGTCTTTCTCTGCCTGAATAAAGCCAGACACAGTGCTTCTTAAAGCCAGTCTTCCTTTTCTTCTGTACTTGGAAAAAACAAACAAGTTGTCCAAGGCAAGACAATGGATAGCTGTCAGCAGAAGACACTTTTAATCCCCATAATGGTATAGTAGCAGCTCTCTGCCCAGCCGCACCAGCTGCACCATTTGCTGACTTCCCACAAATCTTCCTAATGAGGGAAGAAGGCTGCAGAAAGCACTGAGGTCATAGAGAATGACATTTAGTCCCCTGCCTTGCTGTTTCCTGACCTGCTTTTAAGCCTGCTGGCTCTTCATTCACAGGAATCCACAAACTGCACTGTGTTTTGCCAAACTACATCTCTACCATTAAGGCTTTTATTAACAAACAGTATGCTGTTTGCACATACTATTGCCTCTGTATTTCTAACTTGGCAGTTGGTTGGTAAAAATAAGTAAAACATGCATGTTGCCTTTTGTTTCCTAGCACAAAATTTGCATTATTCCAGTGGAAGTTTTTTCCCTAGAGTACGTGGAACCTAAAGTGCATTGCATTGCTGCTTATGGCCCTACACCTGATTCAAGGTACTCTTATTTTAAGAAGCTTTTAAAGTTCCAACACTAGAAGTCTGTACACTGCAACAATAGCATCACTCATCATGTGGCAGTCCTGCCTACTCTGGAATAAGGGCAATAGATCTCAGCTGCCCTTTTTCTCTCTAGAGGCATGCTAGGTTTCACTTAGCGGTGCCCCTGAAAAAGTTGTATGATCCCAGTGAAATTCTTCTAACATCCCTCAAAATTCTTACAGATGTTTTACCTGGGTGGGAATCTAAACTTCATTTCAAATGTTGGTAATATTTACTTGTGCATTTTGTTAGGATTCAAGGATGTAACAGTTTGCTCGTCTCAAGCCCATCAAAGCTTTTGTTACGATGTCATGTTAGTTTTTTAAGGTTTGGCTATTCTCTTAATGGCAGATTCAGAAAACAGAAAACCATTACAGACCTGTTAACTGAATAGTATAAAATGGCTGGCATTTATTTAGTTTTACTTTGCAATCTCTACGTAAGTTATCTAAGTTATTCTTTCCCCTTTTAGTGTCTCATGCATCCCCTCACAAGATGAAACTCCTCCTGATGCCTTGGTTTTGGATGCTCAGAGGGATGGGAAGATTATAAAAGTGGAAAGCAATATCCTGAATCCTCAGGATTCAACGAGTTCTCCTTTACTGTCTTCTCACCTAGCCAAGGGAGTAACTTTGACATCTTCACAGGTAGTTTATATTTTGAATGAAATATATGTCACAATGCAACCTAAACATCACAAGTTGTGAGCTGACCTTACAAAGAGCTGTGGCTTGATGTAGCAGCTCAGTTTTTGCAAAGTTATGGCTCAACTAGAAACAAAGCCTGTTGTGCAAATAAATACAACGGGCTCTAGAAAGCTGGGGCTGGGGAGGGCTGGTGGGGGTGGGTGGGAAGGGCTGGCAGGCAGGCAGGGGGGTCTGGGAAGGGCTGGCTGGCAGGCGGAGGGGGGTCTGAGAAGGGCTAACAGGCAGGAGGGATCAGGGGAGGGATGGCAGGTAGGGGACAAGGGAGGTCTGGGGAGAGGTGAGAGGCAGGAAGGGTCTGGGGAAGGATGGCAGGTAGGGGGCAAGGGGGTCTGGGGAGAGGTTGAGAGGCAGGAGGAGGGATGGCAGGTAGGGGGTAAGGGCGATCTGGGGAGAGCTGAGAGGCAGGAGGGGTCTGGGGAGGGATGGCAAGTAGGGGGGCAAGGGGGTCTGGGAGGGGCTTCGCCCCTGCTCTGGCTCCACCAGGGCTTGCAGGCGCACTGCCCTTCTGCACTGCCCTCCTCCTCCTCCAGCTGGGCTACGAAGCCCTGTGACAGAGGACCAGGCAAACTCGCCTGGCTCTTTGCCGCCAGCGGCACCCTCTGGAGGCGGTGTTCCATGGCACCCTTTTTAATCCTGGTGCGCCCGCGTAGGTGCACCAGGATAAATGTGTGTCGTCTGAAACGCGCTACGAGAATTATGTTATAAGATTTGGTAGCTAAGTGCTTGCAAAGTTAATTATTATTCACTTTCAGTTTATATTTTGGTTTGAATTATTCACTCACTTGCTGTGATGGCTCCCACACATTCATTCTCTCTTTCTGATGGGTTCCAAGTCCAACATTGTATCTTATGGAGAAAGCAAGATTCATGTTTACTGATCTTGTTTATCCTCTATAACATCCAAAGCAGACAACAAGTTCTTCTTGCTTCTGGAACTCATGGAGCAGTCTAAAGGGGAACAAAACTCATCATTCATGCCTCCTTTTCCCCCTTTCATAGCATATGACTTAAAGCTGCTGGCTGCTTATCTAAGGACAGTTGTTTTGGATTCATCGTTTCCAACATCACCAGAAGCAGCACTAGGGACTGAGCCTGCTAGGTCTACATGGCAGGGTATTAGCAGAATTCAAATCGGCAACATTGTTCAAACAAGAAATTTTAATGGGTTATTCTGTAAAATCCTGTTGAGCTTTATATTCCTTTTAATGGGATATCTTCCTGTACTTTCAATTTAGTGATTAATTGAGGGGGGGAAGTGGGTGCAGATGGAGCTTGGACACAGCCTTCCTTTCATTGCAATGACATTAAGACAAAGTCTAATAAACGTGAACTGATTAAACTGAGTCAAAATAATTTATGTTGGCAGAACCAAGTTACCCTGAGTGGCAAAGTGACACATTTGGGCAGATATGTATTCATCATACATTTTTACCAGCCAGAGACCTCAACATTTCCTGTGCCTGTTATTGTGAATGCAGGACGCATCTGGTCAGGTGAGCTAGATTTTTACAGTGATTAAGAGTTTAACACATCTGCTACAGATTAGATTTCAATTTTTCCTTATTTGTTGTAGGCTCCTTTAATGCTTCATTTTGTCCACGTATTGTTGGATGCCGGGATCTGGTGATGGCAGAAAATCAAATTGAACTTGATATCCCTCAATATGATTTCTCAGTAACTTTGAAAATTCCCACTGGAAAAATATTAACTTTGGTATGTTTCCCTATATATAAAACTGATCTCTAGATTCAAGTGCATTCCTTTTTTCTTAAGCACCTTATTTTTCTAAGTCCCAAACAAGTGTATTTACAAACATTGCCCATTGGAATGAATGGGAATTCCTTGGGAGCAGAGATGCATGCTGACTGATGTGAATTTCCCCTAACAGGCAGTTTCATTTTCTCATTTCTTTAAGGAACGCATTCTGGTTATTCCAGCAGAAAGTTACAGTTACAGACTTCTTCACAAAGACGCTGTTGAGAAGTCTTTTGATTTCATCCGTCACTGTGGTGGAAACAGTTATCACATTGAGTAAGTCATTCTGAAACAGTGACTGTATATATGATGCTTGATTGCCTTCTGGTGATGAATAGCACCTTGTGCATGTATGTTAACATTCCATATTCATTATTAAAAAAAATGCTGACTTATACCTCTGCATCAGCATACCATGCCAATCTTGATGGAGTTGCACCCACCTGTCTTTTAGTTTCTGAGCACAATTCGGAGTGCTGTTTCTTACCTTCAGAGCTCTAAACAATGCAGAACTTGGGTATCTCAATGACTGTCTTTTCCCATATTATGTGGACTTGTTATTAAGATCTGTTCCTATTGTGTGTACCCCCATTTACGCCTGATGGTGAATAAGTGAATGAATTATTAATTATGATCAGACCAAAACAAAAAGAGGTACACTACCAGAAATGTATGCATTGACTGAAGGTAGGTAACCTCAAACCTGTGTAGTGCCACCTTCATATGTGGAACTCCTTCTTTGCCACTAGACTCCTGGCATCTTCTTTGTTTAAGTGCTAGAGAAAAGATACTTTTAAAAAGTCTTTGAAGCTGTTCATGATTAGTTTATGTCCGTGTGTGACTGCTACTGTGTCTGAATAGTATGTGCTTTTATTGTGGTATGTTAATTTATATCCTCTTCCTTTTTTCTTGTGTCATTTAAATCTACAGCTGCTGATTTTATTGTTTTAATGTTGCTGCTGCTGTTATTGTTTTTTAGTGATTTTTTTATTCTTGTGTTTAGAACTGACAGCTTAAAATTTAAATAAGTATAAAGGCTATTATAGGAAAAATAATTTAATATCTTTTTTATAAACCATGGATTTTATTGAACAATCAGTATTCAATATCAGTGGACATAACAGCACTTAAACTCTAAATTCCATGCAGAACATCACTTGGTCAGTTGTTAAATACCAGAAGTCAGGCACTGTCTATATTTCTTTCTTTTAACAGCCCGATAACTTCCTCAGAATTCTGTAGAAATTCTGCAAGGTCACTTGTGGCTGCCTACAACAATGGAGCTTTGCCTTGCAATTGTCACAGAAATGGAGCCACAAGCCCTACTTGCAACCCTGTCGGGGGACAGTGCAGCTGCAAGCCCAACATCATTGGTCGGCGATGTAGCAAGTGCCGAACGGGCTATTATGGATTTCCATTTTGCAAATGTAAGTCTACTAATTCCTGGTATATAGTGGTTGCATCTGTTATATTACTTTTTCTTAAAGAGCTGAATATTTCATCTTTACTTAATTTTAGTCTTTAGATTTAAGAATTTTCTCCAACACTGTTATCACAACTCCTCCATATACATTTTTTAAATAGCCACAGTCAACATGAATGCACCTATTACATTTATAATTAATCAATGTAGAATTTCTTTTTGTGGGTTTCTGAACAAATATTTGTTTGCAAGAACAGAGTAAGTATACATCTCCAAACTATAGCAACAAACCCAGTTTTGCCACTTGAATGTACACACTGTTTTGTATCTACAAGCTCTAGTCAAGAATACCCTGACCTCTCATTGTTATTTCTTCTAACTTAGGTTGAAAGTCTCAAGCTGAATTGGGGAGGGGAATGTTCACTTTTATAATGTTCTGTAATGAGTCAGAATAACGTTGGTATGAGGCAAAGTAAACTGCAGTTCGATTTCCTTTATTTCTCTTTGAATAAAGTCAACATTAATTTGTGTACAAACTCATGTTTAAAATGGTTCCCCCCAATCCTAGCATGCAGTTGTGGGCGGCGCCTTTGTGATGATGTAACTGGGAAATGTATCTGTCCCCCTCAAACTGTTAAGCCCAGATGTGAAGTATGTGTGAAGCAGCACTTCAGCTATCACCCATTCGCTGGCTGTGAGGTGTGCAACTGCTCAGCCAAAGGAATTGTTAATGCTGCATATCCAGAGTGTGATAAAATTAATGGGCAGTGCAAGTAAGTTTGTATTATTGTGTTATATTTTCAGTGATTATACTTATTAGCATTTGTACTTTGAAAAATATTGCAGGACAAGGAGGTGCTCATTTTTATCTGGATATGAACTGATGCATTGTTGATTAACTTGTGGAAAGCAAAGCATTCAGAACAAGCTAAATGTATGTTTAAGATGTATTGTCGAAGGCTTTCACGGCTGGAGAACGATGGTTGTTGTGGGTTTTCCGGGCTGTATTGCCGTGGTCTTGGCATTGTAGTTCCTGACGTTTCGCCAGCAGCTGTGGCTGGCATCTTCAGAGGTGTAGCACCAAAAGACAGAGATCTCTCAGTGTCACAGTGTGGAAAAGATGTTGGCAGGTCATTTATATCTACTCAGGAGGGGTGGGGTTGAGCTGAGTCATCCTGTAAGAGTTTCCCAGGGTGTGGAATGCTAATGGCCGGAGGCTTCACTGTATCCTGAGGAGGTTCTTTTGCATATGGATTGGTGCTTGATGTGCTAATCTTCTCTGCAGGGCTATTGTCAGGTATAGAGTGTTTTGTTAGCCTGGTGTTTTTCCAGTTCTGAAAAACACCAGGCTAACAAAACACTCTATACCCAACAATAGCCCTGCAGAGAAGATTAGCACATCAAGCACCAATCCATATGCAAAAGAACCTTCTCAGGATACAGTGAAGCCTCCCGCCATTAGCATTCCACACCCTGGGAAACTCTTACAGGATGACTCAGCTCAACCCCACCCCTCCTGAGTAGATACAAATGACCTGCCAACATCTTTTCCACACTGTGACACTGAGAGATCTCTGTCTTTTGGTGCTACACCTCTGAAGATGCCAGCCACAGCTGCTGGCGAAACGTCAGGAACTACAATGCCAAGACCACGGCAATACAGCCCGGAAAACCCACAACAACCAATGTGTTTAAGATGATTGTTAAGCTGAATATAGCCTGAGGGAACTAGAAAGCTCCAGTAACAATATGTGTTATAAGTTTTTGTGCTACGGTGCCATATTTTCAGCTCCTGAAAAAGGAATGAGGGGTCTTTCTTTGACTACCCAAAAATGCTCTGCTGGGGATCATGGGACTTGCATGGACAAAAGTCATAGGGGGCAGGGAATTTTTCTATTCTATGCCATTTTCAAAATCCACCAATCCATTTGGAGTCTACAACTGGAAAGTTCTAACAATGTTATCTTTTTGAATGTTAGACTACTGATATTAGCAGGCAAATGGACCATAGGTTTATACCGATGAATTTTTCATACGTGAGCTATAAATTAGCCTGTGGGTCTCTTTAGCACAACTTTACTAGTCTTTATCAAAGTATATTACAATTGATAAGACATGCAAGATAAGGCCTCTGCACATGTTGAGATGCACTGTGCACAGACTTTAAGGGCATTACGGAAAACTTTTATAATAAAGCAAATTTGCACACTGGATTAGGACTTTGGACTTGGGAACATTCCATAAATTTCAATTTCACAGTCATAATGAAAACAATAGCTTACTTACCAGCATTGTGCTCAGTGTTTTTCTGGACAAATTAAACTTATTAGTGGAGTGAAAAGTAGCATACTTATGAGGAACTACAATTCAGTTCAAATCAATTGGTTAAACCAATGGGCATGTCAGCTTTCTTTTAGACCAAGAATATGGTCAAACCCTACCCCTCAAATATTTTGCTCCATAAGCCAATTTGGGTTACTAGAGGAATGAACTAGTAATTAGGTGGTGAAAAGGACAAAAAAGTTCAGTTACCGAAGAAAAAGAAAGAACTTTTTTGCCCGATCACTAATCCATTGCATGGCGCTGCAGCAGGAAAAGAAGTTGTTCATTGGGAAACAAGAGACCCTTTCTGCTGAGCAGTAACTGCGAAGGAGAAGACCTAGCTTCTTACGAGTAGATATCACAAGATGGTGGCAAAAGTAGGGCAACTGCTAGGTCAGCATTGCCGAAGCATGTGGCTGCTGGCTGGAGTTCAGTTCCCACTATGGGAAATGATAGAAGTCAGTCAGAAGCCAGCGTCTGCATGACGCCAACTCAACAGCCACCATTCTTCCATCTTCACCCAGAGACACCCTTCTGTTCCCCACTTAGGGGCTGCAGCCTCTGACATCAACTGCAGCCTTACTTTGGGCCATTTAACAATACATCAAGGAGTATGCTGGATTAGGACTGGGGAGACCCAGGCCCAAGGTCCTTCTCAGCCACTCACTGGCTGACCTTGGGCCAGTCACTCTCTTGGTTTAGCAGTTCCCAGGGAATGAAACAGAGAATGGAAGAATGATGTTTACTGCTCTGAAATCTGTGGAGGACTCGCAGGATAGAGAAAAACATTCTGAACATTTATTCTCCTGTTAACAGTATGTTCGTCATTCTGTGACACTGTTCAAAGTGCAAGAGCTGTATAAAGCCAGAGGTTAAGTCAACCATATTTTGTTCCTTGACTCCATTCAAAACTCTTTCTTATGATGGGGTTAATTTGCTCTTAAAGCCCTTTTAATCATCACATTTCTTTAGAATTTTCATGTTATTATAAAATCTCTACCATTACCAGGCTTTATCCCCTAACAGCAAACTTTCCCCCCCAAAATTCATTTTTATGCTCTTTTTGGCTGCTGAAGATGCCGATCAGGAATAACCGGTCGACAGTGTGATCGATGTGCTCCTGGTTCATATGGTTTTCCTGACTGTAAACCCTGCAAATGTAACAGAGATGGAACAGAATCTGATGTTTGTAATCCACAGACAGGAGTTTGCCTCTGTAAGGTCAGGTGCTTTTGCATTCACATTACTGTAATTATCCATATTAGCACAGTAGTCATTTAATAATCAACATTTACTCATTTTGTTAAGGAATAATAAAATATATTAATTTGAACTAATGGCTAGGTTTCCACTTAAAAAGTTCCGCTAGCACAAGGGAGCAGCGATTTTTGCTGTTTCCCCCTTCTGTTGCAGCTGCCCTTCCCCACATGCCATTCTTCTGGATTGCCATTCTCCCAGGAGGAGTATTTCAGGGGGGCATTCTGGATTGCAGCAGGATGTGGAGGGGGGGGTTACGTTCTGCAAACAGAAGCCCTTCCCTCTGCAGAAATTCTAGGTGGAATCCAAGCAGTAGTTAGTTCTTCCTTACTAGGATTATCTTAATATGAAAATCAGAGGCAATTGTAAAATGTAATTAACAGTTATCAGTTTCACAAGGAGGAGTCGAGGATTGGAAGAGAGTGTATGTTAACACTGTTGTTTTTTGAGCTTGTATCTTTCCAGTCTTCCCTTGTTTCAGGGCACAATGTACCTCCTATTAAAGCAAATCAACTTTCACTGGCTTCAAAAGAACTGGACTTTACTTTTACAAACTGATCTATCTAGAGAGATCCATGAGTTGAAACAGGCTTTTGCAGGCAGATGCAAAATAAGGAGCAATAACACCATCAGATGAGGATAATTAAAGGGCCAACTTTATTTTAATTTTGCATCAACCAGAGGATCTGCAGCACCTTTAGGCCAACCCATTCCATTCCAAGTTGCTATGTGAGCAGTTGGTAGAATGCAGAAGAGTTCGGCCTCTTTTTCCTGTATATCCTGGATTTTATGGGCAAGACTGACCAGGCATCGAGTCCTAAACCAAATTAGCATGGTCAGCATGATCTGAAACACTAGACCACTTCCACCTTGTAAAGTTACAGAAGTCTCAAGATTGATCTTCCATTTGTTTTCTGTGAGAAGTACCTGTAAGCAGCAGAGCACAGCCCTCACGTGACAGCCACACTTTGCTGTCTCCTGCTGATTCCTCATTAAGCAGGAGATGGAAGATTGTCCCCAAGGGCTCTGGAGCAATCTCCCATGTGTTCTAGGAGTGGCCCCCATCTGCATGTCAGGGCCAGCAGGGTCCTGCTAAACCGATTTCTCCAGGGAGAAAGGAGGGCCAAAGACTAGCAACAAGATCTGTGAGGCCAGTGGTCAAGACCAACATAGCAAATGTTCCTTCTCATAGTCAAGACAAGCAGGGGGTATAAGGTGAAATACAACACTGCAGAAAGTAGGGTCAGAGGAGAATTTATATAGCCCAGTTCCTGCTCCAGATTAACCTAAATAAATCTGGCTGTCTTGATCCTGCTTCCTGGATCGGATGTGGGGTTCTTTTATGTAAATTGGCAAAGTTGGAGTTTGCCAAATTGGCATAAATCCAGCTATAAAATCCGGTTCCAAAAGCTGCATTGCACATCCCTAGAAAACCGTGTAAACATGCCCTTGACCTGAAATTGTCCTTTGAAAAGCAGACACTCATTTGTAGCTGTGCAACTATGAACAGAAAAGAAGATTGTAAAAAACATTCTATATAATTGTGTATGTGTTTTAACGCTATTTTTATGCGTATATGACTGCAGAATCTTTATAGGGAAACATTTAATGATTTATTGAACTGACTTACAGGAGAATGTTGAAGGTACACAATGTGACATATGCCGTCCTGGGTCATTTTATTTGGATTCCGCTAATCCAAAGGGTTGTACCACTTGCTTTTGTTTTGGAGTCACCAATAACTGTCACAGTACAAATAAACATACAGTTAAGGTAAGTTTACCACCTGTTGTTGGTTTTGTCATTGTTAGAGAATGTTAACTAGTTTGCAAACTTCATTTGTTGTCGTTTGCAGGACGGCCTAGGGCAACTCTCTTCATGAGGCTAAATTACCCAGTTGGGTTTTTGTGTGGGAAATGCTGGGTGCTGATCCCTATAAGCAAACCTAAAACATAGCCTGAGGGTCTCTCTAGACATGCAGGTTTTTAAAGAGCTGGGTCTGGGTTCCCTAGACCTAACTCAAGTTCCCTGCAGCTACACAGCAGCTTTGAGGAATAGCTGTTAAAAATAAAGGAAAGCCCAAATGGCTCTGAACATGTGGATTAGTAAAAACGGAGGCGGGGGGGGGGACTTTCCCTGTGCTATTTTGACATGAGGAAAAGGCTTGAGGAGGAAGGGAGGAGCCCCTCCTCCCCTCACAGAGGCCTTCTGAGGCCGTTTGGGCTCTCCTTTATTTTTTAATCGCTGTTTATTTTTTATCTGCTGTACGGCTGCAGAACACTTTAAAGACTTGCACATCTAGAGAGACCCTGATCTGTGGTGGTAAGAGTTATATAACCTGCTCACAAGAGCAGGAGATAGGATGGCTGAAGAAAAAAGTTTCCACAACAGACTTAGTAGTCACTTGAATGTATTTATTCTCTAGGAAATGATATATTCATAAAGAAGCTTCTCTTTTTAATTGCTAGTCTGTTCTTCCATTAGTTTGTTGATATGAGGAACTGGCACCTAGAAGAAATGGATGGTACAAATATCCCTATCACTTTCAATCCAGGCAGCAATAGCGTTGTTGCTGATGTTCAAGAGCTGCCTCCCTCGGTGGAGAATTTGTACTGGGTGGCACCACTAACATATTTGGGAGAAAAGGTATGTGCTCAAGGTTCTTTATTGCCTAAGATCAACGTGAGCCCTTACAGTTTACAATGTGCCGCATTCCATTCTGTCCTCAAACTCTTTAATGTTATGCTTCTCTTTATCTCTGCATATTGGAGTCACTTCCGTAATTTTCTACCACCTCTCTGCACACCTCGTGCTGATTCCAGCAATCCATCAGCAAAAGGCCTTGTCAGTCATGGCTCTTTCTGCTTCCCCTAGGAATCCTTTCTGAGGGCAGAAAAATTTACTCCTGGTGTAGCAGGATCCACATGGACTAATAGCCTCATGGGTCAGGAAGCTGCAATGGAAAGGAACTGCCCTTTCTATGGAACTCTTCTCATGGCAGAAAAAGGGAGAGATTTATTCCCTTCTACCTCACTGTACCCCACAAAACCACATGGCTATTACTATTGGAGTCAGAAATGGCTGCTGGGAGGAAGGGAAAGTATTTTTTTATTCTTGGTCAATAGCACACAAGATGCAACAACTTCCTTTTAGCTAACACCCCCTTGTGACTATAGAAAGGCCTTCTGAAGGTGTATGATTGAGCATATATTTCCGCTCCCTGATCTTTCCATTGCAGCACCTCTATGAAATCCTTGCTAGTATTATGAAGTCATTGCAAAGTCCTTGCAACATTGAGATCATTTTGTTTTTAATGCCTAGAAATGGTATCAAAAGTTCCTGCAGTTGCATTCGTAACCATTCATAAACATGTTTTTCAGCTTTCTTCATATGGTGGCTACCTGAATTACCAGGTGAAAACCTTTGGTTTACCTAATGAAGGCATGACTTTACTGGAAAAAAGACCTGATGTGCTGCTAATAGTAAGAATAATCTTGCAAGTAGTTCAGAAAAGCCAGCTTTCTCCACATCAAACTGATTTCAACAAATCTTATGGGTTTGATTCAGCCAACTTTTTCTTGCACAGTTCTCTTCCTTACTACAACCTCTGTCCTGCATGGCTTTTGTACATGCAGATCCCACAATCCCAATATAGCCCTTTTGAGTGGTTGGGACTAGAGATGGGCACAAAACGAACCATGGAACAAAATTCCGTATGGAATGGCTGGTTCGTTTGCACCGAAACATACGTTCCGTGGGAACGCATGTTTACAGAACAAACAAATTTTTCTAGCTTTTCTGTGGCCGGGGTCGGAGTTTCACAGACCCCACACCAGTTTCAGGCCATTGGCTGAACCCAGCGCAGAGGTCTGTGAAACTGACAGCCCCTGTGCAGGAAAAAGGGGCTGTCAGTTTCACAGACCCTGCAGGGGCTTCAGCAGATGGGCTGAAACCGGCGAGGGGGTCTGTGAAACTGACAGCCCGTTTCTCCTGCTACCCGAGCTGTCCGTTTTACAGACTCTCAGTACAGGGTCTGAAACGGACAGCTTGGGCATCAGGAGAAACGGGCTGTCAGTTTCACAGACCCTGTGCTGGAACCCGTGAGGGGTCTGTGAAACTGACAGCCTTTTTCTCCTGCTGCCTGGGCTGTCAGTTTGTCAGTTTCACAGACCCCTGCAGTGAAACAGTGCGGGGTCTGTAAAACTGACAGCCCCGGCACCAGGAAAAAGAAGCTGTCATGTCACAGACACGCCCCCCCCACCAGTTCCAGTGTGGGGTCTGTGAAATGACAGCTTCTTTCTTCTGCTGCCAGGCAGCAGAAGAAAGGGGCTGTGTGTTTCAAATGCCCTGCACCAGCTTCAGCAGCCGGTGCAGGGTGATTGAAATGCCACAGAACAGCAAACCACGAAGTGGGAAAAGGTTGGAAGTTCGTGGTTTGATGTTCTGTGGAATGCTATGAACTGTGAATCACGTGGTTCGTGTTTTGTTTTGTTCCGTGCCCATCTCTAGTTGGGACCTTCCTTTTTTACCGGCAGAAGGTCAGGCTGGAGCCAACCACATATCTTTTTCAGATGATACCTTCAGAGTCCTATTAGTTGAGGGACTGAAAGCTGGCCTTGCCCTTGCACAGTCCCTCCCCTACTCCTAGCTTAACATTTTCCTCTCTCCTCGCTATGGGGTGGTGCAAACTGTGAGAAGAAAACTGCTAAAGGAAGGTTTTAGCCTCTGGGATAGAGGAGATACTTCAGCAGTCAAATAAACATGGAATTTTCTGTTTGGGGCCTTCAATGTTTCTTGTGAAGGAAGGTTTGAAGGGGTGGAGAATGAAGCCTGCTCCTAATCTCTGCTCAGGTGCTGTCCTATATCTCATTTGAATATCACAAACAAATTGGAATCTGCGGTGGGCACAACAGAGTTTTAGTGCTGTTTTTATTTTTTATTTTTATTTTTTTAAAATAACACAATATGTAAAAATATTGTAGTTAAGAATTCATAGTTTCATAAAAGTTAATCCCGGTGTTGACTGCACTGTAATACTTTTTGTTCATGTATTTATTAATTCCAGAATTTCTAAAATTAGCACAGTGTTGATTAACATGCTCATTCTGCACGTAATTACAATATATTGGAAAGGTAATATTTTGTTATAGGGACAGCAAATGAAAATAATCTATGTGGATCCTAACAATCCTTTGCCTGGCAGACAGTATTATGGATCGGTTCAACTAGTTGAGGTAAGAACTGTGAGAATTTGCTTCCCCTTGATATCATTTTTCTCTCTGCCTATTTTATAGAACAACATTGGAAACAACATATAAAATGTTCTTCCTTCAAAATACATTTTGAAACAATTGATTCCTTTGGGCCATATCTAAAGAAATTGCATTGCAAATATAAGTATTAACCTGGTATGAAAAACCTGTTGTAATTATGTGTGTATGTCAAATCAGGACAGCAGAAGTACAATTTGTACAAGCTGGGACTTTTTCTTCAATGGGCACATGAAGCTGCTGTGCCCAAACTGAACCACAGGTCCATCTAGAGCCATGTTGTCTACTCTGGCTGACAACAGCTCTCTGACAGAGAAAGGCACTGGATACCTGAGACCATTTAACTGGAAATGCCACTGGCTGAACTGGGACCTTTGGCTTGCAAAGCATATGCTCTGTCACTGAGGCATGGCACTTCTCAATCAGTGGGGTGGAATACCTTCTCATGTTGCTGAATGAAACAAGCAGTTTTGTTGCACTCTGTCCTGCCGACTGCTCACTTGCTCTATGTTTTTCTCTTCGCCTAGTGCTCCCCCAGCACTAAGGGACTTGGGGCGGGGGAGAATAATTAGGGGGTGGTAGCAGTTATTTGACTGGGCACCTCCAGACTCTTATAAGTTTTGGGGGCAGGGGGAGAGAGAGAATCTCATGAGGAAAGCAGGGATTTCTTTGCATGACACCAGCCCTCTGCACAAACTCAGCTCTCTCCCAGCTCACGATCTTGTTACAAGTGACAGGAGGGGAAGAGAAATAAGGACCTCTGTGGAGTTGGGAATGTTACATGGTCCAGTGCTTAGAGTGTTGGACTAGGATCTGGAAGAATCAGTCCAAACTTCCACTCTGCCTTAGAAGGTTGTGAGATGACCTTGGGCAAGTCTTACACTCTCAGCCTAACCTACCTCACAGGGTTGTTGTGAGGATGAAATGGAGGAGAGGAGAATTATGTAAGCCACCTCGGGTCCCCATTGTGGAGAAAGGTAGGTTATAAATGAAATAACTAAAGTTTGAATGAGACCAGAGAGAGTTGTGCTTTGTCATAGCAATTGACTGGTGAAGGGTATTTGGGTACAGGTGCTTTGGCGGGGAGGGGGGTGGGTTCTAATAAGAATCAGTGATTGTGCCTCCTCCTTCAGGAATCTTTCTTGCTTCCAGTATGCTTTGCTTGTAAATAAATAGATCATATAAAGACACTGTAAGCCTGTAGTTCTGTCATCCAAAGGAGAAGAAATCTTGTAGTGTTACCCCTGGATTTCTCACTGCTAGAGGGCAGTGAAGAGCACAGAACAAAGCTGCTGAAAAGTGAAACTGTAAAATGAGCATCAGGTTATGCTGTGTTGAAGTGTTTTCCTGAATTTCTTTGCTATGTTTACCATTAGGCAACTACTTGTTCTGACAGCTTAAAAGTTAAAAGTCATTCTGGATTCTTATTTGCTTCATGTTCAGTCTTGAATTATTAAAAAAAATCCATACATAGTCTGCCTTCAGTTTCACCTGTGTTTGCTGATGACTGGGGACCATTCCAAAGAAATCATGTTTCCCATAGGCATTAAAAGTGGACTAGAGTAAGTCTATCAACAAGGGGCGGGAATTCTTCTTTTAGCTCCTTAACCATGGTCTACAAGGCTTCTCAAATTGCAGTATCAGCATGAGTAAGTAGTGTTAGGTGGGTGACGCTTCCTGTGCATACTGAATGAGACTACAGAGAATATATGATAGTTATAGTCGTACTATAACACATTTGATGCCATAAAAAGTGGAGGGATGTGGGATCTTTTTTAATAAATTATTACTCTTCAAATCCCAAACCCTTTTTGTGCTCACTAGAGATGGGCACAAACCAAAATATGAACCAAAATTCATGATGAACCAGGCTGGTTCGTGATTCACGAACCAGCGGTTCATCAGATCTCATTTCTGATGAACCTTCACGAACTTAAGGCTGGTTCGTTTGGTTCGTTTTTTTGGTTTGTCACTGCAGACAGCCTGGTGCTGATCAATCAGTTTCTTAGGCAACAGGGGATGTACTTCCTGCAGACCTTCTGCTGGCCCGGAAGTGGCCTTCTGCTGGCCTGGAAGTGACAGTTTTCTGACCTGGATGTGACATTTTCACGAACCAAACGAACTGGTTCGCGAACCAGGGGCAGGTTCGTGAAAGTTCGTGGTTTATGAAATTTGACGAACCACATGGCTTGGTTTTTTCCAGTTCGTGCCTATCTCTAGTGCTCACTAGTTTCCATTTGACAATGCCTCGGGGAGCAGTTAATTAAGATTTCAAGAAAGTACTTTCAAACATATCCTCTACTGGAATATTATCTTTTTAGATAGGGTGCTTTTGCATATTACAATTAAAGTATTCAGGGCAGTGACTGCTAGATACCAGCTGTTTCTTTTTTCGGTGATTAGAGTATGAAAATTATCTTTTCATTCAGAACCATCTGATAACACTTCACCTGTAGCCTGATAAGAAGAAAATAGATTGGACTGGCCAGAGTAAAAATAGTTCCTTATAATTAGACACACTCAATATTAGCGGTCTTTTGCAAAAGAGAATGACGTTCTTCTAGTTCATTCAATTTTTATTCCATGTTCCCTGCAAGAAGCTCAGGGTAGCATACACAGTTCTCCCTTCCTCCATTTCATTATAACATAACCCCTGTGACATTAATTATGCTGAAAAAGAATGACTGGTCATACAGACTCATGTCCAGCAGGGATTTGAACCTGAACCTCTGTGCTACAGTAACTCTCTGCTATCTACTATCAGCACTTGATCATTCCCTTTCTTGAATCTCCTGGGATTATATTATAGTAACTATAGTGATATTGTACAGTTACTGTTTCATTTTAAATCAACATACCTAAAAAAAGAAAGAGGGGGGGGGAGAGAGAGAGCACAGAATATGAATTAAATTTATCCTGGAGCCAAACTTTCATTGTATTTTTAATGTACAGGGAAACTTCAGACATGCAAACACCAATAAAGTGGTATCTCGAGAAGAGCTGATGACGATCCTGTCTAGACTAGATGGATTACACATCAGAGGGCTGTATTTCACAGAATCTCAGCGGTTAACATTGGGTGAGGTTGGACTGGAAGAAGCCACCAGGACAGGAACTGGCAATGTTGCCTATAATGTAGAGACCTGTTCCTGCCCTCCTCAGTATGTTGGTGATTCATGTCAGGTGGGTGATTTTCTTTGTTTCTGCTCTGTATAACTCATGAGGCATTACTCATAACAACTGTTATTAGCTATAGCAGTGGGAGACTGATGGTTTACCTTGATTGTCTTAATAGTGCAGAAGAGGTACATTTATGATAACTTAGGCCAGTTTCATGGATCTTGCATAGTGGACCTTAGTATGTATCTACCTTGGTCTCAGAAGAGCACTTGGCTCTTTACACAATGGCCTCTTTAGTCCCTGATTTAGCCCACCTCCTCATCTGTGTTACAACCATTTAATATGCAAGTTCACTTCCCCCTAAATTATGGCCATGCAGTTCAGCCTCCCTTTCACCTGTGCATTCCTAAAGGTCATTCTCCATATGAATGAATATATACTAACTTCTTCAGAAGAAGTGAGCTGTGGCTCACGAAAGCTCATACCCTACCACTAATTTTGTTAGTCTCATAGAAGCTATTGTACTCTTGCTCTTTTCCACTGCTATAGACAAATTAACACGGCTATGAATCTTGATCTATATACTAACTGTCTTTGTGTGATATTTCTCATTGGTCTTAGTCTAAAATGTTCATGAACAGAAGAGGGGAGGATAAGTTTGTAATCAAAGGTTTTTAATTTGGGAATTGGTCTTTGACACTTGGCTCTGCTTCATGCTTTCTTCAGTGACCATGAGCAAATCACTGAATCTGAGTTACAAACTGACAATAATTCTTTCATATCTTATCCCAATAATATAAGAACGTTAGGACGGTTAGGGTTGCGTGGCATGTAGGCAACTAATATCACATTAAGCCTCTATTGAAGGCCATTAAGCCGCTCATTTTTTCTTCAGGCAATTGGCGTCCCTAAAGATGGTTGTAGATGACCATTTCATCATTAATTTTATCATGCATTTGTACATGGATGCTTCTGGAAAAACATTTCTCTCTGAGAATTGAATAGAAACGTACAGGCAGCTACTTGAAAAATGTGCATGGCACATTTTAGGCTGTACTGCTTCCATAAGATTTACACCTGTTGAGTAGTAAAATTCTCCATGGTTGAATTGGCTTAATCCTCCTTGGAGTAGTTTGGTTATTTCTGTTGGGTTCTTACTTTCAAGGTGATCAACAGTAAAAGAGGACTTACAATATTTTTGTACTAGAGGGAATTTTGGCAAATACAGTTCTTGTACAGGAGTGAAAAAAAATGCATCCATTGAAAAATTGTATGCTTTTACAATTCAGTGTAGTGGTTAAGAGTGGCAGAACTCTAATCTGGAGAACTGGGTTAAATTCCCCACTCCTCTGCTTGAAGCCGGCTGGTTGACCTTGGGTCAGTCACAGCTTCTCAGAGCTCTTTCAGCCCCACCCACCTCTCAGGGTAGTTGTGGGGATATTAATGACATTAAGTGGGCATTAAGTGGGCATTACGTTGTCCTCAAGGATGGTATATAAATAGAATGTTGTCATTATTATTACACAATCATTAAAGAAAAAGGACCCTTCCTCTTGGTATCATTCCCTATATAGAATCATAGAGTTGGAAGGGGCCATACAGACCATCTAGTCCAACCCCCTGCCCAGTGCAGGATCAGCCTAAAGCATCTCTGACAAGTCTTCATCCAGCCTCTTCTTGAAAACTGCCAGTGAGGGGGAGCTCACCACCTCCCTAGGCAGCTGATTCCACTTTTGAACTACTCTGACCGTGAAAAAGTTTTTCCTAATATCCGGCTGGTACCTTTGTGCATGTAATTTAAGCCCATTGCTTTGCGTCCTACCCGCTGCTGCCAACTGGAACAGCTCTTTGCCCTCCTCCAAATGACAGCCTTTCAGATATTTAAAGAGAGCAATCATGTCCCCCCTCAACCTCCTCTTCTCCAAACTAAACATTCCCAAGGCCCTCAGCCTTTCCTCGTAGGGCTCAGTCTCCAGACCCCTGATCATCCTCGTCACTCTCATCTGCACCCTCTCCATTTTGGCCACATCCTTTTTGAAGTGAGGCCTCCAGAACTGCACACAATACTCCAGGTGTGGCCTGACCAAGGCAGTATAGAGAGGGGCTATGACCTCCTGCGATTTTTGACGCTATGGCCCCTTTGATACAACCCAAGATTGAATTAGCCTTTTTTGCCACTGCATCAAACTGACTGCTCATATTTAGTTTACAGTCCACTCTTACCCCAAGATCCCTTTTGCATATACTACTGCCCAGAAGTGTATCCCCCATCCAGTATTTGTGCTTCCCATTTTTGTGGCCCAGATGTAATACTGTGCACTTGTCTTTATTGAATTGCATCCTATTCACAGCTGCCCACTTCTCCAGAGTATTCAGGTCTTGTTGAATTTTAATTCTATCTTCTGGGGTGTTTGCTACTCCTCCCAATTTGGTATCATCAGCAAATTTAATGAGCAGCCCTTCCACTCCTTCATCCACATCATTGATAAAAATATTGAAAAGTACCGGGCCCAAAACCGAGCCCTCCGGCACCCCACTGGACACCTCCCTCCAATCTGATGAAATGCCATTGACCACCACTCTTGAGTGCGGTCTTCTAACCAGTTCCCTATCCACCGAACTGTCCTATAGTTCAGTCCACAGTCTTCCAGTTTGCCCATCAGAATGTCATGGGGGACCTTATGATATGTTCTTTCATGTAAAAATACTTGGGATTATTATACAGATCTGTCAGCTTTCCTCTCAACTTGCAATAAAATATTCCTTGTCAAATGTCATTTTGAAAATGCTTTCAGTAGTTATTTTAAAACAACATTCATAGTGTGTTGTATGATGAATCCAGTTGGTTACCATGCCAAGGCTTGTGTAGAACATACAAATTAAAAACTTCCCAGGTCTGTTCCTGTTCACTACTTTTTATGTCTCTTTTGTACAGTTTTGATTTCTTTTCTTGAGCTGATAAAAACATGTAGCCCAAAGGAAGTTATAGAACTACTCACATCAGTAGCTCCCACACCCTGCATGTTTCTACAGAATTACTCAGCTAGTGATTTACAGTTTTAATCGTCTACTACTGTCTGACTGTGTTAGGCAGGGAAAAGGTGATGCCTGCCACACCTTAATCCAGGTGTGCGTTCATTTGCAGGAATTACAAAATGGTTCATTAACCTCAGGAACTGTAATGCATTGCACAACCTGACTCATGCATAGAGTTTAAAGGAGGGGCATATCACATACAGACTCGCTTATCTGAGTCGGAAGCCAAACAGTAAGAGGTAGTATAAGAAAAGGGCTGTGTAGGATTGCATGTGAGCAGTGTAGCCTAAAGCTAAGCAAAATGACGTCCGGAATGCAAAGGCCAAGTACTGTAGGGTGGCTAGTTTTGTGCATAGGCCTGAGGCATTGTTTGGGACATGCTATGCAACAGCAGATAGCATTTCCTCATCTTCAGGGCCGAGGGCAACAGCAACAAATTAATTGGGATTTTAAACCAGGGCAGGTAATGTATATTCTTTCACTCTCTTTTTCTCCTTCCCTCTCCCCGCCCCTTTTTTTAAAAAGGGAAAATGCACAAAAAGCATGTTATGCAGTATTTGGGGCCAAAACAACCAAAATGCAAATCTATTTATCTGTTGAGCTTTATTGTCCTCACGCAAATGGGAATTCTCTTTCTAAAACTTAATGTTTTTACTCTGTGTAGCACCTTTTCATCTTGCAGCTGGGTAATTCCTCTACCAGATTCTACAAGTATAAGAGGGTAGCAAGTTGTCAGCCAGAATGTTTCTTGGGGGCTTGAAGATTGCTATCCTTGTTCCAAACCATAACCTTATAAAAACAAATAAGATGTGCCAAGTGTATTTTATTTTTCTGTTGCTCTGAAATTTTGAATGAAAGAATTGCAATTCTTAGACAGATAAAGAATATTTTGCTCTGAGTTAAAATGGACATGTGTGACTTGGCCGAGTGTTGCCATGACTGCATTGCATCCTACATGAAATCATTATCTTTATGGGACTTCTTATTGTCCTGCAAGACATGAATGGGAAATAGTATTTGAATGTCCAGGGAATTGTCTTTAATTTGAGAAGCAATTTATCTTTAATTTTTGTTTGCTTGTTTTGCCAGATGGTGAGAAGAAAACGTAGCTCACTTTAAACTATTTTTGTCCAAGGGTCTGAAATTTCTGGTTCTTTGCTTTAAATATGCCAAGGGAAAGATTTCTCTGAACTGTATGGCCTTGAAAGATGTTACATAAGACACATTAAAGTGTTCTCATTTACAATTGGAGCATGAAATGAATGCTATCACCATAGGTTGTCAAAGCGCGTGCTTGAGGTTCCTGCAGTATTCTCAACTGCTTGTACCTACACAGTTGTTTAATTCTTTCACACTGGACTAGATCATTTTCAACAGGTTTTTTTTTCCTTTGGCTTTTTGTTATTATTTTTCAGCTCTTTTTCCTGGGCTCTGACTGATCATAAAAAGAGCAATTCTCTTTTCCAAATGCTTCTAGCTGATGAACATTCTTTTCATGCTTTACTTGTGTTTAGGACAAGCCTGTACGTACAGATTGTACCACATATTCAAGAACACCTCACATTGTCTAAACCTGGCTTCATATACCTTCAGGTCAGGAAAGCAGGATGAGTTAATACAGAGATGACATCATTGCACATGTGCTTCTGAAAGTTATCCTTTAATACAGAGGTTAGGTACATACTAATTAACAAACCTTCATTTGGATTTAAAAAAAATTAAATCAAAACCTTAACTTTCTAATGAGAACTTTATTCTTCCAAGTGTTACTCTCAAAACATTATGCATAGTACACAGATCCTTCTGCATTAAGAATCCTTCTGGAGTTAAGATTTATGTGATGGGTTTTGGGTGCATTGTGATGGATGGATTTTGTAGCACCAGTGCAACTCCCTGTCAGTTGTTTAGGGAGGTCATGGCACTGGGATGCAGCTGTCATCATATGTTAATGACTGGCAGATTTTTCCTAGCTTAAAATATGTTCTCTGAAATTCTCACCAAAAAATTGTTTAACTTTTTCCACCCTTTCATATGAATTAGGAATGCAGCCCTGGATTTTATCGAGAAAGCAAAGGACGATGTATTCCTTGCAATTGTAATGGAAATGCAAATAGATGCCACGATGGCTCTGGAATTTGTATCGTAAGTAAAAATGATAATATTTATAGAAATGTACAGCTGTTCTTAATGTATTAATTTGTTAAAATTTCTGGTATATCTCAGGTCTTTGGCTCACTCCCCAGCCTATAAGAGTTATTTCATTCATTCTAGAGAAGAAATGCTATGCATGCAATACACAAAAATGTTTCTTTACTGAATTGGGAAGCTTATGTACACGAGAGTATCTTAGATATGTCACAGATTTGTGAATAGGTCAGTGAGTTTAGAAGGATGTATTTTAATTTAGAGTTGCACTGTTAGTTTCATAATTTTTGTGCCTCATAAATACGGCTTTCATTAAGACCAGAACCAAACTGCAGCCATTTTCCATTCTCTGAAGCAGGTAAGATTCAGCTCCAGAGAACAGAAATGAATTGGAATGTGGGCACACAGGACATTTATTAATAGTTCAAAGTCATGGCTGTCTGCAAGCACTGTGGCCCAGGAACCTTAGCACAGTTTACAACTCCTAGGTCCTAATGAATACGTGTGAAACCCAGAGATAAAAGGGAGAACAAGACAGCTTTGAGAATTCCTTATCAATAAGTGTCAAAGGTACACTACGTGCTGCACCAAATATGAATCCTCCCAAAAACAAAGGCAGGCACTAGCCCCAGGTAATGCAGGCCAATCCAAAGGGAGAAAGAGCCAAAGCGCATACAAAGCTGGTATAAGAGCCCTTTGTTCTAGGTTGTCCTCTTCTCTGGGGACACTTCTTCACCATGGCATCTGGGCTAGCTCTTGGGAACTTCTGTGCATGAGTGAGTGCCTGAGTAAAATCTAGGCCTACCCCACTTCTTCCTATCCCATTCACTTCTCCTTTCCTATCTTGTAAAGTTCAATAAATCATTTTACTTATACTGCAGTGAGTGTGAGAGTGGTGGTTTCAAGGTTTTGCCACAAACCAGCATCCCACTGCCTCTCCTCGCTTGGGGCCTGATCAGTCCTGGGCTTGGATTGCAAGCAGGGTGACTTAGGCTAGCTGAGCACCTCCTTTTTGGACCTGATACTGTGTGGTTAAAATGTGATTTGATTTTTTAAAAATATAACTTGTTTTGGAATGTATTCTCCTTGGAGAATTTAGTTTTGACTACATTTAGTTTACGCAATGATTATCATGTATGTGTCTGTGAATGGTGGTATGGCACCTTCAAAAAAAGCTAGGATTACATTTTTTTTTGCTTCACAAATGATTACAGAACTACATGTTACAAGAGATATAGTGCTGTTTCTACTCATTTCTCTCTTCCAGTCTTCCTAACAAGGCATGGTTTATCACAACACATGATATAATGTCATCGCACAATATATTCTTCCTCCCCAAACCCATTAACTGTTGAAGGTAGAGTGCAGGAAGCAAACACTACAATGGTGTCCCAGTATGCATTGTAATAAACCTCATTACTGGGTTGCCAGGAAGAGGGGCAGGATAGTAGCAAATCCAGGTCTCTTGTAATATGTGGTTCTGGCCAAAGTAAGAGAAATGGATGATTACAGGGGTCATTTCATAGAAAAAAAGCTGGAGGAACTCATTAGCATAACTCATTAGCATATGCCACACCCCTTGCCATCACCGGAAATGTGTCATTAGCATAGCTATTTGCATATGCCACACCACCTGACAGCACATATCCTGGCTGTTTTGGACCCAATCCTGGCCATTCAGGGCTGAAATTGCGCCCAAAATGGCCAAAAAGGGGCCCAAAATGGTCAGGATCGGGCCGCTGCTGGGCAGGAGAGTGATCCACCACCCGTCAGAGGCCTAATCTGGGCCATTTCAGCCCCAATCCAGGCTGAAACAGGCCCAAAATGGCCGAGAGTCAGGAGGGTGGGGCCACTTGTCATGTGACCTCTTTGGGGAACTACTGGAACTGCGTTCCTGTGCGTTCCCCCTCGAAATGAGCCCTGGATGATTATAAATGCAGTTGAAAAAGGCTGGATCTCTACAGAGCATTTTCCAGTCAGGCATATTTCCCCACAAACACAGCTAACCATGACAGTCGCTCTAAAAGAGGGTAGTGTGCAGCTCTGCCAGCATGCACAGCTATCAGCACTCTTAAAGGCAATAGACAGCAGACTATTATGTTTCAGTGCTTTTATCTCAGCAGTTTGTTCTTAAAATTATTCCTGGGATCCTTTTAAAATTTCTTTTTCTTGGATGGTTGATTCCCTCTCGCTTTTCTCTCTTCTTTTTACATTCTGCAATGCTTTCCTTAACTTTTGGTTTTGACAAACCCCTTTGAGTTTAATGGAGCAGTCATATGCCAAATCAGCATATCCCATCGGCTGTATGAATCATAAGGCAATTTGATTTTAGAAACAGCAGACAGGCCATAGCAAGAGAAAACAGCTGTAGGAAGATCATGAGGATAGCTTATATCAGTCCAAGAAGAGAGTTTTGTAAAACTTTAATTTTTAAGGCTTGCTTCTATAACAGCAATAACCGCCCAAGCTTAAAATTAGAGTGGAAATGACATGTTGCAAATTACCTGGGGATGCTCAAGTGCAGGATTTTATGTGTGGTCCTCAATTCACGTGCAGGCTTTTCTTGCTCAGCCCACATGAATGCTGCTTTCACAGGAGCTCCCTTTGTGTGATTTCATCTGCAAGTGCGTCCTTCACTGCAAAAACAAGTACTGTAGGCTCCTTTGACTTGCCAATTCGCATTTCTTTAAGGTGTGGGAAAGTGTCAAGATCTGCATTTCAATGAATGCTGTGGAGGTGGGGGAAACTGGAATAGCAGTTGAGGAGGAACTGATACCGAACGTGTCTAATATATTCATGTGGAGCAAATTAAAGTGTAACTGTGAGAGCGAATCCATGGAAAACTGGAGAGGGAACACGTGAAATGAGGTTCACTTGAGCGTCCCTCATTTCATGTAACGTATTTCCACCCTTAGAGTGCAGTCAGTGCTAAGTGGATTTAGAGAGATGCATCTCCATTTAGAGTTATATTGTTAGTTTCATATTTTTATTTTGTTCCTCATAAAAACAGCTTTTGCATACATCTAATATTCTAACATCTCTGATGCCAACTGAGTAAAACTATCAGTACTCTTTAACTGCATATAATTTATTTGCATAGTTTTGCATTGATAAAAATTTGTGAATGAATTAGTTTGGCAGCTTGGAGCAGATAAATTATAACTTTCTTTTTTCCTTCTTAATAATGATGAACCTGAGAAATTGGGTTGATGTTAATATTCTGGTTTATTAAAAGAACTGCCAACGTAATACTGCGGGGAAGAAGTGTGAACATTGTAAAGAAGGCTACTTTGGAGATGCTATTCAAGGAACGTGCAGGGAATGCCGTTGCCCTTACTCAAACAGGTACTGTGTGTATGGATAGGACATACTGTTTTTATTGTACTTGGTTCAAAAATGACAATTCATTATTTTAATAAAAAGTGCTAAGTTTAATAAGTATTGATTCCATTTTCGTGCTTGGTTTATACCTTTAAGACCCTAACTTTGATGCCCCAAGCATTTTTTTTCCATTGCTGCTTTTTTACTTTTGATTATACTGGAGTTTTCACTCGAAATACCTGTCTGTGTAGGTTAGAAGGCTTTGGTTTCTTTTGAGAGCTCTAAGTCTCCACAGATTCACTTAGCATACTTGGAAATAGGATGGGGAGTTCCTGTGTTTTTTTAAAAAAAATGTCTATAAAGGATGGTAAGGATAATGGGAGTGGCAGTCTCTCTGGTTCCAATCCTTTCATTTAAAACTGGTCAGTGAATAAAAGGTAACAATCAGCTATATGTTTGCATATGCCATTCATCAGATAACTGCAGTTGTGTCACATGTTGTGCTTGGGAGAAGAATTATTATTCAAGAGAGCAAGGTTATCCAAACCTATGTAGCCCCTTTTCATACAGCAGTTATAAACTGCTTGGGATGCTGGTTGTTGGTGGATTTTTTTGCACCATTTCAGATTCAAGGTGTTTGCTGGAGGAGTTAGAGCACATTCAGTACACAGGTAAAAGATGATACACAATAAAGCAGCAAACAAGTAGTTACAAATCAACTGTTAATTGTTTAACTTTACAAGTTATTTGTGCTATCAGTTTATTTGGTATTCTGACAGTAATTTATATTTTTAAATCTTACACACTATATAATCTGGAAGCTTTATAAATATGGTTTAGATCTGTAGATCTTTAGATTTTTATTTTTTAATTAAGAATTTTAAATAAATTACAAAAACACATTAAATACTTTTATTTGCGTATCATTAATATGGTATTATTCTCTCTTAGTTTTGCTGTTGGCTGTGTGGAAAACAATGGAGAAATGCAGTGCTTCTGCAAGGAAGGCTATGCCGGAGTGCACTGTGAAAAGTATGTCTTGCCTCAAAACTGTGTTTTTTCTATAGAAAGTTCAAGCAAATTGTCCCAGGGGGAAACCAATGATACGTTGTATAATATGTATTCAAAGGCATGCCATATTTACCCGCTTAGGCTGCAGTCCAAAGTTCTGCAGGGTTTCAAAACAGAAAGGACACTTTTGATGAACAGTTGTTACATTTGCTTGAACGTTTGAGAACGGTCTGTATGTGCAGTGGGATTATGCATACTGCACACTTAATGGCTTTTAATCGCTCAGTGTTCTGCCTGCCCAATAAAAGTGCAGCATGCCTGCTGAAACTTTCATATTTTAAAACTATGCCAACTGTTGTTCCAATCCAGAGAAAGTTATGGTCAAGTTTCATTGATTTCAATAAGTATTTTTTCCTCTTTCTGATTGGCCCCCTGTATGTGTATACAGTGTGGAAAGATATAAAAATAAGTAGTAGAAAAAGAGTGCCTGTAAACTGAAGTTTGACTAGTACCTTCCAATGCGCATCTCTGAATTGGAAGTTACTAAAAATATCTATAAACCTTTTTCTTCAATTGGTAATACTGCTACCACCAGACCAAAAAAAAAAAAAGAGCCTAGTTGTGGCTTAGCTGAAGAAACCAACACATGGGTCTCCAAGACAGAAAGCCATTAATAGTACTTCTTTATTATGTTGCAATGCTGTTTTCTCCTAATTCAGACTTTATGAAACTTTATCCCTATTGGCTGATTTTTCTTTCCAACTTGGCTTGGATAAGCTTGCAATTAAGTTCTTTATACATATATCGGTAAAAAGGTATATATATGTAGGTAAAAAGGTATCATTACTGACCCATGGGGGGATGTTGCATCACAGTATTTTCTTGGCAGGCTTAGGTTACGGGGTGGTTTGCTGTTGCCTTCCCCAGTCATCTACACTTTACCCCCAGGAAACTGGGTACTCATTTTACCGACCTCAGAAGGATGGAAGGCTGAGTCAACCTTGAGCCTGCTACCTGAACCAGGCTTCCGCCTGGCTTTAGCCAGCTTTAGCTGGCATGGGAGCAGCTTTAGCTGGCATAGGAGCAGTCCACCTGGTCAACCAGAGGAGGGAAGGTCTCACTCTAGTCCACCCTGCCTGCATATATCCAAAGGCCACCATAGAGCCTGCAGTCAGTCAGCTTCAGCTTCTCTCCCTCCCTCCCTCCCTCCTTTGGTTTTGTGATGGGACATGATGAGTAGGGTGTTATGGCGTATTCAGGTTGTGAGCAGAGCTTGGGCTGCAGTACTGCAGCTTACCACTCTGCGCCACAGGGCTCTTTATTTATACATATATACAATGGCACTATATTGGATTTCATAGATAAATGCTAATTTTGCCTTGAAACTCCACATGCCCTGAGTTAGGCACGTGGAGTCAATGAAGAACAGCCAATTACTCATAGTCTACAAAACTGGTTTGAATGTCTTGCCCTCTGTTACACAGGAGAAACTAGATATTATTCAGTTCTCTGATTGCAGTGGGTTTAGATGGGAATAATATAGCATAAGATTGTACTGTGAATCTCTTTCTGCAGTTCCCCAAATTATTCATGTTGCACTTAACTCCAGTTTAGAAACTATGATTGAATGTTTTATGAAATAAGGATGTGCAATCCAGCATTCATTTACCATTTATTAAGCTGAATTTAAGCCAATCCGGCAAAATGCTGATTCAAAATAGAAGATCCTGGATTAGATCTGGGAAGCTAGATACTGATGAGTCAGATTAAACAGAGTTTATTCAGTTTAATCTGGCAAATGCTGCAGGCTGGCTTCTCCAAGGTTTCCCCCCCTTTCTGGACATGTGGGGGAAGGCAAGACTGTCTCCCTTGGCCCATGCCCCTCATGCTCCTGGCTGACTCCTCTCTCGGCCTCTCCGCCTGCTGCCTCCTGTCCCCCACTGGCCTTGCAGTGCTCTCCTGCTGCTGAGCTTGCCTTGGTGCTTTGACACTCTTTGTGCTGCTGCTCTCTCGCTTGCTCCTGCTCTGTCTCTGCTGCCTGCTTTTCTCCGCAAGGGCTGTGGATTCCCATCCAGCCTGCACCCCCAAGCTTCAAGCTGCCACAAGTCACATTGTTTAACTTTGCAGCGTGTCCAGCAAGCCTCACCCTACCTTGCTCAGTTTGGAATTCTCTGGTTTGACGTTGATTCCCTTGCTGTGGTTTGGTTCTCTTGGTTTATGTTAGTTCCGTTTGCATTGGGAGTGGGACTTGTGTTGGGACTGGCTTTTGGCCAGGAGTTGCCTTTGCTTTAAGATTTCTCTTTGCCTTGAATGCCTTGGAAATACTTCCCCTGTAGGAAACAACAGAGAGTGGCTGGGGCCCAATCTTCCTGAAACTTGGGTGTCTTTAGTGGACTGGAAGGAGTAGGTTTCTTACGAATATGATGGAGTTTGCTTGAAAAATGCTCCCCCCAGCCCTTTGGATAATTTTCTCCATAGGGAATAATATCCGGAGAAGTGTAGGGTTCTTTGATCTTACTGAACTGGATTAGAGAATTTGTCCCAGATTTCCAGCATACCAAATTTTTATGGTATCCCGATACCTGGATCCAGATTGTGTTACTCAAATAGGAAGTCTCCTTAATTAGTTGGGAGAATTAGCATTAAAGGAGACAAGCAAGAGGGCGTAACTAGGAATCTCCACCAATGTTTACAGGAATTATTCCCTTAGAGAACTCTCAAATAAATCAGGCATATGTTCAACAGGAATTTTTTTTATTAAAATACACACAGCACATAGACAAGGCAAACTAAGAAAATCAGGGAGGAAAGGAGGAGAAAGAAGTTTCAGGGAAGCTGATAGTTACCAGTCTTGAAGATAGAGGTCCATGAAGGCAGCAAAATGGCCAGTGTTTCACAAAGAGAAGGGAAAGAGAGGAGGTCCAAACAAATTTGGGGGTGCACGGATGGGTCCCCCCCCACACACACACACGGCACACGGCTGGGAATCCCAGTTATAGGGCAAAACGTTCCCTGGGGCAAAACTAATGTCTTTGCCCCAAGACAATGGCTTAATGGTTTGTCTGGAGATGGACAAAGGTGTTTGGAGACATTTGATAGTTCCGATCTGAGGTAGACTATAGGTGAAAATATTGCTTGATGACTGAGTAAGTACCGGATGGGGAAACCACTAGGTTTGCTCAATAGCTTTGATTAGGATAGGTGGGTGAAAGGGAAATATAGCAGGGCATTGATGGGATTAGACTAGGGTTTTCTTAGGAAACCTCATTATCTCGGCATCTCTCCTGGGTGTGGAGGGGCCATCAGTCAGTCAACCATTTCTGACTCAGCACCTGGTATTTCCTAGGCTCCTATCTGGTTGACATCCATTCTGCCTTGGGTAAAGCAGTGCCTTGTGCTTACAGAATATGAGGGAGTTTATGATATTTCATCTATCAACTGCCCTCTCAGCGTGAGAAGGGGTCTGACTGCTAACACTGAGAAAAACTTTTGGTGCATACCTCATTCTGAAATTGAAACATAGTTATTATGCTGTTGTAAACAAGTATATTTTAGTTACCTCATTACGGTAGAGAGTCATTTGGGTGTAGTGGTTAGAGTGAAGGACTAGGGACTGCTCTGCCATGGAAGATTCCTGGCTGACCTTGAGCCAGTCACATAATCTCAGCATAACCTACCACACAGGATTGTTGTAAGGATAAAATGGGGGAGAGGAGAATTATGTAAGCCACCTTGGGTCCCCATTGTAGACAAAGGCAGACTAGAAGTGAAGGAAAATATAAATTAAACATCCGTTATTTATTGTAGTTGTGCTCCTGGATATTTTGGAAACCTACTGAGATATGGAGGATACTGTCAGAAGTGTAATTGTCCTGATAATGGTCAACTTGTGAGCTGTGATCACCTAACTGGGGGTATGTAAAGGTTTATTGATGCCACTTGAAAATGTACTGTATTTCACTGAGCCATGTAACTCAAAGGAAACAGTATTAGAAATAAACCTTTTGAGTGCAATCTGCTGGAAAGCTCCAGCACAAATACAAGCAAGGTTCCCACACTTATCTGGGGACGTGTTTTTGGCCATGAGGCAAGGAGCGGAGCAAGAGAGGAGGTGCCCTTCCCCTGTGGTGGTGTTGCAGCCTGCTGGCCCTTCCACACCAGGCTCTAGTGGCAACAGTTCCTGGTCAGCCAACAGCAGGCTGCTTTAGCTGGCATGGGGGCAGCCCACCTGGTCAACCAGAGGAGGAGAGGTCTCACTCTAGTCCACCCTGCCTGCATATATCCAAAGGCCACCATAGAGCCTGCAGTCAGTCAGCTTCAGCTTCCCTCCCTCCCTCTTTTGGTTTTGTGGTGGGGCATGATGAGTGGGGTGTTATGGCATGTTCTCTGAAGTTTGCAAGTTCTTGTCACAACTTGTGGTGGTAGTTTGGGCATTAGGCTGGATCCATTTAGAGAAGAGGGACAGTGCCAGCACACTCATATCCCCCTATTTTGAGGATCTCCTTAAGGGATCTTGTGTTGGAACTATTCAGGAACATGCCCACCTCAGGGACTGACATCCTGCTTTGCTCCCAGGTGGCAGGGAAACCATGCAGGGGTGTGCGCCCGTGTGGGATCCCAATATTTGCCATCTCACAGGTTTTTCCCGCAGCGGGTGGGCTGGGAAGGGTTGCGATCAGCCAACAGATGGATTGCTCAGTACCTGGATCTGTGCCCTACACTGCAGCAGTGCTCCTAAGGCTTTCAGTAAAGTTGTGGCCATGTTTTAACTCTAGCAATGCTTCAGTGTGGTTTGTTTCCCTCCACTTACTTCCACCTCCTCCTTCCTGCCCGAGGACCGTAACAGGGCAAGACAGTACATTCTGAGATGTTTATGTTAATCTGTACTTCTGGAATTAATGTCACTTTAAAAATAACTCCCTATGCTGCCTTTACAAGCTATATGTAAACATGTCATGAGAGAAGACAGGGACCATTAGAGAGTGTAATGTTTAACCACATGGAATTATAGTAGAATGGTATATGTAGAAGGTGTGTTTATTACTTTCCTTGGAGCAACAGTGACCCCAGCTAGATGATGCACAGCTGGAGACTTCTTCATCCCATACTGCTGTCCTTTGGATAATAAAGCAGGATATGGAGGGATGCTGCTTCCTTTATTCCAACACGTAGGAAAATATGCCCTGGTTAAAACTTGATGATGCACATGGGATATTGGACAAACTGCATGAAACTTTTTTACATGATGCTTTGATGGAATCGGTGTCTGTAATCAAGGAATAAAGAATTTTTCAGAAGAAAACTTCAGGTTCCACTGACATATAACTCCATGTGTATGTTTATAGAGGCTCAATAACATAAGCTAACGTCATGATACTCAGAGTGCTTCCACAGTGTTTGTTTTTCTAATTTTCAGCCTTTTAAAAATTCTGGTGTGTATTATGCATAGGTGGTTATCAACATAGAGCATTACTTGGAAACTAGCACTGTGAAAAGCACCTGTTACCTGTTTATATCAAACTTACAGTAGACTTTACAATAATTAATACCAGTCTTTCTCAAAACTATTTTATCTTCACTATTTTTACATCTATATGATCTTCAGTAAGCTTTAGCCAATTACTTCCTATTAATAGGAATGATTGCCATTTAGTGACAGCTAGAATTTTACCTTAATCCACAGGGCAATAAAATTTGTGGAGGAGGGGGACAAAGCAAATATCCATGTGGTGCATATCTAGTCCTAGCAGTTCATATTTGCCTGGGAATGTCCCTATTTTTTAGACATTATTGGTGAAGAACATCTTTTAAAATCCTTCTTTCTTATTGAAATAGGTTTCTAGAACAAGTGATATCTTGAATTGGTATTCATCTTAATTTCTAGGTTTGAACTGCCAACTGTTTCTGCATATCAGCAGTAGCATCATCACCTATGATCAGCAGCACAGTGTATTTTAGCAGGCTCTGATATCACCATGGTCTTGTTCTAGTCTATTTGAAGGCTTTAATTTCATCATTTTGGGTTGTTCTTCATACTGTGCAGGCTATAATGAAAATCATATTTAATTGGCACTTTTCTTTTGCAGAGTGTTGTAAGCAATGAGCAAAACTGCCAGGCTACATCCCCAGCGATGTTTGCTTCTAAGCTTTACATTTCTTTAGCTTAATAATTGCTTTTAAATCACTTAACAGCAGAAAGATACTGCACGGGAAAGATGGAAGAAAGATGGCCATGGTTTTGGACAGGGACATAAATGTTTCATATAGTTTAGACTTAGTGCCTTTTAAGTACTACAACCTGTTGTTCTTCATAATAAGGACTAGATGTTGATACTCAATATGCAATATGTTCCAAACCGCAGAAAGGGAAAATAAGGGCCGCCTGTATGTCAGTTTCAGCAGTTTGGGAGAGCCTGCATCATGGCTACTTCCTGAAACTCAGCTTCAGAAATCTGAGGTGAATTGGTAGGTGTCCACACCCTTGCATCTGTTCGTATAAAAATGGTTTTGTTACCCAAGGGGGATGAACCTGAGAAACACCTCTAAGGCCGTTTTCACACTGCTTACCAGCTATGGAACATCACGCCGAGCTCCCGGAACAACAGCGTCTTCCTGGTGTGAATTTGCGCGAGAACTGTTGTTCTCGTGTGAAATTGCACTAGGGAGACGCTGTCATTTCTGGAGCTCAGTGCGATGTTCTGTGGCCGGTAAGCACTGTGAAAACAGCCTAAATTTAGAGAGCATAAACAAGCCAACTGTTGTGATTTTTGACACTGTGGCTGTCCCTGGCTATCATTTGCTAGGTACTGAGAACCTTTTGGAGAACATAGAAAGAACATTCACTATCTCATGGTATAACTTTCTCATTATCTTTTCAGAATCTCTTAATTTGTTAGCTATGTTGAATTATGTAATTATCATTTGAGTTTTTTTTTAATTTCCAGAATGCACAGGTCAAGAACCGAAAGATGTAGATCCTCATGAAGACTGTGATTGTAAGTCATAATGCTTGACTGGTCTAGATTACCTCTTACAAGATTTCTTTAAATCATCTTTTTGAAGGTCAGCAGCATTTGCTTTAACAGTCAACCTATTTTTTAAAAGTTGACTCATAAAGTATCTAAAGGAAAGCTGAAAAAGAAAATCTGCCCTATGTAAACAGACTAGATAGACCTGTATAATGGGGGGCTGAAAGATTTTATTGCAGTCTTGGATGAGCTTCAGATTCTCTTGTCTTTGATCTTCATTGCAGCAATACAGTCTGTTGAAGGATGTTCTTTTAGTGTTACGTTAATGTGCTCTCTGTGTTGTTGTTTGCACATAGTAAGAACTGATAATTTACACTGGCTATGCTCTTTTCCCATTCAGCTTGTGATAGCTGTGTAATTACTTTGCTGAAAGATTTGAGTACAATGAGCGATGAGCTCCATCTGATTAAGTCCCAGATGCAGAATCTCAATGCCAATGCCCATGCGCTGGAGCAGATGAAGAATCTGGAAAACCGTGCCAAGGACCTAAAGGTAACTTGAAAAAAACGATGGTCCATTTGGGAATGGGGAGAGGTGTTGGAATAAAGGAATAGGAAGTGACTACCCCAGGGTCCCCAGGTGGAATTGCCTAACAGAAAAGTGGCTCCCACATAGGAGGTTAGCCAGCCGCAAGCAGGGACCAGCTCGTCTCTCCCACACTGAAAGTGAGCAAGAAATGGAGCAAGGTGTAGCTGGAGCCACCCACTACATAGAGAGGAGGCACGGCATTCCTCTCCTGTGTGCTTCTTTTATTGTTAAACTCAAATGTAAATTCACAGGGATTCACATGAAAAGAAGTGTGTCTAGTTCAGCCCTTAATAAAATGTGTATACAATTTCATACTATATTTTGGCTCATCTTGGATCAGTCATACATCTGATTGCCTTTATTTTCAGACTCAGCTGAACCACTATCGTTCCAATATTAAGACTCAGAGCACAAAGGTGGATGAACTGGAGACAGACTTGATTGACCTTAATCAAAACGTTAATGCTTTAAGAGAAAAGGTGGGCTGTTTAAATAGTGTCAAATTCTATTTGTTATGAATGTTGCAGTAAGTCAGAAATTGTCACGAGTAAATTTACAGGTAAATTTTGAGATTTTAAGACAGTGGAAAATTTCAGAAAATTTTAAATACCTATTAAAGTTAAAAATAACAAAGTGCCTTCTGTAGATCTTCAAATGTTACCTCATTTTCATTATTGACTTTTTACCATGACATTTGTGTAATTTCTTTTTTAAATGACACAAATATTTGTGACATGTATCTGGGGCTGGGTGTAAACCCACAATTCAGAAGAAAGGGCAACCACCACAGTGAGTGACTGCTTTAAAGAGTTACTGCCCAACTCACAGCTGATTGGCAGTGGCCCAGCAGAAGCCAGAAGGTGGGGCTTAATCACAAGCCTGCCAATCCTCATTGTGAAGGGAGGGGAGCCACAAAAAGACTCGTGTCAGATGTAGTGCTGCCTTTAAAAGAGACGAGGAGAGCTGACTAGGAAGGCTGGCTTCTTGCTCCAAGCTGCTGAGGAGCCGATGAAGACCCAGATATGCCAGAAGTCCCTCTGCTTTCTAACTAAGAGCGGAACTACAAGTGACAAAAGGCACAGATTGGACACTTGTCAGCTTCCCTCAAGTTTTGATGGGAAATGTAGGCATCCTAGTCTTACAGCTTGGCTCTCTGTCTGCTGTCCAATGGACTTTTCAACTGTCACTTGTCCAACATTCCGCCAAGCTGCCTACATTTCCCATCAAAACTTGAGGGAAGCTGACAAGTGTCCAACCTGTGCCTTTTGTCACTTGTGGTTCCGCTTTCAGTCCATGGCGGGGAAGAACCTTCTGTGATACATTTTCAGTCTAAAATCTTCATTAACAATAAATGTCAAATTCACCATGTTTCTGAGATCTACAATATTATATATATTTATATATTATTTTGATTAACTGACAGTAGCATATACTTTTTTTAAAACTTTGTGTTATTTTTTGTCTTTTTATTAGGCTGAAATGAATTACAGAAAAGCAGAGACACTGTTCAATAATTTTAGTAAGACTAACCAAAGAGGAAAAGACTTGATTTCAAAGATACAAAGTATTGTTACCAATATCAATGGTAAGAATAGCTTCTGTTCCTACTTGATCATATCCTGTTTTGTGAAAATAATTCAGATCGTTTAATTATCTACTGAAATTTGACGTACTGTGCTCTTCTCTGCTGCATTTTGTTTGTTATGAAAGTGAGTGTAGTGTAGTGGCCTTCTGATTTATTACCTTTTTATCCCATCTGTTCTCCACTTAGTTCAGGGTACTATACATGGTTCCCCCACTTCTGTTTTCTCATCTCAGCAACTCTGTATGGTGAGTTAGGATGACAGAATGTCATGGCAAATGTCATGGCGAGCAGGGATCTGAACCTGGGTCTCAGGCCCTGTCCTTCACTGCACACACTCTGTCACTCTGGTTCCCCACACTCTCTCATGGTCTGGTAGTTGATGTGGTAGTCTCAGCAGTGTTTTCTTCAATGTTGACAGCTGAGTGTGCGTATTATGCTTGTTGAAAGATCATTACTGAAAATGGCATGGCTCTGACAGTTTTTCTACTATCCTAAGTTGTAACATCTAGTAGCTTTTTACTGCGTCCTGTGAGTAACTGCATGTCACCAACACTATCAGAAATGCAGAGAGAAGATGTGGTTTCATAGCTATGTAGAAACCCCTGTGGTAGAAAATGCATCACTGCATTTGGGCAGCATTGCCTTGGATAGCATAATGTATGTATAATCCTGACGATGGTGAACTAATCCTGCAGGCATATATGAGAAAAGGCAAAATACAACTCTATCAAATAAGAGGTCAAAGCAGAGTGAACTTAGGATTGAGGCAGCATGATGAGTGATTGGTACTTTATTGAATTTCTGTTGAATGATTTAAAAGCAGATCTGAAAAACGGTGTGTCTGTGGGTTTCATTAATTCATTTGAATGTGGTTTCCCTATTGTAGTTCTCCTGGAACAGGTAGCTGGTATTTCTGCAGAAGGAAATTCTTTGCCTGTGGGAGATGCTGCCAAAGACCTGGCTAGAGCTCAGCAAATGGTCACAGAGATGCGAAACCGTCATTTTGGCCAACAGCAGCTAGAAGCAGAAAAGGAGAAAAGAAAAGCTGAGAATTGTAAGAGCATAATAATTTGTATGGATTTGCTTGGAAGGGGCAAATAAGGAGAATTATGACCTCATTTGGAGAAGCCCTACACACCTCTCTCGAGGCAAGGGAAGTGTTGTACTCAAGTCTAGAACTGGAGACAGAAATAGCAGCATTAAAACAAGATGCAAGAAATCTTCTAGCGTAACAGACATTCCCAAGCTAGTTTGAGAGAGAAAAGAGGAGGATGAGCTGGCAGCATTGGAACAGAAAAACAGATTGTAGAGTGGACAAAGCAGACAAGAACCAATGCATGAAGACTTATGAATTCTGTTGTTACGAGTTCTGAGGTTCAAGCCAAAGAGAAAACTAACCAGATCATGGTGTGAATTCTCTGTCCTTGAAAGAACCCTTGAAACGAATAAGCATTGATGTGGCATTTCAACCTGTTATGGAAATTCATGATTTCATCATAAATGTGTCTGTATTTCTCATTAGCTGCTGCAGTTTGGTACATCTGGAGCAAATGCAAAAGAATTTACTGTGGAAATGTTTTATGAGAATGAATACTACAGAGTAAATAATACTCCAATAGAGTGTAGTCATATATCTAATTACTGTGGGTGGTGGCCCCATTACGTGGATCAAGAAGTCTTCACAATGAGGCAATCCAGGTCTAGAATGTAGGATTCCAGAAATGCAGGCAAAATAATACAAACCCTTTTTTTAAAGGTGTAAAAATGTGGTGGTGTGCTAACCCATTGCCATCTAATTCTGCTGCAAATGTAGTCCAGATATAAAGCTTGATCTGTATGTGATGCTGGCAAGACTAAGAGCTTCCCTGTGCTGTGACTTTAGTTTCATTTAAACTGTGCTACAACTTGTGCAAAGCAGCTGTGTGTGCTTAGTTTGCATGGCAGAGATCTACAGCCCTTTCAAATATTATGCTACTGTGCAAACCATGTATGCATAAGTGCTTTGCATGAATTCCAGCACAGTTTAAATGACACCCTGAGCCTATGCAAAGTCACAATAGGAGCTCTTTTGCTTCAACAGCCACATGTTTAATTCAAACCTAAGACTATTCACCAGAGAGAGTTAAAATTTGTTGGAAGTTCTTCATTGTACAGCAGTAATGCTCTCAGAAAGATCGGATGCATTCTTATTTTGTTATCTAATACTCCTTTTTAATTGAATAGTGCTGAATCGTGTAAGAAATGAACTACAAAAGCATCAGGAGAAAAACCAAGGCCTAATTAAAATGATAAGGGATTCATTAAATGGTTATGAATCCAAACTCAGTGATCTTCGTGAATCTTTGAAGGAAGCAAAGGAAAAAACCAAACTGGCTGACAGTTTGAACAGAGAGAATAAAGTACTCTTAGAAGATGTTAAGGTAATGCTGTATTGTGTTTTAGTTTTTCATTAGTGCAATGGGTGAAGAATAGATCCAGTTCCTTTACAAGTAAAGTAAAGTAAAATAAAGTACTACTGTCCTAATGCAGTGGCAACCTTTGTTTTGCTTTATTTGTTAACAAAGAAGTTTTGTAGTACCCAATGAAACTAGCAATAAAAACATTTCTGTTTTCTTTTGCTACTTTATTTCTGAGAAATTTGACATGAGAGTTCAGTTTCTCTGGACAAAGCCAGATAAGCTATAATTTATTTAATCAACCTGCCCAGACGGAATTTCTTTATCCTGAGAATACCTGAGGTGACTATTGTAGACATGTACAAAGTTGTTCCATCCTGTTCTGTTTTTCCTTTTGTGCTACACATTTTTGATGCAAGAATATTCCTGTGAAGCAAGAAACTGTTTTGGAAGCAACAAGTTGCTTCACTAAAAGAAATAATATTCCAGTGCTTCTGAAGAGATACTTGTCTTCAGTTCTGGGGTCCACCCTCCCCTTGTTTGCAACACAGCATCTTTGTGAAGGATAACAATAAATGGGGGAAGGAAGGGTTCCCCTCAGCATTCCAGGTAAACAGTGTTGGTTAGCAGGAAGCAGAGTCCAAATGTCTCACAGCCGAACTTTTCAACACTTACGGTGCCATCTTATGAACAGTTATTCCAGTCTAAACTCAAAGAAAACTGGAGTAACTCTGCATAGGATTGTACTGTTAAATGTTTTAAAAGTCTTACTTTTCTTTCTCCTCCTTCTTGCCCCTTCTTAGGGCAGAACTGCACATTAGGTATATTCCTGTGCTTATTTCCCTAAGATTTTTTAAACGAGATTGTAATTGAGGAAGAAGGACCTGCTTTTTAAATCTCAGAACTGAAAACTAGCCCTACCCAGAAAGGGAAATTTGATCTTACCTATCAATTTCTGTTTTCAGTTGTCCCCAAGTAGGACAGTCTAGTCGCTAACTTTAGAAGAAAATCCATAGAAAGAAAATGGGTGAAAAACAGTACATGGAGGAACTTTTTGATGCAGAGTCTGCCCTCATGATTCCATTAGATAGTTTTGAGTCTCTAGAGGATTACCTTCTTTCCTGTCTGGTGATTTCCCTTTATCCCTCTCCGCATGGAAGATAGCTATACCATCAGCACTGTTTACCACTATATGCCCCACCTGGATCACTGAAAATGAGAATTCAGAAGTCGGCTTAAATTGTACCTACTTCCAAAAACCCACAAGTGACTCAGAATGACCCTGTCTTGGGGTCAGTGCAACCCCATAATTAAACATGTTTCTCCTCGATAGAATAGGCAGTTGAAGCCAGCCCTTGGCTGGATTGTGTACCTTGCTATTATGCAAAGCGGTGCATTATTTATACTATGATGACATGAGTTCCCTTTTCTGGTGTTAAAAAATGTAGTCCCTACTTCCTTTCTTTGTCAGAGACGGATTGATGAGATGACAATACAACAAAGCAACATATTGGATCATCTGAGTTCTGCCGAAGCAGCTTTGTCTCAAACAAACCGGGTATTTGGACTGCTGCAGAGGAGTAAGGAGGTACTGAAGTAGTGACACTTTAATTCTGGAAGAGAGAAAAAAATTAAGAATGTCATTGTAATGGAAATTTAAAAAATATGCTTCAATAAGTAGCTTTACTTTGAAGACAGCAATAAGCTGCCCACAAAATATAAATTATATAAATTTTGACTTTCTTTTAAGCTCTGTTGCTTAATCCTTTGTGCTACGCTTGAAAGGACACAATCATCAGGATTTGCATGAAAAGCTAAGGCGCACAAAAGATAGCATGCCTTTTATTTCTTGTTGTTTTATAATGTGTGTGACAGCAAAAATTAGTTTTTCCTCAATTCTTAGGAATATGAAAATTTAGGGGCCCAGTTTGATGGTGCAAGGAAGGATCTGTTGGAAAAGCTGAGGAGTCTTTCTTTAGCTGGCAGCAAGACGCCTCTTGTGGTGAGGGCTGAAGAACATGCCAACTCTTTACAAGACCTGGCAAGACAGCTGGACGAGTATGTTGTCATTTCTACGGAAGAATAGTTTAAGAATAAGTAGCACATTGCCAAAATGTATTATATGTGGCATGCTATTTCACCTGTATTAAATGTGAACTGCAAAAGAAAATAGTATCTTATCTTGTACATGTAAATGCATATTTAAGAATAGGAGAGAAAGAAGTTTCTGTACAGTGCAATCCCATGAACACTTTCATGAGAATAAGCCAAACTGAGCAGACCTGGTTAGGATTTCACTGTGAGGTATGTTTTGAAGTCTGGCATCTAAAGCTACAGTTACACAAAAGTGAGCAGATGTATTCCCTTAAGATGGGGCCTGAAATGCATCTGAATTAATATTAAGGACCATAATAACATAACATAATAACATTTGATTTATATACCACCCTTCAGGATAACTTAACACTTATTCAGAGCGGTTTACAAAGTATGTTATTTTATCCCTACAACAAACACTCTGTGAGGTGGGTGAGGCTGAGAGAGCTGTGACTGACCCAGGACCACCCAGCTGGCTTCAAGAGGAGGAGTGGGGAATCAAACCCGGTTTTCCAGATTAGAGTTCTGCCCCTCTTAACCACTACACCAAACTGGCTCTCTTTTCCCTCATACTATGTTAAATTCTTCTTCATTGGGAACATGCCCTTTTTTTACACAATTACACAATACATGAAGAATTGTAAGAGAGCAGCAGATACTCTCTTATGGAAAGCACGTCTCCACAGTAAGAGCACCCATTTTAGCTCATTGTACATACAATATAAATGGTAAATCAACACTATTTAAGTGTCTTCCTTTTTGTCACATTGTACCGCCAATAGGCTAAACATTTTGAGAATGATCCAGCTAAATCTGAGTACAATAGAACACGCCTAAAATTATCCCATCCATTTCAGTGGGAGAACTAAGCACACGATGTACTTTCTCCAAGCAGAATCGGGGGAATCCAGCTGTGCTTAACTTTAGCAGGACCATGTCCTTTCTTAAACTCAAAACCAGGGTTGGGTATGTGTGTGTGAGAGAGGAGGTGACAAAGAAAGAATCCAGCTCTGTTTTCTAAATTTCTCACTCTACTCTCTTGCAACATTTTCTTGGGGACTGGCCATCTTGACTCATTGCTCCATGAGGATTGCCCTTTTAAATTTGAATTCTCAGGGTAACAAAAAGTTTGTGGTTTTGGAAAGTATCAACAAATGTCTCAGTACTCAAATACTATGTGCCATAACACTCAACGTTATGTAACACATTTTCTTAATGGGCAGCTATGTACAAGGAAAAGCTCGTGTTAACTTAAGACCAACAAAAAATGTTTCAGGCTTGCACTCTCTGTGTTGCAACATGATCTATGGTCTTTTCCAGGCTCAAGAAAAATGCAAGTAACGATGATTTGGTGAGGTGTGCTGTGGAAGCAGCTTCTGCCTATGAGAATATTATCAATGCCATCAAGGCAGCGGAGGCAGCTGCCAACAGAGCAGCCAATGCTGCAGATTCAGCGTTATCAGTAAGCATATTTTAAAATGACTTTGTAAAAGCTTAGTTTTCCAGCAATTACAGTTTTTGGAAAATAGGCGTGGTGCTGAAGTTGAGCTTGTGCATTGGGGTCTATTAGAAATAAGGTGACTAAATTCTTCACAGAGAACCAGGTCTCGGAGACATTTCTTCTATAGGTCTCTGCCTGGCAGCCAAGCTCTTTGACAGAGGCCCTCTTAGATGTGCCCTCACTTTCTGAAATAAGGTGGTTGAATCCTAGGAATGAGCTGCTGTGGTACCAAGACTATGGAATGCCTTCTCTATATGGCCTAATCTTAGGCACCAAGCAAAATATATATATTTTCTCTCCAGCATTAGGATAAGATTGCTGTATTCTTTCTGCCTACATTTGAGTTCTAAAAGTGGCCTAAACTCTTATCTAGTAACTCTTAGTGGGAATATAGCAGGTTTTTCATTCACAATTAAACGTTTTTGAAAAATGTTTCGAAATGTTGCCATTGCCTGAATGTTACATGTAAGCATTTCTAGTGGTTTAAAAGAACTGATTAATTTCTAACATCAGAAGTGCCCAAGTTCTCAGGCTGACCAAGGATATGATGTTATCTGACTGGGAAGCCCTGCCCCTATCTTACATACAATAGAATACATACATACATTCATCTAGTTGTGATGGAAAACCACTGATGTCTGCACAAAGGTGGTCACATTTCATTATTACCTAGGTTATCATAGGTCTGAGACCTCAGACTCAGAACATCTTGCAGGTGCCCCTCTAGTCAAGATTACTAAATTGCATCTACTTGCAAAGATGTGTCTTTGAAATGAATGGAGGCTGTACAAAAGCAGAGCTTTGTAAATTGCATTCAGTGCAAACAAATCAGTTGAGGAAATGAAAGCTTCCTGATAGCAAAATTTCTGTACTTTGCCCGACTTAATTCAGACATCACCAACTATAGCTTGTTTGTGATGTGCATAAGACATAGTCTCCCCCTTCTTTCCTTCTCCTCTTGTATAGCATCCCATGATTGAAGACAGAAATCTTCAACTAACTCTAGTTAATTGTGATATCCATATGTGAGCTCATGTTTTTCTCATTAACTGGAATTCTTAACCACAGTTTAATCCTCGTTAAGAATCCCAGATATTGGGAAATAGTCTAATTTGAGTTTACTAAGGAGCCTGAGATTAGATATGATAACTAATTGGAATTAGCTGAAGACTTCTGTCTTCCACCTTGGCATGCAGCATCAGGGTGGGGGTTGAGCACTTTAGCCCACAGTTAACCAGGTTTATGGCCACTACAAAGTCCCCATTTGTTCATAACATCTGAATTAAGCTATTATTTGCTTTTCTTTTTTAATGGTAAACTTTTATTTTTCCTCCTTGTTTAAAGTACCATGGATGAAAATGCTTGTTATGGATTCTTTCTATTTCATATTAACACCTTAATTGACAATGCTTTATTACCAGACAATGGACAAAAATGACCTAGCAGGGAAGGCGAGGAGACTGAAGACTGACAGTGGCAATCTGTTAAATCAAGCACAGGAGGCCCAAAAAACATTAGAAGGTATTTTTAGAAAATAAACAAGTAATTTGAGGGATGAAAAAAGCTTTGTAAGGTTTTAATTCTGCTGCGTCTTATTAGGAGCTGACTCATATCATTTTTCTTAGGTAGTATGTGCCAGTTAGTTAGTTAGCCATTAGTTTGAAACTGATTAAATAAAAAGTTGCCTAAGGCTGCAGTCCTGTGCTCATTCATTGGGAGTAAGCCCCACTGAACAGTGGGATTTACTTCTAAGTATGCGTGTTTGGAATTGTGCTGTAACACATTACATTCAACAAAAGACTGGTTTTGTAAGGGGCTTTTTTTGGAAAGTGAATCCATTCCATTAAACAGTTGTGTCACATCCTGCAATCTACAGGCACAAGGATTGTAGGATAATGCCTCCCCTCCCCCCTGAACACTCCCCTATCCCTGGAAACTTTATTCCTGGGGTCAAGGGACTGGTGTGTACTAAAAGCCATGAGGGTTGGGAAGCTGCAGTGGGGAGGGAGAAGGGAGCGAAATGACTCCCTTCTTTTCTCATGGAAGAGTCAGAAAGGGTGATCTTATTCCCTTCCCCTCCCCATTGCAGTCATCCAGATGGCATGGCTATTAGTATAAGAGAGTCTGTAGAGCTGAAGAATAAGCTTTCAGGGGTCAGAAGAGGCTCCAGGGGGGAGTAAGGGAGGGAAATACCACACTGTCAGCACTTTCCACTGGCAGTTTAGAGGATTCAAACCATTTTGTCAGGCTCATAGTGACCCTAGAAAGTTTTAATCAGAATGTAGAAAAAGTTGTGCCTACTGTTTGGAATGTGAGAAAAAAGAATTGTCCCCAAAGTGCTAAGAATCGGAAATATTCAACCCTTTAATATGGTATTTATATGAGAGTGTATGCAGTGCTCTCCGTGTTTCTACTTGAGATATTTATATTATTATTAGAGCTTAAGTCAAAAGGGGCCAGATGTTCCAAGATCCTAGAATACTATTTGCAACAATATGTTTTTAACGTAAAGTGCTGCTCCACGTGATCTGAGGTACTGGCTACTAAGAAATTGTAATCCTCAACTAGCTGCTTTACTTGCTGATATGGAGCCTTTCTGGAAGCTTATTTGTACCTATTTGTATCTCTGGTTTCATGGAAAACTATTTTCAAGCAGAATATTGGATTTTTAGCACAAAAGTATGAATTTTCTAAGTTTACCTAATGTTCGTCCAACACCAAAGCAAATTGGAAAACATTAGATTCAATTAATTGTGTTACGTTAATATTTTTTTTAATTCACCTCTCCTCTGCTTTAGTGAAAGACAGTCTGGAGTGAAGAAAGAGGTTGCAGATAGCCACACTGGTCCAAAGCAGAATCCAAAGCTACATATAATGCCTTTTGAAAAGACTAACCCAAATTACCCAAAACAAAGCAAAGTAGTAAAGTTTCACCCCCAAATGAAATTGCAGTTCGTAATTTACCAAGCTGATTCACACTAAATTTTTTACAGGAATCAGTCCAGCTCTTGAAAATTTAAACAGCAGAGTTGGGGACGCTCAGCACATGAAGAATTCTATACAGGGAGAACTTGGAACCCTCCAAAATGGCCTTCAGGGGATAAACAGAGGTAAATTAGTCCACTAATAGAAAGATTCCCTGGTAGATCGAACAAAATTAAACTTGACTACCTCTTGTCTGACAGGAATCATCAGACAACATGCCAGGTTGTCGTAAATTGCATATAGCAATCTGAACGTGCTCTAATTCTGTAAATAATTAACCTATGGCATGTTTTACTTCTACTTTTATATTTGTATATCTATTTATTGCCTTCTCTTACATAAGGTAAGTTACTTAATTTTTACTATGTATTTTAGTCCGCATTTATTATTATACATACCGTATCTATATGTTCTCTCTGAAAGAAGATTTTCTCTCCCGTATTAGTAGAATTTGGAGAAATCAAGGTAAACTGATGGGCATGAGGTTTGGGAGAGATTCCTAGAGCTGTCAGGAGAGGTACTTTGGGAAACAGGGTTTGTTCATTTATTGAAAAGGGTGTGAACTAGAGGTAGGCAAATGTTGCTTTTTATTACATGTTAAGATAGGAGAAATGCATTACCTCATGAATCTTTGTGCCTGTTTGTCTTCTGCTAGAGGATATAGAAAACATGATTACCAATGCGAAAGACGTGGCCCAAAATGCCAAAGATGTTACTGCCAACGTACTAGAAGAACTGGACCCAATTAAAACAGATGTTGAAAATATTAAAAATACATATGAAAGCATGCATAGTGCTGACTTTCACTCAGCTTTGATAGAGGCAAACAATTCAGGTACATAATTTTTGCATACTCTAATCTTTTCTGAATTGTAATATAAACTTAAAAGGAAGGTATTAGCATTTCTTTCTGGTGGTGACTTTTATGTAAGAGACAAATAGTTGGAGTTGTTGAAATATTTCTACCTTTTTAGCCCCTTTCAGACAGTTAGTGTAGAGGAATTTGATTGTGTGAAGAAAGGAGATTGTGGGCTGCATCTTCCACTATATGAATATTCAGTAACCTACACCGATTGTCTCAAAATGGCTCCTGACTTCAAGGGGGGGGGGTGTCAAACAAATCAAAAGGAAGGGAATATCCAGAGAATAGAGTTCAGAGAGAGAGAGAGATTAGCCCTAAAATATTGGGCTTGTGTCTGAAAATGGGAACACTAGGAAGTTTATTGTGATTTTAAATGTTTGTTGTTTGACTGTTGTTAAGTGATTAATGTTGAATCAATTAATTGTTTGAACCTTTTAAGGCTTCTTCAATTAATCAGCACTTAGTTCTTACAGAACTGACTGTTACTCGGAATTCCCAGGGAAATTTGCTCAAAATCTTTCTTTAGGTCTTGGGTCTAGAATATTTGAATATAAACCACATAGCTAGTATGGTGTCAGTAGAGAGGGGTAAATTCTATTATCAGAAACAGCCCATACCAAGTTTCCTCTTTTCCCCTCCATAATATTATAATGTGTATTGTTCCACTTATTCCACCTCTGCAATTGCTACTTATTACTATCCCATTAAAAAAATCGGAAAGAGTGTTCCAGGTGATACCAAAAATAATTGTTTAATATAAGGATTAGAGAAAATTGTTTGAAAATGTTTTATTGATGGCATTTTATGTTGGTAATATTAGCTAAAATTTTAGGCAAATCAGTTATGCTGGAAGTGCAGTAAAGAGAAAGGGACTTTCTTTCACTTACGGTTGTCTTGCACATTGGTACAAAAAATATGGAACACAGCTCATATTTCAAGTTGCATTTTTTATTTAACACCAAGTATTTAGGGAGTGGATGAGTGGCGCAGCAGATATGCAGGTGTGCAGGCGCCAGCAGCTTGGCTGGCCTCAGGATTGCACTAAAATCTTTAAAAAAATTAAAAAGCAGTTACATCCTTCTAAACCCATTGACTTCAATGGATTTAGAAAGGTATAACTCTATTTAGGATTGCACTGTAAATGTGTGATTAAATGTGTAGATGATGTCACTTTTGATATTTTAATATAAATTTTCCCCATATCCCCCCTCCTGTTTCTAATCTTACAAACAGTAACAAACTTAACAAACATCCTCCCGGATCTATTTAACAAGATTACAAGCATCAACGAACAACTTATGCCAATAGGCAACATATCTGAGAATCTAAACCGCATTCGAGAGCTCATCCAACAAGCTAGAGATGCTGCAAACAAGGTATGTGTGTGGCAGAATCCTCAGGTACTTTCCCCTCTTATCTGTCATTGTATACTCACCCAAGAATGTTTTCTCAAGATTTGTTTAATATTTACATCAAACTGCTGAGAGAGATCATCCAGTCAACTATGCCTTCAATATATGGATAACACCCAAGTTTTGTATCCCCCAATAGCCGAGTCAGGCAGGTCTATAGAGGTCCTCCTGAATCAGTGCTTCCAAGTGGTAACAGGATGGACAAGGGCCTATATACTAAATCTCAGTCTAGGACTAGAGTGGAGTGCTGTTCGTCAGTGATAAAGCCTCTCAAGGGGTATGTTTGTAGTTTGGAATGCTGCTGGATCCTGCCGTATAGTTGGAGCTCATGTCTCTTCTGTGCATGTCATCATCTTTGGCTGATGTGCCAACTGTGGCCGTTCATCAGAAATCATGATCTACCCATGGTGATCACATCTAGGTTAAGTTACTTTGATAGATTTTACGTGGGGCTGCTTTTGAAAAATTTTACGAAATTTCAGCTCGTATATAATGCAGCAGCAAGGCTGTTGTTTGGGTTTGATATATGGATCGTTATCACCCCTGTACTGAAAAATATACATTGGCTGAACATTTGTTTCTGGGTACAGTTTAGACCACTGATTTTACCTTTAATACATGAAGAGCGACATTATCCAATACCATTTAGCCCACCAGGAGAGATCCTCTTTCCAAGTTCTGCTCTTTGTGCCCCCCCCCCAGTCCCCACAGATGCGATGCAGGTGGTAACTGGAACCAGGGCTTTTTCAGTGGTGGTGCTTCACTTTTAGAATGCCCTTCCCCTCCAGATTCACCCAGTGCCTCCTTTCTGCCCTGTAGTCACCAGATCAAAAACATTTCTCTGTATCATGCTCTTAATGCTTTTAAGTGGTTTTTTTATTACATTATTTTAGCCTGATAGCTATTTTATAGCTATCATTTTAAGATGCTAAATATTGTTTTTAATGCTATTCTTCTGCTGCAGTTGAGTTCTTGCTTTGTTTTATGGCTTCTCTTAATATTGAGAATGTTTGTGTTGGCTGTTTTAATGATGTTTTTGTTTGTTGTTTTTACTTGGTGAACTGCCTCAGGCATGTCTCTACAAAGGAAATTTTATAAAGAAGTAATAAAGAAAATTCATTCCCTTCACTAAATTATTTGCTCTATTTAGTTAAAGTTGCATGTAAAAAGAATAAATATTTATTCTTTTATTTACTTGTATAGATAGCAGCTTTCCCAAGATCTGGCTTAATGCTGTAAAGTTAAAGTGCTCATGAGACAGAAAAGTACAGTCAGCATAGGGGCAAACTATCACGGGACCTGTAGAGTTTTGTATAGTAGACATTCTTTTGGGCAGGGCTGCTAACCTGGGTCAAATCCACATTCACCCATTACCCGCATGTTTATCGGATATCTTCCGTTTGCCTCCAATCCGCGATTTTTTCCTCTTCGTTCACATTCCTGCTTCCAATCCGTCTTTCTCGCGCGTCCCTCCAGTCACACGGCCGCTCGAAAACCACTTTTTTGGGCGGGACCTTTTTTCCCGCCCATTTTTTTTTATTTTTTTGAGCACACTTTTCCGTTATTTCGATCTTGCCTTATAAAGAAACATCATTGAAGATAATGATGCCTCTCTTTCCCCCACTGACAGCACTGATGGCTCTCTCCCATTTCTTTTTTGGAAATTTGGAAGCATGTGGGAAGCTTTCGTGGGCATTTCCTATGCAGGACAGTTCAGTGCCTGAATTTTACTTAAGTTTCACTTCCTTGGAGTGTCATTCTTTCGATATTTCGTAATTTCGATATTACAGTAATATAAAATAAAAAAAATAAAAAACAGTTAAAAAGGAAGTTTCGCGAGTCCGTTCTGAGGATGGATTCACCCCAAAATGATTTTTCAAGCTACCAGATTTGATTCAGAAACAGCATAATCAATAAATCCAATGCTATGAAGTCAAAAACAGTCTTTTGCAGACTACGGAGCACTTGCAAGTTGAATCAGCCAATAGGAACTCTCAGAACGGCCGGAGAGACAGGAAGGGGGGGGGTGGTTTTAAAAAAACCATGTAAATTGCGCATTGGCCCGTTCATGGCCACCGTGAAACTCCCGTTGAAAACCTGTGACCACATATTCGGGAGAAATGCGAATGAAATGCATCTGTTTAATGAGGTAATGTGACCGTCACTCGGGATTGCGTGGGGAATGCGGGGAACATGCGACTTAGAATGAGTAATGTGGATTTGACCCTGTTCTGTGTTTTCATCTAACAAGAATAATCTTGGGGATAAATAGGTTTGGGAAAGGCCAAAAGTATTAGTTATCACAAAGAGAACTTTATCATGTGTAAACAATACCCAAAGGTTGCTGGGCTTAACAACTTCATCTCAGTTTCCAGAAGAACTGTTCACATGAATTTACCATTAAAGAGCAGGTGTGATTTTTCGAAAGATAGCCTTAAGCTCTAATTTTCATTCATTCATTCATTCATTCATTCATTCATTCATTCATTCATTCATTCATTCATTCATTCATTCATTCATTCATTCATTCATTCATTCATTTATAGTCTGCCTATCTCCCTGAGACCCAAGGCAGATTATACAGTGCAAGTGAAGTACTATATAATCAACAACTAGGACATTCACTGAGCAAAATACAATAGTGATCAACAGTTAGGACATTCAGTGACCAAATATTATAGGGTATGGTGGCAGAAAATTTGAAAACCAGCAAAACGCCGAGCACAGAGATTAAATCTTTCTAAAACAAAGCATAACTAATTAAATGACATGTTTAGCAACAAGAAAACTCCCCAGTACGAGCATATCTACATCGGCAGACAGTATCCAATAGCATAGTCTATAGTCACTACCAACTAACTGAACTAACTCTTGTGACACAGCCCTATAATCTGGGCAGAAAGTCCTCCTGAATTATTTGGTTTTGCATAGTTCGCAGAAAGCCAGGAGAATGCTTTCCTAAGGTGAGGGCTACCAGAGAGAAAGCATATGTGTGGGCAGCTGTTGATTTTGCCCAACTGCGTTTACAGTGCCACTCTAAGCAGAATTACACCCTTCTAAGCCCTTTGACTTCAGTGTATAATTCTCTACATAATTGGTTATAACTCTGCTTGAGATGGCACTGTTAATGTTGTCCATTAAGTTGGTGAGAATCACTACTTGAGTGCTTTGCCATCTTCCTTTTCTTTCTCCAGATTTCAGCTCTCCCAAAAAGGTGGGAGCCCCAGGAATAGTGTGGGATGGGACTCTGGAATCTGCAGTAAGAAGAGGGGAATTGGTGGGAATCTGTGTAAATGGAGCTAGAGTTTGCATAATGGCAGACGGGGATTTCTGTGATTCCTCTGCCCCACACACCCTCCTGTGTCTTTTCAGAGAGCACTAGGGGCTGCAAACAGAAGGAAACAGGGTTTCCACCCCACCTGCACTTGTCTACATCTAACTAGGGATCCCAAGTCCCCTAGTGGGGTGGGGAATTTCCTGCTTCCACCCTCTGCTCCCCACCACCACTCCCCTGGCTGGTGGGGGGGGGAGTCAAAGGAATAGCCTCCCGGGCATGCTTCCGGGGCAGTGTGACAATGTCAGTCCCAGGAGTTTGGAGCCCAAATTGTTTTATTGCAAAGCACAGGAGCACTCCCAGCCCCTGCTCAATGACATCACTTCCCTGGGAGCACAGCCAGGAGGCCTATTCCCCCACCTTCCCCAGGAGCATCATTGCTGTGCGTGATGACGAAGATGTCAAAAAAGGTGAGTGCTGGGTCCCCCCACTCTCACCAGGAGGCTAAGGGGATCTGGCAACCCTAGATCTAACTCACATTTTATATAGGTATCTGGTGACAGCATATCTAAGTAACATTTTTTCTTCCTACACATCAGTAACAATCCCACATGAAGTGCATTTTAGTTGCTTGCTTTCCTCCTACACTTAACAGAATGTAAATATTATTGCCCTTACTCACATTTTGAATGTCGTCTAAAAGCTGTTCAAAGAAATGAAGTTGTACTTTGTTATAACCTAGGCTTCACAAGTTTTAGAATTAAGAATTAATTAAGAAGTTTTAAGTAACCAAATTGTACTTTAACGGATAAGCAATATGTAGGGATCATTTAGTTACTTTCTGTGTGCAGTCATGTAGTTGGCTAAACAGCTGTTCTAGACTGGTTGCTTATAAGGGACAGCTTGCAGCCGTTTCTGTGTTCATATAGACTTGATTTGCCTCCATGCACGCAGCTGGTTCTTCACACATTATTAATCCAAATACTTAATGACAGGAAAATAAATACACTTTGGTTGTGTGAATCAGCCCTGTTCTTGTAACACTCTATCCTTTTATTTGCTTCCTGTAATTTTTACAGCACAGTCAGTACAAAATTTTTTAATGTTATAACATTATACACACTTACGAGTTAGCCCTGCTGAACTCACTGGGATTTGCTTCCAAATAAACATACACAGGATTGCATTGTCAATATGTTACAGCCATGCATAGCTACTTAAAACATATGAAAGTGAAAATTATAGTACCTGTTGTGTAATCAGTTGAATATCAAATATATTCTGAACAGGTTGCTATTCCCATGAGGTTCAATGGCAGTGCTGGAGTTGAGGTTCGACCTCCAAGCATTCTAGAGGACCTGAAAGGCTATACTTCATTTTCTTTATATCTTCAAAGGCCTACCTCAAGATTGGATACCCCACGAACTTCCAACATGTTTGTTATGTACTTGGGTAACAAAGATGTAAGTATTACTTTGTTGTCCATGTTATTTGAATGTATGAAGATATCTTTTACTGAGTTAGACCTTTGATCCATTTAGCTTAATAAAATCTTCATTGACTACTCAACTCTATAAAGCAGAAGCTTTATAGAGTTGAGTAGTGGAAGGCCTTTCCCAACAAGTGAACTTCTGTGCAAAGCATGTGGTCTGCCACTGGGCCCAGGCTCCTCTTATTAACGGATTGCATTAATGTAATGTGTTTACCCTCAAAATGGAAAATGTGTTATTAATGCTTATCTAGTGAGAGCTAAATAACAGTTGAGACAGTGTTGTCCAAGGTAGGATGTCTAGTGCTTAACTTGCAGATTAGTATAGCCTGCTTTCCTGCAATGGCTACTGTTCTCTTTTTTTGTGCTCCTTATGGCTCACTGTGAGGGACCTCCATGTTTGGAAGCAGTATACCTCTGAATGCCACTTACTGAGGAGCAGCAATGGGGAAAGCCTTTAGTTTCTGTGCCCTGCTGTGGGCATTCTGGGGCATCTGGATAGCCACTGCAGGAAACAAGAAACTGGTTTAAATAGACCATTGATCTGATCCAGGACTCTTGTGATGTTCTTATGGTCTGTACAAATTTCATTAGTCCTTTCTGTGCATCACTGCTTTCTGCCATCCTAGTTGTTGTCTAAATCATTCAGAGTAATTATTAATGGAACTGTGTCTGTGTGTTTATATATATGTGAATAATATTACCTAGTGCAAAAAAAATTGAACCCTTAAAATATATTGGGGGTTTAAATTCCCCTTCAAAAAAGAGTGTTGTCTGAGCAGCTGCAGACAATGGAGGCAGTCCAGCAGTGGCACTGTGGGCAAGAGAGCCAGCAGAGTGACAGTGTGGGGGAGGAAGCAGACAGGGTGCCGATGATGGGGGAGGTGAGCGAGTGTCTGTGATGGGAGAGGCAGCTGGGCAGAGCGGGGAGCTGCTACTGCTGAAGTGAAGCTGAGGGCAGCTGAGGGTGGAGTTACCACCACTGCCGCAGTGGCCCAGTATGGGGCGGCTTACTGCACTTCGGGCACAACTGCTAGTCCTTTAACTCAGGCAACTAACTTTGAAGGTGTCAGGGATGGCTGACCTTGCCATGCTGCCACAGCTGTGAAACTGGGCATGGCCAGGCTGCGGTGGGGTGAGATGCCAGTGTTGAGGTAGTGAAGCTGGGCTTGGGTGGAGCCACAGCATCAGCAAAATGCTGGGGATGGCCCGACTGATCCCTGCTTGTAGTGCATATCATCAGGTATTTCAGAACTTGAGCATGTCTAGACTAGTGAGCCTAATTACTACTGCCTAAGGAAACCTGACAGCTACAGTTTGTGTTTCTATGCAAGGTTAAAATTTTGTCCAAAGAAGTCTCAGAAAGCTCAGAACTACAATCCTCTTAGTTGCTTAGGTCAAGTGAGGCCTAAAACTAGTGCAAACTTCTAGTGCAAAATTAATAATATTTCAGAAAATTAAGATACTGGACAAAAAATATATCATTAAAATTCCTGGAAATAACTCAAGCATGTATTTCTAGATTTGCATTGATCAATGAGTATGGTTAGTTTCACTCAAGGCAATGATATCCTGTCTATGTGGGAAAGTATCGGTTGAAATGCATGCAATGCAGTATGAATGCATCTTCTTCCACAAACTTCTGCTGCATGAAGTTTACTACTGCACTGAAAAATTGTAAAATGTGAAGGAAACCGCATAATAATTTACTTAAACTTGCATTTGTAGAGTTCCAAGGACTATATAGGCATGGCTGTTCGACGCAGCCGTCTTATTTGTGCCTATAGTTTAGGTGGAAACGAAGCTGAGATCGAAGTCTCCGAACCAGTATATCAGAGTGAGACTAAGGATGCCATTTTGGATCATGTGAAATTTGAGAGGTACGGGACTCCACAAGCCTCCCCAATTTATCTGAGCTCTCCTTCTGAGATGTTCAATTTTTATGCTATATTCTTTCCTTTTTCCACTTTAGAATCTATCAGTATGCAAAGTTGAATTACATTAAAGGGGCAACCTCCTCTTCCCCCTCAAGCCTTGGTCCTTTTAATAGCAGCAGTGGAAGTTCTCACACCCTCCTCAACCTGGATCCCGGCAATGTGGTCTTCTATGTGGGGGGATACCCAGAAGACTTTACAGTAAGATTTTTCTGTTTACCAGAAATTTATAATTAATTTTTTTAAAATTAATATGCCTGATCCTTGCTTCCCATAACTTGGCAATAACAACACATGCAATTCTGTGGCAGAATTCTGCAATCTGACTGAAATGTATAAATCATAGTAAAAATCCTCACCTGATTTGGCATCATTTGTTCTGCATCTGCTAGCCACAGAGAGTCAAAATCTATGTAAAGCTCTTTACAGGCCCATGAAAATTTTGGTCCCATCTGCTTTTTAACATTTAATGCATCCCATATATTTAAACTTATCTTTGAAATCAGAAAGGACTAGAACCTTTTTTTGTTTTGTTTACTAATAGCTAACATTCTCAACATGTGGAATTCTTTATTTGGGAGCAAATTCTGTGCCCGTGTAATGCAGTAAGGAGACTGAAATGCCTGTACTACTCATTCAGCCTTATTATAGCAGTTGCACTTTCTGGCTTTTATCTTTGTTAAGAAGATTAAATTTACAAGCTAGGGTCCAACGAGGAATCATGGGAGAGATTAACAATGTGAAAACCCCACACCACATTTCAAATCTTCCCGGCAGAATTCATTAAGTTCTTATAGGCTTGAGCAGATGGATTTCTCCTGCCCCCCACCCCATTTGACTTTCATATGGTTTCAGAATTCCATTCCTTTTGAAGTCTATTTAGTCTTTATCAGACTGGGAATTTTTTAAGGGGAGGGGAAATATTCTTTTTCTTTTGACTAACTTGTGTGTGTGTGTGTTTATGTGCTGTCAAGTCGCCTCCAACCTATGGCGACCCTATGAATGGAAAACCTCCAAAATGTCCTATTGTCAACAGACTTGCTGAAAGCTTGCAAACTGGAGATCTTGCAAACTGACTAACTTACCAATATATTTCTCCATACCAAGGGAGCCCCCCTGAGTATGTATCTACCCCTGTCTTCTCTAGGGGTGGGCTGGTTTTGTTGCTTTCATTATCAGGGCTGGCCACTTTACTATTCAATGTTGTAAGTTTGGGTGCCACCAAGGAATCATGGGAGGAGGAAATAATCTGGAAATTCCCAGCCTGATCCCCCCAAAATCTCCATTTCCAAGACTGAGCTCTCAAGAGATCAAGCAGGCTCACCTCTTCTTTCCCCCTCTTCTTTCCCCCTTAACTGGCTCTCTGTTGCTCTCAACATCCCTGCTTTTTGGAGCATGTTTTGTCATTATCAGGCCATACTTGTTTGTTTGTTTTTAAAAAAACTTTTGGTTAATTTACAAAGTCATTTTTCTGCATACCTCCATAGTCCACCGAGTAGGTAGATATCCTTTTTGTGGTGGGGGGTGGATGGGATTACTGGTGTGCTGCTGTCATCCACACAGGGAATAGCCAGTTTAATACTGGATGTAGGAAGTCTACCGAGTTTAACTGAAGACTGTTTTTATCTTTGCAGCCTCCTAGCACCCTAGACTTCCCTCGTTATGAAGGCTGCATCGAATTAGATAGTTTAAATGAAAGAGTAATCAGCTTGTACAACTTCAAGAGAACTTTTAATCTCAATACAACGGAAGTGCAACCATGTAGAAGGTAAAAAAAAAAGTCTAACCCAATTGTGTATGTCCTGGAATGGCTCACTTGGAATTTTACAATATTTAATATAGTGTGTCAAGTATATAATTTGACATTAGTGTTTTTTCTTACCTCAACGTGTTCTTTCCCCTGTTATTTTAGTGATCATCTGGAACGGAGTTGGGGAAAGGGTACAGTATTAAAGTCTGAATCACAAGCTAACCTGAGTTCAGTGAGATTTAAAAAGTGGGCCCCTCCAACTCACTGAGGGGCCAATTTGCGGTGCTGGGGGCGCTGATGGGATGATGGCACAAGATGGGGGTCTCCTTTTTTGTTGGGCCACCAAGGTGAGCAAGGCCCCTGCAGGGATCATGACAGGATGTAGGAGGGTCACCTAGACCAATTCCTGCTGCTCAGTCCCAGGAGCCCTAGCTTTCAGGGGGTGGAGTAACAGAGCCAAGAGAGAAGCCGTGAGGCGATATCCTTAGCTTGGTGGCCATTGTCCAGTTTCACTCCCATGTGGCAGGGGAGTCACAACACGGTCTGTATCCGGGTGAGGACTACCACTGCAGATAGCTTCCAGCAGGTGGGCTGGGATGGCAAGCAGGTTGTTCAGTGCTCGGATCTGTGCCTTATGCCTTACCAGTGCTCTAATGGCTGTAAACAACAAAGTTGTGGCCAACTTACCTGAAGCCTGATGTGTGTGCCGTTTGTCCTCCATTGTCCTCCGCCTCACCTCACTGCCTGTTGGGTCACAATTAGTTTTGCTGAATTAATGTTAGCTGTTATCTAAGCCCTTAATTGTGAGGATTTTAAGAAGGCTATAGAGGGGGAAGGTGGCATGGTATAGCCTGATCTCGGAAGCTAAACAGGGTCGAAACTTGGATAGGAGACCACCAAGGAAGACTCTGCAGAGGAAGGCAATGGTAAACCACCTCTGCGTCTTGCTTGCCTTGCCTTGACAGCCCCCTTTGTTGGGGCTGCCATATGTCAGGTGTGACTTGAGGACTCTTTACACGCATACAAGGAGGTTATATAGATGACAGTCTTTCCAACATTTATGCATCTGGCATATAGTAAAATTATCCTTACTCCTTGGCAGAGCAATAACAATGACCAAATAATTTCTGGATAAGAGTGCTCTCTAGAGGGAAGTTGGAAATACTCACCCTGGGGCATCTCCCTATGAAGTAAATAAAGAGAATCACTGCTGACTGAAAGCCATCATCAGAATCTGAAGGAAAAAGGAGTCTTGTAACAACTTGATGACTCACAAATTTATTGTGGCAAAATATTTTGTGAACTACAGCCTACAGATGCATAAAATGTGTTGTAAATTGGCACCTTATGAAGTGAGTTCTAGTTTATGACATAATAAATCTGTTAATCTTTGAGCTGCCACAAAACTCCTTTTGTTTTTGCTGACACAGAGTAACATGGTTACCACTCTGTAATTCATCTAAAGCCCATTACCACCAGACACACATGGGGCCAGTTCTCTTGATTCTACACGTGGACTGTTATGTGTGTTGTTGAATGAATGTGAAAAGAGTTAGGCATATGATGAAACAGTTGTACTATTGCTGCATCATTTATCTGTGTCCTGACAGTGTATTTTAAGATGAGATTGCACTAGAATTAATCTTGGTATTTTATTTATTTAACATATATTGTCACTTTGGTGGCCTCAAGTTGCAAAATTAATTTGGTGACTTTAATGATATCTGGATTGTGTCCATAGGAACCAAGTGTATCTCATACGTAATATTTCCTTATTTCAGATATCAAGAACAATCAGCTAGGACTTATTTTGAAGGTACAGGATATGCACATGTTAAACCTTCATTGCCAAATACACCTTCATCAAGTTTTCGATATGAGCAAACCATTCAAACAACTGCAGATGAAGGATTAGTATTTTTTGCAGAAAACCAGGTAATTTATTTATATGGCAATCTGGAAAGATAACATTAAAAATGATAAATTTTAAAGGGTTCTTGTAACTGAATAGCATATGTACAGGGCTTTTTTTCAGCAGGAACGCGGTGGAACGGAGTTCCGGAACCTCTTGAAAATGGTCACATGGCTGGTGGCCCCGCCCCCTGATCTCCAGACAGAGGGGAGCTTAGATACACTCCCCTCTGTCTGGGGGCGAGGCCACCAGCCATGTGATGATTTTCTCCGAGGGCAACCCACTGAGTTCCACCACCTCTTTTCCCAGAAAAAAAGCCCTGCATATGTGTGTGCAGGTGCAAGTGTGTGCGTGCGTATGCATGTGTTTGGATGGTAGACAGAAGGCACTGTTCTGACTGTGTGGCAGAAGAGACTACTTTTCCCAACCTATCCCTAACACTGACCATGGAAGTTTCCTTCTGTGAGCAGAAACCTTGAGATACAACGCTGTACATTTGGGTTTTGACTGTTTTGTATCAGGTTATGGTGTGTGCTGCTATAAACATTTTGAAACCCCCCTGGAGTGTTGCCTACTGCAGTGTGAACTGAAATGAGTAAAGGGACTAAATTTTTGAAAAAGTGTAGAGGATTATGTAGCAGTGCTCTAGTTCCTCGAATCTGATCTGGTCTTGTGGATTTCTCAACTTACTTTTTTAAGACACATATGCTTTGCTTTGAATTGCCCATGTCTACACATACAAGAATACATAATAAAAACATAAATATCTATATCTTTTTATTATCAGTTTTTATGTTTGGGGGATATGTATGGCTTGTGAAGCTTCCCAGCAAGCCTGCTTGTATCCCCAAGGGGCTGTTTGTCAGCTTCAGTGGGCGTCAGAGGGCAAAATTCCAAAAAGACTGGCAAGTGAAACCTAACTAGCCAGGATAGTGAGCTGCCACCAGCCTTTTTTTAACCCTCAGCTTAAAGGCCAAGAGACAAGCCTCAAGCCCTCTGGGTGCTAACAGGCAAAACAGTTGCAGGCTTGATTCAAAGAACAAATCATTAGGTAGCTTATGGCAACTTGGCCATGGTACTGGATTCAGATTGAAGCTACAACGCTTAATAACTCCAGACCAATATAAGCAAAGAAAATGAATAAGGCAAATAAACATAAAAGTGTATAAGCAGGAGAAGCAAAAAATAACAGGCTATTTAGCTAGATGAACATATTCTAGGTGTTACCTTTCAGCAAATATAAGAATCCAAATGGGAGCTTTAGGTCTTAGGTTCAGAAATCCGGAGACAAAAGTACAAAGGATGCTAGCAACAGGAATCCACCAGTGACACAGCATTCAGAAGCAGGAGCAAAAGGTTCCTGCAGGAAGAGTGTTCTCAGGGGGCGGGGGGGGGATAGACTAAAAGTCAACATAGTCAACATTAAAAACTGGCCACGTGTAGCAGGTCCAGATAACTTAGCCAATCAAAAGGGTCTTAACCTGTGACGACAAGCCCTGCAGTAACTCATACTCACAGGTGAAAAAAACAAATTACTCTACTCCCATATGCATTAACAAGCTAGAAGGCTGGTGCCAGGTTCCCTTAAGCCTCTGTCCTTGCGAGCTATTAAGATTCTGGAAACTGACAAGGCCCAAAAGAAAAAAGTGTCAAAAGCCTGAGCCAAAATGTTTAAACTAAACAAGAAATGAATTAAATGAGTTTCTTTACATGGCTTTCATATGGCCCTTCTATTTTTAAAAAAATCCTGTATTTAATGTAAAGATTGCAACAGTCTTTGGGCATTAGCAAAAAAAATGATGATAATAATTCAAAAGGAGCCCCATAAACATACAATGTCACTTCCTTTGAACATAGATTCATGTAGTATAGTTTTACCTATACATTCTTAAGCTCAGTTTCCCAAGGCTAACACTCTCCCCAGTACTGGTATTGCTTACTGACTGTGCCCACTCTGGTTGGATTCAGCATGGCCCTTGGAACACAACCTCTGGATTCTCACTGCTTTAGACTGAATCTTCAGTTTCAGAAAAAGTATGCTTCTCTGATACAGAGTTACCTATTCTAGAATGGAAAATTCATTGTTCATATGCCTTGAATGCAGCTGGCAGGGTAAGGTCAGCCACCACCCAAGTCTGCTTCCCTTGCGCGGCAGGGAAAGGGCCCTTTAAATGCCAGCTGGCCCACGGGGAAATCCTGTCTCCCTGCGGGTCGGCTGAAGGTAAGAAAGAGCCCATTAAATGCCAGCTGGCCTGCTGAGAGATCCCTCTCCCCTGCAGGCCAGCTGAAGGCAGGAAAGGACCCTTTCCCTGCCGCTTGCACGGCAGGGAAAGGGCCCTTTAAATGCCAACTGGCCTGCAGGGAGAGCCCCCTCTCCTGTCAGCCAGCTGAAGGCCGGAAAGCGCCCTTTCCCTGCCATGCAAGCAGCAAAGAAAGGGCCCTTTAATCTCCAGCTGGCCCGCAGGGATCCTCTGCAGATCAGCTGGAGCCAGCTGGGATTTGAAAGCCCCGAAGTGACCCGAATTGCTTCGGGAAACTTTGATTCAGCATTTCCGAATTGGGGCTAGCATGCTGGGCCAGATTCGGATATCCCAAATCTTCACAAATTGGGTCCAATCCAGGTATTTATCCCGAATCAGAAACCCGAATTGCACACCCCTAAATCTAGAAACTCTTCACACCTACAAAAGGGGAACTGTATTCCTTTTTTGCACCTGTGAAGATGTGTGAGATCTGAGATATCCAGCTGGTGGTTGTTACAGAAATTTCTTTTAAAAGTACTGTGCTTTAATTTTATTTTCCATGACAGCTGTTACCCTCCATTAATCAAGACACCAAACTGTAATCAATGAAGAAATAAGTGTTTTATTAATAATAAAGCTCAGATGTGATGCCTTGTTAGGACATAAGCATAAAGATCAGCCATAGCAGAGAATCATATATACTTTCAAAGCTAATTATTTACAGAATAAAAGATAAAATTGTTATACAAAACTAGATACAAACAATTCTTTGGAATCAAATTCTCCAGGAGACATGGCACCAAATCAGGCTTGTTTGACAAGACAGTAAACTCTCTCTGTAATATAAACATGCTACATGTCTGGTATTTGGGGTGTCTTCCTGAGAGGGTGCTTATCCAAGGTAAATTCTTGAGTACAAAGACAAAACAAGGGAGATAATTTCTCCTGCACTTTTCAGTGTTTTAAACTGTGTCAGAAGGAATCTGCTTACAGAGAAATGCTTTTGCCTTCTGTGTTAGAGGGCAGCTCCAATAAATGCTCATACATAGGTCTTTAAGCTAGAGGTCATAAAAGAAATTCCTTATCAGTGTAACTCATCAGCCCAAATTCCAGCCCCAACTTCTGAATTCCTGATTCCAAGTCTGGCATCTCGTATGCTAGATTGGTACAGTGCTGGTAAAAGAAAAAGCAATAAATATGCAGTAATTGTTTGTAGTTTGACTTAATTCCTCTATAAAGAAGAGAACTAGCAGAGGAAGACTAGACAACTGGATGTTCCAGTATGTTGCTAAGTGCTAGCTCGTCCTGAGTAGTCTCTTCCCTGTAGCACTAAAGATTGGAAATGCACATGTGATTAAAAAAAATAAAGCTGAAGGTTCCAGAACTGCTGTGCAGAGCATCGCCAAATACACATATTCAAATATATGTATGTCTAACATATTTCATAGGCATTCTTCTATCTTACAGGATGAATTCCTTAGTTTGAGGATTGAAAATGGTCATCTAGTAATCAGATATAAAGTTGGTTCACAACCTCCAAAAGAAAGAAAATCTGGAGAGGTTGTAAATAATGGAATGGATCAACCAGTAAGTTAAAAAAAAAAATCTCAGAAATTATAATGTATTTATAAATGCTGCAAACTTTCACATAATTTCACATCACAAAAATGTATAGAAATCTTCTTCTATTGTTTAGTGTTTGTGGTCAGAAAAGTAAATTTTATTACCATTACCCTTATGTATGAAAAATATTTGAATATTATTCATTTATGTAGTACATGCTTGTCCTGCCCTTCCTTCAAGGGTAGGGCATAGCAGTACCTCCTCTTCTATTTCATTCTCCTCATCAGGGCTTTTTTTCAGCAGGAACGCGGTGGAACGGAGTTCTGGAACCTCTTGAAAATGGTCACATGGCTGGTGGCCCCGCCCCCCTATCTCCAGACAGAGGGGAGTTTAGATCGCCAGCAGCATGGAGGGCAATCTAAACTCCCCTCTGTCTGGAGATCAGGGGGCAGGGCCACCAGCCATGTGACCATTTTCTCCGAGGGCAACCCACTGAGTTCCACCACATCTTTTCCCAGAAAAAAAGCCCTGCTTCTCATAAAACATAACTAGAAGTCATTGTACGTGAAAATTTCAGAATCAGAAACTCTGACTCATGGCCAGTGTATTTATGGTGAAAAAACCCTGTATATTCTTGGTTTTTCTTTTGTCACCTAAATGATTACTGGCCTGTGGTTTTCTCACTGCTTTAACTTCTCCACTGTTTTTATGATTAGAGAAGTTGATTTAATTCGCTGCTGCTTTAAATAAGAAATTGTTATATTCACTGCTGTTTAGGAGCTTATCTTTTTAAACTGGCTCTGTGTGTGAGATTAGTATGTGCTTTGAATGATAATGTTGGAAGCCAGGCTGGCCGTTTTTACTGGAAAATGTGGATTATAAACATTTTTAAATAAGTTCATTTGAATTTTTTTTAGTAAACATGTTTTATTGATATCTTTTTGTGCTGATTCGTTTTTAGCTATCTTGACTAACTTGTGATTGAAAAGCAGCGTCTAATTGGAAATAAATATAAAATGTTAGGACTGGGCTATAAAGGTACAAATTAAAATAATGAAAATAATTTTTTAAAAGATTGTTGGTTAAAGTTAAAGAAAAAATAAATATCACTAAACTGTATCAATGGCTGATACTTCTTCAAATTAATGTACTGTGCGATCCTAAACAGATTTTCACCAAAGCTCATAGGATGGCACTGATAGCATAGCAAGTAGGTGTGCAGCTAGCCATCTGTTATCTCTAAAGTACATAATTCAAGTGAGTAAAAAGAAGGAATGAATTTCTTATCTGACAGCTATACCAGTGTACTCCTATACAGAATGCTGTATCTACTATATGATGTTCTAAATTAATTTATATTTTCTTCTGGTTGGTTTTAAATCTGTTTTATTCTTTACAGATTGGTATAGTCATTGTTCAAAAAAAGATTGTCCTGGTTTTAAAGTCTGCACCACCTTTAGAAATAGATAATGTGACTTTATTCCGCTTTGATTCATATTATTTGGGTGGAATCCCTTCATCTCTAAGAGAACGGTGAGTTGTGATGATCTTAAGAGCCAAGAGCTTAATCTGTAGTGGAATACGGATGTAGATCATACCTGCACAACTAGTGACCCACCAAGCCAAATATAGCCATATATTGTGGTCTGTTGGGGAATAGATATATCTCCTGTTTTTGATACCTATTTAGTAAGGCAAAAGCAACATTGTCAATCATACTGAAGGGCACAGAACATGACTGATGAATTTGGTGGTTTATATTAGCATGCAGTTCTGACATAGATTAACATGTATAGCAAAGGCTCCTAGAGTTAAGCTAAAAAGAAGGCCCCTTTTCTTGAAATCTTTTACTTCCTTAAAAAAAGAATCTCTGTTCCACTGATCTTTAAGGCAGCTCATTTATTTATCTTACATTCTCCACAAAATATTCCCAAAGTGGCTTACAATATAAGAAATAAAGTACAAATGAGTAAAATCAATATGAATAACAAATCAGTAAAACCAATAAAATGGCAGAATTAATATAGCAGCACAAAAACATAGTAAACAATAACAATTTTAGCGAGGATAATAGAAAAATAAATAAACCAAATAGAACACAAATTATTCTAACCAATTAGCAGAAAGTCTGGGGAAACAGCCAAGTTTTCACCTGTAGTCTGAAACTTTAAAAGATAGGCACCTGTGGGAGGGCATTCCATAGCTGAGGTGCCACCATGGAAGAGGCTGTCTCAGAAGATGGGAGCAAACAGCAGTGATGTGGCAAGATAGGATCTCTTCTAGGTAAAGTAATATTTTACATTTAAAGAACTATGGCAGGACCAGTTTCAAGGTATTTTGTTGCCCACTTCCATGGGTACATGGCTAACCTCGGCAGTGCTAGTAGCACTGTAGGAGCTCAGCTTGGTGTTGACTTTCAGTGGCATGGGTCTGAAAGTTTTCACTTCCTCCTCTTCTGTTGGTAGCCAAGAGCAAGCTGGGCTTCAGTGGAGCCACTAGGAAGTAGTGGTGCGGGTCTGGGGGCCTACACATATCACCTCCCACACTGCAAGCAGCCAGGAGCTAGATGCCTGCTGAGGTCACACTGCCTTCCTCATTGTGCTGCCTCCAGCAGCTGCTTGAGTAGCTTTAATGGAAAACTTGACCATAATAACACATTGATAGACCCACTGTAAAAGGGAACCCCAGATGCATGAGATCCCTCATTTGAGAAGTGTTCTGGGCCTGCTGTACCTACGGGGTAAGTTAATACACAGGCCTAGATTTCCATACCTTATTACACTATTTAAAGATCTGATGAGGTGAATTCTGTTGGCTTGCTAGACATAATTTGGTTGTTGTGAGCAGGTGGTTGACACTGATAACTGTGGTCAAAGCAGTTCTACAGCTAGTTTGGGGGCTGTATTTTTATAGAGTTAAATTTTTTTTCAGTGAAAGGTGCCATCTCAGGGATTGCATTCTCCTAAAAACTATTGACTTTCACTACAAAGCACTTGCCAAAAGATGAAGAAGACTGATTTCCACCAGGATTTGAGTCTATCATGTTGTTGGAAATACATACTAGGGTGGAATTTATAATATCAGAATCTTCAGGAGTTGAGTTTCAAAAATATTGTCCAGCAATGCCATCCTTCTTTCCCATCCTGCCCCCCAGCCCTACAACAGCAAGTGCTGTCCCCAGGCCCTGCAGCACCTTCTCCATTGGCAGCTCAGCTGCAGGCGCCTTCCAGGCTGCCTTCCCTATTGGAATGGCAGCTACCATTGCTCATGCCCAACCTTGGGCAACAACCCCCAGCCATGCAGCCAACTAACTTTACTCCTGCAGTAGCACAGGCAGCTCAACCACTGGAGAACCTTCAGAAGCAGCAGGGGGAAGCCAGGCAGAGGGCACGGCCAACACTCAGCCTGGACTGAGATGGAATGGGAAAGGCCAGGAGACTGCAGCGTCTTACCAGCTGCCCCTCCAGATAGGCTGGGAGAAGGGCCATTCAGGGAGGCTGGGTGGCAATTGGGGGAGAGAAAGAGAAATCCTTTAAAAGTAGGCTCCTGTTAGAGATGAGGGGTGCAGAGAGAGGCATCCGGGACGTGTTATCACTTCCTGGGCAGGAGAAGGAAGAAGGTGGTGCAACCCCCTTCCCATCTGAGGCCTGACGATACCTATCTTAGGAAACCAACCGGATGGTGCATGATTGGATGGGGATGTCAGTGAAAGAGAGGCCTCACAAATAAATTTAGGAGAAAAACACATAAATAACTTTAAACAATAGTCAGAACTTTTAAGATCGTAATTTTTATTTCTGGAAACAGCTTTAATATATCAACACCTCCGTTTCGTGGGTGCATGATGAATTGGAGAACCTCTTTTGATGCTTCCCCTAACTTCTCTGATACTCTTGGCGTCAGCAGAAAGTGTTCCGATGATTGGAAGGTAATTTGCATACCATAACATCTTTAAATACTGGATAATAAGTATGTGCCCAACTTTTTATTGGTTACGTCAATGCATGGGAACACCAGTGAGGAATGATACTGTGTAGCATGAACATGAATTAAATGTTTTGTTTAGATGGTATAACTGTCAGGCACATGTCTGCTGATTCTCCACACAGGCCATCATCCCTCGTTGTGCCTGGGAAATGGATATTTAAAAATAGTACGAAAACCAAAAGAAGTGTGCAGCAGCAGACATCGCACCACCACCATAACAAATGCAACAGCCTAGCTTGCTTAGATTGTTTGGTCTGAGAATTCAAGGAAATTTCATTAGATTCGTTAAGATAATCTAGGGTTAACAAACAAGGTGTGTTCAGATTGGATTTTGATTAGTTAAGTTTCTAGATGAATGTTCCTGCTGAATATATTAACCTACAGCAGTTAAGACAATTTAATCTCACATCAAATGTTAATTCATTAAAAAGTCACAAAAAAACAAATATGTGAGATCCATTCACTTTATATATTACAGCAGAAGTAGGTGTAGGTGTGAACGTTGCTTCTGAAAATGAAATCCTAATTTATTAACAACTTGCATTTTTCAGCTTGTAAGAACTGCAACTTTTTCCAAGAATGGAGTACTTGATTTGAGTGATGATGGTTTCCCATTTCCCAATGAATTCCAAGTTGGATTCGGCTTTCAAACATTGGCGGATGGAACATTATTCAATTATAATTTACGGGTATGAAATATGTATTTTTCAAATGTAACCAGATGTTTGCTGCCAAACCCGAAATTTTATAAGCCCCAAAATGAAACTATTTTATATGTAATTTTTTTTCTTATAGCCTGATGTGCTGTCTGTTCTCTTGAGGAATGGTTTTGTAATTATAAGGTTAGCTGATGAAGAACACCAGTCTAGCAAGACATATGAAGATGGTTCAATGCATTATGTAACTGTGATGAAACAAGGTGACAAGTAAGTCTACTATTCAGTTTGATTAGGAAATAAAATTTGAGCTTTGTTAGAGAGGGGATGTTGTGGATTTTTATAAACATTTGGATAGATTAAACTACTTTAGTGTTTGTGCGAACAGTAGATATGAAAGACATCTTTACAAGACAGCTTTGAAGAATGCTCTTCTTAGTTCCATTCTTGATCATTGCAACTGTATCAGAGATAAAATAATTGTATGTTTTCCTGCACCATATTATAAGCTATCATCAAGAGCACCACATTTAACAGAGTACATTTCACACTCTTCTGTGAGACTTCAGTGGCATTTCATATTGTGTATGCACGTTTTCCCCTTACATAGACAATAGAAGAAGACCCTGCACACATGAGGCTCTCTAAATAAATATACAATACAATGCAATACTAATTTACTCAAAATGAAGTTCAGTTGGACTTACAACCAACTAAATGTGTGTAGGACTGAAACTGCTAGATCAGTCAGCCACATATAGATAGCTCTCTTGGCATGCTGAATACAGGGATACTATTTTCCTTCTTCCAAGTTTTCTTTTGGTTGACTTTCAACAGATTATGTTTAGTTCATTGTACATCTTCTGTGCAGGATGCAGTGATTGTGAAAGTTGTGCCCACTATTTATTTGTAATTGGTTTTGGGGGAAAGCCTTTCAGAACTTAAGAGTCTCATACAATATTCATCATGATTTCATGATAATCTCATTGGTTAAAATTTGTATCACTGCTTGTCACAAATTGTGTTGTCTTATCGCATGAAGGCCCAGCTGGTAGGAGATAATTTAGCATGTGATAACCTTGTCCAATGACAACCAAAATGAGAACTGGCTGCTTGAATCCTATTTGTATGGAAAACCCTTAAATGATGATAACATTTTCTGTTTTATATATTATTAGGAGCTTCAAATGTACCAGCTTATTTATGTCTTTTTTGTTTGTTTTCTTGTTTTTTTGTTCATATTAAGAAGAAAAACAATTAACCATACAGCATGCATACCTGATAGCTGCTTGTTTGCCCTCTCTGCTGTATCTGTCATTCATTTATTGCCATTTTCCAGTGTCACAAAATAGCAATTTTGATTTCTAGTAAAAGCTTCCACATCAGTGACCTAGTAACCCATTGACATGCGTTAATTTAGAAAAATGACCAACAGTTCACATCTCACACCTTACTAGACAGTGTTATTCCCAAATCCTTTTCCCAATTAAAATAATTTTTTTCTAACAGTGCTAAGCAGAGCTTAGATCCTTTTAAGTCAACTGAAGACAATGTTTAGGGTTTCGCTGTTAGTTTAGTAAAAATTCAAACACTACTGCCATGAGCTCCGGTGGTGGCCTTGGGTAAGCCACTCCTCTCAGCCCCAGCTCCCCAGCTGTATTGTGAGGGCAATAATAACTCTACACCGCTCTGGGTGAGGCACTAACCTGCCTAGAAGAGTGGTATATAAGCGCAGTTATTACTATTATTATTAATTGAAAGAGCCCTCTCTCTTAAAACAAGCTAAGCGTATGACTCACTGTCTGATCCTCTGAGGCAGAGGATCTAAGATCATATCTATTACTGTTGTTTATTGTTTTACACTTTTGGATTCATTGCTTCAGCCATATGGAAGAGAACATAGCCTAAATGGATCCTTTGCCTCTCCACAGAACCGCCTCTCTTGGCTGGTGCAACGTCTAAGGGCAAAGGAGTGCTGTTACTATTCAAAGGCTCTATGCCACATTGCTGTTTTACCCAGGCACTATTTTTCATGCTTCCAGTTTTGTACTGCTGTGCAAAACCTAGGGGTATAAGAAAATACTTATGCCCCCTTTGTAACCATACCCTGGATTAATCACAGGAAAAGACTCCATCAAACTAAGTTCTTCTGCCCTGATCAATAAATGTATCAAGACTTTCCCTTCCAAAATGTAACCAAAAGAACAATTTATATGCGTTGATAGTTTTGCTCTGAAAATTTAAGTCTCATGTTTTTCTTGTTCAAGACTAAGGTTGCTGGTTGATGATGTGCCTGAATCAACAATAGAGGGAACCTTTGGAAGGAAAACTTTGAGTCGACCAATAGAACTGGGCGGGAATAATTTTGAAGGGTGCATTTCCAATGTCTTCATACAAAGGTATATATAATTCACAATGTGTGGCTAAGTAGGATTGATCATGCGACAGTTCTGAACATTTTTCTTCTTCACAAAATCTCTAATGCTTATAATGAACTAAATAGAATGATAATGGCTCTGATGATGATTTATCAGTAAAGGAATGGCATGCCTGAAAGAAGAAGTAGAAAGTCAACACATAAGACAGCCATTTATGTATGTGTGTATGTAATTTATAGTCCATCTTTCTCACAGAGGCTCAAGGCAGATTACAGTGTAAGTCAATACAGTCAACAGGAAGGGCATCCAGTAAACAATGCAATAGGATTTGCAGAAATCTGAAACCAATCAGAACTCTGAAACAAAGCGTGAGCATTAACATGACACATTAAATGATGCAGAAATTACATAGTAGGGTTATACTTAGAGCAATAGACAGTACATACTATACAGAGTAGTATAATCTGCACTCCCTGTCTCTTTACCAAAGCCGCTTTCTGAACCATTTTGTCACAGTACAGCCCTATTAGTTATGTAAAAAAGTCCTCCTGAATAATTCCATTATGCGTAGTTTGTGGAAGGCTTGGAGAGTGGGAGCCTTCCCACCTCATCAGGCAAGCCATTCCATTAGGTGGGGACCATAGCAGACAACGCACGTGTACAGGCAGTTGTTGATTTTGCCCATTTGCAGGGCTGCACCTGCAGAAGGTCCTGCTTAGATGAATGACTGAAGCTGTTGTGGTGGAGCACAGGGGAGAGGCAGTTCTGCAGATATGAGGGACCAAGGCCAGAAGGGTATCAGGGATGCTTGAACCTCAGCAGATTCATCTTGCATCATATTCAGCAGTTGCAAATGAACCCCAGCTTGATTGCTGATCTGATTGTGTGAGCGCTGAGACTTTAATTGGAGTTCATTGGGCAGCTGCACATCTACCTCTAGCACAACAGCACATACACATGCACAAGAAAGCAAAGGAGCATGGGAATTGTGACTGCTTTAACACAGAGGATTTTGTTCCCATTTGGACATTTCAGAGACGGGTAGAATGCTGACAAAACATCTAGTATAAGGAAGTACTCCCCTTCTAAATTGAAGATGGAGAAAAATGCTTTCATTTTACTGCCCCACTCAATCCTTTGTGCAGGGAAGGGACAAGCCCCTGTACATAACATACACTTATTCCCAAGTAACCCATAAGAAAGTTGAGGCTTATGCATAGGCAGAATAGTTCACAGGAGAAGGATGCACAAACCCTGTACAATACGGGTTATACTGGACCAACATTACTGCCGAAGAATCCAATCCAGCATTACAGCCTTGAAGTAGGCAGTCCTTGGCAAGAAAGAGTATATTCCTCATACCAGAAGCAGTTGAGAGCCTTGCAAAATCTTTTTTAAAGTACTTTTTTGTAAGGAGACAGTCCGAGCAGGGCTGTTATTGGTAGGACGTTTTGGAGGTCTTTCATTCATAGGATCGCTGTAAGTTGAAAGCGATTTGATGGCCCATAAGCACGCGCGTGCGCACACGCACACACACACACAGAGCTGATGTAAAACAACATTTAGCCAAGCACCCCTTCTGATGTCATTAATGGATTCTGTAGATACCTCTGGCATGTTGGTAGCTGGCATTTTTATTGGCACTGTATTTCAAATGCCTAGTGCATCTGTCCTCAGGAAAGGTGTTTTTAGATAAAACTGTACTCACAGCTTAGCATTCACAATATGGGCAGTAACGTTTTTAGATCACAAAACTGACAATATCATTTGAACACATCAACAGAGTTCGGCATCACATGGCAAGCACCGGGTTCTTGTAGCTCCCTCCTCACTTCCTCTTGTGCACTCTGATTGCCTTCCTTCCTGTTTTGTGCAGACCCTACTATGCCTGCAGATCAGCTGTGGAAATCACATGATCTGAACTAAGCCCTTGTCATTGACAGAAGTTTTTGTCAGAGTAATTATACTAAAATTTAGGACCCAACAATACATGATGGAATTCTGTGATTGTAACTCCAGGTGTGTCATTTGGCTTAAAAACCAGTCACAGGGCAGCCAATATAAAGTGCTTCTGGAGAACTCTCCTCCCTGCAACATCTCTCTAATCAAACTGCTGTCCCCAGGCTGCTTTAGGTTCTGGTAAGGGGAAAAAGACGGACAGCCATATTGTGCTGAATGTTTTTCCTCATCTGGACTGGAGGCCCAGTCACAGAACTCCGGCATCCCATGTAGCTTGGTGCGTGTAGCTTGTTTCACTTAGCCAGTTTGGCTCTTAGGAGGCAGTGCACTGTAATATAACTCATTTTTCTTCTCTCTATTCCAGAACAGGACACAGTCCCCAGGTTCAAAATCTAACAAATTATACTTCAAAGACTAATGTATCCTTAGGTTCTTGTATGATAAAGAAGCCACCACAGCTGATGCTGCTGAAAGAATTAACAGATGACTACCGTTCAAAGGTTTTGAAGGTCAGGAGCCCTGAGTTCTGTAAAGAAAATATTTCTAAACTAGAAATAAAGCCTGTTGTGGTAAAAAATACAACGGGCTCTAGAAAGGGGAGAGTGGGCAGGCAGGCATTCCCTCCTCATCCCTCACAGATCCTGGCCGGTGAAGGAGGGGGCGGGCATTGCCACCTGCTCCATACCTGATCTCAGCAACATGAAGGGGTGGTGGGCTTTGCTACCTGCTGCACGTCTGATACAGGCCGGGTAAAGGGGAGCAGGCATTGCCACCTGCTCCACTCCTGATCCTAGCCGGGTGAAAGGAAAATGGGCATTACCTTCTGCTCTATGCCTGATTACGGGGTGAAGGGGCATAGGCATTGCTACCTGCTCCAAGCCTGATCCCAGCTGGGTGAAGGGGGATGGGCATTGCCACCTATTCCCTGCTGGGTGAAGGGAAGAGCGAGCATTACTTCCTACTCCTCACCTGATCCCAACAGGCGAAGATTGGTGGTGAGCTTTGCTACATGCTCCGCTCCTCATCCCAACTGGGGGAAGGGGGTGCGGGCATTGCCACCTTCGCTGCTCCTGATTCCGGCAGGTTGAAGGGGGGCAGAGATTGCTGTTTGCTTGGCTCGTGATTTCGACAGGGTGAAGATGGGGTGGGCATTGCTGCCTGCTCAGTGCCTTATTCCAGCAGGTTGAAGAGGGAAGGCATTACCACCTGCTCCACTTCTTGTCCCAGCTGGCTGAAGGGAAGAAGGGAATTGCTTCCCGCTCTGTGCCTGATTCCACCCACATGAAGACACTGGGCAGGCATTGGCACCTGCTCCGCTCCTGATCCCAGCTGGGTGAAGGGGCCAGGCATTGTCATCTGCTCCGCTCCTAATACCAGCTGAGTTAAGGCGGGGTTGTGTGCATTGCCAATTGCTCTGTTCCTCATATCAGCTGGGTTAAGGTGGGGGGTGGGCATTGCCACCTCCTCCGCTCCAAATACCAGCTTTGTTGAGGTGGGGGATGCGCATTGCCACCTGCTCCACTCCTAATGCCATTTGTGATAAGACAGGGGGTGGGCATTGCCACCTCCTTCACTCCTAATACCAGCTGGGTTAAGCCGGGGAACGGGAATTGCCACATGCTCCATTCCTAATACCAGTTGGATTAAGGTGAGGGTGGGCAATGCCACCTGCTCTGCTCCTATTACCGGCTGTGTTAAGGCAGGAGGTGGGCATTGCCACCTGCTCCTCTCCTAATACTGGCTGGTATAAGGCAGAGAGTGGGCATATCTATCTGTTCTGCTCCTGATCCCAGCTGGGTGAAGTGGAGGAGGGCATTGCCACCTGCTCCGCTCCTAATATCAGCTGGGTTAAGGTGGGGGGGGGCAGCATTGCCACCTGCTCCACTCCTAATAATAGTTGGGTTAAAGCAAAGAGTGGGCATTGCCACCTGCTCCGCTTCTGATCCCGGCTGGCTGAAGGCAGGCAGTTACTGCCACCTACTCTGCTCCTAATATCAGCTGGATTAATGCAGGGGGCGGTCATTGCTATGTGCTCTGCTCCTAATACCAGCTGGTTTAAGGCTGGGGCGGGCATTGTCACTTGCTTCGCTCCTAATACCAGCTGGGTTAAGGCAGGGGGTATGCATTTCCACCTGCTCCACTCTTCATACCCGCTGGCTGAAGGAGGCAGGCATTGCCACCTTCTCCAGTACCAATATCAGCTGGGTTAAGGTGGGGGTGGACATTGCCACCTGCTCCACTCCTAATATCAGCTGGGTTAAGGTGGGGGGTGGGCATTGCCACCTGCTCCGTACCTAATACCAGCCAGGTTAAGGCATGGTGAGGGCATTGCCACCTGTTCCGCTCCTGTTCCCTGCCTGGGCTTCCCACCACGGCATGTTTTCTGGAGCTATATGGTGAGTTACCTGGGCTTTCCTCTCTGGCAGCGCCCTCTGGTGGCACACCAGGGTATAAAGTGAGTTGTCTGAAACACGCTTACTCAATTCTATAGTAAGAAGATATCACAAAGTTCGCATAGAGAGCTGTTGGGAAAACCTACATTTGTAATGGAATGACTTACGGAAAATAGGTCTTACACAAAGATCTATAAAATCTCAAAGAAGCATATCACTCCTCCCCCCACCCCGAATAAGATCCTAATATATTTGGTTATTCTTAGAGGTTCCAGTACAAGACTTCAATTTACTTTTGTACTTACAGAAGGAAAAAGCCATAGTCTACTTGACAGATGCAAGTGAGCAGCAAAAAAGTGGCAATTGTCCCTCAGGTGCTCTGTTAAATTTTGTCACTGGAGCATATCACTTTGGGAATACCCCTGGCACTCATTTATTGTTTACAACTTCTCAAATATCATCAAAAGACAGGTACTTGGATTAATTTTCATTTTGTTGCCATTTTTTTACAGCATCTAAAAGTTAATGGGGTATTTCAGTACTGGGCTTCTTATGCCATGTAGCAGTAGTAGTAATAATAAAGTTATTATTAATCACAATTATCATTAATAAGAAAACGAAGAGCAGTATGGCATTTACTTTGGCTATGTCCAGAATGTCTTGTCTGGGGTTTGGCTATCTTAGGTTCAAATTTCTACCAACATTGAAGTTCACTGGATAGCCTTGGGCAAATGATACTCTATCTCACAAGTTTTGGGGAGTATAAAAGAGAGCCATTATGCATTGTTTACATTGATGCAATGAAGACAGATAATCAGGGCTTTTTTCTGGGAAAAGGGGGGGTGGAACTCAGGACCGCACAATGACATCACTTTGGGTCAGCTGGAAGTTTTTAAAAGTTGAAATCACCCTTGGTGAAAATGGTCACATGGTCGGTGGCCCTGCCCCCAATCTTCTAGAGGGGGTGGGGCCACCAGCCATGTGACCATTTTCAAGAGGTGCCAGAACTCTGTTCCACCGCGTTCCAGCTGAAAAAAAGCCCTGCAGATAATAGTGTATCGAGAACTTCTTCATTTCTATTTCATCCTCTCTAATGCCTTTTTTTTAACATTCAAGGTCTCATTTTGCAATTGAGGTACGGACATCATCATCCAGAGGCTTGATCTTCTTCATGGGGGACAAGTTGCAGAGCAGCTACATGGCTCTTTACCTTTCAAAAGGACGTTATGTCCTTTCACTTGCTGCTGAAGATGGGAGGAAGATAAAAATCAAAAGCAAAGTCAAATACAATGACGGGCAGTGGCATAATGTGAGTGTGATAGCTGCATAAGTTAAAGAATTTCAGCCACTCTTCAGAGTTCTTGAGGCTGCCACTGTGACCCATCTGTGGGTTATCTGAACCCAGGAGAGTTGTATAACTACTGTCCAATGATCTCACATGTACCATTCTTGAGCATGGTGATTGAACAAGTGGTGGTGGCCAACCTGAAGGATTCCTGAATAAGTGTATTGTTTAAATTTGTTCTAGTCTGGTTTCAGGCCTGCCTATGGGACTGAAATGACTTTGGTTACCCTGGTGAATGACATGTGCTAGGAGATGGACAAGGGGTATGCAACCCTGTATATTCTTCTGGACCTTAGTGGCTTTTGATACCATTGGTCATAGAATCCTTCTGAACCACCTTCTGGGTTGGGACTGGGAGGCACTATTCTGCAATATTTCAGTCCTGCCTTGAAGATAGATTTCAGAATGCAGCGTTGGGGGACTGCTGGTCTACCTCTTGGCTTCTGACCTATGGAATTCTGCAAGTTTCCATCTTGTCCCCCATGCTTTTCAACATATGTGTAAAGCCACTGGGAGAGATCATCCAGAGATTTGGGCTGAGTTGCCACCAATATGCAGGTAACACTCAGCTCTGTCTCCTGCTTCCAGAAGATCCTAGAGAGGCTATGGAAAGTGTGAACAGGTGCTTGGAGGTAGTTTTGGAGTGGATGATGGCTAACGAACTAAAACTTAATCCCAAAAAAACAGAAGTGCTACTGGTGGTGGGGAGGGGGGAGGTTTGACCCAGGAAATGAAATATCTCCTATTCTAGATGGGGTTGCACTCCCCCTAAAGGATCAAGCTTGGGGGTGCTTCTGGACCCAAGCCTCCTGTTGGATAAATAGGCGGCAGGGGTGACCAGGGGTGTCTTTCACCAGGTTCAGCTGATGAGCCCGCTGTGGCCCTTGCTAGAGCAGAGGAAATCTTGCCACTGTGGTGCATGCCCTGGTAACATTAGATCACTGCAATGTGTTCTGTGTGGGGCTGCACTTGAAGACTGCCTGGAAGCTAAAATTGGTACAGAATGCTGTGGCCAGAATGAGACTGGAAGGGGTCATAGGGACCATATAGCTCCAATCTTGCTTCATGTACAATGGCTCCCAGTTTGCTTCGGGGCTCAATTCAAGGTGCTGGTTTGATCTTAAGAGCCCTATATAGCTTGGGGCCAACAAATCTTAAGAACTACCTCCTCCCATATGAACCTGCCAATCCAATCCAGTCATCTTTGGAAGCCTTGCTTCAGTTGACCATGCGAACTGGGGCTAGATGGGTAGCAACCCAAGAAAAAGCCTACTTGATCGTAGCACCAAAACTTTGGAACTCTTCCCCAGGGAGATTTATCTACCTGTCTCTGTCATTGTCTTCTGCCAATGGGTAAAGACCTTTATGTTGCATCTGGCATACCCCCAATAACTCATTTTTGGCCCCTCTCCCAGTTGTGTTGTGTTTGTATATTTATATGTTTTTACTGAATTCTATAAATATTTAAATGCCGTTGTAATGTTTTAAGTGTTTTAATGTTCAGATGTTTGCCACTTGGGGACCCTGTTATCTGGAAAGTTGGCATAGAAATGTTTTATATAAATAAATAACTAAATAAATGAAGTGTTGATTCAAGAGCATGATCCATACTGGTTAGTCTTTCTGCCATATAGTTATTCAACATTATATTTGTCTCCTGAAAAGGTGGCGTTCAGTTTTGCTGAGAAGAAAGCGCGTCTTGTTATTGATGGCTTAAGGGCTCAAGAAGGCAATGTTCCACGTAATTACTTTGCCAGTAATGAGTTACCAATATATCTAGGCGGGGTTCCTTCATTAAGATTACAGGTAAATATCTGATATTTTTTGATGATTGGGCTCTTCAAAAAGAATGTATGTATTTGACCTTTCATTCCACATTAACTTCAAGCCTTAAGTCAGGTACTTTTCCTTTTCTCTTCCAGCTGTATGCAAATAAGCAAAAGTCAATATATGACAAGCATGTCACCTTTCAGCTTGACTCCCACTGAGTCAAGCTGATGGGATTAATAGATGAGGATCCTAGTTCAAATTTTCAGTCATTCTGTTCAGTAACCTACAGGAATACACAGTAGTTTGGCATCAAAATGATAACTAACAGCACTATTCTCATTTTATTCATTTCTTTGGGGAAAAGCTACTCTGTGTATCTCATTTTTGCAGGGGTTATTCCAGGCCAGCATTTGTAAACATTTACATAGTCAACCTCAGCATGTATTACTATTAAATGTTTAACTATATTTTCTGTAGGGTTTCTCAGGTTTATTTTCACACATACCCTGTTGACCCTACAAGTGTTAGAGATGGGAGGCTGATCACTTCCTGGCCAGAGTTCTCTGTTTCTGCCTTTTCTCCAGGCTTGTTTGCTTCTGTGTTCTGTTCCTTCTTTAATCTGAGCTCTGTTTTCCTTAATGGTTTCCTTTCCATAATCCTTCAGAGATGAAATTTCTTCTGTAACTCTGAATATTACGTCTGACAATGTCTGATTCAAAAAGAAGCATTTAGCCTAAAAATTATTGGATATATATTAGGTTACTTAGCATGAAATGATCTATTGTTAGTTGTTGTGGGTTTTCCGGGCTGTATTGCCGTGGTCTTGGCATTGTAGTTCCTGACGTTTCGCCAGCAGCTGTGGCTGGCATCTTCAGAGGTGTAGCACCAAAAGACAGGGATCACTGAGAGATCTCTTTTTGGTGCTACACCTCTGAAGATGCCAGCCACAGCTGCTGGCGAAACGTCAGGAACTACAATGCCAAGACCACGGCAATACAGCCCGGAAAACCCACAACAACCATCGTTCTCCGGCCGTGAAAGCCTTCGACAATACATCAATCTATTGTTAAATCACATATTATTCAATTGATCATAATATGTGCTGAATTTATATTTCAGAATGTACCACAAAAAAGTTTTGTGGGTTGCCTGAGAAACTTTAATATTGGAGGAAAACTCACACATATTCCTCATCAGAACAAGGGCATTGTGCCGTGTTTGGATAATGCATTGGAAAATGGAGTCTCTTTCTTCAATGAAGGGGGACATATTGTCATTGGTGAGTATTGAAGGAGTTGTTGATTCTGATTAAAAGTTCTGTTTTCATTCAGATCTCTCACTATGCACAGCATTACCCAGTCATTCTAATGGATGGGGGAGCTCTGTGTATGTAGTACTGGCCCATTTTATTGATGTTCCTAAGCAAAGATTCCCAGGATCAAGCTGAGTGCATAAAACTGAATAATGAATTTGATACCCTTTCTAACATACTGTTTCTAATTATTGTTATTATCCCAGAAAAATCTTTTTTGATGGGCTTGGACTATACCATCGTATTTAACATTCGTCCAAGAAGCTCGACTGGTATTTTAATCCATACTGGCAATACACAAAGGAACTACTTAACTGTTTACATGGAAGGAGGCACGGTGGGTTTGACTTTGTATTTCCCCCCGAACTAGAATGCAAACATTCATTGGGGAGGTATAGCAAGGGAGAGGGAGAAACGTGAATTACTGAGGACTTGACTATGGGTCTCCTGTCAAGGAGACACATTGTGGGAGTTCCTGGGTGAGACTGAGATTTTCAGGCATGAGGGAGTTGATTCAGATTGGGACCGTAGCACACAAGGTGAGGAGCTTACACCTACACCTACACATCCTCTCCTTTTCTTCTTCCATCACCACAGCTCTCCAGGTGGAAGCAATAGGAGGAGTAATTTCTCTCCTTCCCTTGTTCAGTGCAGTCCCCGGACTCATATTCCTCTTAATCCAAGTAGGTCCCGTGACCTCTGGAAACAACTTTCTTGGGGTAGGGAAGTGGAGGAATACAAGAATTGCATCTGTCAGCACCTACTGCTGATGGATTACTGGATCAAATCCATTGTTTGAGAGGTTTATGCTGAAAAGCGAATCATAAATCTTAATAAATGAAAGCATTGGCTAAAAGTTAATTTTTATAGTAGCATATTGGTGTGTCTGTACTCTTGTTTTATCCTTTGTTACTGGTAATTCAAAAGATGACTTTTTCACAGCTCATTGCCTCTGGAAATAATGGTGCTGGAGAATTCTCAACATCTGTCACGCCTCAGCAGCCTCTTTGTGATGGAAAATGGCACACGGTAGCAGGTACTGTGCAGTTTCATTGAGCAGTTCTTTAGGAACAGGATAAAGACAAAGACATTTTGTGGTTCCAAAATTTATGTATTTGCTTTAAGAAAACTGATTTTTTAAATACATTTTCAACATTCTTTGAATGCATAACATAATTTGCATTTATTTAAGACCTGTGTGAGTCATTTGTTCTAGTTGATATGAACTCTTGATTGCAAATGTTATATGACCTCAATCAATAAACCAGCTTGGAATAATCTTGAAGTGGTCCTGGGATATTGTTGGAAGGCACATGATGGACAGAATACCTTGCTGAAGCCAAGTAGGCTGTGCTTGAACAGTGCTTGGGTAGGATTCTTCCTTAGAATCTGATGTACAGTGCTTTGAATTCCAAAATGGAATATAAATTACTAGCTAGATTTCAGTGGGACTTCAACAATAATAAATACTTGGTACCGTATGTAAGATGATTCATTAAATAATTTTAGACTGAATTGGAGCTATTGTCTTTAGTTTCTGTGTTTAAATGCTTTGTCTAATGCGCTTTTATCATTGGAATAAGATGTATAAACTAGCATTACAAATTACATGCCTACAGGAATAGGAGTGAACAGATATTCCCTTATGTATATGTGCCAAACTACGTTACACTTAATTTGTATGCAATGTTATGCCAAAGGTTCCTTCTTAATTGCAAAGTACATTTAGGGAAGGGTGCCTTAAATGCTTAACCCTTTCCTTCAGCCCCATCTGTGCTGAAACTTCTCCAGCTGCTCTGTCCAATCAGGTTCCAGATGCATATCCCATGGTACGAATAGTCTAGAACCCAGTAATGGTTAAAGCAGATTCGTGAGGGGAAATGGCAGAGGAAATGGACTGGTAAGGGAACAGTTTAGCACTGAGCTAAACTCACATGCAGCTGTAGTTTAAGTTTGGCTTTAATTCCGCATGCATGTTATGATCACGAAATTTGCCCATAGAAGGAGGTTGTCTAAGGAGAAAAGAAATTGATGAAATTTCTGGACAGAACAAAAGACACTGATTGATTTTTTGGATTCTTTGCAGTAACTCAGAAGCAGAACATTGTGCATCTAAATGTAGATACAAAGAGTAACTACACAACTGGACCATCAAGTATCGTTTCTACCAGACCTGCTCAACCACTTTATTTTGGGAGAGTTCCAGGTAGGACCCTTGTTCATTAATCTTTCATTATTGCCCCTTTTGTTTTGCAAGTACACATCCTGGATGGGCTGTTCCTTTATAGGGAAGAACTCATCGTCGAGGAAAAACTTGACAATGTGTGGAAAAGGCAGAATTTTCTTTCTAACATACATACAGTGTACACAATGGCTAATACAGCTAATTACCAACTACAGAAAGTGTTGATGACCCATATTTGTTCCTGGAATCTGCTTTCTGTACTTTCTAAGTGTCACAGAGAGAAATTAAAATTACAGATTCTACAGTACAATCTCTAAGTCCATTGAAGTCAAGAAAATTGGTTCTTAGTAATTTAATGGTAGTGGAATGTGCTTATCTAAAATCAGGGCTATATTCAAAGTAGTTTTTTAAAAAAAACCTATTTTATGTATTACAAGAAAGAAAACTTTTTAAACATGGGAATTTAAAATATTTTACTCCAGCAGCCTGAAGAATATTGCTCAAATTGTCTACCAACCTTTTACCTGGGGGTCCCCAACATGATGCCTCTGGGTGCCATGGCACATGTGAAAATTGTCAGAAAGTGGGTAGGGCTCTTGCCTAGCATGGCGTCTGATTGGCCATTAGAGATCTGATTGGTTGTGCATATTAAAACAACATTGCTTTGAGGGCAGCTGCCACACAGTGTCCGGTTTATTCTCTCCTCTTTTCCAGTGTATTTTTTACATTTCCCTTCTTCTCTCTTGCGCTTGGAGTTCTTCTGGGTGTGTGGTTGGCTCTGTCTCCACTGCAACCAGTTTGTGGTTGTGCCCACCAGAATTCCCAAGGTGTCCACGAGCTCAAAAAGTTTGGGGACCCCTGCTATACCACATCACTCCTGTATTCTTTATTTAGCTCCTCTTTTCTCTTTGTTTTTACAGTTGATTTGAAAACCCCATGGCTTCCTGTTCAGAATGTGTTCCTTGGCTGCCTGAAGGATGTTAAAATCAATGAGAAACTTCACTTAGTCAACAAAATGTCAGATGTTCATGGTATTGTCAGCTTACAAGGGTGCCCTGTCAATTAACAGTCTAACATGCATCTTCTCAGGGTGAATTCTCTTAATGTACTGTACAAATGGGCACAATATGCTTTCACTCTTCTCACCCCTATGTTAGTCCTGAGATATGTGAACATCATGGTTTAAGGATGTATATCTGTGGACTATGTTGCCCTTGTTAGATTTCTCACAAAATGCCGTTTGCTTTTCAGCGTACAGTTCACTGTATCTGACAGAGCCCTTGTGATATACAAAAATACATAATGCAATTTGGTGAGGTTCTGCTCTCGGCCACAGTGATGCATAACTAGAGCAATTGTATTGACATAACAACCCCAGTCCTGAGGCTCTTGCCAAAACAAGTACTGCCCAAGTTAGAACGGGAGGATTTGGGGAGTGCAAGCAGAACTTCATAAAAATGCTGGGTTACTGAATATGTTCTTTTATACTGAAATGTGCATTACGTAATTATAAAAACAATGTGAGTTTAAGCAGTTTAAAAAGAGTGGGAACCTAGAGGTGACAATGCTCAGAGGTCTATGACCAAATAAATGCAATTTGCTTTTTAAAAATCTTCAGTGTGTTTATTGTACTGACACATTCCACATTTCCATCAACTTTAAGCAAAGAACTGGACAGACTCATTATCTTGGTACAGAAGATTATGCATATTAAATCTTCTGTTTGTGTGTAGTATAATTTCCCTTAATAACACTACTACTAGGCTAAGGATGTGGGGGGAGGGCTGTGGCTGAATGGTGGAGCATCTGCTTTGCATGGAGGTCTCAGGTTCACTTCTCAACATTTACAGTTTAAAAAGATCCAGTAATAAGAGACTGTTATGGTTGTTAGTTGTTCAATGCAAAATAAAACTGTTGTCCACCTGGTCCAGGTAAAAGTGCCTTTTCACATTTTTCCAAGTTTAAGGAGCCAGTTTCAGGGTGCAGCACGCAATCCCAGATGCATGCATAACCAGGCTATCTGGACAAAGGGTCAATAGCTTAACGTTACCATTCAGCAGGTTGCAAGAGCACAGCTGCTCGTTTGCACAAGCCCCATTAATTTCAATCAGGTTTCTGAAGAAAATGTTCTCAATGTATTGTGGATTGAAATCCAAAAATGATTCCCACCAATAAGTATTCTAATTGTGACGATATTTAAGTGCGTGGCTTGTACAAACAGATAGAGTCTAATAAAAAATCTGAAAGTAATGGCCAAGAGTACTATGCAAAAATTGTAGGCAGCCACATTGGTCCACAGAAAAATTCTGAAATTGTCTTATAATGGTTTTTCTATTAGGCCCAACTAAAAGAGAACAAACCATTGAGCATGTAAGCATGCAATTATCCATTTGTGCCTACATTTATGATGGTTATTTTCTCATTTCTGAGGAATACATTAATCACTAGAAAATCAGCACCTCCTGGGACACATCAGCGTATATTAGCAGATTATGTATTGCTTTGATTGTTGGATATATACACATCTCCACCCTTTTCTATGACTTAATCACAGTAGAAATAAAAACTACTCCATAGGAAAACTAGGGAGCATTCCTAAGCAGGTTTACTCAAAAGTAAGTGGGGCTTACTCCCAAGAAAGTGTCCTTAGGACTGCAGACCTACCTAATCTCTGGTTAGCTTTGTGGTTTGGATTCCTATTTTTAACACATTCATAAAGGTAGCACATCCCCGTGTTAGCTCAGAACATTTGTAGTATAGCATGGTGAGGATCTGGAGACAACAGCAACCCCCGTAGAGATGTCCCTGCCACTTGCTCTTGCTCTCTAACCTTCCCCCCTTTCCCAGTGTTCCACTTTGCATAATGGGGAGGGGAACATCTGGTTCCTAAAAAGGGATCACAGCATTTACATCCAGATAGTGCACCATTAAGCAAGTGACAGTTTGCAGCTGTGACTAGCAATTATCTGTCCTACTAGTTCTCCATGTCTCCTCCTGTCCATCCTCCTGCTTCCGTTTGGAAAGCCAGCCAAAGTACACATTGCCAGAGTCCCCAGCAAACATAACTCCCTATGTGTGTGAAAAAGGATGCCAATGCACAACCTGCAAGGGTAATTCTAAACTTTTGCTTTATTGAATCAGGTCCAAGCACCATAAATGTCTTTCTGCATAAGATACTATGCAGATATTAAATCCCCTAAGCATAGTCATTACATACAGGAAGAAAATATTGCACTGAAATTATTATCTTAAACTGTCCTTTGGCATGTTCCAATTTTTAATTTAAAAGTGTTTTTAATCATATTTATTGTATTCTCATACCCAACATCTCTGCAAGACTGACTTCCTCCGTCTTTCAGCCATAGCCCTTGCAGAAGTTTTCAATGACTAATAAAACAACCTTATGCAGTGTAACTCTGGTCTGATTTTATTGATTTCAGAGGACTCTGCAGAGGATTGCACTGTTAGGCCACTTCAACATGGGGCAATTGTTCTGTTTGTTGACCTTGCCAAAGGCATGGAGAGCTTTCACATTCTTTCCTTTCCTTCCCTCCCTCCCACCACCACCACCACGTGCCTTTGCAAGGGTCTCTGATGGCATTTTTAAAAAACAGTACTTTGTGCACTACTATAGTGTTAACACTATAGTGAAATATTTACTACCAACAATGGTAAAAATCAGGGGCGTAGACTTTTCAATTTCCGGGGGTATGGTGGGGGCCTGGGGCTGGGCCAGAGGCATTGCTATATCCGGTCCTTAAAAGAACCGGGGCCCAGTACATCATAGGGAGGAGCCAATGACAACACAGGGAAGGACTGCCATTGCCACCATCTATGGAGGCCGGGCCATGGGGGATTTAGGGAGGGGCTCCCCACAAATTTAGGGGGACCTGGGCACCCATGGGTACCCCCCATAACAATGCCCCTGAGCTGAGCCAAACCTAGGAAAAGATGGGAGTTGGCCAGTGGTTATGGTGCTATCTCAGCGATCTCCTGCTGTGACCTGTTTTTGAAATTCATTTTTAGGATAGTCACTTTAAAGATCTACAAATATACATACCATGTGTACAGGACAAATGAATGGTCACAAATTTGACACTAAGAAAGTCAACACAGAAAAGCCTGTAGGGGATCATTTTTTAAGTTTTCCTGGACGTTCATTTATAGGAGTCTTGATTCTGCCTTATTCATGAGGGTGACTTAATACCGAAATTTACTAAATTGTGGCAACACAGATGCCTTCATTTGGTAAATGTGTGGTTGAAGTCTGAACCAGGGCAGAATACAAAACAGTTGCTGTGCACTTCTGAACAAAGTACAGAGTTCAGAGTAGAAGCAGCCTCCTTCTCATTTCAAACATATCCTATAAGTGAGTACAAGCACATTTTGAGGCAATTCAGAACAGTGCTAGTCACGACTTCAAAGAAAACTCATAGTAATGCTACCTAGGATTGTATATATCTTGCTTTCTTAGCACACTGCTTAAAAACTCCACCTTAAAAACACAGACATTCAGAACACATTATCAACAAAATCACATAATTAAGTGCACATTGGTTGTTGTGGGTTTTCCGGGCTGTATTGCCGTGGTCTTGGCATTGTAGTTCCTGATGTTTCGCCAGCAGCTGTGGCTGGCGTCTTCAGAGGTGTAGCACCAAAAGACAGAGATCTCTGTCTTTTGGTGCTACACCTCTGAAGATGCCAGCCACAGCTGCTGGCGAAACGTCAGGAACTACAGTGCCAAGACCACGGCAATACAGCCCGGAAAACCCACAACAACCATCGTTCTCCGGCCGTGAAAGCCTTTGACAATAAGTGCACATTCCTTGCCAATGTTCTCTCCAGGCTGCACACAGAGCAAAATGAAATTTTAAAAAGGCCTCTGAGCTGCATCCCCCTCCCTAGTCTTGTTCATGCAGATGGGCTTTCTCATTGTTTCAGAGAGACAGCACTCAGGCTGCCATTTTAGGAATACCACCTCTCCATTTAAAAATGGAATGGAAATTGAAAGAGGAGCTTAGGAGTGGCTGAAGCATCCCCCTCCACACACACACTACCATGAAAAAACTAACTGTTCTCCCACACCCAGCCCCCCTCCAAAAAGAAGCAGCAAGCAAACAGACAAAGCTATTTCAATACGGAAACAGAGGGTCTACCCTTTCTCAGTGTTTCATTTCCAAAATACAGTGTAATGATAAAATAACTGAAAAGTAAAATAAAATACTCACTTTTTCCCTATTAAAAGGAACATAAACTGTTCCTTAGGATTGATTGCAGAGAAAATGTGATGATGGGTGGTTGGAGCATGCTGGCTGGTGTGAGTGTGAAAGAGAAAGAGAAAATAAACTTATACTTGCCTTAGTTTTAGAAAAGAAGTAAGAGTTCTTTATTATAGGAATTCCATACTTTGATAGGAAAGTGGAGAGAGAGATTCCTATCTACCAATCTATTCCTGAGGAAGTCCTGAGATTGGTAATCTACAGATCAACAGATAGTTCAAGGCAGTAAAGGAGTAAATAGTAAACAGATGCCCTGACCTGTCTAACTTTCTGGTTTCTCTCCCTCTGAAACCTGAGGAAAGGGACAGCCTTAGAAGTGGATTCTTGTTGTTATGTGCCGTCAAGTTGCCTCCGACCTATGGCGACCCTATGAATGAAAGACTTCCAAAACATACTATCATTAACAAACTTGCTGAGATCCTGCAAACTGGAGAACACGAGTCAAGCCATCTCGTTTTAGGTCTTCCTCTCTTCCTACTGCCTTCTGCTTTTCCTAGCATTATTGACTTTTCCAGAGAATCTTGTCTTCTCATGATGTGACCAAAGTCCGATAGCCTTAGTTTTGTCATTTTAGCTTCTAGAGAGAATTCAGGCTTTATTTGATCTAGTACCTACTTATTTGTCTTTCTGGCTGTCCATGGTATCCGCAAAACTCTCCTCCAGCACCACATTTCAAATGAATCCATTTTCTTCCTGTTAGCTTTCTTCACTCTCCAACTTTCACAGACATACATAGTAATGGGCGATACCACAGTTTGGATTATCTTGATCTTGGTTCCCAGAGATACATCTTTATCTTTAGGGATCTTATCTAGCTCCCTCACAGCTGTTCTTCCAAGTCTCAATCTTCTGATTTCTTCATTGCAGTCTCCCTTTTGGTTGATGATTTAGCCAAAGAATAGAAAATCGTGGACAATTTCAATGCCTTCATTCTCAACTTTAAAATTGTGTAATTCCTCAGTAGTCATTACTTTTGTCTTCTTTTTTTAAAATTTTTATTGGTGAGTTTAAATTTTTAAATTTAATACATACATTCCCTTCATATCTAATTAATTCTGTTCCCCACCCTTTTCCTCCCCCCTCCCTATTGACTTCCAACAGCTTTCCAACCCTTACCCCCTTTTATTGCTTAATACTATTTCACTTATATTTTTCTTCAACACATAGATCACAATATCTCTTACTCTAAGCATATTCTAATTCTTTTATACAAATACTCTGTCAACTATACTATCAATATAGTATTTGCTGTATACTATACCATACAACATAGCATAGCATGCATTGAAATATAACATAACCTGTATTTATCTATAACACATAAATTATAATATCTCTTACTCTAAGCATGTTCTAATTCTTTTATGCGTGTTCTCTATCCAATATACTATCAATATAGTATTTGTTATATACTATTCCATGCAATATAACCTAGCATGCATTGTAATATAGCATCCCAATATAGTATACAGTGCAATATACTAACACCATACATCATAATATATGTAATATATGATATTTTACTTCAAATTTTCTTAATCATAATATTAGCTTAGATTGTCATAGTTAAATTTCCTCCTTAATGGTAAAGTCACTTCTCTCCTCCATTTACACCACCACCCTTTGGAAATTCTCAAACTGCCACAATTCTCCTTTCACATCCCATTTTTTCTCTAAATATTGTTTTAATTTCCCCCAATCAGCAGTATATTGTCCTAGGTCAAGATCTTTAAGCTTCCTTGTCATTTTGTCCATTTTTGCCATGTACAGCAATTTGTAAATCCAGTCTTCTATAGTTGGTATTTCTTGTACTTTCCACTTCTGCGCGTACAAAAGTCTTGCCGCTGTAGTCATGTAAAATAGCAATGTTCTATACTGCATTGGAACAGCTTCCATCCCCAAGTTCAGTAGCAACAATTCAGGATTCTTGTTTATTTGGATTTGTAAAATCTCGTTAATTACTTCAATTATATCTCCCCAATATTGCTTAGCTACTTCACAGGTCCACCACATATGATACAGTGATCCTTCATGCTTTTTACATTTCCAGCATTTATCTGACATGTTTGTATTCTCTAGCTCAATTTTCTTTGGCGTTAAATACCATCTGTAGATCATTTTATATACATTCTCTTTAATATTCGTACAAGTTGAAATCTTCAATGTATTTTTCTACAGGTGTTCCCACGCCTCCATTGTTATTTCTTTATGAAAATTTATTGCCCACTTCACCATCTGGGTTTTAACTATTTCATCCTCTGTATACCATTTCAGAAGTAATTTATAAATTTTAGATATTTCTTTCTTGCCTTCCTGTAACATCACTTCTTCTAGTTCAGAGTTTTCCATTCTTATACCTCCTTTTAAGCAGTCCGAGTTGTAAAGATCTCTGATCTGTCTATATTGGAACCATCCATAACAAGGAGACAACTCTTCTTCTGTTTTTATTCTTAGCATTGAATGTTGTACTTGTGTTATCTCCTTGTATGTTAGGCACTGCTTCTCGTTGTCGACAGTTCTCGGATCTATTACTTCATACGGAACCACCCATGAAGGAATTCCATCTTCCATGTAAACCTTATATTTTTTCCAGACTGTGAAGAGGCTTCTCCAAATGTAATGGTGCAAAAACATCCGAGTCTGCTTTTACTTTATCATACCACATGTATGCATGCCATCCAAATAATTTTTTATGTCCCTCCAAGGCCAGCAATTTACAATTTTTTAACATTATCCAATCTTTTAACCATACTAGACATATTGCTTCATAATATAGTCTTATATTGGGCAGTTGGAAGCCACCTCTTTCTTTCGCATCCTGTAGTACTTTCATTTTCACGCGTGGTTTCTTGCCTGCCCATACAAAGTCTGAAATTTTCCTTTGCCATTTATCAAACTGTTTTGAGTCTCTAATAATTGGGATTGTCTGCAACAAGAACATCACTCATGGTAAGACATTAATCTTTACTGCTGCTATTCTTCCCAACCATGATAGATTCAATTTATTCCATTTTATCAAGTCTCTTTCTATTTGTATCCACAATTTCTCATAGTTGTTTTTAAATAAGTCTATATTTTTCGCAGTCAGTTCGATACCCAAATACTTTACTTTATTAGTTACTTCACAGTCCATTATCACCATTCGTTCTTGTTGCTTCTGTTTGGTCATATTCTTGCATAATATTTTGGACTTCTTTTTATTCACATAAAATCCAGCTAGATCTCCAAATTGCTTTATTTTCTCTATTACCTTTGGCATGTTTTCGATTGGATCTTCTACTATTAACATTATGTCATCCGCAAATGCTCTGACCTTGTAGGAAAATTCTTTTATTTTTATACCTCGGATTGTATCATCCTCTCGTATTTGAACCATCAATATTTCCAAAACCAGAATAAACAACAATGGAGACAAAGGGCAACCCTCTCTTGTTCCTTTACTTATTTTCAATTTTTTAGTTAAGTCCTCATTCACTACAGTCGCTGCACTTTGGTCTCTGTAAATTTCTCTAACCGCTTGTATGAACCTTTCTCCCATTTGCAGCTTTTCCATAGTGGCAAACATAAAGTCCCAGTTCAAGTTGTCAAAAGCTTTTTCTGCGTCCACGAAAAAGAAACCAACTTCCCTATCACAATGCTTATCATAGTATTCAATAGCATTTATTACTGTCCTTAAATTGTCTTTAATTTGTCTATCAGGTAAAAATCCTGCCTGTTCCTCTGCAATAAATTCCACCAGCCATCCTTTTATTCTTTCTGCCAAAACTTTTGCAAATATTTTATAGTCATTGTTCAATAACGAAATTGGCCTATAATTTTTAACATTGGTCAAGTCCAGTCCATCTTTCGGAATCAATGATATGTTAGCTTCGTTCCATGAATCAGAAATTTTTTGGCCTTGCATAGTTTCATTCATTACCTCTTTCAAAAAATGTGCCAATTCGTTAGCCATCACTTTATAGAACTTTGCTGTTAATCCGTCCGGTCCCGGTGCTTTCCCCAATTTCATTGATTGGATGGCCTCTTTTATTTCTTCCTCTGTTACTTCTCTATTTAATTTTTCTTTCCATTCCTCCAACATCTTTGGTAGTTTCATTTTCTCCAAGTACTCCTCTATTGAACCCCTGTTTACGTCCTTTTTATGGTACAGTTTTGCATAAAATTTATAGAAGGCTTTACTGATGGCTGTTTGGTCCAATAATGTTCTATCTTCCTCTCGGATTTTAATTATAGTTTTCTTCTCTTTTTTCTTTTTCAATTGCCAAGCTAGGTATTTGCCAGGTTTGTTGGCCCCTTCAAATGTCTTTTGGTTCATTTTTTTTCAAATTCCACTCCAATTCTTTGTTGCTCATTGCCGTCAATTGCTCCTGCAATATTTTTATATCCTGATATATCCGCTTCTTCCCTGTCCTTTTCTTAAGTTGCACCTCTTTGGCTTTGATTTTTTCCATTATTTCTTTTCTTTTTTCCTCTTTTCTCCTTCTATCTCTTCCATTTAAGTCCATCAGTATTCCTCTAATTACCGCTTTATAAGTGTCCCATACCTTATAAGTTGACACATCCTTGTTTATGTTGTATTGTATAAAGAATTTGGTCTCCTTTCACAGCAGCGTCATGTTGTCTTCTATCTGCAGCAAGTCTTCATTTATCCTCCATCCTCTTTTTTTAGTATTTTTTCCGAATCTCCACATAATTGGGTTATGATCTGAGCTTACCTTAGGCATAATTTCCACATCTCTAGTCCACAACGTCAATTCTTTGGAAGCCCAGATCATATCAGTTCTTGATAATGTAAAATGTCTTGCAGAGTAAAAGGTGAATTGTCTATTTTTAGGATTTTGTCTCCTCCATACATCCTCCAGACTTTCTTGCTCTTTAATCGCAAAAAATGACTTTGGCAAAAGTCCTCTTTTTTTCTGTGCAATTTTAGATTTCTTGTCTTCTTCTAAGCTTGTAACTCCATTAAAGTCAACCGCCATAATTATTTGGTCATAAGTCAACTCCTCTAGTTGTCCTTGCAAGTCGTTAAAATGTTTTTCTTTTGCACCGTTTGGTGCATAAATTCCAATCACCAAGATCTTTTTTGAGTTCCAAATTATTTCCACCGCTAAATATCTGGCTTCTACATCACTTAAAATTAATTTTGGCTGCAGCTCCTCCTTTATATACAATGCAACTCCTCTCTTCTTCTTTTTGGAGGCAGCTGCAAATTCATTTCCCAATTTTCCAATTTTAAATACTTTAAGTCCTGTTTCCTAATATGTGTCTCTTGCAAGCATACTATATTGCATTTTTGTTTTAGAAGCCAATGGAAAATAGCCTTATGTTTACAAGGTGAATTAAGTCCATTTACATTCCAAGATATAATTTTACACTCCATATTTACATTCTTGTACTTTTTGGTAAGTCCTTTTCATTGTCCCTAATAAACACTTCCATCTCATGGCCAGATCTGATGTTCGTCCTTGTTCCACCAAATTCAAATGCCAGTCCTTCCGGTATTTCCCATCTATATCTGATTTTCAAGTCCTTTAACATTTGGACCAGCTCTCTGTATTTTTTCCGCTCCACCAACACCGATCTGGGCAATTCTTTCATGATTCTCACCACCTTCCCATCGACTTCTAATGGTTCTTGGAATTGTTTGCTTACAATTGTCTCTCTTATACTTCTGGTTGTAAATTGCACAATCATATCTTTTGGTAATTTCCTCTGTGCTGCAAATTTTGAATTAATTCTATATGCCACGTCCAGGAAAGCTGCAATCTCCTCTTCCTCTCTTCCCAGGTAGCCTGCCAAAATTTCTGAAATCTGTTCTTGGGCTGATTTTCCTGTAATCTCTGGAACTCCGTGCATTCTAAGTTGTTTTTCCATTTGTTTACATTCAGCTACAGCTATTCTTCCCTTCATTCCTCTCATCTCTGTTCTCTGCACGTCAGCTAGACTGTCAACTGTGTTCTCTACTACATTTACTCTCTGCTGTGTAGCTTGCAGTTCGTTCTGTACTTGATCAATTTTCTTTGTGAGTTCTGCCATCTCCGATTTGAGTGCCTCTTTAAAGTCTTTAAAGTTCTCTTGCATCATTTCTTTTTATTTCCTTCTGAAACTTTTTTGTCCAAGTTTTCCAGCGCAGTTTGCCACTCCTTCTTTGACATCGTGGGGCTAGATCTACCTTGCTCCCACGAGTCCGCCCTTTTCCTCAACTCCGTGGCGCTAATTTACTCCTTTCTGTTATTTTTAAATGTCCCAGTTCAGCTTATTTTTAAAAAATTTATACCTGCACGGTCCAAAATGTCGGGCGTCTTTTCTCTATGGTTTCATATTGAGGTAATCGCCCTTACCCTCATCCAAGATGGCTTACTTCCGTTTTCTTTGAAGCCACAGCTTTGCCCTTCTTCAAGATGGCAGCTCCCTACTTCCGCTTTTAGCAAACCGCTTCTCACCGGTCTCTCTATGATTTTGAAGCACTTCCTGTTCCTCCTTCCTTCCCAGCATTTCTCGCGATGTTAAAACTTTCTCACAGTTCGTTATCTCCTCTTGGCCGCAGGTATGTAAACAATAATCAGTTTTCCGCGTTTATTTCTCTTTATAATGTCACTTTTTTAAGATTTAACTTGCCGGAGTTCTCTCTTATATATAACAAGTCCCTTACAGTTTTTAAATCGTCTTAGTCTCTTTACTCCTTTTTATAATCTGTCCCGTACTGAGAGATAGCAATCTTTACCTTCTTAGACGTTTCTCTTGGGTTGTAATTGCTGCTTCAATTATCCGATCAATTCCAATTCCCTTCCTGATTTACTGAAGCTTGGGCATGTAGGTCTTATGCCAGAAACTGACTCCAGAGCTGCTGCAGAGATTTTAGCAAACCTTTCTTCGGGTGGGACCTCAAGAGTGGAAGGGGGCTCGTTGTGTAGAACCCCCCTCACACCCGAGATCAACGCGCCCTCAGGTTCTTGAGCGTACTTGCCTGTTCCCCGCCTGGGAACGGGGCTGCGGGCAGTTTGCGCCCCTCCAGCCTCCACAAACAACGGCACGGACAGCCCAGCTCTTTGAGCTGCGTTAGACCTCCATGAATACCAAGCCGGAAGTCCAAAATACAACTAATCATTACTTTTGTCTTCTTGATGTTCAGTTGTAATCCTGCTTTGGCGCTTTCTCCTTTAACCTTTATCAGTAGTCATTTCAAGTCTTCACTGTTTTTTGCCAGTAACGTGGTGTCATCTGCATATCTCAAATTGTTAATGTTCTTTCCACCAATTTTCACTCCTCCTCCTTCTAGATCTAATCCAACTTTTCTTAGACATGCTCTGCATAGAGGCTGAACAGGTGGGGAGAGAATCTGCATCCTTGTCTGACACCTTTGCCAATTGGAAACCTTTCTATTTCCCCATGTTCTGTCCTGTCAGTAGCTTCTTGTCCAGAGTACAAGTTGCACATCAAAACAATCAGATGTTATAGCACCCCCATTTCTTTTAATAGTCTCCATAGCTTTTCATGATCCACATGGTCAAAAGCTTTGCTGTAATCTATAAATCACAGGCTGATTTTCTTCTGAAATTCCCTGGTACGTTCCATTAGCCATCGTAAATTTGCAATGTGATCTCTGGTGCCTCTTCCTTTTCTGAATCCAGCTTGAACTTCTGACATTTCTTGTTCTATATATGGTAAGAGTCTTTGCTTTAGAATTTTGAGCATCACTTTGCTTTAACAAGAAATTAATGCAATAGTCTTGATAGTTGCTACACTCTTTGGCAATCCCTTTTTGGGGAATAGTAACTTAGACTGAGTGTTTCCAGTCTGTGGGCCATTGTTTTGTTTTCCAAATGTAAATTAGAGCCAAGCAATTATGTTGCAATTATGTCCAACAGAGACTTTGCAATCTGACTGTTGCTACATTGAAAGCGGGTACAGCCAGCCAGGGTTAAGGATTAAGCTACAGGCAGCTCAATCCTAAACTCTGAGGCAGCGTCGTCGCTCATGCACCGACGTAAATGGGACGGCGCTCCACGGCTCCCTATGGACTTTTGCAGGAGAGTCCCGCCAGCGCCCGAGCATGGCAAGGCAAGGCGCAGCTGCCACCAAGAGCACCCACCTACCATTCCCCTGACAACCCTGCTCACACCAGCCAATGGCATGTAATTTTTTTTAGTATTTTTTTTTACTAAGGGATACAGAACAGAGGGGATGGGGAAAAGAAATTCATATTATATAACTCTAATACATTGCACCATTCAATCCAGTATATTTCTTGTTACATCAATGTGTTCTGCAGATCAACTATTTGTTTGCAAATGTTTCCATTCATTTTAAATAATGTCCATAAAAGTCTTCATCTTAACTAGAAGCTAGGTTTCTTCAGACTTCTTTTGTATCCAGCTGTAAAACGGCTCCCAAATGTCATTATATATTGTATTATCCATGTCTTTCAATAAACTTGACATTTTATCCATTTCAGCTGTCACAAGAGTTCTTTCAACCAGGTTTTCTTGCATTGGGATGGCTGTCGTTTTCCAGAGTTTCGCGTATAGTATCCTGGCTGTTGTGATTATATTCAAAATCAGGTGTTTTGGGTTTTTATTGACTGGAACCAATATGTGGTTTAATAAAAAGAGTTCTGGTTTCAAAGGAAATGAAATCTTAAGTATCTGTTGAGTCATTTTGTGAACCATCTTCCAGAACTCTACTGCTTTTTTACATGTCCACCCAGGGGTCGTTTCGTAGAAAAAGAGCTGGAGGAACTCATTAGCATAACTCATTAGCATAACTGATTTGCATATGCCACACCCCTTGACATCACCTGTCCTGGCTGTTTTGGACCCAATCCTGGCCATTCAGGACCGAATTTGGGTCCAAAATGGCCAAAAAGGGCTGAAAATGGCCAAAAAGGGGCCTCAAATGGTCAGGACCGGGCCACTGCTGAGTGGGAAAGTGATCCACCACCTGTCAGAGGCCCGATCCAGGCCATTTCAGCCCCAATCCAGCCTGAAACAGGCCCAAAATGGCTGAGAGTCAGGTGGGCGGGGCCACCTGACATGTGACCTCTTTGGGGAACTGCCGGAACTGCGCTCCTGTGCGTTCCTCCTCAAAATAAGCCCTGTGTCCACCACATATGGTAATATTAACCCGGGATACTCTCACATTTCCAACATTTATTTGACATATTTAAAGACATTTTAGCTATCCTAGTAGGAGTTAAATGCCACCTATAAAACATTTTGTAAATATTTTCTTTCAAAGAAGCTGATTTTGTCATCCTTAAATTGCCCTTCCACATTTGCAACCATTGCTCTAGATCAATTGTGTGTCCCACATTCTCTGCCCATTTTATCATAGTATCTTTAACTTCTTCCCCCTGTAGTTTTGCATTTAGGAGCATACTATATATTTTCTTTATCATTTTAACATTGGCACCACACATTATCATGTCAATATTCTCATCCTTTTCATAGAAGCCCATTATCTTTTTTATATCTAGATTCTATTTGTGCCTGGCCCCACCATCCCAACTTAATGTCTGGATGTGACATTTCTTTTGAGTTTTTTAATAAACCGCCTGGTTTCAATAGTACCTTATAGGTAGGGGCTTTCTCCTCTTTTTTCAAGTTAGGTTGTGTAAATGCTTCGATTGGCGAGACCCACAAAGGGATTTTCTCATAGAAGGCGAATCTTATTCTTTCCCAGACCATCACTAATGCCTTCCTTATCCAATGGTTTTTCAAGTATTTATGGTATTCCCATTTTTATACCAAAGTAATGCATGCCAGCCCATCAGTAAATCATGTCCTTCCAGGTTTAAAAGTCTTTCATTTTCCAAGGTAATCCATCCTCTCAACCAGGTCAATGCACAGGCCTTAATAGTATAACAACCAATCCGGTAAGGCAAAACCTGCTTTTTCCTTAGTGTCCTGTAACGCTTTCAGCTTGATTCGTGGTCTTTTATTCTGCCAAATAAAAGACTGTACAACCTGATTAAGTTCTTTGAAAAAAGCTTGGGGAACCCCTACTGGTATGCTTTGGAACAAGAATAGAACTCTTGGGAGAACATTCATTTTTATCGCTGCAATTCTTCCCAACAATGATATCTGCAAATCTTTCCATCTTTCCAGATCTTTTTTGATTGCTTTTATTAATGTCATATAATTATCATCATACAAAGAGCTACATCTATTAGTCATCCAGATTACTAAGTATTTTATCCTCTTTTCAATTGCAAGTTGTGATTTTTGGGTTAGTTCTTCCATCTGCTGTTTCTGTATGTTTTTTGTAATCAGCTTTGTCTTTTGGGTGTTTATTTTTAGGCCTGCCAAAGCACCATATTCCTTAATTTCCTGCAGGAGCTTCTGTATTGATGTTAAAGGGTCTTCTAAAATAATTTTAGAAGGCCTATCTTTTTTTAAGATCAATTACCTCATTCATGTCTCTGAAGATCATTATCTTCATGAAAATCGAAAATGAATTGGAAAACATTTTCATTAAAAAATTTCTCTTGCATTGTTTGGCACATATATTGTTGCTAGTGAGCAAATCTTGCCTTCCAGGAGCCTGATTTTCAGAATCATATATCTTGCATCAGAGTCTCTTAATTCTTCTGGAACATTTATTTGTAAATTGTTTATATAAACTGCAACTGTTTTTTTAAATTATACATTCTTAATAAACACAGACATAAGAGCAAAAAACAGGAACAAAGCCCCAAAGAATCATGGAAATTGTAATTTGATACAATAGGAAGGGTGGACAGTCCTGTGCTTCATCTGCCACTATAACTGAGTCCCTCATGTGAGTTTGTCACTGCTTGCCCCCCCTAGCCAAATCCGAGGGGGCTTGAGCCCCTCAGCCCCCCCCCTGTACTGTCTGCAGCAGGGAAGAAAATGACAGTGAATGTGGGTGAGGAGGTATTGAAATCCCCATCTTCTCCACACTTTCCACAAATCCATTTTGGGTAAGATCTTTTATGAAAATCTGCAGCAGAGCTGAGGGAAATCTGGACTTGGAGGATCAGACAGTGTCATGTGAAGTCCCCAAAAGAACCGCTGCAGTTGGGAAGGCAAAGCAGAGCAAGAGCATGTGGAAATGATCTAAGAAAGCTAGAATTTGAACCAAAGCTACAATACAACATTAGACAGCGGCTGGAGGACATAGTAGCTCCCACTAATCCAAGAAAAACTTTTCAGTGATTGAATTTGAACTCAATTTCTACTTCAGAGAGAAACCAAAAACTCATAATATTAAAGTTTTAGTTTCTTAAAGCTAATTTCAACTTAATTGCTATTGTTCGAAACCAACTGTGATAAGATTTTTTGTTAAGGGTCTTTGGCCTCTATCCATTTATTAAAACATTTAGACTCCACTTTTCAGTCTGCAAGGATTCCCAAAGTGGTTTGCAAAATGCAGTCAAAGTAAAAGACAACATAATAATTAAAACAGCAAATACCCAACTATCTAAAAATGCTAACAAATTCTAAAACCCAATAGAATAAAACCAACCAAATTCACAGAAGTTAAATTAAAAGCTCTTTGTGTTTTGTGGATGTACTGTTTTTTGGACCATAAAAGTCATTAGGCTGAATGGTACTTCACAAAACAACTCCTGATTTGGATGGACTGGGGTAAAATTTATTTTTTGTTGTCCAATTAAAAGACAGTACTTAATTAGATGAATCAGTTGTCTGAGTCAGTAGAAGGCAGTGTCACATAATATTTAAAATCTATATTAAAAAAAAGAAATGGCCCTAAAAGAGATGCAGGTAATGCGGCAATCCGTTTGTTAGAACTGGAAGCTAAATTGCATCACTGAACCATAGTTACAATTATTATCATGGAATGTGAGCATCCTTGCTAATTATCTTCTGTAAGCACAGCTGTTAAACGATTTAGTAATGTTTTATGCCCAAGTCTATTTTTAAATTATTGCATATACTAATGTATTGGAATGAGGACTATTAGAAATGTATGCAGATATGTACAATGCTGGTGACAAAAACTTTCCTATATAGCCAATCATAAAAACAGAGACAATATCAAACAAAAGTCATTGGGGAATCTTTGGTTACTGTGAACAATGAAACTTCATGACTGGCATTCAATGACTTGATGGCCTTCAGGCCCTTCTAGCATGTGTTTCTTTGACTCATGAATACTGTAATCCACCCTGAGCCCCTGGCAAAAAGCAACCTACAAATCTAAATAAGTAAGTGGTTGTGCACCTGCTGCTACTCCATCATCATAGTGGTTGTACTAATCCATTAAAGACAGCTCAGCATGACAGTCCTATGGCATTGGGAAATAAATGCTAACTATTGCCATCAGTGAATAGTGTCAGCAATCCTTTTTATGCCATGTTATTCGTCTATGAGATTAAAGGAAGCATATCCTGTTTCCATGTACAAGTACCATGCCCTGCCATTTTGTTTTCCTTAAAGACCTTAGCCTTTACCCAAAGGTAGCATGTTGTCTATCTGCCTGATGATAAATAATTCATCATCATGACAATAAAAGGCCTGGTACAGGTGAAAAGAACAATAAAGGCTGTACAGATTTGACAAGGTTTACCCACCATCTATACACCCTTCTTTCAACAGCTTCATATTATCTTAAGAATATAAAAGGGCCTTGGCTAGGTTATTTTTGTATTATGGGTAGGACTGTACTGCTAAAATCTTACTCCGGAAATCAGGGGCACCCAAATGGGAATCTGATTTCCCCCCATATTCTCTCTTTCCATAGAAAATAGACAAGGAAATAGCTAGATTGCAAAGGAAGATTATTTTATGAACAGGTCCCTTCATTTCACATGCAACATGTCAGTCATAAGCTATTCCACAGGATGTTACATGATGTAGTGGTAAGAGTGTAGGACTAAGATCTGGGAGATCTGGGTTTGAATCCCCATTCCACCATGGAAGCTTGTTTTGTGACCTTCAGCCATCACACTCTCTCAGCCTAAACTACTTCACAGGGTTGTTGTGGGGATAAAATGGAGGACAGAAAAATTATGTATGCCACCTTGAGTCCCCATGGGGAGAAAGGTGGGTATAAATGAAGTAAAATAAATAAAAAATAATGTATTATATAGCCAGTGTGACATAATGCTGAGTTAAGACCAAGATTGAGACAACATGGCGTCAAATCCCTATTCTGTCCTAAAGATTGACTTTGGGCCAGCACCTACCTAAAAGAGTTGTGAAGATAAATGGGAAAGTGTCAATGTACACCACCCTGAGTGGTGTACACTCAGGCATAAAAATTTGAATATCATTTAAAATGTAAGAGTAGAAGAAAAAAGAGAGTCCTATTTGGAAAGTGTTATTACGCTTTTATTTACACATAAGCATTCTTTCGGCAAAAGGCCAACTTCAATTGTTTGTAACTTAAAATACAGCTTAAATTGCTAAATATATCCAGCCAGGAAAGTGAAGGGATAAAGACCTGATGAACTACACAACTGGCACTAGTCTTAACATCACAATTTGGGATGTAATCCTCTGTATGTCCAGGTAATAATGGCTTCCACAGTACAGCAGGATCAGCATTTGGCCTGGGAACTGGAAATCAATGAGCCAAAAGTGACTCTTAGGCTCAGAACACTCACAGTCTATATGAGGATGGTGTCAAATAGAGATGGGCACAAACAGAAAAAAAATGAACATGATGTTCATTGTTCATTGCCATCCATGAACAGGGACTCATGAACACTTAAGAACATGACCTGTTCATGAACATGTTCGCGGTTGGATGTCCATGGGGGCCAGTAGGCTCTCCTCCAGCCATTATCCAAGTTTGGTCAAGATCCCTACCGCGCCACTCCCAGAAACCTGAGCAGGCAGCAGGAAAGGTACGAATAATACCTGAGCAGGCAGCAGGAAAGGTACCAATAATAAATAATAGATGGTTGTTGTGGGTTTTCCGGGCTGTATTGCCATGGTCTTGGCATTGTCGTTCCTGACGTTTTGCCAGCAGCTGTGGCTGGCATCTTCAGAGGTGTAGCACCAAAAGGTAGCACGGCAATACAGCCCGGAAAACCCACAACAACCATCGTTCTCCGGCTGTGAAAGCCTTCGACAATACATCAATACATCAATAAATAATAGCTTGGCCCAGAGCCTGGCAGCAGCCCTGGAACTTGAAGGGGTAGATCCCTATCTCACCACACACAAAGAAAATTCAAGCTCCAATGCACTCTATCAAAATGCCAACAGCAGCTGTGTCTCTCCTTCTCCACTGTCTGCAAAGCCAGAGCTGGGAGCCCCCCTCCACCCTGGTCTTTGCTCCCTTGTAACAAATTTGGAGCTTGAAGACCTGCCTATCAAGCTAAATTTGGCTTAGATTGGGGTTTCCAGGGAAACAGCAGGAGTTCAGACAGAGTTCAGACAATCCCTGCCTAAGTTGCCAAGGGAATTGATTGCAGATGCCAGGCTGTCTGGCTTGACGAACAGCAACGAACAAGGCTTGCAATGACCACCTGTTCGTTTAGAATGGGGCCTCACGAACAGCTTGTTCTTGAACAGCAGATTGGGCTGTTCATGGCTTTTTTTTGTTCATATTGCTGTTCGTGCCCATCTCTAGTGTCAAACGTGACCCCCAATGATGAACATTCCTAGCCTAGACTGCAGAGTTCCAAAGCGTATGGAGCTCAGCTATCACCTTTGAGCCTCTGTGCCCATTTCATGTTCCTTGTAGATATCAATGCAATAGATGTGTTCCATATAATAAGCACTCTTAATGGGTGAGAAGAGATTACTCTCCATTCTCAGCTTCCCCACGTATGTTCCAAGCCCAGTACTGCATTGCCATATTAAGATAAATCTCACATAGACTAGCTTTAGGGAAAAACAGGAAATATGCCTGGCTCCAGTCACCACTCCTGATGTTGCCTATCAAGTGTTCAATGGCACACTGAAGAACTGATGACTATGTGCTAGTCTGGACCAGCATATTTCCTGGGCATCTGACATGTCAGTTTGGAAAAGATGGTACACTTTCTGCATACAAGAAGATACTAGTACCGCCCTTATCTCCTGCATGTACATAGTAGCCTATTTCACAGAAAAGAATCAATTGCGTAACTGTGCCAAATTGGGCAGAGTTGAGGAAAAACTGAATCTGCATGCTTTGCATTCTTCAAGTTTAGTGCTACATGCTGCCTTTATGGAAAGCTGCTATATGGATCCCCTCATGGCAGCTGCCTCATACATTCCTACCTGCCACCCCAACTCTCAAGCCCTCTGTGCTTACCAACCAGCACCAAAAGGTCTTGGGAGCCCAACAAGACCATCTGGACTTGTAGACTTGATTTTATGTCCCGTGTTCTCTAGCAAAAGATTCTCAGTAGCTGGGCTTTTTGCTTCTTCTTCAGCTGTCTGAGAGGTGCAACAGCACCAGGCCTTAGAGAGCTCGGGACTGCTGTCCTGGAAGCCTGCTTCTCCATGTTACAAATCTCAACGGGATCCCTAAAACCAGTTTTCGAACTGAATACATTCTTGTTTGGCACAATATTAACTTCCTTGTGTATCAAGCCCTTTGTTAAACTGCAGCATTCATAAAGAAATATCCTCGTCACATGACATTGTAGAGAAAGTAAATAATGCTATAATTACAGTCACACTTAAAGAAATACAGGGTGAAATGTTCAGAAGGAAGCACATTGTTTATGAAAAACACAACATGTGCCCCCTGCTGCTTTTCCACCCACAGAATCCTGTATATTTTCTCTTACAGGGAGAAAAAAACCTTGAGGGAGTTTGAGCAGATAAACAGGAGGAAGAGACAGCTCTGCCCCTACCAGTCATCTCTTCCCAATTTCAGCATCCTGTGACGGCTTTTCTTTTTTTTTAAAAAAATGGAGGAATCTAGTCACATGTACTTTGTCCCTCAGTGTCTGAAAATAAAAGCACGAAAGTATTTGATTAAAGCTTATCCAAGCTTTAACAGCACTAACCCAGCTGTTGTTCATGGATAAGGCTGTCACTTGAATGTACATGAAAATTATTGTGCTTGAATGCACACATTTAATACATTTAATTGAGGAAGAGTCTTTCACATTTGGGCTTACATAGGGAAACAAAGACATGAATCAGTCCGACCCCTAAATTATATATTGTAATCAGTTATTTTCCCCAGCACATGTGGCAAAACCTTCTGAATACAACACTATTTCTCAAGGACTGTAAGTCAGAAACAAATACTCTTACATATGTGGGAAATGTCTTTGCATCATCAAAGATGTGCTGGTATCATTTATTAGTTTAAGACACATGTTCCGATTTCAGGCTGGATGAGGCCCTGGCAGGCTCTGAATTTGATTCAAATAGCAGTACTATGTAATTTCCCAGTCTAGAATACTTCCCTGTTGTTAGTTCCATGAAGGAAAAAAAACATACTATCTTTTCTCCCCACGAGCAAACAGCAGTTACAAGGGCAATTAGATCAAGAGAAGAGTTCCAGTCCTCTGTCTTCAGCGCTACTATTCCATTCAGATTTGGGGACTCTCCTGCAGCTGCACTAAAGTACAAACAAAAATAATGGAAGCTTTAGTGACAGATTCCCATATAAAATATACTTTAACTAAGAAGGATGTAACTGTTTAGGATTACACTGTCAGACACAACTAACTTTAACTATATCATGGTCCTAGTATATAAGTTGAAGATCCCTGTTGATAAAAATGATACATAATGGCAGATGAATCATTCACACTCTGAAAACATAGATGCTCTGTCAACTGCATTTTGTACAACCAGGAATCTTTTGTTAGAGTCCTGGGAAAACAAACTGACCCAAGAATTGAGGTTCTGGTTATCTGATACGTATATTACTTGGTAATCTTGTTTATGCACAGGGGCACTGGATCGTCCTTGCCCTTAGCCCTGTGTGCACTGGAGCTCTCTAGTCATTATTTTAAATGCGAGGCCTGTGTATGTCTCGTATACATACATCCACCCGCCTCTCTCATCGCCAGAATGACAAGTTACTCATGTCCTGGGCAAGGAAAGAGAGATGACAGACGGCTCCGTTGAGCAAAATGCCAATAACTTCCCATTCACACAGCTGCACAAGAGGTGATGAATCACACGAATGGATTGGAGAACCAGGCTAATTCACAATTCTGGAAACAAGCTAGCTTCTTGCCAAGGTGCTTTCTTGCCACGGTGTGTTCCAGAGTGCACCCTAAAATTTATTAGATAGTGTATATATGCATAGTTCTTTGGGTGCAACTGCACAAAACCAGCAAAATATAAAAGCCTGTTCTGGGAGAGGGAAGCCTCTGAGTATAGAATATACACAAACACATATTATCTTGGGTCAGTGAGGGGCTAAAAATTGAAGTGAAATGAAAGTTGACATGAATGTTGGGCCAGACACAGCCTTAGAGAACACACCCTGCCACCATATAGAGAGCTGCTAATTTACCTCAGAGCAGGCAACTTGGCAGAAATGTCAAAAGTCAAAACTTCATCATCAATGTATCTGTTCATAACACTTTGATCATGCACATTTGAAAAGGACAGTGAGATTTAGCTTATGGCAAGCTTTTGGTAAGGCGTCAGAAGAGTTACTATTTAAAAACTTTGTGTATGTGTATACATATGACATTCTGCCCTGCCTGGATGCACAAACATAATTTTAACTGGCTTTAAAAGGAGCTTCATAGAGGTATCATATAACAGAACTTAATCTTAAATTTGACATTGTACAACACAACTGTATCTATTTAGCCTAGAGAACCTCCAAAACAGTAAGCTATCTACCAACTCAGCAGAGTGCTTACTCAGGGCTACACTAACATGCAGCAGGTAAGGGACTGACTGAATTTCTGGATACCAAAGTTCTTGTATTTACTGCACAACATTAATAGGAAACTGTGAAGAGACACACAAAGATTCCTTTGAGTCTTTCTGATTGTTGGGCTTCTCTGCTGTAGGAAGAGTACATTATAACTAATGTAACATCTCAGTCTCATAAATATTTAAGCAGTGAGTTTCATTACTGAAGGCCCAAGTGGCAGATTCTGAGGCATAAAACCAATGACTGGCTTTAGCAACATCTGAGATAATGGCTGCTTATGCATACACCCTGCAGCATAAATTTCCTGTTTTTTAAAAAAAATTGGGAAGAATCCCATTTATGAATATTCTAGCTATGACACACAAAGGCCGCTCATTGGACACACATAAATATGTTCACTCATTAATTCAGACTTTGAGCCCACTCCACTGGAGAGCTCTAGCTAAGCAACACTAAACAGCTCACTGAAATACAGATCATTATGCTAGCTTCGTGTCAGATTAATCAGAAGCCATTAAAAACTGGTTTTATAGCACTCCTGGAAAAAAAAAGGTTTAGGTTAGGATTTTGATGAGTTTCCAGGGAAAGAGTTCCATAATTTGTGCAGCAACCAGAAAAAATGCTCTTTGATGGGCTGCTTTATGCATCCTGTCCCCAGATGATATTGTTAGATGAATATGATAATGACATTGTGGTAGGATATTGGAAACAGGGTATACTGTTCAGTGTGCTAGCAATTAGGGAAGTTGATCCTTCACAGGGGCTGGCACCTGCACAATCTGGACAATCCTTAGTGTAGATCAGTGATATTTACTCTGTGGCTTGGGAGCCATATGTGGCTCTATTACATGCTACCCGTGGCTCTCCTGAGCGCCATTCCCCATGCCATTCACCCCATGCTCTGGGAAAGTGGGCAATTTCTTTAGAAATTGGAATGATTTCATCATGATTTCATTAAGGCTCCTGATAAGATTCCACGTAATGTTCTTGTTGACAAGTTGGTAAAATGTGGTTTGGTCACTACTACTGTTAGGTAGATTTGTAACTGGTTGACAGGTCACACCCCAAGAGTGCTTATAAATGGTTCCTTGTCTTCTTGGAGAGGAGCGACAAGCAGAGTGCCTCAGGGATCTGTCCTGGGCTTTGTGTTGTTCAACATCTTTATAAATCACTTGATTGAAGGAATAGAGAGGGTTGTTAAATTTGCAGATTATACTAAATTGGGAGGGGTAGCAAATACAGTAGAAGACAGAATCAAGATACAGGATGGTCTTGCCAGGCTGGAAAACTGGGCTAAAACTAACAACAAAATTTCAACAGAGATAAATGTGTATTTAGGTATGGAGGAAACTTGTCTTGGCAGTGGTACATGTAAAAAGGATCTAGGGGTCGTAGTAGATCATACACTGAACATGAGTCAGCACAGCAGTATGATGCTGTAGCTATAAAAGCAAATTTGATTTTAGGCTGTATCAACAGAAGTTCAGTATCCAGTTCATGCGAAGTAATGGTATCACTTTGTTCTAAGTAGACCTCACTTGGAGTACTTTCTTCCGTTTAGGTCACCACAGTTTAAAAAGGGTGCTGACAAGCTGGAACATGTCCAAAGGAGGGCAACAAAGATGGTGAGAGGTCTGAAGACCAAGTGCTATGCGGAAAAATTGAATGAGCTGGTATGTTTAGCCTGGACAGAAAGCAACTGAAAGGTGATATGATAGCCCTCTTCAAGTATTTGAAGGGCTGTCACATAGAGGATGGAGCGGAGTTGTTTTCTGTTGCCCCAGAGGGTTGGACCAAAAACAATGGGTTAAAATTAAAGCAAACATTTTTTTAGCTCAATATTAGGAAGAACTTCCTGACAGAACGGTTCCTCAGTGGAACAGGCTTCCTTGGGAGGTGATGGGCTCTCCTTCCTTGGAAGTATTTAAGAAGAGGCTAGTTGGCCACCTGACAGCAATAATGGTTCTATCACTCAGTATGAATGTACGCAGATCAGGAGAGGGAACACATGAAGGGATGAGCTGGTGCTAGGCTCTTGTGGCCCTTTCTTACATGCCCAAAATAATGCATAGAGCAGGGGTCACTGGTGGGGGGATGAGGGAAGGTAGCTGTGCATTTCCTACACTGTGAAGAAGGTTGGACAAGAGGACCCTTTGGGGGTCCCTTCCAGCTCAATGTTTTTATGTTTCTATTATTACGGTTCTGAGATAAAACTAACACTCTTATTTTAAAAACAGACCACAGCTTGTCTGTGATGATTATACCAAGGTTATGGAGATGTAGGTTCAACATATGCTTCTGAAAGAGGTGGTAGAATGGGGCACACAGTATTGTTGAATGCTAAAACAAAACTAACTGAAAGTAGAAAACTTAGCATGGAAAAAGCTTCTCACCACCCCTTCTCCAGCAGAGCTAGAGTAAAACTTGAGGGGAATTTTTTAACATACAGGGTGTATTTTTTAACATCCAGCCTAATAAGGAGTTCTGAAGAACTTGAACGCTTGCACACTATTTTGGGCAATAAGTCTGACTTGCAAGCCCTTCTACTCACTCCAAATACACAAGGGCTGGCTAAGAGCCAAGCTACAAGTGACGAATTACACTTGCCTGGCAAGTGAACAGACTTGTGTGTATTCCCTCCCTGTTCACTTGCCATTCACTTGCGCTCCAGTGGAGAGCAAGTGAATGGCAAATGAACAGGGAGGAATACACGTGAGTCTGTTCACTTGCCAGGCAAGTGTAATTCGTCACTTGTAGCTTGGCTCTAAGTTCCAGTAGTTAGGAGAGACATCCCTACACACTTAGAAGTACTCTGGTAATGCAAAAATTATTATAGTTATATATTATGGCATACATCTGGCTCTTTTGGTTGACAGAAATTGTGAATGTGGCTTTCTGCAATCCGTGGACTGAGTACCACTGTTGTAGATACTGTATGGAACATGCCTACCAGAGCCTTCGTATCTTGTTCTCTTCTTGTAGGTATGCAACTGAGGGCATTTTTAGTAGACAAATTACAAGGCAAGAAAAGATTAAGCAATCCACTGGCCCCCTCTTCTTCTGTGGACTACTGTTTTCCAAACTCTCAGGGGAAAGAAGATATGGAATTTCACATTGTGTCAAAATGCTAGGAATTCTGTGACTGAAGCTCCCAAGGTTTTTTAAAACAGTTATCAAACATGTAGCCTGATTCTGACTGGGACCATGAGGGAGGGAGGCTTAACCCCATGTTGTTTCTCCCCCATGCTGTTTCCTGACCTGAAATGGCCCCAGGGAACTGTTAATGCCATTTTGGGGTTAACGGATGGATATACTGATTGATACCTGTCCATAGGACAAATGACCTGAGTTCATTTCAGGTCAAGGAAATGGCACGAAAAAATGGCTTAGGCCCTCCTCTTGAGCAACCTCAATTAAAACTGAGCTTCCACACACCTGATAACTGATTTTTTTAAAACACTGGGAGTTCCGATCATCAAGCTCCCAACAGATTATCTGGTTTGGCCCTGAGTTGGCTCGGGGGTCCAGATTCTCTCAGGACTGATGCAGGATTAGTGGTCATGCTGCTTGGTTCAGGAGTTTGCCTGGCTTCAAGATGCTTTGTTTGTATATCTGTAAACAAATAGGTATTACAAACAGCTGCAAATCTCTAATGCTCTTTCCTCCAAAGGGAACTGCATCCTGTAGCATTGTCCCTGGGCTATTTACTACTTGGAGCAACAGAGAATGCTTTAATGATAACTTGGGAGTGTGTGAAAATATATGTCCAAATGTTCACTCAACGGTGTCAAATTAGCTAGCTCCAGTTCACTGCATTCCAACTCCATATTTAGCATATCTAATAGGAAGTCAAAACAGAAACACCAGAAAAGGTCTGTATTACCATTTGTTACTGTGCATGACTAGAGAACTCTAATTTTCAAGAGGCATTTGACAGAGAGGCTTAGACTGCCAGTGAACAAGATCTTTTCCTTTCCCTTCCATTGCTACTGGCCATGCCCATAATACTTTGTTCTGATATATCACATGAACAACGTAAAATATAGGTCATTGCACATAAAAGAGTGGCCTTTGGTAATACACTGAGTGCACATGTACATGTGCAGTTTCATAATAAAGTTTGGTGACCATGACATTGGTGGCCTCAAAGAAAGGCAACTGACTATGCAGGTGGTATCCCCATGGTGGCAAATCAGGAGGCGGATTAACTGTACATAATACTGCTGCAGCGGATCATGTCAAACACTTTCATGCCAAAGAGTATCTAAATTACAGCTCCAATATTTTTTCCATATTTTAGAAATAATCCATTCTGGAGAAGACAGTAAAACTCGAGCCAGTTAATTACATAGCAGAACCTTCGTTGGGAACTCCATTAACTGTGACTTTAATTATAGACACATTATTTATGCATCAAAACCAAAGTTGGTATGGTAGATAGGAAAGGCTTATTTATGATGCTTCATAGTGCTACTTGGGCATATGGATATTTTAGAAGGTTTTCAAAAGTATTCAGTAATCAGCTTCTGGACTGAAGATTATTCCAGGTGGGTAGCCGTAATAGTCTGTAACAGCAAAATAAAACAGGAGTCTGTGGCACCTTAAAGATTAACAAAATTTATTCCAGCAAAGGCTTTCATGAGTCAGAGCTCACTTTGTCAGATATACTTATGGGTACCTCAATTAGGCTGATGCTTTTCTATTCACAAGGGTGGGGGGATTGGGATGGGAGATGTTACAAGGGAGGCCAATTTAAACCAAGATCCAATAAAACCAATTCACTCAGAGTAGGTAAGCACTACTCCCAATGGCTGCTAGACAGGCAAAGTAGGATTAATTTAAAATTTAGTGCACTGTAAGGAGATCCGATAAAACATCACACAGGTATAGATGAAGGAATTAACATTCGTAAGGGGTAGGATATGTAAGATATTAGCACCTTGTACTATTGATTAAAGTTATGAATTATTTAACTAGAAGAAATTTTGGCCATTGTCACACAGGCCCTTATTTTGTCTGTTTTGCATTAGAAATCATTTATTCTGTTATTGTTACTAGAACGGATTCTCCCATTTTTGATGACTGCTTGAGCTTCCAGTCAGTCACATTAAAAGGGAAAAGTGCAATTCGATGGTCTGTCAAAGTGCCTCCGGAAAAGGGGCCCTAAAAATCCCGCCCCTTTAAAAAAAAATTTCGCATATTTGCGCTAAATCACTCTTCTATTAAACCAATGTTGTGCTGGGCCAACCCAAAAGCCAACCGTGATAGGTAGCAGAGGTTTCCTGCCCATGGCAGAATAGCGCTATAGCGCTATAAGGCTGACTTTTAAAAAAAAAATTACTTTGAAGCTTAATTGCGGGTCGCGCTGGGGCTTGTGGGAGTGTAGGGCAGGAGAATCAGTGTTAGATGAGACAGATGATCAGGGAGAGTGAGTGTTTTGGTGTTGCAAAGTGTTCATAGTCGGTCCAGGGCATTCACATGGAAGTGGATAAAGACGACATAAAGAGTCACAAAGTGTGAATTGGGGAGAATGGCAAAATTGCAAGAGAGCCGGAATAAAGTGAGCATTCAGCGGGAGATGGCGCTAGTTTGGCACTAAATTTATGGCCGTGTGACAACGGCCTTCGTATGTGTCCCCTGAGAGAATGAAACGTCAGGCTTTCTGTAAAGGTCCCTTTTATCTGAAGTAGAGGGGGACACTGAGACATTTTGGTATTTGCCCCATGATTCCTAGAGGCAGGAAGTAGGTTGCTATTTCTGTTTCTAGCGGAGGGAGTGCCTGCTATTTACAGTTTGGAGACATCCACAGCTCAGTTCATTGACTGTGTCTCTTTCAGAGACCAGAATCCCTAGCCTTTAACCAAGAAAAAAAATCATTCCACTGACTAACATGGGAACCAGCTAGTGCTGTACCACAAAAAACTAGAGAGGAGAAAATAGTAAACTGTTACAGGGGGAAAAAACACTAAAAAGGAACAAAGAATATCAGTATTGAGGCTGACCTGGCAGCCATTCCCCATCAGAAACATGGCATCTCATCCACTGGACAGCCCTTCGAAGTAGGGTGGGTTCATAGTGTCTTCCTCTACTTCATGTAAAAAGAACCCTCACAGTAAGTACAATGTTCCATTTACATTTAAAGAGATAAGGCAGTTCTGAGATGTTTAGAATCTTCCCAGGCAGTGCATCCAAATGGGAGACAGAACTGCCAGCCAACCTTGCCTTTTAAGGTCCCACAACCTGCTGCAAGACCCACCAGCCAAAAGCTGCTTCAGCTGAACTGAGGCAATGGAGTCCAATGTGGGCAACAGGCTGCTTTGCAGATATTGACAACAGAGGCATTCATGTTGAAAGCTGACGAGGTAGCTGCGCTCCTAAATGAATATGCAGTAATGACCTCTAGTGTTTGCAGATCTTGAGAGGAACATGGTATACATTCCCCTAGCCATCTATTAAGAGTGGATTTGGAGACCTTTTGCCTTTGATTACAGGATGAAAGGCTAAATACAGACTTAATATATTGTCGAAGGCTTTCATGGCTGGAGAACGTTAGTTGTTGTAGATTTTCCGGGCTGTATGGCTATGGTCTTGGCATTGTAGTTCCTGACATTTCGCCAGCAGCTGTGACTGGCATCTTCAGAGGTGTAGCACCAAAAGACAGAGATCTCTCAGTGTCAATGTGTGGAGAAGATGTTGGCAGGTAATTTATATCTACTCAGGAAGGTGGGTTTGGGCTGAGTCATCCTGTAAGAGATTCCCAGGGTGTGGAATGCTAATGGGGGAAAGCTTCACTGTATCCTGAGGAAACCACCTCAACAATATCCACCCGAACATACAATTCATCATGGAAAAAGAAATCGAGGGTAAACTCCCATTTCTAGATATCTTGGTCATCCGCAAAGCAAACTTTCAATTGGGTCACAAGGTCTACAGGAAACCAACTCACACGGATCAGTACTTACACAAAAACTCTGATCACCACCCGTAACAGAAAAGAGGCATAATAAAAACATTAGTAGACCGTGCAAGACGGATATGTGAACCGCACTTTCTCAACGAGGAAATTAATCATCTACGCCATGCACTTCAAGCAAATGGCTACTCCAGAAATGAAATCAGAAGAACGATTAAACCAAGGATAAATCAAACAACTAAGGAAAAACAGTCCCCCACGGGAAAAGTGGTTTTGCCATATATCAAAGGAATCACTGATCAGATAGGAAAACTTATGAAAAAGCACAACCTACAAACAGTATTCAAACCCACCAGAAAAATACAACAGATGCTACGATCAGCAAAAGACAGTAGAGACCCCCTCACCTTTGCAGGAGTATACCGCATACCCTGCAGCTGTGGACAAGTTTACATTGGGACCACACAGTGTAGCATCCATACAAAAATAAAAGAACATGAAAGACACCACAGACGTGGCCAACCTGAAAAATCAGCAGTGGCTGAACATAGCCTAACTCAAACAAGACACAGTATCTTATTCCAGGACACTAAAATACTGGACGATACATCCAACTACTTTGTCAGATTGCACAGGGAAGCCATTGAAATTCATAAGCATAAGCACAATTTCAACAGGAAAGAGAAGAGTTTAAGAATTAATAGGGCATGGTTTCCAGTCCTGAAAAACATCAGACTAACAAAATACTCTATAAAGTGAACCTGGGACATAGTGCAGAGTCAGAACATAGTGCAGAGTTTGTTTTTCTGCTGTTAAATCTGGCTTTTATCACTATTTAATGTACTGTTTTATCAATGTGTTTTTATCTGTACGTTGTAATCTGCCCTGAGCCCGTCCACAGGGAAGGAGGACTATAAATTTAATAAATAATAATAATACATCTTACAATAGACCTGCAGATAAGATTAGCATATCAACCACCAATCCATATGCAAAAGAACCTCCTCAGGATACAGTGAAGCCTCCCCCCATTAGCATTCCACACCCTGGGAAACTCTCACAGAATGACTCAGCCCAAACCCACCTTCCTGAGTAGATATAAATTACCTGCCAACATCTTCTCCACACATTAACACTGAGAGATCTTTGTCTTTCAGTGCTACACCTCTGAAGATGCCAGTCACAGCTGCTGGCAGGAACTACAATGCCAAGACCACAGCCATACAGCCCGGAAAATCTACAACAACTAAATACAGACTGTTTTACTTTTTGATAGGCCTAGGGCACCTAATACAGATGTGTAGGGCTCTTCTAAGATACAGAGTGCCAGTTCTTCTCCTTTGGGTGGGATGGTTTAGGTCAAAAAGAAAGAATTTTCAGCTAACCAATGTAACAGTGAGTTTACTTTTGACCTGGAGGTGGGGTCAGTACCACCTTATCTTTATGAAATACGCACAGACCTTTAGCTATGGAAAGTTCACCTAGCTCTGACACCCTTCTGGCTGATGTAACTACCACAAAGAACTACACCTCGAGGTTGGGTATTTTGAGCAAAATCTCCCTTATTGGTCTGAATGGAGTCTTGGTGAGTCCTTGCAGCACTACACAGTCTCCAAGAGGAGCAATATTGTATAGCTGAAGGATGTATAAGAAAAGTACCCTTCAAAAATCACTTTAACCTAGAGTGTCAAAATAGAACAAATCCTTTGATTGGGGACAGGACAGATGATAAAGCAGTCACCTGTTGGGACTCAGTCTTTGAGATATACCGTCTTGCAAATAGGACGTGATTTGGACTAAGATCAAATAGATAATCTTGTTTCAATGCCTTTCCTCCTATGCCACTTCACATAAGCCTTTTAGGTGCAGTCATGCAGGTAAGCAGACTGTCTCTTGGAAGAACAATGGGTTTTGTTACCTGTGTTAAGAAATCCTTTTCCAGCAAGATTTCCTGTCAAGCTGTCAAACTGAACCAGCTGGGATCTGAATGGGAAACTGGACCTTGAATCAGCCTGGTGACACTGGGAACTTCCAAGGGTTGCTGTAGAAAGACTGGGCACTCAAGAACCATGGTCTCCTGGGCCATGCTGGATCTAAGCAGATTAACTGCGCTGTCTCCTATTTCAGTTTCTTGGGAAGTAATGGTATCATTAGCATATCTATCTATTTTGCCAAATGGCAATGGACCTGAGAGAAGAAATGCAGGAGCTTGGTGTTCTCTGCTGTTGCAAAGAGATCTGTAGTTGGCTGTCCATATTTCTTTGTTAGATGTTGAAACAGATGGCTGTTCAGTGCCTCTCTCCAGGATCCAGATGATGATAACTAAGCCAGTCCTCCAGCACACAGAAGGAAACCTTTATGTATTCCACCTTTAGAGAGGCTAAATGAGTTGGTCCAAGACAGCAGAGCTGATGCGTCCTGTTGAAGGTTTCTGGACCTTGTCCTTCCCTGATGGTTTATGTGGACTTTTGCTGTTGTACTGTCCATTTGGACAAGGATGTTCCGATTGGCAATCTGACCCTGGAAGTGATTCAGCATGGCCTCATCCGCTATAATTTCTGAGGTGAAAAAACAACGGAAAAGAAACACCTCTTCTAGTTCCTTAGCATTAGGCAGAACCTCAACATTTCCATTGTCATCACAGTCATATATTGGGTCAAGGAGCTGCTCTGCTTTAGGAATTGAGAGCTTTAGCATTTAAGGGCTTTACAGAGAAGCAAGGGAAATTCTTTTCCTGAAATTGCCTCTTAAAATGTTGCACCTGTGTTTGTGTATGGGGGGGTCATCTTCATTGAACAATTCTCCCTCCTCCTTGCCTCAGTCCTACTCCGAGTCCCTGGATAAAAAGGTAGAGTCCTCATCCTTTCTCTGGGAAGAACTAGATGACATGGTGCAGGAGTTGCCTATGAAGTGCTTTCTAGCAATCCTGGAAGGACTGGATAATCTAGATACATCTCTTTGAAGAGCCTGCCATTTGAGAAGAATCCAAGGTGATCAGGGAGAGGGAGAGCAGGCTAATTGGTAAGGTTTTTTTCTTGTAGATGGGAGAGACTGTTTTGATCTCCCATTGACAATTGACAAACTACTCCATCCAAGTATATAAGCCCAGGAGGAGCACAGAGAAGGTGTCCACCAGAGAAGGCCAAAAGTGACATGGCCACCCACCCAAGCCTGTGCAAGAGGCTCTTCCCTGGGAGGTGGGCATGGAGGTACAGTGGGACGCTCACATTAGAGTTGTTCTTCAGCTCTTCTGCTGGAGAATGGTTCACTCCAGCTCTCCTGATGAGGACACTGCCATATCCAAGGCTTCTGCCAATGAGCCTGTGGAAGCCATTGTTGCAGTTGAAAGAGCAGCTGGCAAGGGCAAAGCAGAGAAGAAATGGTAAGAGAATAAAGGGTTTTTGATAGCTTAGAGACAGAAGATAGTGGAGAGACACATGAAGGTACAAAACAACCTGAGGGCTTGAGGAGAAAGAAAAATTGGGGAGCTTTCTAGGAACCCTGTGCTCAGAAAGAGGCAGGAAGAAAAAAATGAAGGTGGTGGGATATGGAAAACAGCAACCTACTTGCTGCCTACAGGGATCACGGGAAGGAGACTACCCAAATGAAAACAAAGGATCACTTTGTGGGGAATGTCTAAGCACAGTTATCATATGGTAATAATTTTAAAACATTACCAGCATGGGCTAAATTTGAGCACATGACTTAGCCTTGAAAGACTTTAGTATCCCTTGATTTCATTATGTCATTACCATATTACTGTGCCTTTCAATTACTTCTTGCACCACTGCAGTGATTCAGAAGCAATTATTACTGTAACATAATGTAAGCAAACAAAGCTGCATGCTGAACTCAAGATTAAAAAACAGAAAAAAGGCCAGAAGTTATGCTATAAAGCAGTTATTCATATATTTGAAGAATATTTCCTTTCCACCAGCTTTCCAGTTTTTCTTCCACAATCTCAAATTTAATTCAACTACAGAGAGTAAAGATGCATGCAAAGACATCTAAAATCATAGTATGTCTAGGGTTGCCAACGAACTGAAGGAAAAACATCCTATCCTTTAAAAAGAGGCTTAATATAATATTATATACCAGTTAGTTACCACTATGCCACGAAACTCTTCAGCTGCCCTTTTCTACACATCAAGCCTCTATTAGACAGGGCATTTTTCACCAGACTTGCTGGCAGCCTTAGATTGTCCTGTAATATTGAACTACGGTCCCAGTCTAGCAGTTGTATTATGCAAACAGGAGCTCCAAGGTACACGGGTGTATCTTCAATACTGGGAAATATTCAACAAGTGTACTGTCATTGTAATTGGTCCAGCCACTGTCATTAAAGATGATGGGGAAACATCTGCTTGGGTTGAGTGTCATGAGTGCAATGGAGACTAATGGACATCTGTAGGGAGATCTAATTGTAGGGCAGCTCAATCTTAACAGGTCTTGAAAACTAAGCAGGGTTGGCCCTGGTTAGTACTTGGATGGGAGACCACCAAGGAACTCCAGGGTTGCTACACAGAGGCTGGCAATGGCAAACCACCTCTGTATGTATTTTGCCTTGAAAAACCTATGGGGCTGCTACTTGATGACACATTTCACCACCAATTCAAGAGACAGCTGTTTCACAGGGAACAGCAACTCAATTTACAATGTATTTGACTATCCCACCTATGTAGCGGGGGATATTTTGGAGGCATATCCAAGTAGTGCACATGCTGTGTTGCTGAAAAATACTGCGCAGCTAACAGACACTCCCATTGCTCTCCCAATCCTATGTAGTTATTCCATTTTAAGATTTCAGTTGTCTTAGACAATTACATAGGATTACACTGTTAGGATTGTCCTAATGGCCTAGAATACCTGGCACTCAGACCTAAGTCTTAATAGATGGTTTTTAGTAACTGAGGATACTTTCAAAGAGGGCAGTAGCAGTCAACCTGTTTGCTGCCCAGCACTCCCAGAATTGGTCTTTCCTTTGGGGGTTGTGGTAAACTTAAAGGGTAAGGCCAATCAGGGCATCCAAACAATCAGCACTTGACAACTATTTCCCAATGCATGTGACTTGCATTGCTCCTTCATGGAGACAGATAGCAGGAGGAAGGAAACTGAAGAAAGTAGTATCACCACTACAGACTTTCAGAAAAAACTGAAAAATATCTCTTGTGAAAGGTCAATGAAGGCCTTTGATTTTTTTTTCTCCTTGGATTTTAGATGTATAATATGCTTTCTATTATATTTTAACTGATTTAATTGCTATTGTCTTTTAATTGTGCTCTGCCTTGGATGTTTTGAAAACAGATAGAATATACATTCCCTCAAATTAAAAACAAAATAGAGGGATGAAGAAAATCTCCTCTTGTCCCATCCCCTCCACAAATTACGAAATATGTCCCTTTTTGTAAACATTAATAATAAATTTCTTTAAAAAATAATTCCTTCCATTGGATTTCAATATTCACCAGGCACCATGGTAACATGGAAAAGAGATTTGATAGCACCAATATATTTTATCCCGTTTGCATCATCAAAGCCCAGCAATTCATTGTCCAGAGTGTAAATCAAGTTAACATAGTCTTTATCACTATGCAACATACATTGCTTGCAATTTGCAGCACTGCTGATCTCTCGATGCACTCTAGTGAAGAGATTAAATGCAATTTATATTAATGTTGGAAAGGACTATAAAACTATTAATAACAGGCTGTAAGGCTTACAGAAGCAATAAATTTGCTTGGCTGGTGGCATCTGAAAGACATATTTGTTTTTGTGTAACAGAAATACAATTTTCAGTCCTAGAGATTCTCAGAAATATTTGGTACACTTGGATTCTAAGTTTACTAAATGTAATTAAGTAAAGAACAATGGCTTCCACACCTTACATGAAGCACGGTGGATATGGCACACAGAAATCTGTCCATTCTCCATGAGTGTCGTTCTGTTGCTTCAGGGCTGATTCAAACATTGCAGAGTTCTTATGTTTGTTAAGTGAGGATTTTGAACTACGTGTAAAATGGGACCTTTGCATCTTCCCTTCCTTCCTTCCCCTCCCTCCCTTTCTTTTTCCGTCCTTCCTTCCATGTCTTTCCTTCTTTCTTTAGTTCCCTTCCTTTCCCTTCCTCCCTCCCTCCTTCCCTCTCTTCCTTCTCTTTCTTTCTTTCCATGTCTTTCCTTCTTTCTTTCCCTTCCTTTCTCCCAGGAGGCGGTCGTGCCATACGTGATGATGTCACTTCCCGGATATAATGTCATTGCACAGTCCTGGGAGTGTGCGTGCGCAAAGCGCACACACATGTAGTGACAGGGGCGCTATCTCCTGCCACAAGTTGCCCCAGTGAGAGTTCCCCCACCTGTGTACATGTATCCTAGATAGATAAAAGAGAGTCTTAGGTAGGCTTCAGCAGGACTGGGAAATCAAAAGGGCCTTGGGGAAAAAAAGCTCCATTTCCAGCTCTACCCCCTGCCCCCCCAGCAGAGGTAGAGAAAGCAGGCTGAAACAAAGGCCACCAGCTTACACTGGCACTTGCCTGCCTTGTACAAAGTGAAGGCCAATGGCCCTGCCCCATGCTGCAGCTTCTGCATGCCCATCCCACACAAAGCAAGGTCCGCTGAGTCATGCGGGCATGACTCCTACCCACCTTGTGTGGGGCTGCCCAAACCATCATCCTACTGGAATATTCTTAAGTTTGTGTGATTGTATTTTGTCAACAGCATTTAAAATTAGGTGGAGTCTTTGAAACTATATGAGTTCTCCTGCCCACCAAAGTTTGGGGCATGCTATTAAACTGAAGACGGCAATTTTAAATACATATTATATATGGGGCTTGCATATATAGGGCTTTAAGATTGGAGGATCATGGAAACAGAACATGATGAATATAAAGCTTACTGATACTTTTAATGCTTACTGATCTGACGAAGAGAACTGTAATTCTTGAAAGCTTATGCTACAGTAAAGTTGGTTAGTCTTAAAGGTGCTACTGGACTCTTTTCTATTTTGCTACTACAGACTAACACGGCTAACTCCTCTGGATCTATGATACTTCCAGTTACCCAAGGAGAACATGTCAAAGGTATGTTCATTTTGACAATTTAAATAATTCAAAGATTTCACATCATAGGTCGCTGAGATGATTTCCAGAATACAGCCATTACCACATATGCACAAATAACTCCCCTAAAATGTCATACACAAAACATTTGTCATTACTGTACATTCTTCTAATTTGGATGTAAATATAAGAGGATCATCTTTTTTTCTTGACAAGAAATGGGGAAAAGCACTTCCCTTTGGGGGAAGTACAGTATCACCAAGTAAATAACATCCCATTTAAGGGAGAGGGCATTTTCTCCTAGAACCCCAGGCAACCCTATTCTTCACTCCTTCTGTGGCTCTTAGTCTGGGGGTTGAACCTGGGGACCCTGTAAGACTCCCCTCTACTTTTTTATATATAGACTTCCCATGTTGTGTTATCACTCTTGCTCTCAGGAGATACTAGCTCAGGTTTTGCGGGGCGGGGGGCAGGGTTCCTCACAGAAAGTAGATTCCAGGGAGAAAATGTATTTTGTCCAGCAGTCATAAGTAGACTTCTTTTTTGAAAGAAGACGATGACTACTGAAGGGGCATTTCCAGTTACCTGCCAGGGGTGAGCTAAGAAGGACTTCATTTGTCACAAGTATAAGCTGATAGTGTTACTGGAAGAAAAAGTGAAGAGCCTGGAGGAATGGATTGATACGCTTCAAGAGATCAAAGAAGGAGAGGATTTCATCAACAAAAGACTTCAGGCCCTACAAAGAGATGGGGAAAGTGGTGGAAGGGACAATAAAACAGAGTATTTTCCTAATGAACCTCCTCAGAGATTAACAGCACAAGCCATAAGGTGCAGAGCAAGACAGCACTCAATGCCACTGAAGTTGAGACATCAATTCCAGGCCCTTGCTGATGTGACAGAATCACTGGCAGATGCACAACAACATGGACTGGAAAGAACAAGTAGAGGCACCATGGAGCTACAAGCAAATAACATTAGAAGGAAAAGGAAAGTCTTGGTGATTGGTGACTCACTGTTGAGGGGTATGGAAAATCATGTGTCCAGGCTTGATCCCATGGCCCGAGAGGTGTGTGGCTTGCCAGGGGCAAAGATCAAGGATAGCACAGACTGGATGGCCAAGCTAGTCAAACCAACAGACCATTACCCATTTATGATAGTCCACATGGGAACACTGACACAGCTATGAACATTACTAAGTGCATAAGGGCTGACTATGAAGTCTTGGGAAGCAGCTGAAAAGAATAGGGGCACCGTGGTGTTCTCTTCAATCCTGTCAGTCAGAAGATGATGAATGCAATGGGAACAGATTATGGAGGTGAACCACTGGCTGCGTTCATGGTGTCAGCAGGAGCAATTTGAATTCTGAAACCATGGCCTACATTTTCTTGAAGATGACCTGCTTGCACATGATGGACTCAAGCTATCATGACAGGGAAGAATGTGTTTGGAAGGAACCAATGGAGATTCCTTGGGAAGACTCTAAACTAAGAGCCAAGCTACAAGTGACGCCTGACTCAGGTTGTACACTTGTCGGCTTCCCTCAAGTTTTGATGGGAAATGTAGGCATCCTGGTCTTGCAGCTGTAATGGAGAGCCAAGCTGTAAAACCAGGACGCCTACATTTCCCATCAAAACTTGAGGGAAGCTGACAAGTGTACAACCTGGGTCAGGCGTCACTTGTAGCTTGGCTCTAACATCACAGGAGAATGGAGACACCTGGCATAGGAATTTCAGGGAAGAAGGAGAACAAACAGCAGAGTCCTCCTTGGGAATTTCAACAACTTATACAATCAACATAATTGTTTACAGTATGTTTAGTACATTACTGTGTCAATTTTTATGTCCCCTTAGCAATGTGAGTCTAGAACATCTTGAGCTTGGAGGAAGCTATACATCTATTGGGTATAGACATTTTAGTTATTTCAAAATTCTAGTTTCAAAATTTTTTGATATGGCGTTATTGTATCTTGTGAGTCTTTAGTGGAAAGGTGTGTCCGGGGTCTGAGGCACAGCCCCCAGCCTCGCTGGGAGGAAGCAATGGGAGACAGCCGGGAGGCAGCGGCCCTGCTGCCCCAGCCAGCCATCAGAGCCACAACCTGCCTATGCCAGGGAAAATGGGCAAAGGTCCAAGGCCCCAGGGGGCTAGATAGGGCAGGGCGAGGCCAGCGAGCCCCACACTCCAGGGAGAAGGAAGGAGACTAGGCAAAGTAGAGGGAGAAGGCAAGGTCAGTGGAAATAGGGACCCAGCAGCTGCCCAAGCAGAGCCCTTACCTGATGAGGAGAAGCAGCCCCAACAGCTCAGTGCCACGCCCCAGCCTATACACCAGCTAGAAGGCAATAGCCAGGCTCAGGGAGTGCCAGGAGCCAAGCGACTCCAGGTGGAGCTGCCACAGGCATTCTGGGGGAGGAGCTGGGTAGCCAGCCAAGGGGCCACAGCTGGGCCTGCCTTTGGCAATCAGCAGAGTCAGGGAGGCTTGACAGCCAGGCAACAAGACACAGCTGTTGCTGGTCAATGGCACCAGATCAGCTACCCCAGCTGCAACTACTTGGAGCAGCCCAGAACAAGGCTGGAAGGAGGGTGGGGCGGAGAAAGGAGGCCCTATAAAGGATTGCTGGGAAGAGTCCTGGGGTGGTGGTTTGAGTAGGAGTTATGGAGTGGAGGAGGAGTGGAGCAGTGTGAGAGCAAAGACCCAGAGGAGAGTTGAAGGAGGAACTGATGGCAGAGATCAAAGAGGATGAGTGGCACAGGTTGAGCAGGCCAGTGAGTGGATTGAGAGGGAGTCTGGGTGAGGTATACTGTCCCTCCTTCCACAGAGGAGGGTCCTGCAGAATCCCTGGCCCCCCTTTGATGCCAGGGCTGGACAGTGTGGTGCCCTGCCCAGCGGGGGTGGTGATGAGCCCTGACAAGGTAGTCTATAAATGGTTGCCATTTTTCTGTGAAATTTATCACCTTAGCATAGTCTGCTGAATGTTGTATACAGTTCATTATTTTTTCCATTGCCATGTGCTCCCATATTTATTATACCATGTATTTATATTGGGTGGTTGAGGAGATTTCCAGCAGGATGCAATAGATGTTTTAGCAGCTACTAAAAGTAATGAGAGCAGGTCTTGTTTTATTTGTGGTAATGAGTGGTCTCACCATAGATCCAAAAAGATAAATTCTGGCTTAAATAGTATTGTATAATTTGTTATTAAAGCAATATGTTGTAGTATGTTTCCAAAATGATTCTATATGAGTACATTGCCACCAACAATGTGCAAATGTGCCTGATTTGCCATATTTTTTCCAGCATAATGGTGAATTATTTGAAGTTATTCTAGACTGTTTTTGTGGAGTGAGATACCAACAATGAATTATTTTGTGTGTTTGTAAATTTGTATTAATAACCAGAGAACTAATTAATCTTGATGTCCAAATTTTTCCATTCTTTTGTAGATATTAATGTGTTGCAGTCTTGCTGCCATTTTGTATACAATGAGGTATTATTTTTCTATTTATCTGTATAAATATATTAGCTATTAAACCTTTCTGAATAAACTTCCTTGTTCCTAATATTTCTTCAAATTTTGTCTTTGGTTCTTTCATTAAATCTTTTATTTTGATCTGATTCATGAAATACCTTATTTGAAGATAAACATACCATGGAATTGTTTGTTGTAATTTAGTTTACAATCTACTTTTCTATACCTTAAACCCATTATATCTTGACTTTTTGTCTTGTTCCTTGTGAAGAGCATAATCAATCCAAGCTAAACACACCCAATTCCTTTGACCTTTCATCACAGAACTTTTTTTTTCAGACTCTCAACCATCTTTGTTGCTTGCCTTGGAACCCATTCTAATTTATCTAAATATTTTTTAAAATGGGCATTCAAAAGAGAGTTTAGTTTAATTTAGTTTATTATACCCTGCCCTCCCTGCGCACAGGCTCAGGGAGGCTCACAACACATTTGAATACAAAATGGTGCAGAGTACTACAGAACACTGCAGATGAATACAGACTGAATACTGCCGATGAAGTCTGACCAGCAAAGCAAACCATTTCTCATGACTTAAACTATAGTTCACACAGCCTAATATCACATTAGACTTTTTTGTAGTTTTATCACAGAGCCAACTCATGCTCAGCTTGTGGGTGACTGCAATCCCAAGATGCTTTTCACTAGTTTTACCAAACATCCCTATGGACTGTTTGGAAACTCTGAGCTTATTCTCAAAGAGGTTATCTTTGAACATATAAGTAAATTTCCAGCTCCATATCAACACTTCTGGCATTTATGTAAAGGACTTATAAGATGGTAGAATGCCTTAGAAATGAGTTTGAACCCTTTAGTATATATGGTTTTATAAAGTAAGAACACTCTGAAAGACAATGTGGTACATTGGTAGGAGCAGTACTGATGAAACATGGGTTCAAATTCCCATTCAGACATGAAATACATTGGGTGGCCTTGGGTCAGTTGCTCTCTCTCTCAGCCTACTGTACCTCACCTAGATGTTGTGAAGATAAAATAAGTATGGGAAAATTATGTTTCATTGTGAGTAATTTGAAGCAATTATTCATAACAGAGAACCATAAAACCCTCCTGGGGAAAATCTATAATTCTTGGGGGCATTCAGAGCATTGTGAGGCATTCAGATTTTAGGGAATCCCTTTTCCCCTTCTTGCAATGGCATCTGGCAGCAAGCAAAGGAGAGCTGTTTTGTACTTCTCACCCCCCCCAGATTCCCCCCCCCAGACTCTTAAACAAACCACATAAACAAATAGGAATAAAACTTAACATTAAAGTGAGAACCTAAATATAAAATATGCATTTCTGTAGTTTTTATTACAAGCCTCATGAGATTTTGTGCTGCAGGAAATCAACAGGAGACCCAGTTTGGTGTAGTGGTTAAGAGCATGGGACACAAATCAGGAGAACTGGATTTGATTCCCCACTTCTCCACTTGAAGCCAGCTGGGTGACCTTGGGTCAGTCACAGCTTCTTGGAGCTCTCTCAGACCCACCCACCTCACAGGATGTTTGTTGTGGGGGTAATAATAGCATACTTTGTAAAGTTGCCCTGAAGGGTGGTATATAAATCAAATGTTGTTATTATTATGGGATGATTGTTGTCAGAAATGGCCATGGCAGCACAATCATAATTTGGTTCCTCCAAGGACAAATTATATGTAAATCAAAATACACACTAACTGGGTTTCCCCCTTTTGTCTATTTATTTTTTTTAAATAAAAATCCCTGAAATGTTATTTAATATTTAGAAATATATTACAACTGCTTTCAGCAGACATACAATTAATAGCTTATCACATCGCTTTAGGACTATATCCTTTGTACTTCCTTGCTAACTAGTAAGTCCCATTAAAAACAGGGAAGCTTACTTCTGAGAAAGCATTAGGCTGTAGCGCAAACTACGGCTATTAGCCATAGAGCTTCCATATTCAGCAGCAGCTGAAAAAATTCTTACGGTCTCTGCTAACAATGCCGCATCTCTTGACACTTATATCAATCCCTCCCCCTTTTAAAAAAAGGCACCAGCCTTCTATTTCCACCCCTCTAGAAAAGCAAACAAGGGCTTACAATGTGCCCTCCTCAACCTCTCTCCGCTTAAAAGGAAAAAAAAGCCCCTGTAAGACAGGTACCAACGGTTCAGGGCAAAGGCTTCTATGTGGGCATTGCGCGCGCACGCTCACTCCGCCCTGCGCAGACGCAGTGGAGGCAAGCCTTTGCTTGAAGGGCTGCGGAGTTCTCCTCGCTTGCTGCGTTGCTCACAGTTGTTGGCGGTCGCGGGAGCAATAGGAGCGTTGGCCGCTGAGGGAGTACTGAGGGAAGGCGCGTGTCTCGGCTTTGTTGTTATTGTTGCCGCCTTCCTCACGGAGGTGAAGAGGGTGGCAGGTGGGACTCCCACCTGCCTGCCGCTATGGCCGGCTCCGGGCAGGACAGCGACATCGGAGAGGGGCCGCTGCCTATCGAAGACTCGGAGTTGGCGCTGGCTGGCATCAACATGCTACTCAACAACGGCTTCCGGGAGTCGGACCAGCTTTTCAGGAAATACAGGTACCCACCCGCTTCCGTACTCCTTGCTTGGCTGGGCGGGGGAGCGGTCTTTGCAGCCTGGACCCCTTCGCTCTGCTGTGCTTGTTGTGAAGGCATCAGTGTGAAGTGTTTTGTTCTTTAAGGCATGGGTACTATTGAGTAAGTGCAGAGTGCCTTACGCTAAAAGAGCCTTGTAACGCAGGAAAAGCTAACAAATTTATGGTGGCAGAACCTAGTGTGGATTGCTGCTCATTTAATCTTAAGAATGCTTATCTGTTATCTACTGGAAGCTTGTCACAATAAATAAGTTTCTAAGATGCCACAACACAGTTTGAGATAGTGGGGGAATTTTGCATGACAATGTTCAGAGCAGCATAAACAGGGATCATATGCTTATTCTGGGGAACTTGGAAGGTAGCATGGAGGCCTTCCAAGGGTTGATTCTTTAGCTATAAATTTAAGATTCTATATTTTTGTTTCTGGTATTTAAACACTGCATGGCTGGTCCCTTTTAGGTGCATGCCTGCCTAACAAGCTCCCTCTACCTTCCCCTTCCTTTACTGGTACTCAACAACTGGCTGAATAACAAATGACAGAATAACAATCTGTCATTCTTCTTTTGGTGTTGTTATTCCTATTCCTCCCCCCCCCCCTCATTAATTTGAGCTGGGCTCATTCTGACACCTGTCTTGCTTGCATGCTATCATTCACCCTGCAATACGTAACTCATGTTTGGAGTGCTTTGTACTCTTCACCTCTAGCATTGTAGAGGTTCCATATTAAATGAATGCCTACTGGCTCCTTTATTTCTGACCTCCAGAAAGTAAAATAATTTAGACTAACCACCATCTTTCCATTCTCTATTCTGTCACAAATTTATCTTTAGGTTTCCTTTTTTCAAAGAACATACTGAACCATTCATCTAGTCATTCTGATTGTATAAAAGCTTGCTTAATACATCTGAAGGGTCACCAGTTAGTGATGGTGATTAATGAATCTTATTTGACACTATACACCTGATTCTGTTCTTCCCCTTTCCTTTTGAAATTTTAAACTCAGATATGTGTGGAGATAGGCCTGCAGTGAAGGAAGGCGACCACTCTGCACATGCAGAGCTGATTCTTAACCCACCCCCCACCCCCATACCTTAGTAACTTCAGAGAAGCCGAAACTGAGCTCTGGCTCTGAAGTCCTGCTGAAAAGCAGTGCCTTTTTTGTCTAGGAAGTTTCTGGGTACTGTTCATCTGGTATACTACTGTTGCTGTATGGGGGTTCTTTTATGAAATATACTTTTCTGTGCTGTCCTTTTATGAAATATATCTGGGAGGAGAGATTCAGTCATACTTGTAGCAATACACATTGAAAACAAGGGATTTCAGTATTCTCTCAGCTACAGTTGTTCAGTTCCTTACTCTTCATCTATTAGGCAGGTATGTGTTTCAGTCTGTCACATTTCCCTTCTCCCTCCCCATCCCTTCCCCCATGTAATTGCTTTCTTGTTCATTATAACCTTGGCTACTTTTTCAATATTGTGTTTTATCACTCTTCACACCATATTATGTTCCTTTCACTGTCCAAGGAAGACTGTAACTTCCAGGTTTTCTTCATTCCCCAGCCTGCCCTTTTTCCCCACCAAAGGTTAAACTTTTGATGTATGTTTTATAAGAAGTTCTAAATAATGCTGTTAAATAAAATGGATTGAGATAACTGTGTAGGATCTCGCTTCCCAAACCCACCAATGTAATGGACCCAGTTCTCCAGACATGATGGGAGTACATAATCCTGTTCTGTGCATATGGTATATTGTACCATAGCGTATACTGGTATTCTTTCCTACAGCTTCTTGCTTTCCTGTTAATGGGCCCATGAAAAGTAATTGTGCTCTAAAATAGAACAAGCAGCAAAGTGGAAGTTCAGCACTGCTGCGTTTCTCCAGAAAGGGCTTCTTCCCTTATCCCCTTCCAAAATTATCTTCTAGGAATCCATTAGCCCCTCTCTCAGGAAATCTACTGGTATCTGCTGCTTCACTTCTTGCAAATGAATACCCCTTACTGCATTCATTGCAACTGACTTCTCTTATTTTGTCTCCCTGCATGCACACTTCTGTTACTGTAGCTACCTCCTCTTTCTCTTGCCAGTCCTACTCTTGCAGCTGTTTATTCTTTTATTGCTCCTTTTCTTCACTGCATATACTGCTTTATTTTGCCTCTCAGTTTCCATCTCCTTATCCATGTCTCTGTTCTTGACCTTCATCCCAGTTCACTGACTTTCTCATATACAAATACCTGTCTGGCCTGCAGTCACAGCTACTCCCTGATGTTTTAACTTCTAACATGAGAATTGTAGAGAAGTTCAAGGCTGCCTGGTAATTATACCACACTTGAAGTTGGCTTATACTGAATCAGATCATCAGTCCATCAAGGTCAGTGTTGTCTTTTCACACTGGCGGTGGCTCTGTCTCCAGGGTTTTACATAGAGCTCTTTCATATCACCTACTGCCTGGTCCTTTTAACTGGAGGTGCTGGGGATTGAACCTGGGACTTTCTGCATGCAAAGCAGAGGCTCTTCCACTGAGCCATACTCTCCACCCTGCATGTCCTGGAAATATTGCTTCTAATCTCAGCAATATGGTGGATGGTGGTATTCTGTGGTAAAAGGAAACACTGCATTTGTTCAAAAAAGCTCAACAATTGAACCCTATAATAAAAAAATTAATGCCTGTCTGAATCAGTGTTCTCTTTTCCCTACCCTTCCTGTTAGTGAGAATTCACCTGGGTCTAGGAACTAATGACTTGTTCACCATCGACTGAGAACTGCTTCCTAGTACTGCATTTATCCAGACACATTATCATACCCCACTCAAGATCTTCTCCCTTTTCTTCATGGTCAAGGACAAACTACAGAAGATGCCAGTGCCCTTGGGCACTCATCTTTCTCCATTTATTCTTATATCTGCCCTTGTATTTGTCCCTTGGTTCAGTAACATGATCTCTTGATACAGACCGCTTCTAGAGTTCTGCAGAATTTGAGTTTGTCTCTCAATCTGGCAAGTTTCTGGACTTTTTGTATAGTCAGTTTTTAATCCAGTGTTTGAAAATGTGAAGTGGTATTGATTATGGGTTGGATCCAACCAGCTTTTTCACTCAACCCCACTTAATTCCCCTCCTTACTACAGGCCCCATTCAACATGCCTTTTGTCCTTACAAGTTCTTTGATCCCAAGCGTAGCTGTTTGGTGGTTCTCTCTTTATTACTAGCAGAGAAGCTGAGTGGGTTCAACCTGATAGGTTTCACACACTGCCCTTTCTCCAACTTTAGAGCAGTGTGCCTAGGATTCTACATCAGACTTATACCTTGTTTTATGGGTGGACTGGAAAGTTAGAAGTAGCTCAGGAGCAAGTCAGGTTACTTGGCCTTGGTTGTATTATGAGCCAACACTGCAGGAGCCACTCAGCCCAGACCTCACCAGCAATGGATGTTGGCCCCCTGGGCTGCTGCCAGCTGGCTGAGTTGAATGGCCCTTGCAACACTGGCTGAGCCCCAGGGGATTGACTCTGCCTGCTCCTGGGAACCTCCTTGTAAATGAAATGGCCAGCCTGCTCCTGGTTCCTTTTGCACTTAAGTTATTTTGAGTGGCATTGGACTACTTTTGCTTGCATTTTCCCTCACATTTGGGACATCAGCAGAAAGACACTGCTGGCCTCAGCGCCTCTACAGGGACTGGTTGTTTGAAATAATGAAGTGACTGTCTCAAGATTCCTTTTTTTCTTCCTTTGTCATATCATTGACCTATTATTAACATCATTCTGAAACCATTCCAGTCCCATGATATGATGAGTGGCTCATCTTATTGTTTCTAGTATTGCTTGCCATGCTTAGTGTCTGCCCTTTCTTGCACTGGGAAAGCTTTCGGTCGCCCCTGCTCACTGGCAGTGTCTGCCCTCCTTGCAGTCCTGATAATTGTTCCCATGTTGCTCTTTTGAAAGCAGGCCTGTGATAAGCCATTCGCCACCTGCATAAACTGCCATGTCATCTTTACTTCACTGTTCCCATCCCCCTTCTCTCTGCTCTTTCAAACAACCCTTTATTGGTGTATTCGTTCTCCTCCACCACCACCCACAGCATGACTAAGATCATAACAGTGTAGCTTGTCTCTTATTCTTCCTAGAAGAGAGAGAGAAGCTTTAAACACAAATGCCATGTACCTTGTTAATGAGAATGTTTCCTTGCATTCTGCAAGAATTTGCTGTAAGTGTGCTGTCATTAAGTTCCTTTTTTTTTCAGTTGAATAGAACACATTATCCGCTTGGTTGACTTTTTCCGTTCCCAATTTTTCTCTCAAAATGATATTCTTTTTTCCCCCTATGCAAGACAGCACTATTTTTTTTTGCTTATCAAAGCAAAATGAGTGTTCGATGAGTGTTCTAAAACATGAAGAAATTTTTAAGGTCCTCTTTCTAGGATGTGGATGTGCAAAATGTGAACTTAAGCTCTATGAAGGAAAAGCAATGCTGGTCATGTACACTTTTTATTCTGGCAGATAAATATTCTTTGGTATTCATCGAAAGTTTAAAATTTCCTTGGCGGCAAGTGCACTTGGGTCCTAACTTGGTCAGGAGAAAGGCAGGCGCATAAATATTTTAAAATAGGGGGTGAGGGCACACATGCACAGCTGCAAATCAGACCAGTGCAAAACTCTTTTTGTTCCTCTGTGCTGTGTTAGACGTACAATGAAGCCTACACCCATAAATGTCATGTCTGTGCCCCATTCATGCCATTATTTGATGCTGACCGATTCTGAACCAATGTTTCATGCTATAACTTGATGTCATATTGCCAGTGCCATAACTGCTTTGCTTTCACAGGCTTATTGAAGCTGCAGGTGTCTTTATCTAACGGCTTTGGAAGCTCTCAGTGCTTCTGACCTTGTACACTGCTCACTCCCATGAATTACTGTTTCAGCTTTGATCTCCTGCTTTCTCAGTGTCTAGATTTGATAGTAAAAACATGTGAGATGTTCTCAGGATGGGTTCATACCAAAAGTCCTGTTTTACTGATGGGAGCGGGGGAGGAGTAAACGTGTGCGTTAAGAGGAAGGGTTTTTCCACATGTTGCCATTCCTGTCAACCTGTTCTTACTGCTTAGTTGCTTACCTTCTGAGTAATTCTATGGACATATCTGTGGAAATGATCTGGTTCCTGAATAAAACCTTCTAACCAAGAGCCTGGATTCTTGCTGTGATGGTACAGGGATCTATCTGCTGTAGCCTGTCCTCCATAGCCTGACAATCCAACCTGTACTGTCCATCATAACTGCTACTCATATGGCTGTGGACAGCCTCAGCTGGCATACTTAAAGATGAAAAACTATGATAGCAGCAGACAAAAGAAGAAAGAGAGAAATCAAAATGTGTCCCAGAGCAGCTGCTCTACAGGAGGCACCACTTTGTGGGGAAAACATAATAGTATGCCAGGAATTAGTTGGGCTGATCTCCGTTAGCTTTACTGGAGATGAATGCACAGTTTTTAGTTGAATATATCATTAGGAAGGGAACTTGAGAAACTGGTATACAAGAGTGTGCAACAAAGTCTGAATGACTTTGAGCGAGGAAAACTGTATATTATATGGTCTTTGTGGGAGGCTCTAGTAAAATAAATGCTTACACCCAGTTGCTCATGTTCTCAAATGCTTCAGTATTATTTTTCTGAAATGTTCAAAAAGCTCACATGTTAAAACACAAAATCTTTTCATATTAAAAATACACATCAATATGAACAGCACAACTGTAGTTTTCCAGGCAAAATCATTTAAAAGTAAGCCAGAATGATAAGTGAATGAAAACTTAATGAAAACTAGTGGAAGATGATCATCTCCTATCTTCTGCTGAGATCTTTCTAAAGTCTGGGAGCCATACTAGTAAAGGCTCTACTCCTAGTTGTAGATCTTATAAAGAAGACAAATGTAGCTGGGCCAAACTGAATAATCACAATTTCTGTGATAGCTGATGCTGGGACAGGAGGCCCCTTGTGTGTGGATTCCAGCTTGAAGGGCTTGATAACTTAGAGAAAGTGCCTTGAATTGGATTCAGAAGCAAATAAGGCAGCAAGTGCAATTCATATAATAGTTCAAATATGATCACATTTCCAATATCTCTAAAAGGCAAGCAGTGGCATACTAGTAGCAGTTTTGAGTCATCTTCAAGGGCAGACTTAGGTGTACTATGCTGTAGTAGTCCATTCTGGATATTACAAATGTGTATATCAGTATCTTATCAAAAGAGGGGAACGTGCAACTATAAAATTTATTTCTAGCTGCAGCTACCACTTGTTTCTCAAAAGGAGTTACATTTAGAAGAAATCCTAGCGACAACCTTGGTCAGATGTGGGATATAGTTGTACTGTTTGTTGCTGGCAAATTAATTCCCTTTGTCCCTGAGAATTTCCAATAGAATCCTCAAATTTTTATCTCCATTTTTATTTGGATCCAGCCTTCATCTGGATTCATACCACTTTGCAGTTTTAATTCATTTTAAAATGTTTATATTACTTTTCATATTTTCATGCTAAACTACTTATCTGTAACATTAGTTCAAGATAACTTCTGCATGCTTAGTTAATAAGAGAAGCCATGTTGGATCAGGCCAATGGTCCATCCAGTCCAACACTCTGTCACACAGTGGCCAAAAGACCAGGTGTCATCAGGAGGTCTGCCAGTGGGGAAGGGACACTAGAAGCCCTCCCACTGATTGCCCCCCCCCAAACACCAAGAATACTGAGCATGTTGCATGTTGGCAGCATAGTGAGAACATCAATATATGTGGATTCCCATGTACCATATTCCATGGAGCCAAGCTGATATTCCAGTGACCACCCTTTATATACAGTTTCGTCTAGAAGAATGAAACCACTAGAAAGCTAACCTTAGTACCCCAATCAGATATTCTAAAATATTCAAAATAATTATGTAATCCGCAATGTCAGAAGTTTCTGAAAGATCTAATATGCTCAGCAGACAGGAGTGTTTTCCTGTCAATCTCTTAACTTATGCCATCCACTGGTGCTTCACAAGCCATTCCATGCTACCATCAAACTAGAGAAAATGTATGAGCATGGGTGACAGGAAGGTACAGTGGCAGGGGGAGACACAAGCCACATATTAAGTTTTTGTGAGGCTATTATCTATTTCATCAATGAATTATTTTGTCATATGTTACTTGACTATTGCATACATAGGAAAGATGCTAATTTAAATTCTTCTTTAGTAATCAGTTGCTATGCAAAAATCTTATTTTCTAGAAAGCTACGAAGCAAATCATTGTCTTCTCTAGCAAAAGTCTGTTTGTTTCCATTTTTGTAGTGTCCTTTGCAGAAGACATTTCTTAATATTTCTCTTATACTCCAAATGGGACTCTAAGTCTGCTTCTTTTCAAGATTTTTGTTTTTATGAATGTATAGTCTTCACACTGAGACGCAAGGCAGATTACTGAGTGACTTAACAATATAATCAAAACAGTGTAATACATACTACAAACAGTGAAAAAAAGATTGCATCACAAAATTAGAGAACAATTACAAAGAAACTGCCTAAAATTTTGCAGATGCTAAACAATTTGAAAGGCTACAGTCTTTTATAGCAAAATACAAAGGGATATAAACCCAATTCAGAACCTGATCTTTCAGACAAGATTCTCGAAATTGTGGCTCCTCTGCTTCCAAGGAGTATATGGTATAACTTGGCAAGTGACTGATAACTCCCTTCTGAATATCAAGCTCTACTGCTTGATGGATTATGGTATAACAGGTTTCCTTTTAAGACTCAGCACTTTCTGAGGCAGCTATTTAAGTAAGATTATTTCAAAACAGTCTGATATTATGTTGTACATAAGATTCCATCTTAATTGCTTCCAAACAATTATTTGTTGAAATTAGAATTTCACTGTATAGGAAAATAACAGGATGTAAAACTAATAGAAATAACTATCTGCGGAGTTTGGAATACTATGAAAACTGAGTAATAAAGAGCATGCTTTTGCCAGCTTCAGATAAAGTTCCAGGTTATTATTTGTATGAATGTTAATTAAACGTTAAGGCAGTTTTTCCCCAGATAATATTCATAGGCTTTCTCCTTTAAATATTTTAAGATAATGAGTGCATATGTCTAGTCATGGGTCAGGATCATATTGGACATGTAATCAGTTCTTTGATCTCTATGCCTTTCTGAACAGATATGTATAAATCCTCCCCGTCTTGTAATTAAGATCCTGTCACTGTCTGTGTCAAGTGTCCTCTGTGTTCCAAAGTATTGAACTATTTTGTCACTATTGCATGTATTTAGATAAAACTTACTCTACATGTAACTAGAGAACCAGAAACTCTTAGCTGATAATTGTTCCTAAAAATGACGTGATAGCTTTCCTTAGTTAATACCACTTCAGCACCATGAACAATAACTTTTCCTATAGTTTTTGGTACTCATGTAGAAAATGTAGGTTGGGTTTCTTTAACATTTCCTTCTAGGCATTGGAAAAAGTATCTCATGACTTGTCTGAAATGATGGAACAATAGTTGATAGACAGTGACCCGGTATCATGAGGTGCATCTTGTTTCAGTGGATGATTACTTTGAGAAAACTTGTGTAGAAATGAGCAATATAAGAATTACAAGCAGGGAATCTATGAGGACTTGTGGGGGGCATCTCATTTCCTCCCTCGTACTATTTCCTCTTTCCCTCCTGGCAACCCCCATATCCTTACATTTTCCTGCTTCTCTCCTTCTTACCCAAGAATCAACTTTTTTTCTGCCTCACATCTTCTCTGTATCTGCCTTTTACTGACAAATAAAGGCTTGAAGTCTGACAATATTGTTGTGATTGCCTAGCAATGGCTGCTGAGGGCATTCATTTCTTAAAGCTACAGGTGCTGCTTCTGTTATTTTGGGTTTGTTTAACCCTCTAGTGTTTATATTTTTAAGATTTCAGATTTTTCTGTTAACCTGGGACATTTGTGATTTGTTTTGTGCCTACAAAGTACCACCATGGTGGGAATGAGGGAGTATGTGACCCTAAGGGTAAGTCTTGTTGTTCTTATTTCAAGCAACCCAAAATTTGTTTGTCTTAATACAACCATGGTGTACTTCGGGCAAAATACTAGGCAGAGTAATTCAGTTCTTTTTACTGATGGTTATACTCATCTAGATTTTTGATCTTCTGGATATTATGTGTAAACCAAACTTGTATATAATTTGAAGATCAATCAAATGGTGTAATAAGAGCTGCAAGTGTCTTAACAGCTGAGAAAGCACCTTATTGCTTGAATAAACATTACTAATATTGCAGGACGTGGTTGTGCAATAGTTTGCTTTAGCTACAACTGACCTGTGTGTGCCTCTCCAATTGTTGTTTAACCCATTATCATTAGAAACTTGTTATAGTAAGGGAATTGAAGACTGACAACACAAAAAAGGATCAAACAAGTGAGGGCAAGTAAATTTTCTACATTGCATACCATGAAACTAATTCTTATGGGTAAGTCTGATACATACCACCAGCTATATTTTCCACAGGAATCATAGCTCAAGATTAATAGGAGTGCTTTGCCTGCATTACGTAGTAAAGAGTGCCCTCAAGTCATTGCTGACTTATGGCGAACCCTGGTTTTAAAAAATGTTATAATTTGCCTTTATACAAGTATAAAGAATCATGATGATTGGATTACTGCCTGAAGCAGTGGAGGCATAAGCTATGCACGCTTGACTTCTGCCTGAGGGCAGCGCAGAAATAAGATGTGCACACCTGACAGGACTGATAGTAATAAGTCATTGGTCTAATTTGATATAGAGCACCTTATCATAGCTTAAAGGAAAAATATTTGTAGTTTTCTGGTTCAAGGCACAGTTAGAGGGCTATGTGAGAGTACTTAAGCCAAGACTCTTCAAAGGTAATTAAAACCAGAGACAACTTGGTATGTTCAATAGCGCTTAAAAGTCTGGTCCTTATTATAATATTTTTAACATATCAAGTATCAACTGTAAGAATTAGTTTAGCCTTTGGCTAATAGTTTAGCCAAATTCAAACAAGTTCACTTAAAGTAGCTCTGATTGTCTGGCTTTCCCAAACTTCACCTGTTTAATCTCATTGCCAGATGTGTTTGTTCCTTCCTCCCCCTGCAAGAAGGGCTGTGGCTCAGGGATGGAGCTCGTGTTGACATGGTTAGGGTCCTAGGTTCAGTCCCAAGCATCTCAGGTGAAAGGGTACTGGGATGCAGGTATTGGGAAAACCTGTGGTTTCTCTGGAGAGCTGCTGCTAGTCAGAGTAGATGTGCTAGAAGGATTAATGTGTTATGGAGTTCTATCCCATTCACAGGAGGAAACATTAGGTATGTGGAAACTAACATTTTCTTTGACTGTTCCAATGCAATGCATTAAGCACTAAACCATAAGGCTATATTGAGGCGATTATTCTCTTTATTTCTTTTTTTTTTCCTCCATATATTTTTTAATTGTACAGTGAAATTCAAGAACACATGAAAAGGTGCATTCATAAACATATTAAGTGGCAGCATTGAACCCATCTGAGCCGGCTGGCCCCAACTGAGAAATCTCGTGATAACCTAACAGCAGCCTATTGTGATCTCTTCAGGGCACCCCATCCGAGCCGGCTTGTCCCTATTGTTCAAGCAGCACCAACTTCACATAACTTTCGTTCCTGTAGGTTTTGGATACAGCATTCCACCTGTTTTACTGGGACAGTTTGCACCACTGCCAACTGCCACTCGAGGAGCTAACGTTTTGCCTGTTCTGATTTTACCACCATTTCGCCAAAATTTGTGTATGATCCCCACCAGCACATCTCAGTTTATGGATGCCCTACCATACCACCATCCCATGAGCCACCTGTAGGGGGTTTTTCCCATGAAGAAAATCGGGATTTTTACTCACAAATCCACAGCCACCTCCACGGAATGAGAACAGTTGTGGTAGCATGAAAATTAGAGACCCAAAGGCAGTAATTTTGTTTTGATCACAGAAAGCAGACACTTGAAAGAAAAAGTGACAGGACATTAAGTGCTGAACTGTAAGCAGTTAATGAAGCAGGATGTTCCATTCCTAGGAGGAGCCCAAGTGCTACAGCGGGCCAACAAGGCTCATGGAAGCCTCCCCAGGCTAAGGAGGTTCTTGGCAGAAGCTCAGTTGTCATCTCGTTCACCCAGGTGTGCAGTCATTCCTCTGGGCTGCTCAGTCTTCACCACGGACTACACGGATCTGGACAGTTCCTCAAGTAAGTCTCTATATGGCCTTCATGAACCTCCATTAATGTTGTAGAGACGGTCAACTTATTAAGGATAGGCTTTGTGGAGAGAACATTGTACAGAGCTGGTAGTGAGACATTCTGTTGCATTGTTCGGTTCATGCACTTCGTTGCTGGAGTCCTCCGGTCATCCACAACTAATGGAACCTTCCAGCGATCGTAATTCGTTTCTAGCACATACCAGGTACCTTTACTTGAATTCAGGTTCCAAACATCTAGGGCAGCAGTTCGGGAACGTGTAATCACACATCCCTGTCCAGATTTGTTTCCTCCCAATATGAAATAAGCCGGAGCCAGTAGTCTCGTGTTGGCCAGTTTATCCTTTGCCTCTTCGTAGCTTGTACTATTTTCTAGGATTGTCCTAGTGAGGAAGCTCATCCACCAACCGTCCCTCTTGCCAAAGATCCACTCAAAGACTCCAATGTAGCCTCCATCAATACTGAAACGCTCATTCATGGTTAGAGTGAAAATGCCTGGTTTGATTCCAGATACCATTCCCACGTAGCCTGCCAAGTTTGACGACTTAAAGACTGTCTTATTGTTCCTCTGAAAATCCAGCGACACCATTAAGGGTTTCAATTTCTGTGTTAACGTCCAAGTGTTATTTTTTATATCCCGCCCAAGAAAGAGGCCAAAATCAAGATTTCTGGTGTGATACAGCTTTCCTGCTCTGTCTTCTGCTACTATCGAAGTGCACACTGTGAAGATTTCATAGAAGACATTGAATATCACAATGTCGCCTAAAACAGCTCCAGTTGCATCAGCGATGCCTTTGATCTCTTCATTGAAAGGATAAGGAAGGGTAGACCCTAACCATGCCATTTTTGTTTCCAACAAATGCACCAATTTGGCACTTGGGAAAAGCATAACCATTATGTTTTTGATATGCTCGACTAAGATCTTCAGCTCAGCTTGTTTCTCACGTGCCACCTGGGCCCATCTTTCATGAGGTGGCAAGTCAAGATTTATGACATACTTTGGAATGTTCCCTTTGTACGTTGGTCCTTTTGGAGGATACTGCTGAATTTGGCAGTCTTCGGCATACGGGCCTTTGGCCAGCACCGCCAGCACGGCCAGCAAAGCCACCGCTGCCCGCATCTTGCTCGCCAGACTCGCCGGAAAAGTCCGGGAAGCAGCGCTAGAAGAAGGCGCGGTCAGCTGACTCCCCGGGCGGCGAGCCCCCCCGCTCCCACGTGACTTGGCCGGGGCCGTACCACTGGCAGTTGGGAGGGGGGCGGAGGCCAGCCCATTCGGGAGGGACTGGCGGTCCATTCTCTTTATTTCTAACAGGTAAGCAGCCCCTCTGACTGAAAAAGAGGTCAGAAGTTATGTATTCCAGATGTCAAGTGAAAAGTATGTCAGCCCAAAATCACTCAATGTTATCTTATAAGATGTTTATTTAAAATCAATCTAATCATCCTTGAAATAATTAAAGAAGAATCTCATTGATACAGAAAAGCTAGAAAATTTAATTGGAATTAGACATAAAAAGTATACATGTCAGCTTTCTTAATTTAAAAGATAAAATACAATTTCTAAAGCGTTTTCAGAAAAGATAAGTGTCCAGAGATGCAGAGCCCTCACACCATGGACTTACCTTGGTCCCTGAACCCCACTGCCACAGGGATGCCAAAGAACCAGAGCATTGTTGCTGGCCCAGATGGGAGAGGAGCTGCCGCCACCCAGATGGGACCACCAGGGAGGCAGCCAGCAAGCAAGGCTCCAAGGACCATGGCTGTGCCCCCTCCGGGCCACAGACAGGGCCAACAGGAGGACAGCTCCCTGACAGGCCAGGCATCAAATGCTGCGGCCTGGCTGGAAGCATCCAGGAGACTTCACTGCAGCGGCTGGGGAAGCTGGTGGAGGAGAAGCTGGCCAGTAGACCAGGCTCTAAATGCCACAGCTTGGCCAGGAGCGCCAGGGAGACTTTGCCACTGTGGCTGTAAGAAAGACCAGTGGCAGATGAGCCGCCTGACAGGCGAGGCTCTGAATGCTGTGGCTGGGCTGGTGCCACCCAGGAGCTCTCACTGCTGGCCCAAGCCACTTCCCTCAGGGCTGACAGGCATGACTCAGTTTACAAGGTGCCCCCAGGGACAGAGGATGGCCAGAAGGCCTACTGGCACAGTGGCTAAACTATACAGCCTGGACAAGGCCAGCCAGCCCTGCCCTGTGGGGAAGTCCTAAAGGGCAGAGGAGGGGTGGAGCAAGTCCCAGAATGGGCCTATAGTCCTGTCTGTCAGCCCCAGAGAGGGAGGGCTATCCCTGAGGTAGGACAAAGCCTGGGGGAGAGAGGTGGGATTTCCTCCCAGAAGGCCTTCTAAAAGATGGGTCTCCTTGGGGTACTGGGGAGGAAATGCTGTGCAGCCTTCAGATGTGTGAGAGAGGGACAGCAGGCTACTCAAAGGAGAGAAAGGAAATATGAGTGTTGTGAATCCCCTCCTCCCCATTTCTGAAGTGCTCTGGTGGCAGATCAAGTTGAAGAAGCCATCCTGGAGGGCAAGCAGGGATGACTGGAATGGCCACATGCAGAGGTGCAGGGTGGCCTGGTGGTCACCCAAAACCAACAAAAGGCCTACTACAACAGGGTTTTGGTGCACTGGACAGCATACCATGGGGACAGGAGGGACCCCTGGTATGGCCCATACATGGTGACCTGGGTGCTTGGACCTCTCACGTAGGAGGTCCAGTGTGGTACCTAGAGCAGGACTGGAAGATACTCCACATGAACCTCCTCAAGAAGTGGCACAAGTGATCCTCAGATGAGTACTGATTGGCAGACAACCCCCTCGACCTTGCTTGGGGGTAGCTGCCTTGGACCATTGATACCCCAGAAACAGAGGCCCCCCGAGATGGACTCCTGTCTGACTCCAGAGCATGATACACAGCTCAAGGACATCTGGAGGCATGCCCTGGGGGCCTTTTCTTGTCAGCTTGGGTCATTAACTCAGCATGCTGTCCTCACTGACTTGGGACAGGTGGTCTGTAACTCCTGGAGGCCTATCCCCAGAAACAATGGGAAGTGATAACTAGGGGGACTGAGGAGATGCTCTTGGTGGAAATGATTGAGCCATCTGGCAGTGTCTGGAGGATCTCCATTGTCTTTGTACTGAAACCTGACAGAACAACCTGCTTTTGCATGGACTATCATGAGGTGAACAGAGTGGCCCAGTTCAACGCTTACCCAATGCCGTGGGGGACATCCTGATAAGACCACCTAGGAGCCGCCCGCTACCTCTCTGCCCTCAAATTTATTAAGTGTTACTGGCAAGTGCTCATCTGGCTAGAAGATCACAAAAAGACCCCTTTCACTACCTCTCAAGGGCTTTTCCAGTTCCAGAAAATGCCCTTCCATCTGTACAGGGCAGCAGCAACATTCCACTGCCTGGTGGACCAAGTCTTGGTGGGGGGGCTAGTCCTTCACCCTGGTGTACATCAATGACATCATTATCTTCAGCCCTGACTGGGCATCCCACCTACAACAACTGGAGATGGTTCTGAAGGTGTTACACCAGGCTAGGCTGTGGGCCAATGCAAAGAAGAGCTGGATTGGCTTCTGGAAACTCCAGTACCTTGACTTCGTGGTAGGAAATGGGCAACTCCAACTCCCACCCAAATGGGTGGCTTGATTCAATTTAGATATTTTACTTCCTCAATCCTTCCTATCCTACATGAAATATTCAACAGTTTTTCATTTTGTTAGGGTATTTGCCCTAGCTCAATTGAATGCTAACCCCTCTGAAGTACTGGATGGTAGATTTCATCATATCCCATATTCAGATTACCTCTGTTCTTGTAGCTAGGGTAAAATTGATACCTTGTCTCATAAAATATTAGAAACTCCTCTTTTTACTGTTTTTAGGAATCATTGGATTTTGCCTCTTTAACTTATGCTTTGCTTAATAATTTTCAGGGGGATATTCTTCCCTATCTGATGCTAGATAGTGATCCAAATATAATTTTGTCAGTCTTATTTTCCTTTAGAAATTAATTTAATAACAGTGTGCTTATACACCACCCTTATGGACAGATCAGTGCTGCACTCAGAGCAGTGAACCAAGTCAGTGTTGTTATTATCCCCACAATACAGCTAGGGAGCTGGGGCTGAGAGCTAAACTACATGAGATGCCCAACACATGTCAGGTTCCCGCAAGTTTACCTTAGAAGTAATTGCAAAAATCTGCTCCGCTCAGGTTTTCCTCTGGGAGCTCGGGGGTGGGGGTGGAGGGAGTCAGAGCAGCAGCAGCAAGGCCAGAAGGCTGGGAGGGAAAGAGTCAGCGAGGGGAGCCTACAGAGAGCTGAGCCTGAAGCTGAAAGGCATCTAGCAATGGCAGAAGGAGCTGCTGAGGCTGCTGCGACCGCCACGGCTGCTAGACTCAACCATCCCTTCCCACAGAGCTCTGTGCTCAGGGGGCTAAAGTCTCCTTTCCCTCTCCATGAGAAGGGATGGTTGAGTCTAGCAGCTGCCCAGTAGCACTTGAAAACTAACTTTTTATTGATGGTTGTTGTGGGTTTTCCGGGCTGTATTGCCGTGGTCTTGGCATTGTAGTTCCTGACGTTTCGCCAGCAGCTGTGGCTGGCATCTTCAGAGGTGTAGCACCAAAAGACAGAGCTCTGTCTTTTGGTGCTACACCTCTGGGTGCTACACCCAGCTGTGGCTGGCATCTTCAGAGGTGTAGCACCAAAAGACAGAGCTCTGTCTTTTGGTGCTACACCTCTGAAGATGCCAGCCACAGCTGCTGGCGAAACGTCAGGAACTACAATGCCAAGACCACGGCAATACAGCCCGGAAAACCCACAACAACCATTGTTCTCCGGCCATGAAAGCCTTCGACAATATAACTTTTTATTCATTGCATAACCTGTGCATGACTGTACCACAGTGACACTAAGTTCTAGTGTTAATTAAGAATATTACCTCCTTTCAAACTTATATCCAAATTTTGGGGTTCTCAGTTACCATATTTTTTAAGTGAAGCAGTAATATTGGAATGTGGTTTGTTAGGATTTATTTTTTCAATATTTGTAATCTATATAAGGATGACTGAAACAGGAAGGAAGTGGGTACACTGAGTTGCATCCTAGAGTTATACAGTAAGGAAGAAATAAATAAAAGGAATAAAATTCTTTTGTTCAACTCTGTAAATTTGTTTAACTTATTTTACTTTACAGTATAATTTTTAAAAGAATCAAGGAATTTATTCAGAGAACTCTCTTAAATTTTTAAACTCATTTAATATTGGAGTCATACTACAGAATGGCAAGTTTCAAAATAAAAATTCAAAAAGAATATGTGTGTGGCAATTAGGTACATGTGTGAATCCATTGCTGAAGCTCTAGAATTCTTTTTCGTGCTGGAGGACAACGGAAATAAAACTCAAGGCATGTGAAAATCATACAATAATAATAGAACAGAACTGGTGGAAATCTTCTCATCCTTGCTAAACTTCTGTGATTTTGCTTTGTTTTATCAGGCCCTGACCTGGATAGCCCAGGTGAGCCCAATCTCATCAGATCTAAGAAGTTAATCAGGGTTGACCTCCGATGAAGCCCAGGGTTGCAGTGGCAGGCAATGGCAAACCACCTCTGATAGTCTCTTGCCATAAAAACCCTGCCAGGGATTGCCAGAAGTCAGCTATGACAAGGGTACCACACAAACACATCACTAGCAAAGCCCTAGGTTTTGTTCTGGTTAATTTTGTTTTGTAATGACCTGTTTAAAGGATTTTTAAGGTTTACAAATGAGCAAAACACTCTGCCCATGGTTCATGCACCTGATCACAAAATATGGAGGACGGAGGGGGTTTTTTACAAGTAGAAAAGGTCCAATAAAGTGTGCCTTATGCTTAAAGACAATGGCTCCGGTGTTGGAATTCAGTGCCACATTAGATTCCTTTGTTGCCTCTACCACAGAGAAATGCTTTCACTGTGTGTGTTTTCTGATGAGTGGCACTTTTTTCTGTGGTCAGCTGCATGTCACACTAGCTTGTATTTGAGAAAACAGGAGAAATATGAAAAAAAATCCCATGCTAAATTATCTTAAGTGTTTTTTAAATGATTTTAATAAACTACATTACAAAAAGGAGAAAGAGGAAGGTCAAGGAGACAGTTAGTACAGAGCAGATTTGTAGCTCCTTGTGTCTAAACGGGGACACCAGGCACAGGGAGGAAGAGCGTAAGTTGTTGGTTTCTGCATTTTCTTGATAACAGTGAAATCTCTGATCTGGATCATGGAAATATGCCGCTGCTGCTGAAGGGCACCTTGTCAAAGTATGCTATAATAATTTTTCATTAATGTTTAAAAGGCTGGTTCAGCTAGAAAAGAACTGTGGGGATTTTATTCGCAGAACAGTCAAAAATAAACAATGGCTTAGTTCCAAATACCTTAAGATATATAAGCATCTTTTCTTTTTAAAGCAGTGTGGACAGAAAATGTTTTTTTTTTAATGCCAACTTTATGAAAAGTAGAATGCCTTAAACATACCACTATCAAACAAAAACAAACAGATGTATTGTCGAAGGCTTTCACGGCCGGAGAAGAGAGATCCGAGAGATCTCTGTCTTTTGGTGCTACACCTCTGAAGATGCCAGCCACAGCTGCTGGCGAAACGTCAGGAACTACAATGCCAAGACCACGGCAATACAGCCCGGAAAACCCCCAACAACCAAAAACAAACAGAACCTGTTTTTACATTTTTTTTACTCCAAAGAGAGTAGTCAACTTACTATGGCTGCAATTAAAGGGCAACATGTGCATTTATTTTTGGGACACTCCTCTGAGTTCTAAAAGCAGTTTGGCCATTTCGGAGCGATTGCCTTTCAAACCTGAAAGTATGCATGCCCCACTAGCTTTTTGTCTTGCAATAACTCAAGCACCAGCTACTAGTGTTTGAAGCTGAATCACCTGTCTCCCACTTCACCCTTTTTTTTCTAAACTGCTTTTTGAAGAACAAATTGAATTAGTTATTTGATGCTTCTCAAATAACCTCTTTCCCTAATTTTATCTTCACAGTAACCCTGTGAGATGGAATAAGATAAAAGAGATGCTTACCTGAATATACTAGTTACGAGAATTTCACCATAGCATTTTTAGATTCTCTTGCATAGTTACCAACTTATGTAACACTTAGTGATGGTGCTGACATTTGCTCCCAGTTTGGAATGCCCCATTATGAATTGGAACCAAACTCTTCCACATTTGCACTCAACTTGTAATAGTGTTTGCTCTGCCAAGTTTCTTCCTTGCCCATTTCTTATGCTGTTCCAAACAAGCTTGTCCTTGCAATTAAGTGTGAAAACTGTGTATAGAAGAGCATGTTGGAGTCATCTAAAAGTGCAGAAAAATAGTGCCACTCAAGGTATTTAGGTTAGGGCCTTCCTTGTAGAAGGAAGTTGTAAGCCATGCTGGTCCAAAAGTAAAGTCCAAAACCTCAAACGCCATCCGTATAATACCTTTTATTAGGATCCACCAAATGCAAGCTTTCAAGTTCTTTAGAGCTCTTTTTCAGGCTGGATGTTACAAACTTGAAACTGGAAAACTTGTGTGCTGTTAGCTGTCATTTGGGTTGATCCTAATAAAAAATCATGTGGATTGTGTTCCAGGCCTTGTCAGCCTCTCCTTAACTGGCTTTGGTGTTCATGAGAATCATCATTTTTCTGCTGGAGTGCTGTTCACTCAAACCTGTTGAATTTTTCAGGGTTAATTTTCACCCTGTGCTCACCAGTGAAACTTTGGGTAGTTCTAGCTGTAGAGCTATAAAATAAATTTTATTTAGCTTGTTAAATTGAACTTTTCCTAACACCCACTGACAATAAATTTATAACCTGCTGATGGTCTTGAGGTGCTATTTGGAAACTGGGACTAAAAACAAACCTTCGTAGAACTTCATCAACAGGGAATTACAGCAGTAATTACAGCAGGCGGGCAAGAGGAACCTCTGTTGCAAAATAAGTAGTGGGGGGTCAGTATGTACTTCATACAATGAGATGTAGTGGAAGGACTTGGCTAGCCTCCCTTGAGAAGCATCTGTGAAGCCAGCCTGTTGATAAAGGTCTGCTACTACCTCATAGTCAACATACTGTATTGGCCAAACCAGTACCGCAGTGGGTGTTTGACAAACTCAGTTGGAGGTAAAATTTGCTTCAAGATCTTCCAGAGAACCTTGCTGTTTGAAAGCAGTTGCAAGACTACATTGGCTCTCTCTTGTTCTGGTTTGTATGGCAAATCTGAAAGACTTCTTGTTTGATTGTTAGTATCTTTTCAAGAAAATGCATTTAATTCTAATGAATATTTTTAATTGATTGTGTAAAAATTATGACCTTTATATAAGCCTCTTATATTTAAAAACCAGAGTTGTATAAATTACAATAATACAATTTCCATGAATATATAGAAATTGTTTTAAAGTGATAGGAAGCTACTTATCTTCCATTTTTGTTTTTTTTCATAAAATGATTTAAGCATTAACTCTAATATTCTAATGTTTGCTGTATACTAATTTCCCCCCCCCCCCCATCCCTCTACTGCAGGAAAGGATTAGCCAATATGGAATTGCTTTCTTTTCTAGCCAGTAAATCCCGTTAGGAGACTGTATAGTTCAAAGGCATACAACCTTATCAAGAGAATGACGTTAAGTTGAAAGCCATCAAAGGGACTGAAAAAAGATAAAGTTAATACTTTCTCAGAAAACCTGCTGATAAAAAAAAAATTAACTGGCAGGCTGCACATATATAGTTCACAAAAGTGAGATCCACTGAGCAATAGCTTGATAAAATATGGAGAAAGCACAGAACATTAAGATCTGGCCGGTGGTGAGGTGGTGCAAATATGTTAAATGGATATGGAGGAAAATGTAGAACAGGTACCTGTTGAGCTTTCTGAATTTGGATTAATGTGGACAGACCGTTGGAAACCAAGTAGTAGTCTTTTAAGTAGTGTGATATTGTTAATAAAAACTGAGCACAATATTTTCTTTGAATAATCTTCTTCTGTAAAAGCATATATCAAGTACAGTCACATGTGCCTCTCTGGGTCACCTCATACATTTTCTGCCATGATGTGACTGCTGCTTCTGTGTTGCTGAGACTTGCATCACTGAGCTGTTCTTGTGTTAGCTGCACTGGACCCCAAGGGGCACAGTGCATAGAAACTTCTTATAAGATATGTCCTGTGTAATTATCAAAACTTATTAGATAAGTGTGGGATCCAGCCACTGGGAATCGGTAACTGTACTGCTTTGGTAATGTGTTCATACACTTGGCATAAGGTCCTACTGCACAGGAATGAACCTCTGTCATATGTTTGCAATGTTCTACAAACATTAATAAGTTATTTAGTCTCTCCTCCTCCCCTTATTAGTAAAAACTTATTAGGGATTTTGTAGAACATTAAAGGCACATGATAAATCATATTTTGGGGGAAACACAAAACTAGAATGTCCCAGACAGAGGGCTGTCCAGCCTGTGCTAGAAAACATCCATCAAGGTAGTGCCTACAATTCCTAGGTAACTAGTCCAGTGTCAAACCATTCTTGCTGTTAAGAAGTTTCTCCTAATACTCATTGGAAACTCGCACTCCTGTAGGTTAGGATTGTTAGATCAGTTTCCCATTTTTTCTATATGATAGCCCTTCTAATATTTGAAGAGCGCTATCCTGTACCTTCTCAGTCTTACCTTTTCCAGGTGAATATCTAATTCATATAATCATAAGAGTTGGAAGTCCAACCCCCTCCCAATGCAGGAACAGCCTAAAGCATCGCTGACAAGTATTTGTCCAGCCACTTCTTGAAGAGGAACCTACTACATCCCTAGGCAGCCATTTCCACTGCTGAATTACTCTTAACGTGAAGAAGTTTTTCCTAATTCCTTAACTGGCCCAGGGAATTTGTACACATCCAGTGCAGCAAAGTTCACTTCTCTGATTATCTAGCCTGGGAATCCTACCAAGCTTTTCTCTATATTTCTTTGTCATGTTTCTGTACTCAGAGCCAAACTACAAGTGACGTCTTACACAGGTTGGACACTAGTCGGCTTCCCTCAAGTTTTGATGGGAAATGTAGGCGCCCTGGTTTTACAGCTTGGCTCTCCATTACAGCTGCAAGACCAGGATGCCTACATTTCCCATCAAAACTTGAGGGAAGCCGACTAGTGTCCAACCTGTGTAAGACGTCACTTTTAGTTTGGCTCTCAGTAAAAGTAGATATAAGCATAAAATGATCTAGTAATTTGTATATACATTTAAGCGATGAAGAATGACCTTTCAGATTGCCTTTATTCTTGCTGATTATGTTATGTTTGTGTCCTAATTAGTTCGGGAAAAAGCTTGTTCTTGCTGGTGGCTAATTAAAATTTATGGGATTCCTTTTGGAAATGATATTTCCTGGGAAGTTCTCTGAATTCTTAATTTTGTGATGACAATTTTGTTCAGATATGAGCAGACAATATTAAATTTACCATAAAATTGGTTGTGTATTAGAGATGTGCAATTTGGATTTGGTTTTTGGTAAAAATGACCAAGTTTTACCTGGTTTGGTAAACTTTGATGTTACTGAACTTAAATCTGTATTAACGAATAAATTCAGTAATGCCAAATTTAAGTTTACCAAACTTAACTTGGTACAATATTGGGAAGTGCGGCAGTGCTGTTCCTTTGCTAAGAAACAGCAAAGAAACACTACTTCCTGCCTTTTTTTAACCAGATAGGAGGGTGAAGAAGGAAGGAGGAGTGAGTCAGAGACAAAAGGAGGGGAGGGGGAAAGAAGAGGGGAGCATAAGTGGCCAATCCTTGCAGCAGCTCTCCTTCTCTGTCCAATGAGATTCTCAAGAAGTAGAATGCAAATTTTTGTAAGCTGCTGTAAGGAGTTAAATTAGGAGGCTTGCCTCAGTCAGCCTCCATTTTGCTCTGGTCTGGAGATAGAGACACTGCCTGCTTGCTGCTTCTGGCTGTTGGCTCTCTCTCCTGGCCTGCTTTGAACTGTGACTGGATCCTGCTGCTCAGTGATTGAAGTGGATTCCTGGCTGCTGCCTGGTTTGAGTCGTAGACTTGCTTGTTTTTTCTCTCTCTCTTTGTGGGGAGGTGGTTGGCCTGGTGCCGGGGAGGGGGGGGGAAGGGTTTTTTTGGTAGTTCGCATTTTTAAAAACTGCTTTTTTGCTGTGTGTGGGGAGGGTTTGGTTGGGCTTTTGTGTAGGGGTTTTTTGATTTCTGATTTTTGAAGTTGGTTATATTTACTTTTCATTTTGCTTCTTATTCTTTTGGGGGGTTGTTTTATCCTGTTGTTGATAATTAATTTGGAGTTTTGTAATTCCTGTTAACTTTATTAAATTCACTTATTCTTCTGGGGGGGCTGTTTTCCCCAGTTGTTGGACTTCCTTTACAGAAGTTTGGTGTTTTGGGAGGGGCTGTTTTCTGTTGGCATAGAAGTTTGGTTTGGTTAGGTGTTCAGTTGTTGTTGGCTGTTCTTCTTCGGGGGATGGGGTGGGGTGCTTCGTTCAGTTTGTTAACTTAACCTATTGGTGTTTTGGTGTGCTTTTGGAGTGTTCTGAGAGTTGTGAATTGTGAACTTTTAAAAAGTGTTTGTACGATAGGCTAGTTGTAGGTTTCCCCCGTAGAGAATAATGGAAATTGAAGGTGGTTGGGTACACCTTCTTTACAGGGGCCATAAAATGGCCCCCTGTTGTCCAATCTTTAAGAAACTTGGGAGGTTGTTAGAGAGCAGTTAGGAGTAGGTCCCCTGCATATTTGGTGAAATTTGGTACAAAAATTACCCCCCCATAGGAAACAATGGTTGAATTTTACTGAGAAGGAATTTGGAATTCTCCGAATTCTGAATCCCCCCCCCAGTTCAGTATTACTGAACTGAATCAACCAAATTTTTTTCCTTTGTACACGCCTATTGTGTATGCCACAACTGCACTGTTTTCATGCCTCAGTAGCTAAGACTTCATTGTTCTGAAATCTTTTTGGCTTGCAATGTTGAATGTAGTAGGTTCTGCATCTGTTGAAGAGAGCTGTGGCTCTTGAAAGCTTATGCTACAAAAAGTTGGTTAGTCTTAAAGGTGCTACTGGACTCTTTACTATTTTGCTACTACAGACTAACACGGCTAACTCCTCTGGAATGTTGAATGTGTTTTTTTAAGGAAATGATATATGCATATTTGAAACTGATAAGCTTAAGTTACCGGGGATTCACGTCACAATCCCAAGGGCTTCCACAGTGGAGGCAGCAAGCCCCACAAGTGCATTTGTGGTGGGGTGTTGGGGGGGATTATCTGTCCTTGGGGAGGGCGATGATTGGTTGTGGCTGTGGCCAGCAAGTGACCACAGTGGGGTTGCGCTGGTGTCTGGGATCAGCATGATGGTTCCCAGGTGCTGCACTGGCGCAACTCCAGCTTATGCTGGTGTATCTGGGAGATCATAGAGTTGGAAGGGGTCTTATAGACCATCTAGTCCAACCCTCTGCAGGAACAGCCTAAATCATCCCTGACAAGTATTGTCCAGCTGTTCCTTGAACACTGCCTATGGAGAGGAACCTACCAGATCCCTAAACAGCTGATTCCACTACTGAACTACTCTTAATGTGTAGAAGTTTTTCCTAATGTCTAGCTAGTACCTTCCCTCCTGTAGTTTAAACCCATTGTTTTGAGTCCTATTCTCTGTTGCCAACAGGAACAGCTCTCTTCTATTGTCTAAGTGGCAGCCTTTTAAATCCTTAAGAGAGTAATCACGTCTCCCCTCGACCACCTCTTCTCCAAACTGAGCATTCCTGGGTGTCTCAGTCTTTCCTTGTAGGGCTTGGTTTCCAGGCCTCTGTCGTCCAGGTTGGCTTCCTCTGCAGCTGTTCCAATTTGTCCGCATCCTTTTTGAAGTGAGGCCTCCAGAACTGCACACAATACACTGGGTTTTTAAAAAGAGTCCAGTCCATGTCTTTGGCAACTATTCCAGTGGATTTTGTTTTATCTTCCTTTTTTTTTTTGTCCTGAATGGTGGCGATTTTTTAAACTTAGAAAGCAATTGCAGTGCCTGGTTGTCCTGTGTGTGCAACCAAATGTCTGTTTAGATTTCTCTCAGTGCAATTTCCTTTTAAATTTTTTTCTTCTAGCTTAATTACTACTTAATTATTGTGCAGCAGGTTACCAGTTTTTGTTCTCCTGGAAAAGTAACACTTTTCACTTTGAATCCAGCCAAAGCAACTGCTCATTATTTAAAAAAATATTTTCATAGTCATCATTTCATCATTTCATAACTGTGCTAATACAGTCATAAACAACAAAATACAAATGAACAGTACTTTTGCTGAATGCAGTGATTATCAGTACTTAGGACCCCCCCCCCCCCGCCAACCTCTAATATTTGACGTTTGATTCATGGATGCCACAAGATAATTGGCTGAATATTGAGAGAATATTCTGATAGAGTATTTCACAGCCAACTAACTATTTTACATTTTTTTGGCAGTTGTGTGCATTTCTCTTGTACCCTTAAACCTACTGTAATATTTCTTGTGCACCGAAATCTCATTTAATTATGATGTGCTTTTAAAACAAAATGAAATAGGCTGTGAATCACTTTCCATTTGTTCTGATACTGTGTTACTCAGCGTCTTCTTTGTCCTAAAGTCACCTCTGGCAGCATGTGCTTTACTTGTTCCTGATCTTTCCTTACAGCAGAGTACAGTGTGAAGGATGTAACCTCAATTAGAAACTACTACTAGGCAGGCAGCTTGCTTCAGGCAGCAGATTTTGGAGTACTATTAAAAGGCAGCAATTTGTCAAATGTTTGGTCTATTATATTTTTTACCAGTATTCTTCCCTTTTCCCCGCCAACTTTGGATTTTTCGCCTCAGGCACTAATATGCCTTAGGCACCTTTGAATCTAATGAAGATATTTAAATGTTGAAAATATACCTTAATTGAAGAATTTTGACATAAATTAAAAAACAAATAGTATAGCTAAGTCTGTCTGGAATGGAACAAAATTTTGTCCATTTAAAAATCCATCTTTTTCTGCTCTGCCATGTTCCTAGCTAAACAAGATTACTACAGCATCTTGATCCACAACAGATCTTAGGAATCCTTATGACCAAACTAGACATGATGACAAGGAGATTCATGTTTTCTTGTTCCCAAGTATTAAAGGGGTAGGGTGAAATGCAGTGAGTGAATAAAGTGCTAAACGATGTCCCCCTTCTCCACCGTACTGCATTGTGTTCAGTTGTTTGTATCAGTTTTCTCCCAGCCTGGCTTTGATGCTAGAAGTGAACTGGAATGGAAGAAAACTGTTTACAAGACAGTGCAGTGGGTTGTAGTGCTTTCTTATTTAGGCATCCTCAGCTTGTATCATGTCTCAACAGAAACAGGATTCCATAGCGATATTTCTGTGTTGTGCCTGCTGTTTCTTTCTGGGTCCCAAAATGGATGCCAAGCCTGAAGAGCAAACTGGCTCCCACATGTGGGATGGGAGAATGCGCACACATTCCTCTCTCCTCCCAGTGCCTCCATGTCTGCTGGCTAGGTGAGTGGGGTTAGGAGCAGCAGGTGGGGGCAAGGGGGGATGGAAGGGGGTGCTTGGGAAAGAAAGCCTGGAGCTGCATAGAGCTTAGACACCATAGGTAGACACCAGCTCTGGATCCTACCTTTCACTCCTCTCACCTAAACTATGCTGTCTGTTTTTACTCTGTTCCACATTACGTTTTCTTTCCCATCCCTCTTTTCAATCCCTTCTCCTCTGCTGCAGTTGAGTGGTTGGTGCTCAGCTCCTACTTTAGGCACCCACCATCCCCCCTCTATCCTTGGGAGTGGGTCAGTCTTTGAAGGGCCTACAATCTGCACTCTAGCTACACACTATAGGCCCTTCTTGGCCCAGAAAGCAGCTGTTGAGCCAGCAGCCTTATATATGCCTTCCCAGCCACCTTCTCCTTTATTTCTGTTTATCCTTTGACCTGTTTTGCCATTAATGTGAGTAGTCCTGTTTTACATAAGCTGCTTCTTCTACACTTAATTGGAAAGTGTATATGATAAAACAAGCATTGGTTCTTAGATTAAAATATTTGAGTTTTACTTTTTATGACTTCTAATCTGCTTTGGGACTATATTTTTAAAGAACGTCTGAAAAGAAATACACAGAATTATCAGTGATTATAATGGTAAAAAGATATTTTCATATTACCTGTTACACGATCCCCTCGAAATCGATACAACTTCAAAAAGTTTGTTATTAATAATTCTGTATAGTTCTTACGTTTTTTTAACTGCTGGATTAATTTTGCTGCAAGCTAGTAAGTTTGAGTTGGCTTTCTTGTTTTTGGGATTGTGTTGCTGCTGTTGCAGTTTTCTTAAGTTTTGTTTGATATACATTAGAAAGATGACATTGAATTATGAATACAAATGTAAACAGAACTGTATCCGTTTTACAAGCTTTTTGCAAAAGAATGCAGCCTTTCTGTCAAATTGAATACTTGTGTTTCATCTGTAATGCTTCTGTAGCTGTGTTTCATAGATAAAGATGCTTTCATTATAAAGATACTTCACTTTATAACACCAAATAATAATTACAAAAGTATGTATCTGTAGGTATTTAACTCTATAGCTTTACACATACAGCCCAAAAGGTGGTATTTTTTTTATAAGCAAATAATGAAGCAGTTCCAGAAACTATATAAGCTGCCTCTCCAGAGACCTGCTTCGGGGGTCACATGATGCTGAAAATACTGTATTATGGATGAGTCTGACCCCTAAAATTTTGGACTGGCTCCTAGATCCAAAGAAAACTTATCATGGTCTACCTTATCTGTTCTCCACATCTTTTGACAATGTTGATCAAGCAAAAAGTTGTTGCTTTGCCTTGTTATCCCTTTCCTTGGATCCTGATATTTCATAATCATGTCACTTTTCCGTGTACAACACTGCAAAAATATGTCTCTTTCTCTTCCTCTCCAAACACTCTTACTCTAGTTGTTTCCCATGAAGGGATAGGTAAGGAAAACAGAATAATCTCTGGAGTGCTGTCAAACCCCAGACTTTTCTCTGCCATCTAGAATTCTTCCATCAAAATCATTCTCCTTTCTTTCTCTCAGAATCCCTTAAGTGTTCTGTTCACCTCTGCATCCTGCATAAACTTAATGTCCCTGTTTTCAAAGGGGTTCTTGATTTTGTCTCAGTCCTTATCTCCTTACTGCCATATATAGTAATATATGGCCTGTGCTGCTTCATCACCACCACTGTCAGAGATCCAAAGGTCTCCTGTTTCATTAACAGTACAGTCCTATGCAGAGTTACTTCACTCTAAGCCTGTTGGAATCAAAAACTGCACAGGATAAAGCTACACATTACTCCTTTTCTGCCTGTGATGCCTGGACCTTGTTTACAAACAGCTTATATGGTGCCACTTTTCCCCCCCTTTCATATGAAGCTGCCTCATACTGAGTTAGACCATTAACCAACCGACCCAGGACTGTACACTTTGTCAGTGGCTCTCCAAGTGGAAATACGGGTGTGAATTTGGTGTCTTCTTCCTACAAAAGCATGTGTTCTACATTAGAATAATGTTCCCCTTCTTGACTCAAGCCTCAAATCCTGTTTTTTCAATGGAGTCAACTTGTTGCGATCATCAGTACGAATATATCTTAATTCACAACCCAGCCGAATCTGAGGATACTTAAATCTGGAGATTGGAACCATGAATCTAAAAAAGAAGCTTTTTTAAATCTAAAAAATACATTGGGGGGGGGGGGGCGGTAAAAAACTGCAACATAATAAAAAGAGTGTTTTTAGCTTTTTAGCTTTAAGAAACAGGTGCCTTCCATGACTATTGCTGGGCAACCACAAGCGTTTTGCCAGCATTCCAGGCTTGGTTTCTGTCAGTAAAAAGCAGGGGGAGGGGACAGGAATCTTTTCCAGGGCTGTTTGGATGTTTTTGAGAGGACTCATGGGGACATGCCAAGCAGTAACCACAGGTCGACTTGATACCATGCAACTTGCATGCTTCACCTAAGCCCTGGCCACTTGCTACTGTTCAACAGCAGCCACCATGCAAAAGCCAGTTTTCTGTGGTGGTTTGTTTCAAACTAGGACCTCGAATTCCCATTCAACTATCAAAAGTCACTAGGCAACTTTAGGCCTCTTTTCATATTCTCTCTGCCTAATGTACCTGGGTAGATATGAGGGCAGAGCTGGCTTCTGGGTCTATTGCAGGGTCTGTGTTGGTGACTCTGCTAGCTGATCCATGGTTGTAAGTGAGAAGTCGTTTAAGATTGGGGGGCTGTCTGTAGGCAAGAAGAAGTCTTCCACCAAGGGCTTGTGTGAGAGAGGTATCATTTTCCAGGATGGGTTGTAGGTCACGGATGATACGTTGGATGGGTTTGAGCTGGGAACTATAGGTGACAACCAGTGGTGTTCTGTTGTTAGTTCCTTTAGGTTTGTCCTGGAGCAGGCTGTTTCTGGGTACTAGTCTGGCCCTGTCGATTTGTTTCCTCACTTCATTTGGTGGGTACTGTAGCCCCAAAAATGCTTCTTGTAAATCTCTTAAGTGGGACTCCCGATCAAGAGCATTGGAGCAGATACGATCGTAACGTAAGGCTTGGCTGTAGACAGTCGACCAAGTGGTATGTTTAGGGTGGTAGCTGGGGGCATGTAGATAGGAGTATCAGTCGGTGAATTTCCAGTATAAGGTGGTATTTATCTGTCCATTATGTAGTTGTACAGGAGTGTCCAGGAAGTGTACCTGTTGTGTAGAGTGGTCCAGGCTCAGGTTGATAGTAGGGTGAAAGTTGTTGAAGTCCTGATGAAATCTCTCAAGGGCTTCCTTCCCATGGGTCCAAATGATGAAGATGTCATCCAAGCAGGGTGGATTTGATTTAAATCAAACGATTTAAATCACGATTTAAATCACTAGTCAGTAAGTCTTGATTTAAATCATAGTTTTCTACATAAAGACTAATTCTTGCTGGTATAACTTTAATATGCAAGTAGGTGAAGATTTTTAGAATAACAACTTTTCATATTAGTTTTACAGTTGTATAAAATATTGATTTTAATACTATTAGAAACACATTATAGTTAATTTATTGTGAGATGAATTATCCCCAGTTTAGGTTAATCATTCATATTTGGACAACTTTTCTGTTGTACTTTATTGGAAGGAGAAAAATAATCATTACCTTAATAATAACAATTTAAATAGTTTTATTTATTCAACTGAAACAATAACATTACAGCATATGTTATTTGCTTAAACAAACACCCATGTTTGTTAACTAATTTGGCTAAACAATATATATATATATTTTAAGATACTTAGACTGTCAGCCCAGCCTACACATGAAAAACTTAAATACTGTCCTTTGTAGCTCACTCGTCATCTTCTTCTTTGTTCATAATCTGGAAAAGAAAAACCAGCTTTCCTGCATTATTGGGTCCCAAACGATTTCTCAATTTAGAATGAATGAGTCCAAAGGAAGAGAATATTCTTTCAACGCCTGCAGAAGAAGCTACTGCTGTTAAAAGTGAAATCATTACTTGAACAGTCTCTAAATCCAAGTGCTTAAGTGACTTCCACCAGTTCACTGGTGTGACTTTCTTTAAAATATCTTCAGCAAACATATATTTCTTGAATGGTTCCCCCTTAGCTCTGAAGTTTATTATAGTTGGCATTACAGATGGATGATTGCTGGATACCCATGTCATAGCTAACTCCTCTTCCTCAGCACTTAAGTTTTGACCCTGGTACTGGATATTGACAATATTTGCCAAAAAATGAGCTGGAGACAGTGCTTGTCCCATTCGTTTTTTAAATGCTTGTAATTTAATTCTGTCCATGTGTAGTTCTGTTTTTAAGTGTTCACTCAGTTCCTTCCAAATTTCAACAGCATCAGCAATAAAACAGCTATTTTTCTGTATTTTGTTTAAAGCTTCAGAGATGGGTTTCAGGATGCTCAGTATATGTTCAACATTTCTCTTAAGCCCAATGTTGAGGATTTTGGCCGTGACAGTGCCATCTATTTTATCTCGATTTTGTTCACAAACTGTCATCAGAATAGGCCAGTTCTTGATATACTACTCAAAACAGTCCACCACAGAGTTCCATCTAACATCTTGTGGGAGCGTTAGGTTGGTTCCACCCATCCTTTTCAGAGCTGCTGCAGCAAAATGATTGTTACAGAAGTATTTAGCAATTTCAACAACATTAGTCTTTATTTCTGGAACACTTAAGTCTTTGGCTAAGAGGTGCAGCAAATGAGCACTGCAACCATATGTTATTAGCTTTGTATTCCCTTCCTGCTCTTCTAAATTTCTTCTCATCTTGGGATACATTTGCAGCATTGTCTGTGACCAAACTGTGTACTAGACATTTGAATTTTTGTTCACATGTTATTATAGCTTTTACTGCCACTTCTTTTAAGTATTCTGCTGTGTGTGCATTTCCTGACGTATCAATTGTTTGTGCAAGGAAGACTTTTCCTTCTTCTATTGTTATACAGGCACATACAACAGGATCATTGTGGACATTACTCCACCCATCAATACTTAGGTTAACAATTTTACCCTCCAGAGCTGTTGCACATTGCTCCATTTCTCTGTCTTTATCCAGCAGTTTCCCTGCAACATCTGCTCTGCAGGGTGGACTGTATCCTGGTCTCAGTGACTGAACCATATTAATGAAAGGTGGGTTCTCAGTCAGACGGAAAGAAGAGTTCGTTGCATAAACAAACTGGTCAATTTTTTCATCAATTAACTCTTTTTCTAATCTGCTAGTTTTTATCACAAACTTATCTATGGTGGTTCCAGGAGGGAAGGGTTTTTTCTTTCTTTTAGGTGATGTACTGTGGGTGTCTGATGATGATGCAAATGAAGCACTATCCGGGATGGATAACTCTGAAACTGGAACAGGAGGATGGTGATCTTGAAGGTGGATAGTTTCCAGAATCCTTAATGTTGATGATGAATTCCCCTAAACAAAAAAGTCAGCGCTGTTATTTTATTGTTTATACAATTTCTGCTTATTGTACAGCACTGCCCCAAAAGGAACATTTGCTTTTCTTCATAACTGTACCAAATGACAGTAACATGCAGTAATAATAAGAAATATAATTTTGCTCAAACATGACAGTTCAAGGCAGTCTTTAGAAATATGATTCAATAAAAATGTTTACCAACCTGAAGATCCTGCCTGTTCAAATGTGTTTCTTTGGTCATCTTCATCACAGCACTTCTCATGATGTTGCCTCATTTGGGCCACCAGGCCTCGCATTTCTTTGTTGCAGTGTTTGCATTTTGCACGCATGCCTGCCTTACCGATAGGTAAAGGAACTTCATTTAAGTATTCCCAAACTGGGTCTCTTTTACGGCCTGCTGCCATTATAGGTTTTTTCCTCCAAGGAAAGAATGTGATAAACCTCAGGTCATACACACAAAAGATCCAAAGACTTGTGCAGTATTGTGCTCAAAAAGTTTCACTTTCATTTTGTACTGCTTGCCCCTCCCTCCTCACACTTAGTTTCTTCTTGTGCAGATCTATTCCACTCCAAACAATCAGAAAAATATTGTTTCTATTCACTGAACTTCTTGAACCTTAGCACTGGAGGGGTTGATTCTGTCTTCATAGGTTTGTAGAACAATAGGCTTAAGGTCTTTTTCTCAACTCTGTTCATGTTATAACATTTTTGCTGTGAAGAAGAGGCATGTGATCTCTGCTGAGCTGACACAAATTCAGTTTTGAGAACTGCAAAACCAAGCATCTGTGATAATATCTTGTAGGCAGAGAAACTGCCCAGTAATCTTACAGAAACCTCTGGAAGAGCATGACATTGTGAATGGATTAATGGAATTTATTTACCAAAAAAATTAAACATATACAGCCTTATTCTACATAATTAAAAACTAATCTTTATTTCATGGTGGAATAACCTTTGGATGGTAATATATTTTCCTCAAAAAGCATTTTATTTTAAAAAATCCGATTTAAATAAAAAAATCCGATTTAAATAAAAAAATCTGATTTTTTTTTAAAAAATCATTGATTTTTATCCACCCTGCATCCAAGAATCTTAAGTACAGGAGTGGTTTCAGTGGATGGGAGCTGAGGAAGCGTTGCTCCAAGTCTGCCATGACACGTACAGTGAGTTGCAGTAGTCTAAACGAGAGGTGACCATCGCATGGATCAATGTGGCAAGGTCAGATTCTAGACAGCCTTCTTTGTTTACATGTGCTATTCCTGTGTCTAATGTTTTAGATTGTGAACTGTTCAGGGTAGGGACCTATCTTTTTGTTGCTTATTTTTGTGAAGTGTTACGAACATTGATGGTGCTAAAAAAATAAGAGGTCTCTTTCATCACTACAGCATTATGAATCAGTGGAAGTGAAATGTGTGTAGGGATGGTATGTATACAAATACTAGGTAAAACAGGTGAAAAAGCTAATCACCACACCTGATATTTAGCTATGCATACTTGAAACCGATGACATAGCCTTATCCTAACCATATCTACTCAGAAGTATGCTTCACTGAAATCAATTGAGTAAGCATTGTAGGTACTTAATAACCTAGAAGCAACTGAAGTGCTTATTTCTCTGAAATTGGATCACAATTATAATCTAGAAAGCTTGCTATATAATCTTAAGGTACAAAGGCTTTTTATCTGTGTTAATGGAGACCTTGATCTCCCAGTTGTTGTATGAATATGGTGTTATATAGTTCCTGGCTAACTTAAAGGAGCCCCTTTATTGCAAACCATTTTGAGTACAAAGAATTTGTAATGTTGTTCGGCTTATTTCTAACTTCTACTTTTAATGAGAGGGTGTCCATTAACTGTATATTAAAGACTGAGTTACAGTGAGATTGGGTGAGAAGGGAAGCAGAGTTGGAACAAGAGGGGAAGCGGGTGCTGTTGGTGGGGGTGGGTGATATGGCCCTTCATCCACGAGTCCTTGTACATTCCCATCTTGTAGTTTTGTATTTTTAAGAGTTATTTCTAGTCATGCGTCTTGTTTCCTGTAATTCAAGTTCAGTTTTGGGTATTATGTTTCAAAGCTTATAAAGATCAATATCTCAGTCATCTTCTGTTTCCCAAATAATAATTGACTGTAATTCATCAGATTTATCTGTAAAAGTTACTAGTAGTAACAGAGAATAATTGTGTATACATGTAGTAATTTTACATTTTTTGTTTGTTTTACAGAAACCATAGTCCATTAATGAGTTTTGGAGCCAGTTTTGTCAGTTTTTTGGTGAGTGCAAAGTACTCTGGTGGTTCTTATTTCATTTCAGTAAATATATAAAATATTTAATTCAGAATATATTATTCTTTTGTAGTACCAGTTTCTGAAATGCAATGTATTTATGAAATTTTATTTTCCAACAACATACCTATAAATCCAGTATGTCATGCTTATGCATTTACCACTGTGATCTTAGTAGAATGTGCATTCCATAAGACCAGGGCTCATTTCGAGGGGGAACGCACAGGAACACAATTCTGGCAGTTCCCCAAAGAGGTCACATGTCAGGTGGCCCCACCCACCTGACTCTTGGCCATTTTGGGCCTGTTTCAGCCTGGACTGGGGCTGAAACAACCCGGATCGGGCCTCTGACAGGTGGTGGATCACTCTCCCGCTCAGCAGCGGCCCAATCCTGACCATTTTGGGCCCCTTTTCAGCCATTTTTAGCCCCTTTTTGCCGTTTTGGGCCCAATTTTGGCCCTGAATGGCAGGATTGGGTCCAAAACTGCCAAGATAGGTGATGTCAGAGGGTGTGGCATATGCTAATGAGTTCCTCCAGCTTTTTTTCTACGAAATGACCCCTGCTTAAAACTATGGTTCACTAATTAAGCCTAGTTCAGATTCCATAAAAATCATAGTTTTTAGATCTGGAAACATGTCTTGGGTTCATGTATTCTTTCTTTGTACACACCCTTCTACTCTTGTATGAAAATTTCCTTTTCTGTTCTAGCTGTTTCTAGCTGTATCTCACTGGTATATCTAAGTCAATAAATATCATTTATGTCTTGTCTCTTGTTTGAAGCAATGTTCTGAAGTGAGTTTGTCAACTATAGTTTTGAGGCAAGATCCAATAGTTTGTGGATTTGAATGATTTGGCAAACTGTAGTTGGAAAGAAAACGGAGAAGGATAAGAACTTTTGCCAAAGTTGGGTTCAGTATGTCTGAACAATGGTAAAAAAATTATCTTAATTGTGTTTGGAGGTAATGGATGGCTAGAAATATTTGCAAAAAAATCTCTCTCTCGTCATACAGTACATATCCTTCCTTCCCCTGTAGGATCCTAATGTTGGATTAGGGAACAAAGTGATTATCATAGGGATCCTTGTATAACTCCTGGCTAATCACAGTTCTGTTACATATTGTACAGTGTTTTTCAGACCTTGAATTATGACTTAGTGAAAGCATCAAAAGTTACTCTGCCTTCCTTTTGCATTGCCTCCCCCCCTCCAGTATTAGGGATCAGTTTGCATGTAAATGTACAGAGGGACAAGGTTGCATAAATCACACTGCTTTGGACTCCATGATTTCTGAATCAGAACAAAGAGATAGTAAAGATTATTTTAGACAGATTGTCTTCCATGCTTCCTTTCCCTTCTTCCTTCCCTCCATCTTCTTTGACCGTCAGAATCCGCTAACAACTCTAGATATTGATCAAAAGTGATAGGAACTGAATAACTCCTTTTTTGGATGCTGCTGCTAGCTTGGAATCTGAGGGAGGGAAGAATGTGCACTCCTGGCAAGGAATACACAACATTGACTGCTTTGTAGCTCCCTACCGCTGATAAATCTTTTCACACATACACTAAGAAAGTAGCAGTACTGTAATTCAGTTCTATTATTTTAATTAGATGATGGTCAGTTTGGGCACATTTCATATATGGGGGGGAAGATAAACCCTGCAATGTTCAAATCTTATAAACTCACTTGTCTTTTCTCTTCAATATCTCTTCTTGCCTTAAGGCATAATAGGAAAGATTTTCCAACCTAGCTTATGTGAGTTGGTTGCTGAACTAGTGTAGCATCGCAGCACAGCATCATTGTACCCTGAAAAGCTTCTGCTTAGCGACTGTTCTAAATATAGCTGCAGCCGTTTCCATGCCTGTGTCATTCAAAACTTCCATTAGAAAAAGCATCTGAAAAAATTGTTATCTTAACATTCTTTTAAATAGGTTTTGTGAAAGTTCAGGTGATAGTATCCTATCTAGAATAAAGAATGTTATATTTTTTTTACTTTGAGGTACAATACTTAATGTGGATATGTTATATCAAAGTGAATCTATGCACATGCAACTAATGCTTGCATAACAGTAACTGAATGTGAATTTATATAACTTTAAGTCTCTTTGCAGCTAATATAATATGACAGTGTTTTCAGTTTAGCTATTTATAGAGCATCCAGTTGTGTTAGAAAAAACAAAGACAAAGAATTAGTTGATAATGTCTGATTTTTAGTCTACTGACATTTTAATAACATATACTTGCTACAAGCATGATGTGAATAGGAAGTATCCCATACATTTAAACTTGCTAACATTTTAGATCATAAAATGGCTTTGGATGTTTATTTTATTTCTGCTGTATTTTACTTATGTAGTTTTAAAGCTTATGATATAGAGCAAGTCATTAACTTTATATTCTCTATTTTAAGAAATATATTTCAGTGTGTTTTTCTGAAACGTAAACTGTTTAAATTTTTTTCTCATGTAATTTTTTTTTACAGCCTTTCAGAATTAATAGTCTAATATGAATATTCTGTATCTAAATTTGGGCTGCTACCATAACATCATGTTCCATTGGGAACACATTGACACTATGATGTACCTGAAGAGAAAAGGAAGGGCATAACTATGATTCCTGGCAGGCTGCATCTAATTTAAAAATACAGCACACAGTAAAAATACTCTTTTTTCTGAGGAATTGAAAAGTACAGTCTTATAGACGCTGTGGTTCCACTTTCACCAACTTGGAAAATAGCTGTCTCTGGGTACCAGCTGATGTAGCATTTGAACTACCAGAATAACTACTACAAGTAGTATAAATTCTAGAGCAGTAGCCTGTTAGTCTGTTTCAGCAAAAAGAAAAAGGAGTTTTATAACATCTTAAAGATCAACAGATTTACTGAACAATCCTATGTAGAGTTACTCCAATTTGTCCATTAATCCCAGGAGATAGCTGGGGTTACTGTTCATACCGTTGACCTGTTCTTTAGGCATAATCTTGCATGAGCCCACTTCATTAGATGTATGACTTCTGTCCTTTTTAGATCTATACTACTTCTTTATGTATGCGATGGGTTAGCCAGCTTATGAAGCCCTGAAATCTATATCATGTTCGTTATGAGCTTAATAATAGTACATTAATTTGAATGGGCTTTGTATATTTGCCGTGAACATGTCAAACAGTAGCTAAGAGCTCTTCCCACTAGGGATTTGTACATAAATGTTCATTTAATTTCATTTTGAGATTTTGCATTATCCTAAATGTGAACATGATTCTGGGATGCCATTCTGGAAATCCATTTTTCAGATTCAGGAATGGAGTTGCCATGTGGGGTCCAGAATAATACTGGACCCTGGGGAGTAGGGAGTGGCATTCACCTCTTTATAAACATTAACACACATTCCCCTACCTTGGCTCTGTGATGTTACTACCAGAGGTGATGTCATTGTGCCAACCCGACTTCCGGGTGCCCAGGCTGGCCAGCCTCTCCTGAGCAGTGCAGTGCAGCGCAGCTTCAGGAGGCTGGCCAGGCGGCCTACTTTTTCCAGCACCACAGAGGAGGCCAGGCACCCCCCCTGGGTTGGCTGTCCACTTTCCTGGGTCGTGGTAGTGCTGCGCAGTCTCAGGAGGTGGGCTGGACATCCAGGCCAGGTTGGACAATGGAGCTGCCACTGGGGGAGGAGCCAGGTGTTTGGTATTTGGGGGATGTTTTCCCCCTGGACAGTCCCCCAAAATACCAGACTGTCTGGGTGAAAACCAGACACTTGGCAACCCTATCAGAAAACAATGCCCTTAAATAATAAAATAATTTTTAGGGCACACACTACTCGCCCTTATCCCGGCAACAAGAATGGCACAGGAGGATACAGAGAGAGAGAGAGAGAGAGCGCAAGCGCATCTTGGCTGGGCTGCAATGTGGATGCTGCTGCAGTCCATTAAATATTCTTTGAATTGTAAAGTTCCTGGGTAGTAAACTTGGCCTCTGAATCCAGACACAAAAGAGAGAAGTAAAAACAATGGTGCAGTGGGGGAAAAGATATTTATTGTATTTCATACAGAGATCCCTGTGCATTTCACATGCTGCTTAGTTAGGAGATCTGTGAAAACCATGTCTCAGAATGTTCCCACTATAAAAAGCTGAATCCAGACACTAAGAATACTGCTCATTGCAGTCAACAGTGGTTGATTTGTGATCTGGAGGCTGGGTTTGCCTCCTCCATTCCAATCAGAGGAACGGAACAGCTGGAGTCTGGACTCTTGAGACTAGGTCTACCCCCACGGTTTTCAAAGACTAGCAGTGCAATCCTAATCAGAGTTACTGCATTCTAAACTCATTGAAATCAATGGGCTTATACTTGAGAAACTCTGCTTAGGATTGCACTGTAAGTGCTGCCCATTGACAACAGCAGAAGTTTAATGTTTAAAGTGTTGCAGCCAGGTCTTTTCTTCACAGCTTCAGCTGCTTCTGCTGCTTTTGAAAGAGAGCCGGGAGTCCACAACCACACTGACTTCTACTACAGAGCTCCAGCTTGTTTTCCTTTCTTCCCCACTAGCTAGTAAAGGCCCCAAAGCCAGGAGGCTGATGGGGAAGGGAGGAGAGTAAACTCCTGGCAAGACCCAGCCCAGCTGTGGGCTCCTCCTCTCACAGGCAGCAGGAGCTGCAAGGGAGAGAGCAAGTCTGACACTTTAAACAATACTTTAAGTTCCACTGTTTGTCGATGGGCAGTAGACCTAACTTGAATTTTAAAGTACATTTATCCCTGCTGTGGCCCAGCTGGGCGACCTCTTTTCTATCTCTCCCTCCTCCTCTACTGTTCTGCTTCCTCTCCAAACCACTCCTGAAATTTCAAGAGTGTCTTGGATTGTTTCCCAACCCAAAACAAAATAAGCAATTGCAGGGGTAATTTCAGTTCAGAAATATGTTTATGTACTTCCCTACTTCTCAGCTCCTTTGACAGAAGCTACATTCAGATATCAAGACAAACCATGGCTTATAAACTGTGGCTTGATCAAGTCTTGGTTAGTTGTGATGTCTAACTGCCAACGAATTTTGCTGATTGGCATTAAGCTGAGATTTCAAAGTAGAGTTTGTTGCTGGGTCATTAACTTCAGTTTGTACTAATTGTGGTTTGCTATGACATCTGAATTCACCTTTCATGACTGACTGTTGCCAGAAACAGCTGAGTAAATGCTGGGTGGAAGTAAGGAGGCAAGAAAGCTGGCAGAGTGGGGTTTATACACAAACTGGAATTACCTGTTCAAATCTGATAAACTAATCAGTGTTCCTTGCACAAACCACAGTTTAAACAAATGATGATTTATTTTGATTCCTGAATGCAGCCGTTTGTTTTTAAATTCAGTTTTTTGTTGTGAGATGGTGATATATTTTAGTGAATTGATTTCAACAGTATGTAAAATAGTAATACAGTATTCTTAGTTTTAACAATACTGAGCAGGTTTAGATTAGCTTATCCCTTAAAACTCATGTATTCTTTTATTTTTCTATAGAATGCCATGATGACTTTTGAAGAAGAAAAAATGCAGTTGGCGTGTGATGACTTAAAGGCGACTGAAAAATTGTGTGAGAGTGAAGAAGCAGGAGTTATAGAAACTATCAAAAATAAAATTAAAAAGAATGTAAGTTGAATATTGCTAATGCATGAATGAATGTGTCCTGTGTCGGTACAGTCACTGCCTGTAGAGGCTTGCCCTGTTGTGCTGTTAGGCATATAAAATAAATGTTTAGGGCTGAGTTCCAGATTTGAACCATCTATGGATATAATAATATCCGTTAATGATATCTACTCAAATAAGCTTTAGGATCCTTCCCCCCACTCAAGGTTCCTCCTACATATTCCATCCTTAGAAGCCCCTCTTCTCAGTTTTGTAGTCAAATGGAATCTCCATTTTCAGAGGCAGTATCTTTCATGCAGGCACGATCAGTATAGGGCCATTGCCCTCTTGCCTTCTTTGTATACTTCCGAGACACAGTTGGATGGGCATAATTGCAAATAGAACTTGTACTAGTGTAGACAGGTAGCTAGCCCCAAACCACAAGCTGCAAACAATGCAAAAATGGAATTTGATTCTCAAATATAACCTCCCCCTCTAAAATATTCTACTTCATTTAATTTCCCCCAACATTCAAATCAGACTTACATTTTAATTTCTTACCCAGATTGCCCACAAATTTATTCCACTTTGATTAATTTACTCTCATACACTTATTTTTTTCCTGAGCCTTAAAGAAGAATCCACATTTTTTTCTTACCTGCAGCATAACCCACCTGTTCTTTGGATAACTGAGTCATATCTGCATGTCAACAACTGTATTTGTTTTAAGTTGGTAGAGATTTTGTCCTTTTCCATAGACCAGTTATCTCTAGCTCCCATTTTAAGATTATCCCTACTTACTGAGTTGCAAGCTCATCTAGGTACTGTATTGTGACTCAACAGCTGTGCCTCTACTTGGCTATTCCTGCTAAGCAGATTCTTGGAAATCAAAAGGACAGAGAGTTCACCTTTTGTACTTCAAAAGATTTGTGTGTAACCATTCCAGTTGGTTAAAGCTGGTCCCACATCAGCTACCACTGGCTGTTTATGTATATGAAGTCAGCATGTGTCCTCTTAAGACAGAATGATTAATTTTGGCTAATAATTCCTCTGAAGTATCCCACTGATGCTGTTAATCTTTGCTAGAGCTAGTTCAGTAGAGCTAGGGCAATACACTGCATAGTTTATAAATAATTCAGCTCTGACTCCCTTTGAGAACATCCTGACCTGCATTATTAACTTTGGGTATATAAAGTCTATGCAGTTTGCTTAGTTTTCCTATTTCATATCTTTTGCAATCGGGTTATGTTATAGTGTTCCAGTTCCCAATGTGTGATATTTCTAAAATCCAATCCCTTTTACACATAGCAAACTTGCTTTGCTGGACTTCGGCAGGGGTGTGTGAATGAGTGTGGAAATCATCAGATTTATGTGGGGCAAAAGGAGGCAGCAGCCTATTGTGCCTTTTGCAAAAAAACCCTGCCTCTTCGTTGCTCTTTATGGATTTATCTGCAGTCTTTGATATAGTGGACCATGCTATCTTATTGAAATATCTGAGGGCATAAGTAGGTATCAGGGTTTGTGTTCTGAATTGGTTTAAAACGCTCCTTTTGGACCAGACTCAAAGGGTTACCGTTGGGAGACCAATTATCATCAAGGTGGGATTTGTCCTGTATTTGTCCACAGGATACGGTCTTATCTCCCATGCTATTCATTTTCTATGTGAAGCTCTTAGGAGAAATTATTCATTATAGTTTTGGAATTGGATGTCATCAGATCAGTATGCTGACGACACCAAGCTCTGTATCCAGATATCATTGATGAGATTTGAAGTCTTGAGACGCTGCCTGTTGCACTGGTTAAATTTCTAAGAGTGAACAAATAGAAACTGAATCCTTACAAGCTAGAAATAATGTTGGGTGAGAAGGCTTAAGGTCTTTCCCACTTTTGATGGAGCTCAGCTGACCCTCACTGACTCAAGAGTTATTTTAAATCCAGCCTTACTTGTGAAAAAGCAAGTTAACACAGCTGCAGAAAACATTTTCTTCCATCTTAACCTGGAAGACTTGGCCAGTCTGGCCACCTGGATCCATGCCATGGTGATATTGAGACTAGACTGTTGTAATGCACTCTACATAGGTCTGCCCTTGAAGTCAATTCAAAGATTGCAGTTAGTACACAATGCCACAGCTCAGCTACTATCAGGAGCTAGGTGGAAATGTATATTACACCCACTCTGCTGTCACTCCATTGGCTGCTCATCAGTTACTGGTCTCAGTTCAAGGTCTTGTCTCATATATAAAGCCCTTAGTGGCTTTGGATTCTCACATCTCCCGGAATGCCTTTCTCTATCATGATGGCTTTGCTCATCTGAGCAGGGCCCTCTACAGGCAGTGCCCGGCAAATGGGTGAGATCAACAACTGCCTGTACACATGCATACTCTGTTGTGGTCCCCACCGGGTGGAAGGGCCTGCTTGAGAAGGTCAGGAAAGCCCCCACACTTCTGGCATTCCACAAACTACATAAAACAGAATTGTTCAAGAAGTTATTTTTATAAGGCAATAGACATGGATTGCCCAGGTAAACCTGACCTCGTCAGATCTCAGAAGCTAAGTAGGGTTGACCTTGGTTAGTAATTTGATGGGAGACCTCCAAGGAAGACGAGGGTTGCAGAGGCAGCCAATGGCAAATCACTTCTGTTAGTCTCTTGCTATGAAAACCCCACTAGGGGTCACCATAAGTCAACTATGACTTGAGGGCACTGTCTACCACCAGGGCTGTGTTATGATCCATTGGTTCAGAATGATGATTTAATAAAGGAACTGGACTATGGGCTACACTACTGTGTATAGTATATATTACCTCTTTGCCTATTTATTATCTTGTCACTTACGTTATCTACCTATGTAATTCTACCTATGGGTATTGTTAATGTATCATATCTAATATTTATGCTTTGTTTTCAAATTTGTATAATCCATTTGTCAGATGTCTTAGTCTACAGATTGCACTGATTTACATTCAGTCTCGATGAGAAAGGCAGTCTATAAATATTGTAAACAAATGCAGAAAATTGCATGAAGCCGTAGTTAAGACTAACTGGGGTTAATAAATCAACTTGGTACCCTCACTTCAGATTCTGATTTGATGGGCCTTAACTAGTGGAGTTGCTTGCTTCCAGACAACTGCACTAACTAGAGATGGTTTGCATGATTAACTATAGTTAGTTTAATTAACCCATGATTTCACGCAGTGTCTGATTTGAGCCAAAGGATCCTGGGCAATTGCATAATACAGCCACATTTTGATTCAGTCCAGACATCACTTGAAACCATGGTTTAAACGTGTGTGTGTGCGCGCGCGCACGTCCCCGCTTCTCTAACTCTGGTTAGTTGTTACGTCAAACAGTAATCTGAAATCATGGTATAGAGTTGATTTATTAACCATGATAGTTTTGAATGACATACTGTTGGCACATCCTGTACTAATCCTGGCTAGTTCACTGATGCTGATCTTGCTGTAGTGCAGCCCAGGATACTGGACGAGAGGGAGCAGGAAAAAGAACAAAAGCAGTGAAGCCAGTATTTAAAGGATTTCAGTGATCATCTGCAAGCTGAACTGTGGTTTCACAAGCTAAATATAATTAAAATTAACTATAGTTTTGCATTATGCTCTGAGCTGAGCCTTAGTGCAATAATACACATTAAAATATGAAGCAGATCCTGAAGTTGTATTTGCAGAGCAGCCTCTTGCGCTACATTTAACTAGGTAATATCTGATATTTCACAGTACTGTTTGTTATTGTTCTGCTGAATAATAGTGTTGTTAAACTAAGCTTGTTCTCTGCCTTAGACCCAGAGTAGCACACATGGGGCACATATTTATGATGACAGTTTTATGTGTTCACTCTTCTGTTTTAGGGTTCATGACTAGCATTCTTAATCTCCCTCTCTACTCCACTGATGCAAGAGGGTTGTTGTGTGCATATATGTATATGTGGTAATAAACAGTCTTCCTTGCTACAGCAGAAGTCAAAAGATGTGTTTACATGTCTTTGGGATTTTTTAAATTTTATGTCATATTCTTCCTCATTGTGCATTGGCATTTGAATGTTAAAATACATACCTCTGCAACTAGTGGGAAATATACAATGTTTGCAGTTTCCAGTCTTACAGTTTCAGTTTACCATACTAAATCAGAAACCAGTATTACTTCAGTGCAGTTCTATAATTATCACACAGATTTTGAAGAACCTGGTGGAAAACTTAATTTGAATAGGTCATCCTAAATAGTGTCTCTCTCTTCAGGAGAATTTAATTCATAGGATGAGTCTTTCTTTTTCATGTTTTTCAAACAGGTTGATGGCCGAAAAGCTGCCCCATCCATGATTGATCGTCTGCAGAGACAGATAATTGTAGCTGACTGTCAAGTTTACCTTGCTGTGCTTTCTTTTGTAAAACAAGAATTATCAGGTGAGCTGCTTTTCTTAATATTAATAGGCTTTGTCTTTGTGTTTTTCAAGGTATGTCTTTGGATTTTCTGTCACTTTAATCTTCTAGATCCTTATTATGTGGGAAGAAAGAGGATTTTTGCTGAGCAATTTTACTTGTCATAGTGATACTATTTTACCTGATGACTGTTCGAAAGTTTGTAGTTCTAGGTCAAAAAATAGCAACTCTGTATAAAGATACATGATGTCATCTTTAGAAAACCTGATCTTCTTAATGACATTGATGTGAGGTCTGAGATGTCCCCCCCCCCACTTTCTGCCTCTCAGTGCTTTCTGCAGCATTGCTGAATAAAGCTGTGTAAACACTTACCTTGTGGTGAACCACAGGAGTACTGAAGATGCTCTGCAGCAGAAAGTGGTTGAACTGCACAGCCTTGCAGTAAATTTAGTCTCGTAATAAAGCTGAATCATGGCTGTTGGTTTGAATGTTTTATTACAACAGCTTAATTCTCCATAGCTTGGTTTCTTTTTAAAAAGAACCTGTTTGCTTCATTCACTATTTAAAGTCTTATTACAAAGCAGTTCGGGTTAGATCGTTTAGATTTAAACCCTTCTAAACTTGTTGACTTAAATTGACTTCAAAGAGTTTAACTCTGTTTAGGATTGGACTGTTAGCCATTTTAATGATTTATGCTTGGAAACAAGCTTACACAATATCTATTTTTCTTTGGGTGCCTGATTTATATTCCTGTATGTTGGTCCTGGGCCCCCTGACTCCACACGAGGAGGAATTCTTTGGAAAGCACCAACTGGCTGTTGGGAATACCACAGACTTTACTAACACTGCTGAATTCATACGGTGATTTTAACATAGTTATCTCTTCCTGACAGGTCCTGATTTTGAAAATCTTGTATTGTTTTGAACACTTATGTAAATTTTAAAAAAGGGGGCTCACAATTAAACAGAATAAATATTTATTTTGGCTCATAATAAGCTATGTAATACAATTCAGTCTGAAGGACTATAGTTCTAGGTCTATTCATCTGTATTTTCTGTTATGCAAAGGTTGTTCCTTTTAGAGTGAACTTTTCTTTCTTCCACAGCTTATATAAAAGGTGGGTGGATCCTTAGAAAAGCTTGGAAAATCTACAATAAGTGCTATACAGACATAAATACACTTCAGGAATTGTATCAGAAGAAGATAACTCAGGAATCTTTTACTTCTGATGCTGCAAATGATAATCATGTTGCTGCAGAAGGTGTAACGGAGGATTCACTAAACAGACTGAAAGGTGCTGTTAGCTTTGGATATGGACTTTTTCATCTTTGCATATCCATGGTGCCCCCAAACCTGCTCAAAATCATCAACCTGCTGGGTTTTCCTGGAGACCGCCTGCAGGGGCTTTCTTCACTGATGTATGCAAGTGAAAGTAAGGACATGAAGGCCCCTTTAGCTACGTGAGTAGCTATATTGCAATGCTTTGGTAGATAACTTGGTACTGACAGTAAGTAAACTACAAGCCAACGTAAGTTTAGCAGCACAGTCTTATTTATTTCAATGAAAACATCACCAGGTAAAATTAACAAAACAAATAGTTGGTTGAACTGCCATGGTTTACGAAATACTCTGTACATTAACTATGAAACTGTTTGAAGGGGCTTCTAATTCATGTAGTCTTATTACTGGAATATGAAATGGTTTTTATTCATTTAAGACAAATGGTTATCAAAAGGAGCAATTTTTAAAACCCTCAGTAAACTGCAGTTTGGGTACAAAATTGACTATTTGTTAGTCTCCCATTAGCTTGTGTTGAGTTGCTAATTTTTAATATGAGAATTATTCTCCGTTTCTGTTTTTTTAAAAATCCCAATCCAGTTGCTGTTCAGTTCAGTGGAATGGGATAATTACGCATGCAGGATAATTTCGAACAGTTACAGCCTCCCTTTTTGTTCAACTTAATAGGATAGCCTATTGTGTGTTTTGATCCTCTCCAGTTTACAATAGAATACTGTCATTGCTTCCTTTATCCTATTGAAGTGAATGGAAAAATCTGTAATGATTTTTTTTATGGGGGACCCACTTTTATTTTGGCAATGTTTGTTGTTTCGTTGGCACTTTATAAAGTGCCATTTTATTGTCGTCATGGCTATGTTCCTGTATTACCGTTATTAACTTGGAGTACGTTACAAATTTGTGTGGTGTTTTAGTAGTGTGAATGAACAATGTAAATTACAGTCTTGTTTGCTCAATGGGGTTTTCCCGTGGAAAATCTGACAGTGCTCAGACTCCAAGAAGAAACTAGAATTTGATTGATAGGCATGATCCCGGTTAATTGATAGAGTCTGTCTGTCTGTCTGTCTGTCTGTCTGTCTCTCTCACACACACACACACTCACACTCACACACTCACACGAGTCTCAGTTAACTGTAGTTAGCCAGTAAGTGCAGATACTTTGATAAACTTTGGGGATTGTTATTTTATTTTAATTGTAAATGTTTATAATCTATTACTGTAAACTGCATGGAGCCATGAGGAAGGGTGAGGGGAAATGGTTTAATAAATAGGTAACTGAAGTTAGCTGCTTTCTCAGTAACCAAGATTCTTAATCACAGTTTTATCCCAGTTAAAAATCTGGTTTACTGCTAAAGAGACTAACTTCAGTTTATTAAGGCAGAGTAGGGCAACCAAAATGGTCGGAATTGGAGAATCGGACCTAATGAGGCTAAGGGTGTGACATGATAGTGCCATACAAAATTATGCACGGTGTAGAGGAAGAGTGTCCAGAGAAACTCTGCTCCCTCTCCCGTTATACTCAACTTGGGATCACCCTATGAAACCAACTGGCAATAGATTCAAGACCAATAAAAGGAAGCACAACTTCACACAAATGATAATTGACTTGTAGAACTGATTGCCCCAAGATGTAGAGCTGGCCAATGGCTTAGACAGATGTAAAGGGGAGTGGAGTGGGATAGGCCTGCTGTTGGCTGTTACGTATGATAGTAGCCAAATGGGAGCTCTGTGTTCAGAGGCAGAATTGTCTGATTGCTAGATGCCAGGGGACAGTCAGCAGGTGAGAGCTGTTATCTTTGGGACCTCCCTGTGAGCTTCCTTGTGACTGGCTGTTATGTGAACCAGGGCGCTGGACAAGATGGACCACTGGTCTGATCTGGTTCTTAAGGTGTCCACATTCAGGTGTCATGACTAATTGGAGTCAATTGAAAACTTGAGTCTTCAGTTGTGGTGTTCCTTGTCAGGGGAGGCGGAAGGGTGCACAGATGAGCCCAGCAATTAATCAGCCATGAACAAACTCTGTGTCAGCTAAGATCTCCCAAAGTCCAGTTTGTTTGTGACTGTGGCATCTCAGTTTTACTTTACTAGGAGGAAGGACTGAGGGTGCAATATATAGTATTGTAGTGTTTCCATTGCATGGCTGCTTTTGTTTACTGCTTCTGTATTTTGGTCTTATATCCAAACACTGACCCTTGTGGGTTCTCCCACTCACTTGAGCAAAGGGGAGTTTTTAATGTGCAAAATTAGAGGTACATAGGACTGCCTCTTCCTTTGAAGTGAAGGAGAAAGATCACTATGGGGCATCCATCTTCCCATTAAAGTGCACATGTGGCTGTGGATGGGAGCCCTGAGCTGTTTTTCTTTTTCTGGACAGGAATGTGAATAGAGTGGTGTATGTGCAAATGTGTAAAATGTTACCTCAAGTTGAAATTCTACATAGCTGTGTATATGGATGAGATGTCCACAGTGCATCCTGTATATATTGAGAGTTTTTTGTAACTACAGTTGCTTATGTTGCTGAACTGGTAAACCTAGTGTTAAATGTAATATTGCCTTACATGTTCCACTGAACAATCAAGTTGCAGTCACTGTTTATAATATATATGTTAACATACATAATTCTACCCTGCCCACTCCTGTGGTGCTGTAGGATTGTGAAGAGGCGAGTTCCTTTAAATGACTTAATATTCTAAGTATGATCTCTTGCTGTGATTTAAATTTAGTTCTAAATTAACTAAATTTAATTAACTAAATTTAATTAACAGTTTAACAAAGGAGCAAGAGAATAATTGATCCCTTCATCTTGTATCAGCATCTAAGAAGTGAACTGGGAGTAGTCATAATCATTTTCTGTGTATTTTCAGATTAGCCTTGCTGTGGTACCACACTGTGGTTCGTCCTTTTTTTGCTTTGGATGGCAGTGATACCAAAGCAGGATTGCAAGAAGCCAAGGACATTCTTCAGAAAAAAGAAGCTGCTTATCCAAATTCCTCTCTTTTTATGTTCTTTAAGGGAAGGATACAACGCTTAGAGGTACTGTTAGGTTTCTCTGTAGTGCTTCTGTGAGAGTGATTCAGAGTCATTCAATCTAAACTCTTTTAATAAAGCGAATAGTTTCAGAGCAAAACATGTAGAATAAAAAAGCCCATTAGTTTTGTTGCTTTTCAGTATCTGTGTTATTAACCATAGAATAAACAGAAGGCTTGAGAGTATTATACCTAGCACCTGCTAGTTGTCCTGTAAACATGAGCTTTTGAGCTTTTTTATTTTAAACAAGCGTGTGCTGTGGCAAAGGAAAGGCACTTCATGTCTCATATCTAGCTACTGTTCTGTTAATGGTAAATTCAGAGTCTTCCTACCCCCTAGTGGGAGAAGAAATGAATTTCTCTGAAATTAGCATCTCCAGCTTTATTCAACTTGCTGCTGGTGATGCATCATATCATATATAAAGCCAAATACTTATTTTTTTGATGTTACCACTGTTTCATAATTAAGTATTGGTCTGTGCTGGTTTTCCTTTCCTATGCCACAGAGCTGACTGGGGCTGTTGATGCTGAATCCTCACAAAACCTCCAGCCCTCTACTTTTTTCTTCCCAGTCATCTCTAGATTCTGTGCATTCGTTGGACATATATGACTATTTCAGCATTAAATGGATTATTGTGATAGTCTTGCTAGAGTACGTACCATTCTAGTAGACTAGATGTTCTTACAGTCTAGAAGCAACTGTTTTAGCTGAATGGTATTATTTTCTTTCTTCTGTGTCATGAACACCAACTATATTGTGGTTGTTCTTGGACATACTAAGCATCTGACTTGCACTGTTTCGGGAGAGAGGGTGGTAGCCCTGTACTCCAGCTTTAAAGTACTTCTGAACATTCAAAACAGAGGGATGTCTTAACACCATGTTTTTTTTGCCCCTCCCAGAGTTTTGTCGTAATCACAGGAGCCAATTCTTACTTGTATGGCTGCTTGTTACTTTCATGCAAAAGTTCATTTTTTTGTACAAAAACACTTAGTTACTACACTATGGTTTTTGGTTGATCCTGACTAGAGGTGGGCACGATCCAAAAAAAATTACCGATCAAGCTGTTCGTGGATCTGCGCCGGCGACGAACCCAAATCACCAATCCACACCGATCAACTCCCGTTTCCGATCCGTGGATCGGGGAGGCCAAAGCGGAGGGGCGCCCCGCTGTTCCCAGCTATGTGGGAAGGTGGGTGGTGGCGGCGACCGCCGGGCCCGGCGGGAGGGGATGTTCACACACACACACACACACACACACACACACACACTCTTAGAGCAGGGGGGGAGTTTTTAACCCGGCGACTAGCCGCCTTCCCTCAGGGAGGGGACATTCACACACACTTAGAGCAGAGGGGGGAAAAGTTTTTAACCTATCCCTGCCTCTCCAAATAGAGAGAGAGAGAGAAACACCCTGTCAACATGTTTCAGCCAGCTTTTAAAAAAAAGCAGGGACAGAATCCTCCATTCCTCTCCACCCTTTTTAAAAGCAAGCAGCCAGTCTTCCAAAAGCATATTTTAAACACACACACAGAGCCGTGAATGAGGTTTTCCCACAAAATACAGTGTTTTAAAAGAAGGTTAAAAACAGTGACAGACAGAAAAACAGCCATTCCTCCTACAAAGCCGCGTTTTTTTAAAAAGCAAAAAACATTTGGAGTGCCCATGGCTACAGAACACCCCCTTCCCCCTCCCTCCCCTGGGTCTCTTCTCCCAACTGGTGAGTGCGTTGCTGCTCCGTGGTTGGAAGGAAGCCCTGCTGATCAAGGAAAGCTGGGCTTCCATCCGGGTTTCCAGGGCAACAGAAGGAGGGGAAACAGTTCAGGCATTCCCCTGGCTCCATTGCCAGGGCAATAGATTGCTGGCGCCAGAGTGTCTGGATCACGATCAGATACCGATTGACCCGATCAAGTCCCAAACAAGCGCCCCTCCCCCAACCGCTGGATCTGTTGCCGTGGACGGCTCCAATCAGCCGGGTCCCGATGGCGCGAACGCCATTATCGGGGGTATTTTCCTATCGTAATGCCGATCGTGCCCATCTCTAATCCTGACCAGAAGAACCTGCTTCATCTAGAAAAGAAACTGAAATAAGGCTAGATTAACAAACAGATCTATGTTAGGAGTGTTGTATAATCTTTTAAGATATGATAAAGATAAATCTTGTAAGATATGACAAAGCTTAATGGCATCACTGAAATTTTCAAACTTCTAAGATATGCAGCTGGTCTCCTTTTGCGGTAGTGGTAAAGTCGTGTAGTTGAATCCTTTCTCTGAATATGTTTAAAGCTCTCATTTTCTTTCTTCTGAAAGATGTTTGCTATATTAGAGCTTCACAACCAGTTTTGAATAGCTCTTTAAAATATTTTCTTCCTGAAAGTTTTACGTAGCATAGATATTGGCTTTATCATCTGTTCAAGGCTCCTGATTTTCAGTAGGTTCCAGTGCCTACAGTAGAACCGTCATCAATGATGATGATAATAATAATAATAATATTCAATTTATATAATAACATTTGATTTATATACCGCCCTTCAGGACAACTTAATGCCCACTCAGAGCAGTTTACAAAGTATGTCATTATTATCCCCGCAACAAAACACCCTGTGAGGTGGGTGGATGAATGCTGATGAATGCTCTCTTGGTCCATCTTATTGCTGTGGTATGAAATGTTAATCATGAAATGTCTTTTGGTACTCTGACACCAGTCCCATTACCCTCCCCTGCTCCGCAAGTACCCAAATGATTGTTATCCAAGGCTCTTTTCACATTTATGGTTTAAACTGCCCTTTATGAGCATTTGCCATGATCGCAATGGCTTCAGCATGGCACCTCCATGCTCCACATTGCCCGAGGCAGTTTCGATTTGGCATCTTCTTTTCATTTTAGTCTGGCTTTGAAGCCTCAGTACAGTTTCAGGCTTTGAGGGCTTTGCAGTTCATATCACACTTTTTTTTTTTAACTTGGAGCAGGCGTGGTGGCATTGCAATGTTGAAACCCATACCCCTCATTTGGTTATTCGGGCTGTCTCCTGCCCACTTGAGAGGCAATTGGTGGCAGAGTTCTGGGGGGAAAGTACTTTTCGTGCTTGTTCCACTCTTACTTATTTTTTTGAAAGCCAAGCCAGGAAAGAGTTAAAATGCTGCTGTTTCATCCTCTCAGCAGCTTCTCGGCCACTTTGTTTCCAAAGGGCTTACAGGGTTTTTTCTCTTTGGCAAAGCCTGAAACATGCCTGGGAAGGAGGGGAAAGTGGCCATTTAACCCTTTCCTGGCTTTTAAAGCCAGCAGGGAATAAGCAGCAAGGTTAGGAATCGTTCCTGGCTTTGAAAAAAAGAGAGAGAGTGTATGCATACCCAGGAGGAAGGAAGCCAACAGAGAAGCAGCCTTATGACCCTTACCTTGCTGATAAAAATGGCGGAAAAGGAGATGAGAGAAGCAAGGAGCATGGGAGTGGTTAATTCCACAAAGACGAATCAGCTCTCGGGGAAAAGGAGGGGGGGAGAAGAGACGCAGAAGGGGAGTAGAGCGTTCACGCTGACATTAGTTGGGCCAGATGTAACTCGGCAGTGGCTTCAAAATAACATCGTGGTATGTCCACAGTGGGGAAAATCGGGGATACTATGGACAAACATCGGTACTGCGTCCCACGACTACCTTGCAAGTGTGAAACTCCTGCAAACATGGGAAACAGAACAGATACTGAAACGCTTTAAAGTCCCAGTGCGAAAAGGACCCTACTTAAATTGATATCTAAGCCCATCTTGAACAGGATTCTAAAGAGGGGGCATAAAAATATTCTAAATAATATTAATAACCTAATTTGAAACCGTGTTTCAAGTTAGGCTAGTGCTTAGACATTTGGTTGAGTTCTGATCCAGCTAGTAAGAACTTTATGCCCTTAGGGTATACATAAGCTTTGTGTCTTCGGAGTGTTGCCTTAAAATTAGGAGACACTTTTTTATTATGGCAGAAGCCCTGTTATGTGGATTTCTTCTTGTCGTGCAGAAGCCCCTCTATTTCAGCATCATTGGCACCTGCTATCTGTCCATCTGCGTGATTTTGGTTGTGCAGACTAAAAGATTATGCAAGTAGTGATGCAGCTTCTCATACTATTTGGCCAAACAAGTTTGATGACGCAGAACATTCCAGCTACTCGCCAAAGAAGGGTTCACAGCCCATCTTCTGTGAGAAGGGTTAGTTGTTGGTTTGACTGGAATGAAAGGCTACAGGCTTTATGGAAAGAGTTGCTATCTGGGGATGACAGATGATTAGGAGGAGGCTCCACAAGACATAGCAAGCAGAGGAGTTAGTGTACATGAACTTGAGAGAAGAGCAGGTAGGAAACCAGCAGAGAGGTGTGTAGAGAATAATTCAGCCAGTTTTTGCTTCTACTATCCCTGCCATATCAAATGTACAATGTTAGAGAGGGTGTGAAGGATAAAATAGGAATAAGTTCTGTGGCTGCCTGCTTCTAGTTATAAATAATTTGGTAGATTATCATTAGACTTATTAAATATTTCTTAGCTATTGAACTATATAATCATGCTTCACATTGTGATTATAAAATTGATGGTATTCATGTTTTCATTTAGATTATAGCATTTGTTTTTATTTCCTAGTGTCAAATCAACAGTGCCTTGACCTCCTTTCACACTGCTTTAGAATTTGCAACTGATCAGAGGGAGATTCAACATGTCTGCCTATATGAAATTGGTATGCAATGATAATTATATACATCTTTCTTTCTAGCATTCTTGCAGCTAATGTCCAAATGAACAGTCACGTTAATAACTTTTAAGAAGCTATAGTATGCTAATTGGAAGCATCTTGTTATTACTGTATTGCTAATATATGGCGTATGTAATGATGGTCTTCAGTTAGTATATAATCAAATGGGAAATTCCACAAACTATTGCTTTTCAAAGTTTGACTGATTACTGGTACACAAAATTTCTTTGAAATACATGTTCATTTTCTTCATTTGCACCTTCCTTACAAAATAAAAAGATAATGTTAATGTCTTGAATGGGGTGTTTGTGTATGTAAGTCATCACACATGTGCCACAGACACATGTTTGTTTTCTCCTAGGCAAACCTGCATAGGATTGCAGCTTTTGTAAGCTAAACACACATATTATTCCTCAGACATTTGAAGGTGTCCCAGTAGAAGCATTTATGGATCAGATCCTAATTTTTGATGCATTTTTTCCATAAAAACATATTTCTATTGAACCTTAACCATTTTACTTAAAATAAGATTAGATGATAAGATTTTATAGAATTAGTGCTCTGTTGACACTATACCATCGTGCAAAAAGCTACAAATTTAACTTAAAGTGGTGATGATGAGTAATATACTGGCAGCAAAGCTGTCTCTTGATGACATTTCTGTCCATGTCTGAAATGGCCCATGGACACAGCATTGTGTACACCCAAGAGATCAGGATGCATTCAACTGTGAATCACTGGCAGATCTCCATCCCTTCTAGACAGTCATTCCTTATTTTAAGTGTACTGAAGCTATAGTGTATAAAGTCTGTTTCCTTTCTTTATAATTTAAAAACTATTCTTTGTACTTGCAGGATGGTGTAGTATGATAGAAATGAATTTCAAGGATGCATTTGAATCCTTTGAGCGTCTTAAAAATGAATCAAGATGGTCTCAGTGCTACTATGCCTATTTAACAGCAGGGAAGTATTATGTGAATACTGTTAAGTGTATGCAAGCAATGAATAGCTTGATTCGTGCCGTACATTTTTGTGTGAAAATTACCTTTGCACTTATTGCCTTATAAATTACATATTTTCATAAATTTTGGCTTTAAAGTCTATAGCCATATAATCGACAATATGAAATTGAACAACAGCTGCATCTGTTGAAATTGTGACCACTTTTTGCTGTTGTTCTCTGAAAAGCAAGTGTATGCATGTGCACACGCTCCAATTCTGTATCATAAATGGCTTTTGAAACTTCCTTGGTTAAAAAAGTAATTTGTCATGTGAAATATGGGTACAAAGCACTCTAGGGTATATGGAAGGGCTCAGTGATAGAATGAGTAGTCCAGCTATTCATATACTGGTCATAAAGTTCAAAATAGTTTCAAAGACTAATTTGCAATATTTGGGCTGCGGCTTATATCCTATTTACTGTTCAGGAGGCCAAATTTCTAGTGAGCATGCAGCATTATTCTACTTGCATGGTTTCTTGTGTCTGCATTTGCCTGCTAAGATTACTAGAAGAAACTTCTTTTTTTTTGCTTTATTACAGTGTGTCAAGGAGCTACTGGTGATGTGAATGGTGCACAGAATGTATTCAAGGAAGTCCAGAAGCTTTTTAAAAGAAAAAACAATCAAATAGAGCAGTTTTCAGTCAAAAAGGTCTGGCTCGCATAGGCCAAGTTAATGTCCTCCAGTGGTTATAATTGTCATTTATCTTCTATTTTTTTAATGTTTGAATTAAGCACTGTTATTTAAATAATATTTTCCCTTGTATACTTGACTGACCAACCCTGTTAATACAAACATTCCTATTTCTAGTGTAAGTGACATGTGAGTTACATGCTTTTGCACACATGTGCCACCCCCTCTCTTTCTTACCTGAAAGGCTGCCAGTGGCTAAGACCCCAGCTGGCTGATCTAAAATGAGCCAAGTGGGAGGTTCTGTGCACATCACTAGGCATTTACTCGCATGTGTTTCCCCTTCCCGTCTTTGCCAGATTGTATCCTAAAACCAGCTCGTTTCTAGCATTCGGTAACTGGACTAGGGCAGAGGAAAAGATACAAGTAAACTGAAGCACTAGATTTAATAGCTTGTGAGCTGTGAGTTTGGATTTGGCTCACCGTCTTCTTTTTGCTGACTAGTTGGAAGGAGTACATCTCCACAAAATTGGTTACAACTCTGTTAGGAGCCTGAAAAAATGGTCAGTCCAGTAAAAATATTTACCACATATATACCTTGTTTTGGCATAAGAGGTATTATTTTACTGCAGAATAAGGATTCACAAACATTGTGTATCTAGGCACATTCTGTAACAAAATTGTTTATATAAAAGGCACTTCCCTGTGTGTATTTACTTAAAATATTTGGGGTTTGCCTTCAGTGTACACAAATAAGAAAGCTGTCGTTGATTCCTCAGTAGGTGTATGCAGAGTGAAAAACGTGTGTGTACAGTCATTACATGCTTAAAATCTATGCATAAGCGCTGTGTGAATTTTTACACAAGGGTTTTTCAGAAAGGAATTTTGTAATATAAGACCCTCAGTTACAAGAGTTTGATGTTTCAGTCTTTGAGGAGCCTTTAAAATGTCATCCTGAATTGCTACATCCTTAAACTTTCTTAGTTGTATATTTATATGACTACATTGAGGCGAACTTCTTGCCTTTGATGTAGGTTGAAATAGAATTTTTTTCTGTTATCAGGCAGATCGATTTAGGAAGCAAAAACCAACCAAAGAGCTCTGTGTCCTGGCATCCATCGAAGTATTGTATTTATGGAAAGCACTTCCAAACTGTTCCTTCACCAACCTACAGCACATGAGTCAAGGTACAAGATGTGATTTCCCCCTCCCCCCCAAATAAAATTGCACACTGTTGATTCTTCCATAAGACAACACATTTCCCCCATCACTTTCGTATCATTAGGAATTTGTGCCAATTTGAAGACTGAAATAGATTTGCTCATCTAATGACTGGTATGCTATAAAGTAAAAGATACTAAGAACTGGCTATCTTTGAAACAGATTGTGACTTTTGGAGTAATTCTCCCACTCCCTGATTTGGAAAAGTGTATTTTTAAAGTATTCTTGTGTGTAATGTAATAAAAAATGGTAGTTGGTTGTAGATAATTAATCTAGTTTGTTTACAAAACGCCATGAAGATTAGAAGCGTGATTGCATCCTTTGCCTTTGTAAGCCCGAGCAGTAGTTGAAAGTTACCCATCAGCACTGAATGAGCAAGAACCAGTAGCAGAATCCAAGTTGGATAGTACATGAGGTTTTCCTGTATGTGAAATGTCTCATAAATTGATTACTGTAGACCTTAAAAAGAACTGCCATTGAAGCAGAGAAGTAGTACTGAGTCTTTTATAGCCTGTAAAAGTTTCCCTGGCTGACACTGCATGAATGCAATGGTAGATGAGAAAATTTGCTTCTTTGCTGTTATCTGTGAATTGGGGGAGAGAAAAAGAAATGCAAAGCATACCATGGGCATTCTCCCATCCCCCCAGAGAAATATGGGAAGAGGGCAGATACAGGGCCGGCGCGCCTATTGAGGCCAGGTAGGCGGTAGCCACAGGCGCGGGGTGCCGGAGGGAGCGCCGGAGGAGGCGCGGCGGGCGGGAGCGCGCGCCACAAAGCACCAGCCTCCTATCCCTCCCACCCCGCGCTGCTGCCGCCGCCAGCACAAGCCCCCAGCCGGCGCAGCCACCGCGGGCAGGCATCTGCGCCGGCGCAGGCAACCGAGCGGGAGAGCTCGGAGGCCGCCTGCCGCAGCAATTGGGCCAATGGCGGCGCGTGCACTCCCGCGATGACGTCACGTGTGATGTCATCACGCAGGCCTGTGCGCGCGCGGGGGTGCCCGGCCGGCTAGTCGCGAGCGTGGCAAACCCTTGTGCCGCCCCTGGGCAGATACAATAGATATTCTCCTATGGAGTTAGAGATAATATGGGTAGAGGACTGCAACTGAGCTGAAGGTCTTGTTTGCAGTTCTGGTCTAAATCTTGAAGGAAAGGCGCAGATAAGAAAATGGTTTTTACTGGCACAGCTTTAAAATGCTTAAAATGTTGTTTTACTTTGAGTTACAGTAGGTCACCCGTCAGGTTTAGGCATTCAAATAAGAGGTCAGAATGTTCTTTATCATCACAGAGTTCAACTGCATCATGCAAAAATTTAAACTTTTCCATGAAAGATTTAGCTTTTGTATGCCAAGCGTGATCTTGGTGATGGTGTTATTTATCTTGTGTTGCTCAAGAAGCTTTAAGGCTTAGGGAAGTAGAGATGCAAATTCAAAACAGCAGCTGCTGTTTGGTTCTAGGTACTTGTGTAAAATGATATTTCTGTGAGCCATTTTTGTGTAGTGGTTAAGAGCACGGGACTCTAATCTGGAGAACTGGGTTTGATTCCTCACTCCTCTACTTGAAACCAAGCTGGGTGACCTTGGGTCAGTCACAGCTTCTAGGAACTCTCTCAGCCCCACCCACCTCACAGGGTGTTTATTGTTATGGGGATAATAATAGCATACTTTGCAAATCAGTCTGAGTGGATGTTAAGTTGTCCTGAAGGGCAGTATAGGAATCGAATGTTATGATTGAATGTTATTATTAAAAAATATATAGCTTCTCAAATGTTTTTGTTTTTGTTTTTATGGGTACATTTAATTCCTATGCAATTGCTTTTAGGGTTGGAGAAGCCAGTCAAAAATAACTTTTGAAGATCTTTTCATTGACTTCTCTGTGCCATTTGTGACATACACAGCACATAATACTATGTTGCATGAATTTATGTGCATAACATTGCTAATTTCATATTGGTAACAGTAATTCTGTACAGTTTTTTTTATTTTGAGTTACTGAACAGAATTTATTCTCCAACTTCATGATTTATTAATTTACTTATATATTTAGTTCATTTATACCTCACCTTCCTGCCCAACGGGGGCCCAAAGTGGCTTACATCATTCTCCTCTCCATTTTATCCTCACAACAACCCTGTGAGGTAGGTTAGGCTGAGAAAGTATGACTGGCCCAAGGGTCACCGAGTGAGTATCCATGGCAGAGCAGGGATTTTGAGCCTGGGTCACCCAGATCCAAGTCCGACGCTCTAAACACTTCATCACCACTGGCTCCTTTAGGGACTACCATGTTTTCCTGCTGCTCTCATCCTCAGTGAAACTTGTATATTCCAGTTATTTTCTTCAGTATACTTCACCTGGCTCTCTTGCCTATTTTAATGCTTGCAATAGTAGTTCAGTCCTGTGAGCTGCATGGTACTGAATTCATGAAAGATAGTAAATTAATCTTTGTGAGAGGTATGCTCCAGAACGAACCTGAAATCTCTTCTCATAGGCATTGACTTGTGCCTTCTCTGAGTTTGGTGAGTTTTCATTGCTGACCATCAGCATGCACAGTTAGATGCAAGGGAAAGTGTGTGTACTAGCTCTTAAATGTCAGAAGCGCCTTCTGCTTAAGGATATTGAAATGTGTAGTAACTGATCTCTCCGCATTGGAGAAAAGTGTTTATAAATGGCCAACAATGACATTTTTCTATGTTGAGCCTCTTAAAGATGAACAACAGAAAAAGTGAGGCAGATGGACCTGTAGGCCACCTTTATGTCTCCAAAGGACTCTCAGTAGTCAGAAGTCTACACAGAGTTAAGAATCTGGCATCAAGAGGAACCTATCAGTCACGAAACTAGTACTGCACACAGCTAATAGTAACTGGAAGAGGATGAATTACAGTTGTTCTTTATGGCCTAAGATGAACTTGGGGGAAAGTCTGCAGCCTTCTTAAGATGAACTTGAGGATAGCTGTCTATCCCCTTAATTAGGCTCACCTTGATTTAAGAATCATTGTTCTAGTACAGGGAGGAGGGGTGGGCACAGGAAGATGACAAATATCTAGCTTTAAAGCTAAAATTTCAACATATTCCTTGTCTCAATTTGGTGCCTGTGTAGCTTGTCAAGAAGTTGATGATTCTGCTGTTGTTGGTTTGAAGAACTTGCTACTTGGTGCCATACATAAATGTTTAGGAAACTCTGAAGATGCTGTTCAGGTAAGATATTATAGATACACAAGGAATGGAGAAAGACATGTTAAAGTATTTTGATATCTGATTAAGAGTAAGCTGTATAATTTGCATAGAAACGTCGTACTACTGATGCAGCAGATGATTATTCCAAGTACTTTCTGAGTAGTCTAGCTTAGTATGCCACTGCTGGATTCCACATTATAGAAGATGAAACATCTCAAGAACAAATATCATTGAGCTACATTTCAGGTACAATGATGTGCAGTAGATGGAGAAGCTTATCAGACCCAAAAGGAGAAGAAAGAAGTATAGATAACTTGTTTTTAGAAACGAGAGCATAACTCAGATTTTTTTTCTCCTGCTCTATCACACTGGTGCCATTCTGCTGCTTATGTATTTGAAGAGCTCTGCTGCTAAGCATATTAGCAGTGCTGCCCCGGTTGCTTTGCTGATTCAGCTGCAGAACTGGGAATTTCCAGCATAGCTGCTGCATTCATCATTCAGTGTACTGATCGTCTGTGGGCCTTTCTCTTGACTGCTTTTCTCATCCATTTCTACTTTGCCTGACTCTGTCCCTTAAAGTCCACTGCAACAGCAGTGGATTCACCTGAATGTGGGGATTTGTGACTGCCAGGTCTTCTTATCCACTCTGATACTTGAATTTCTGATAGTAAGATTTCTCATTTTAATGGGAAATAAAAATACTGGAGAGGTCTCCTGCCGTTCCTTTCATCCCTCTACTAGTGCAAAAGGAACAGGAGAGGGGAATATCTGAGTTGACCTCTACTTCTTCTAAGATTAGTTCTGCACAATAAATAACATGGTAGAATGCTCTCTCTTAAGAGGTTCATTGGACTTTCTTGCTACTTACTTTTTATCATAAGGTCAGAACTCGAGTACATGTTTTACAGATAGTGACTGTGTTATGCTCTGATACAAACTTTTATGCACAGTGTGAATATTTCTTTTGTTACCGGAAGTGTTGCTGTGTTCTGAAAATGCCAATTTTCTTTTACAGTTCTTTCAGCGAGCCCTTAAAGATGAATTGTGCCGTCAACACAATTTATATATTCAGCCGTATGCTTGCTATGAACTTGGCTGTCTATTATTAGAAAACCCACAGGTAGTATATCTGAAACGGCTTGGGATAGGGTGTGAAGTGACTGTGAAAGTGGCACATTTTCAGTTGATCTGAAATGTGCATCTCCCCTATTTATTAGTCTTGGAAACATGTTCATGTGTCTGCATTAAGATTATTATACTAATTTACTGCTTGCATAGTGCCCCTCGAATTCCTGAGTAGCAAATTGCGCCTCAGATCACAAATGCACAAGTTCTCATCGGCCAAACAAGGATTAGATTATATATACCCACAATTTATTATTGTGCATATCCCATTCTCAGTAAAGCCCAAGTTCATCTTGTAATATTTGGTAGTTTAGTTTCTGCTGAGTTGTGACTAGAACACAATTCAGCATTTTACAAATACAGGACATTGCGCTAATTGCGCTATTGGACATGATCAGATGGACAGAGATAATGAAATATCCATAATTCATCTGTTCCTTTTGTTAAAACTGCACATGCTGTACATGCTTGTCCTTTCTATAGACTCTGTGATGCTGGACTACGTTAACATTTGAGGCCCTGATCCAAAGTACTACACATCCAGTAATAGTGCACTAATGTGAGGTACCATGGAGAGCAGATACAATTTTTAATTTGGTTGCCAGACTCTATGATGCAGTGTTAGCATGCTAATTCATAGCTCATGTAGATACTCTGCTAGCATACTAAGGCTGATACAATAGATTTCTTCTTAATGTTTTCCCTTCTGGAAAGGGAAAAAGGAGATGATATAAGGGTCCACTTCCCATATTTTATGCAGTTGGAACACACAGTACATTTAATGCAAATAGGCTACAAAACCTTATATTTAAAGGGCAGAAGATAGATGATATAAAGTAATTATTAGATCCAGCAGTGTCGTGCTGGATCCAGCAGTTCCCTGCTGCTAAGCAAAGAACCTCCCTTTGAGAATCTTTTGACAGTGGAAGAATCCTTGCTTATCAGAAGGAACACAGTAGGTGCAAGCCTTTATTTAAGATACAAAGATGTTCAAGTGAAATAGAGCAAGAGAACATTTGAAATGAACTTTAAAATATTAAGGTTGCAATATCCAGTGTGCTGTGCAGTTCATTTCAAATGGACCTGAGCATAAATAATTGGGCATAGCATTGGAGCCTGAAATTCTTACCTTACATTAGAAACTTGAACCTCCTGTTTTGAGTGTTGCAATGATCTTTTTTCCTACCTGTTTGTCCAGCGTTTTCCTATTTGTTAACGCTCACATTGTTAACTTTCATTCTTATTAGATCAGTACCATTAAATTGCTCTTAAACATTTCTGAAATGATATTTTTCTTTCTGCAGACTGTGCCAAAAGGCAAGTCCTTATTGCTTCAGGCCAAGGTAAAAATCTAAAATGTGTCATGTGTTTCTGTTTCTATAAAAATAATTCAAGTTTTTCTTTAAATTTATGCTCTGCATCTTGTTGCTTAGTCAAAATTAGTTCAGTATAACTTTTAACTTATTCTATGTATGTTGGTCTTTTTTTGGAACATTAGGGTGCGTTTCATTTGTCATAGGCCAGTCCTTCATGGATAATGAGTGTGGTTACATCGGAAACTAAGGGAAGCTGGTATTCCATCTGCTTGTCTCTGTACCAGCCTACATCTTGCCATGTTTTTAACTTTTTTTAAAACTATGTCTGCCTTTAAAAAAAAAGTCATGTGCCGTCCTTCATAAGTTAGTCTGTAGTCACAACATAGATGAGATTAAACCTGTTATTTGTCTTGTTAATTGCAGGAGGAATTCACAGGGTATGACTTTGAGAACAGATTGCACGTCCGCATACATGCAGCATTAGCCTCTCTGAGGGAAGTGGTTCCTCAGTGATGGATAAGAAGCCCCAGTTCATCTATTCTCACAGTTTCTGCACTCTAAGACAACTCAGAGGACAAAGCTGTTGGGAAGACCCAACTTTTCTTCTGGAAGACCACCTGTGCCAGAGACATTTTCTACAGCGTGTAGAGTTGGTGATGGGAAAATGTTGCAGTCTTAACAATCAAGGACAAAATTAGGTAGAAAGGTCAACTGACCTTAGACTCGATCAATTAGGAATTTCTTCTGAGTAAGTAAGGCCCTGTTAAATGAATGGAAACTGAATGTCAGGCTGCTGCTCAACACCTGTGGTTCCATGGGACGTGTGCAGGAGACCTGCCTAAAACACTGTCCTTGTGTTCCAACGCTTTGCAGGTTTTTTAAATTTTTGTTTTAGCCAAGTTGAACATATTAGCCTGTGATTGTACAAATGAGCCTACAGTAAGCACATTTTGATTTCCTGTAACCAAGTTGGCTCAGTTTCTGCAAGTCAGGTCTTCGTTCTGTCTAAATAGATGTACATGGTCTTTTGTATGGAGAATCACCCGTTCATGAAAAAGTACTGTATAAAGGCAGGAAGTTTGTTCAAATGCCTGCCCAAGCAGAGCTGGGAAGGAGAGAGTGGCTTGTTGGATGGAGCACAACAACCCCGTCCCTGTATATTTATTTTCTCATTCAAATGTATGTGAATGAGTAAACCTATCCTTGTTTTTAGATAAATAGTGAGAATATCTAGAAGCTGTTTTATTTTCCAGACAAGTATTTATTTTAATCCTTTTGTTACTGTGTTTTCGAGCAGTACAGTAGCCTCTTAGCCTTGCTGTTACAAGGTGCTGAAAGGTTCTTTCACTTTTATTTCTAACGCCAATGAATAAAGCAGTAACCTTTTAAAAGTAACAAAATCCTATATTTGTTCCAGATTGCTGTACTAAATATGAGCTTCAGCATGCCGTGGGGCATTCAAAGCCATGTCTTTTCTATCCCAGTCAGCTTTAGAGCTTTTCTAGTATCTGGCTTCACTCATTTTTCTGTCTCTTTAAGCACATTATTCCTTAGAAAATAATAAAGCTTCACTTTTTCACTCATTCTCTCCTGAAATCTATAGATTTCAGTTTTGAATCACTCTAAAATGTTATATTTTGTTTGCACTTAATACTAATTTGCTGACTTCAATTCATTGGATATAGATCTCAGAAGTTCATTTGTTGCAAGTAAAAGCTCAACAGGTTTCCGAAGCACACATGAAACTATGAATAAACTAGGGGTTCCCTCTTCATGTCAGGATAGGGGAGTGTTTTCACGTAGCATGGCACATGAAAACCATTCCCTGATGTTGAAATGAGTAGGCCTAGTCATCTACATATTCTTTGGAATCACTGATTGTGCATTGGTATCCCTTTACTATATAGCTAGTAAAAAGCACTCTGTGGCAGCTAAATCTTCATTTTGTTGCATTCTAAGAAAGAGATTGACTATTAGGAGGCATAGCATAGCTTTAATTTATTGTCCTAGTATACATGATGAATGCATTTTCTTTAGACTTGATTTAGTAACTACGAGTCATTCAGTAATTTGTTTGAAGGATTTATATAAATGGATGGACTCACTGTTTCCCACTTTCGTTGCATTTGATAGATATGGGATGTTCACTCTCATGTTGGCTTAAGCATGAAAACAAGGCACATAGGGTATTATGTGTGTTTGAATTGCCCACAATTGCAGCAATTGAAGACCCATTTCTGGGCTTTCAGAGTTGAAGTGTCTGTCAAGAGAGACTCTTTAAAAATGTGTATATAAACCAGGAGTTGAAAGGGGATGTGTGGAGAAAACAATAACAGCATTAGTACTGGCGTCTCCTATTGCATCGTAATTACATTGTATCATCTCTGATGGCTCTTGAAGGCAGTAAAATTGGCAGAGAGGAATGTAACAGCAGCATCCATTCCCTTATCCCCTCTGTTTGGGTCTCCCTGGGGCACAAAATTAAAAATTTCAGTCCCTGTTAGAGGGACCAAAAAGACCATCTTGTATTTTCAAAATGTATCAAGGAAAAATGCTCTTTGGACATTGGTGGAGGGGGGGGGGATTGTGCTGTATCTTGATGTGAAAAAATATATCCCCAAATTGTGATGCTGTTGTAGACGATAATATACTTGAATTATTTTTATTCTACAATTTCTTATGACTGCAAATAACTTTACCCTTTTTCTTTCTTTTGACACAAGCTGCTAAGTTAAAACTGGGTCAGCATCATTGACTGCACTAGAATTCTTCCGCTTTTGCCTGCTTCCATAACTTATGGATGACACAAAACTAAAAATGTGAATAAGGCTCTTTACAAAATGATTGTACTGGGATGATGGGGCCATTGATGGTTCTTCTTACAACCTCAGAATATAAATGATTTTTTAGTCAAATGATCACAATCTTATTCCTGTTATCAGGGCTGTTTTGAGTAGCATTATTTTATCTGTTTTGCAAGCGAAAGAACCTCTACTTGTGCATAAACAACCAAACTGCTCAGTGCTAGGACCATCAGTGTGTTTTCCCCTCTCCTACCTGTATCATGCACACCTCTTAGAAGAAACTTCTGTGTTGTCAAAGGTATTTTTATATTAGATTATGCCAGTGATGAGAAAAATCTCAGCTGTATTTTATGTAATCTGAATGTTTTTATACTTTGTAGCTCGGAGGCATAGTCTAATAGCAATAATGAAGTAAGCATCTCATTGGGTGTGTGAGTATGTGTATATATACCCACACATATACATATACCTGACTCAATAAATTATATATATTTGTTGTTAGTACCTTTTATTATATTATGAATTCAGTTGAATAATTTGAATTTCTCATGTCATTTTAGATTGTTTACAGTGGTATGCTACTAATGTAATTAATTTACAGATTCTGTATTTTTAAAATTTTTTGCTGAGTAAACAAAAGAAAAACAACCTGAATTTTTCTTTTGCTATTTGTTACCATCCTTCAGTTAACGTTCCGTTAATCAAGCTGTCACTTTTTCAGGGATTCCTGGACATTTATCTCAGCGGGCTGTCACTTTATGACCACATGAGACCATCACACTCAGGAGATGCATGGAATGGAATGTCTTCCACTCGTTTCTGTTTTTATTTTAATGCCACTGCAGGACCTAACCCTTTCCGTGCAAGCAATTTGCATCCTGCCAATTGTTTTAATCAGCCCAGGAGAAAAGAAACGTGGCCTAATATTTTTCTCTCCAATAGTTAGGAGAGGAACTGGGTGAGGGAAAGGTGATTAGAAAACCGGTCCACAGGAAAAGGGTTAAGCTGCCCCAACATGCGTTTCTGGTCAGATTTGGAGCTCCCTGCCAGTCTGTTAAAATAAAAACAAAAGCCATTGGCAAATGTTCCGTGTATCTCCTGAGTCATACCTGGTTTGGTCTTGACATGGTAAACTCGTGCCTGGAATGGGAATGGCATCCATGCGCTTCAGTGGCTGATTGCCCCACAAAATACATTGATACAGGAGGCTGATCCTTCCCTGATCCCTTGTCCATATATGTTGTGGGAAAATTCAGCTATTTAAATGTGCATGTGGTTCTCGCGTATATATGTATTTGTGTCAGAATAAGTGTTCAAGTACAAAAAAGCATATGAATTGGCCCTCATTTGTGACTCAGAGAAAGATATTTCACATATATGTATACTTCAAAGCCCGTCATTCCATTTCTCCCATGTAAAAGCTGTACTTATTTTGTTTTACAAAAATTCTTTAGTTTTCTCCAAAGCAAAGCTTCCTTTGTTTCTGCACAAACTTTAAATGCACTTTTCTCATTCTGCCCACCTTTGGTTTTTAATAAAATCTGTAGTAGTATCTTGTTCTGACTTGGCCTCTCTTTTTGAGAAAAACATCCTGATGTGTCTCTCTAAATACATGCATAGGTTGAATCAGTATTTTAGCAGGTAAACTACTTGATCAAGAAAGAAAAAAGACATCCTAGCACTTTAGGAGGAATTTGGCACTTGTTCTATGAGTGCTATTTAAATTATTTAATGGTGTAGGTACAAGAACTAATAGATAAAAATTGGTCATTAATAAATCAGACTTGGAGATAAAAAGATAAGTAACTTCTCGACTCCAAAGATGGAAAAAAATCAAAAGAGATGAAACTTTGGAATAGTTTACTTGGACTATTAAGGAGCAAATGCAGTAAGTATACTGGACTTATAATTGTTGGAATACACTGATTAATGGCGCATTGTAATTTATATTTTTGGGCTCAGTTTGTGACCCATTGATTTCAGGAATGGTATTTATTTTGAGATAACTTGAGAGATAAGTTTTGCCATACTTGGCCTTAGGAAGAAAGTTAACCTCTGTAATTGGCTGTAGACTTTGGGCTTCCTTTGTTTTATTTGCATGTGGTTTGTTTCTTTTGAGGGCTTGGCACTCTTGCTTGTGATATAAGGTATGTTTCCTGTATGTCATACGTTGATCTGTGAGGAGCTGGTGGATGAATGATCCTGCCTTTGTGTTTTGGGTTGGATAAAGATAATCTTGGAAACCTGCCAGTCCTATTGTTTTATGAAACAAGCCTAGGTTTCCCAGATCATAGTCCAACACTCCTTCCATTAGACAACACTGGTGGCCTTCAATATTAAGCATCTCAGATAGGAAACTAGCCAAGAACTCCCTATGTTTGTCTTTCAAGGCCTTCTGAACTCTAGAATTTTCTGCCCAGCAGCAAACCGAAATTAACCCAGGAAAACGAGCATAATTTTGCTTTTTTCCCCCCATCAGCAATTTTGGCAAATGAAGAAGAGCGATTACCATGTCATCTCAGTCTTGTCTTAGGGCAACTTTTTGTCCAGTCAAGGGAGCTTGCACTTCCTCTGTATCTCATATTAGAGCGGACATAATGATGTACAGATTTACTTGATCCAGTTTATCTAGGCTTATCTAGCTCAATGGGACTCACAAGTAAGCATGTACAAGGTTGTAGGCAAAGTCTTGAATAACTCATTAAAACCTGTTTAAATGGAGTCAGGCCCAGTCAGGTTTCCTCCAAAGTAGTGCCCTCAGGCCTGAGCTGGTAAGGCTTGGGCCATAGGCTGGTGCTTGGAAGACAGGGCTTGTGTCTGGTGGGCCAGTTGACCCAACAAGGCTGTCTTTCCAGGGCTCAGCCCAGCTGTACTGCAGGCAGGTGCTGGTGTTCATGAGGTTGTGATATGCTCTGGCCAGGATCCTGCAAGGAAGTTCTGCCATCAGCTACTGCTCCAGTTCCATAGTGGGGTTGTGAGCAGCCAGTGAGGCACTTACCTCTTCTGTGCTGCCTCATCCATGGCCTTCTGCTGTTAGCAGTCCAACCCTCCCTCACACTGAAAGTGCCATTTATGAATATGGTGATATCATAAACCCCCTTTCCTCATGTGCTCCAAACACATGGCACATTGCCTGGCTAGGCAGAACGCTTCCCGGGCCGGAAGGGGAAATTACTGGAACATGAGTCATGAGGCCGAACTGACCAGCAGGCCTGCACCCCAGAGATGTGCAAAGATGTAGACAAAAGAGGTCTTTCAGGAGTTCCTGAGTTAATTTCATTCACCCAATCTTCCCCTTTCCTCTTCCCTAATCAGGGCTACTCAGGAATCTGATAGCCCTTCCTATTCAGCGATCACGAGTCATCAATCACTATTTTTACCTATAGTTCCTCCCAGGTATACTCAATCAAACCTTTCCCAGTTTTGTCATCTCACATCCAGAGACAGCCATTAAGCTATTGTTTCTGGGCAGAAGACACGATACTGCCCCAGTGTATCTGCATCTTCTTACTGGCTTCTTACTGGCTTCTTACTGCCACGAAGCACTGGTTATTCAACTGCTATTCTCTATGGACGTCCTCTGTGTCCTAGACTGGTAAATATCACCTGACCCTGTACTCCTCTCCCTTCCCTATTTTCTAGTGATCTTTGTGCATTTGTTATGTGGATTTCCTGTATGTTTGCTTTTGCTGCCCCTTTAATAAAACTATTCTTGCTGAACACCCTCCTGGTTCTTTCAGAGAGTTCTCTTAAGTGAATGATCCTGGTATACATTGGTAGAGATTCTGCTAGTTATGCCTTCTCACTGCGTCTCCTTGTACGCTAATTCCCCTAGACTTGCAAGGAGACCTCCCCCATTTGGGTAACACTGCTGTTGCTGTTCCTGCAAAGCCAGAGAGGATCCTGGAGGGTCTACGGACCCTGACTTGAGTCCTGTCTGGTAGAGGCTTGGTGGTCATCTCAGGAGCCAGTGAAAGGGTTCCCTTTGCAGGCTCTGGCAGGGTGGCCTCTGGCATTGATGTCCTCTGTGGTACTGGGCCCTCCCTGGTCTTTCTGGCCCTCCTCAGGCACAGGCACCAATCTTGGCTCCTTGGGCTCTTCTGCAGAGGGGGTCATGACGATCACCGTGTCCACATGTTCTGTGTGTATGAAGTAGTGGAGATCTACTCTAAAAATTATAGCTGTGTCTTTAAATTGCTGTTAATTGAATTTTGAACCTGAGAGCCAAGCTACAAGTGACGCCTTACACAGGTTGGACACTTGTAAGCTTCCCTCAAGTTTTGATGGGAAATGTAGGCGTCCTGGTTTTACAGCTTGGTTCTCCATTACAGCTGCAAGACCAGGATGCCTACATTTCCCATTAAAACTTGAGGGAAGCTGACAAGTGTCCAACCTGTGTCAGGCGTCACTTGTAGCTTGGCTCTGAGTTAGAAGAATCAAAGGTATGCTAGGAAGACAAACTCTCAACCAGTCAACAAAAACCCACCTTTCACAAGTAGACAGTGTTCATAACGAAGCTTTTCCCTGAAAAGGTTATGGTGCTACTTTTCTTATATAAGTGATATTATATACCTACTAGCAGTTTTTACTATATACTTGGAAAAAACATTCGAACTCTGCTACAATTTTCATCCCACGCACTTCAAAACAATTGTCAATTACTGGCTTGGTATAAAAAGCCCAAAGTGTTTGATGATAGAGCTCTTCCTTAGGCAGCTGTTCCTATCCAACCTGTTGTGTATCAGAGTCAAAGCCAGCAGAGGAGCAAGTCCCAAGCCCATTATCGAGATGTGATTTATGTTTTTTTTCAAATGCATGAAATCGGGGAAGAAGGTATGAAAGAGGGTTTAAGTGAAGCCATGTTCTAAAGTTTGTGAATATTGAAAACAGCTGAAAAAGCAAGTTGACTATGTACTAAATTGCATACACACTTGGAATTAAGTATAAAAACACTGTTCTGCAGAGGACGTGGTTCAGCAGCAGCAATTCTGCTTTGCATGCCGAAAGTCCCAGGTCCGGTTCGCTGTATCTCCAGTGAAAAGGATAGGGCAGTAGCTGTTGTGAGAGACCTCTGCCTGAGACCCTGAAGAGTTGGCCTAAGTCTGAGTAAACAAACTGATTTTGGCAGACCAAGTATAGGGCAGCTTCAAGTATACATGTTGCTCCACATTACAACACAAACAAGAACAGGTCCTGCCTGAAGGCGATTCTAACCTAAAGTATGATGTGGGATTGCCTGTAGGTGTGACTGAAAATATACTTCCGATACCTGACAAATTTCCAATATGATTTTAGTTTTCATAGTATACTGAAAGTTGTGCAACCAAAGTGCTCATATTCCCCATGAGACGATATCCATCGTGGTGTTCCGTCAAAACAGTTACGTGTATGTTTCATCGGATAGTATAGAGGTATAATTTCCTGTAAGCTACAAAGTACCTTCTGCGGGACAAGCTACAAGTTTATGAGATCGGAACGATCCAACATTCTGTCGTCTCTTACAGTAGAGATGATGGCAAATGCACCACTTTTTCATTTAAATCAATTGGAAAGAAGGTTTTTAAAAGGCTGGATCACGCCCGCTGAATATTCTTTTCTTCACTACTGAGCACGCATGTCTCTGTTCTCGTGGGCAAAGCCAGTTGAGTGGCTACGCCTACTCCTCCTATAACATAACACGGGCTTTGTGACTTCATAAAGGTAAGCGCTCTAGCCCCGCCCAGCGCGACTTCACCCTATAAAAGCCCCTCCCGCGCCGCCTCCACTCCAGAGGAGGCTCCAGCAAGGGGGCGAGGAGGGAGCTTCGGCGCAGCCTGCGAGCGAAAGAAAAGGTTGGGGCGCTTTCAGAGCGATGGAGACGGGCAGCGATTCCGATAGCTTGGAGCGCCCCCTCGTGGCCCGTGGCTGGAGGGGCTTGGAGATAATGGAAGAAAGTCGAGTAATGGGAGCAGAGGCTCCCTGCCCTCGCTGGCCAGTGTGGTCAAAGGGTAGCAGCCTGAGATGGCTGACTCGGCCAAAAAAAGGGGGTGGCACCTTCTGAGACGGAATCGTGGCCGTGTACAAGAAGGTTTCAGGCGGCATAAGGTGGAAGAACCCCCCCCTCCCCCAATGCCCTTCGTGTTTCTCATTGGCAGATTCCCGTGTGTCCCTTCCTTACGGGAATCGGATGCGGGGACGGGAAGAGAGAAGACTGGAATCCAGTCCATCGTTACTTGATACTTTAAAATGATTACAGCCGCTTGTCAAAAGACTGTTCTTAGGATAAGGTCTTTCAGACTTCTAAAGAGCTTAGTAAATCACAACGTTCCAGAAATAACTTCAGGTTATGGTTTAATGAGTAAAATAAGGGGAAGATGTTTGACTTGTCTTGGCTACCAAGGGTTTGTTCACCCAGGAAAGTTGACAGTACTTTGAAGTATGAAAGGGCACGTGTCCTTCTACAGCGAATTTCTCCTGGAGTGTATTGAAGCAGTCATTAAGCATTGAAACTTTGGCTTTGACATTGTAATGGAAACTTAAGCAAGATGTGCATATATAGAACTAAACTACAGATTTAGGAAACTCAGACAAATGGGTGGGAACACTACATTGGTCAAAGCTTCAATGTCAAAATTCCTTATGCCCACCTCATTTCAAGACTTCAGATTCTTCAAACTATTAGAAGGTCCCAAATTCTTACTTTCTGCTTGTTCTGGGCTTTTTTCATTCCCTTTGGAAGTGGTGACTAACAGTAAAAAGTCCAGTAGCACCTTTAAGACTAACCAACTTTATTGAGGCATAAGCTTTCGAGAACCACAACTCTCTTTGTCAGTTCTCATCTGACGAAGAGAGCTGTGGTTCTCAAAAGCTTATGCCTCAATAAAGTTGGTTAGTCTTAAAGGTGCTATTGGACTTTTCACTATTTTGCAACTACAGACTAACGCTGCTAACTCCTCTGGATCAGTGACTAACAGTGGCACCCTAGACAGAATTACATCCTTTTCAAACTATGGACTTCAGTGGGTTTAGAAGGGTGTAATCAGGAGTGGTCTTTGTGAGGCTGAGACCCTGGCCCAAAGTCCAGAAAGGGCCCCCAGAATCACTGTAACTCCACTTCTGACCCCCTTTTCCGGGGCCAAGCAAGGGGTGGTTCTCTCTGCATGTGAAGTGGGCAGGAGCTGTCATTTACCTGCGAATGTCATTTGGCATCTGAACTCACTCCACTCTCCAATATATAAGGCCAGATGGACTCACATTCTGGCTGTATCTGAAGAAGTGAGCTATGACTTATAACAGTTCATACCCTACCACAAATTTTGTTAGTCGTATAGGTGCTACTGGACTGTTGCTCTTTTCTACTGCTACAGACAGACTGACACGATCACCTATCTTGATCTATTATACATTGTGACTAAAACCGTATCTTAAAAAGCATGTCACCCTTTCCAAAAAAATTAAATTTTTCATTGGTGGTTTTTTTTTTGGCTCCCCAAAATTTCCAAATTTTATTGGAAAAACTGAGGGGGGGATGTCCTGTGTGGAAAAAAAAGAATTCTGACTTTTTTCTGGCTTCTAATCTCTAAATGCAAATGATGCTATGGAAATTGACAGAAAAACTGGGATTCTCCATTGTGGAAAAGAGCTAAATTCTGTTGAAATAGACGAATGGGTAACCAAGTTTATAGCATATGATGCACAGTTCTGCCAGTGTGTTAAAATTGGCAACTCAGTAGTTTTCAGCACCCCTGGGTTTTATTGTCTTTAATTTTTTTACAAGCATTATTATACCAATAAAAACATCTACACTTAAAACTCAGAATCTGTTTGAATATAACATTGAAACCACATTTGATTTTTTAATTTCAGCTTGTGCATTTGTTGCTATTGGAACATAAAATTAAAATGGAGTGTTCCTTAAATTTTGTATACTCAACATAAATCAAAATCAATGTATTAAATCAAATCATGCTCTACTTAGAGTAGCCGAATTTTTTTTCTGAAAAGTAGTTCCAATTTTTATTTTGATGGAAAATCCACATTACTAAGCCCATGGAAATAAATGAGTTTAGACTGGAGTACCTTTGCATATAGCATACATTGGCACTGTCAACCTAACATACTGCTGTCCTCCAAAATCAAGCTCATATGTAGATGCTATCTGTGTACGTGCTGTATTGTTGTAAAGTACTGTCCCAAGTCCAAATATAAGCCAGGGCAACACCGTGGTTTTAGACTAGGATGTGGGAGATTCCAAATCCCTGTGATGCCATGGAATCCTGCTGGGCAACCTTGGGCCAGTCACACACACACTCACCCTAACCTACCTCTCAGTGTAGTTGTGAGGATGAAATGGAGGAGAGAAGAATGATGTAAGCTACTTTGGGTCCCCATTGGGGGGAAAGGCAGGGTGTACATGAAGATAAATAACAACAGAAGAGCAGTTACATCCTTCTAAGTTCACTGAAGTCAAGGGTGTAACTCTGCTTAAGATGGCACTGACAGGAAGCAATCATTTGTTATTATATTAGATTTTAGACTCGACTCTGATGTGCTCAGAACATAAGGCGCAACGGTTAACGACAGAAATAAGCTGAAATAAGTGGTGTTCATTTTTTTTCTCTTTGTAGTTGTGAAATTGCCATTTCGTCTTCAATTGACAATGATGCCTACCGGAAAGCCCAGGATGGTTGTTCCTTATGGCCTCAAGACTCTACTGGAAGGAGTGAGCAGAGCAGTTCTCAAAACCAGTCCCGGCAACATCACTGAGTTTGCTGCTCTCTATTTTAGGGAGCTGATCGTTTTTCGAGAAGGTTTGCTTTTTGCTTCTTTTATTCTAAATATTGTTCAGTAAAGCATTTGCACTTGTTGGGCCATTGGCAGCAACGGAACTGTACCCATGTAAATTGCTAGGCAACCTGCCCCGTATAGATGATAGAAATCTGGCATCAGCAATTAATTTAATTAGCCTTCTCCACCTTTTTTCCCCCCAGAACATCCTAATTTGGACATTAAAGATCTGGTTAGAGAATTTCATCTCTCTAGAGGTAAGCTACCCAAGGCCTGGTTATTAAAAGATGAGAGGCTTGTTACCTGAAAGTAATCTGGAGTACTCTGTACAAAATGGGCGTTGTGCTTCACCAAACCTGCCCTCGATGCTAGTGCTGAGGCAAGGATAGTTTTGGCCACATAATTTCTACACCACTCCAGTTTGTTGCAAAACAAAGATCCATCATGTACCACTTTCGCTCTGAATTTTGATTGTTTTAGGTTGCATCGTAAAAGTTCTAGGTGATGCTTTGATTCGAGCAAATTGGATTGCTGAAAGTTAAAAGCTTTCTAGTCGTGCTTAACGCTTTCAGACATGATTCACTGGCAATGACTCTCAGTCAAGGAGTGCAGGCAGACTAAAGCCTTATATTGTAAGCCTCCAAATATATCTGAAAATATACTCAGACAGTAGCTTAAACAAAATTCTATTCCCCACATTTTGATATTTGTGGCCCTAATTAAATATATAACAATGGAAATTTTGCAACACCTTGGGATTTAACTACTGAGCAGTTGGTTAGTTCATCAGCATTGTACTCAGATATGAGGCATTGCACAAGATAGAAGTATTCTAACATAGAGTTTCTACAGATTAACCATGTTGAAGAAGGTGAATACACTGTCATTTGTTTAATCCCTGCACAAAGTGGAAGGGACTGTGGCTCAGTGGAAGAGCCTCTGCTTTGCATGCAGATGGTCCCAGGTTCAACCCCTGGCATCACCAGAGGCCCTGTAGAGCCACTGCCAGTCTGAGTAGACTGTGTTGCCTGTGATGGGCCAAGGATCTGATTCAGTGTAAGGAAGATTCAAGTGCGGCTGTTTTTCCTCTGTTCTCCATAACTCCTTTATTCCTTGTCTGTTCTGCATGGGAATGCAAGGGTGCCTTTACTTCCATGCTCTAGCTTATGAGACCTTCTATTTGCCTACCATTACTTGCCATTACTCCCTAGTAAACCATAAAATCGTGATGCTACGAAGTGACTGATTTTTCTAGTCCTCCTTTCCTCTCAAAAATCTTGCACAGAAGATATTGGTCTTTTCAATAAAAATTCAAATGGATGATGAAAAAAATAGAGTATAATTAAGGAACAGTCTTTTTCACACCATCATCCTGGAGCATGTACTGGTACCCTAACAGTCATTCTCTCACCTGTGGGCAAATTTTGTTAGCAGTTTTCTTGCAGGCCAAAACATTACTTTTTGAGCATTCTAGCCTTGTTAACAAGTTACAGTGAATGTATGTACATACTGCGTGCATGGCCTTACATCTGTTTGTGAAAAAGAGCCAATGCACATTCACTTTACAGATGAAGCCAGGGACCAGTTCCTGGATAAATGTGTCAGCTAAACATGCATTAAATGTAACATCGACATTACTTGTGTCCGGGGTCAGCAGCCCAGCCCCCGGACTTGCTGGCAGACAGCGGCAGGGGGCAGCCGGGAGACAGCAGTTCAGCTGCTCTGTCTGGCAAACAGAGCCAGACCCTGCCTACTCCAGGGGGAAGGGGCAAAAGGCCAAAGCCTCAGAAGGCTGGAGGGAGCAGGGAGAAGCCAGCTAGTCCCACCCACCATGGGGGAGAAAGGGGGCTAAGCAGGCTAGAGGAAAAGGGCCAAGGCAAGGGGAACAGGGACACAGCAACAGCCCAGACAGAGCCCTTACCTTCCAAGGAGGAGAAGCAGCCACCACAGCCCAGAGCCACACCCTGGCTAGAGGACAGCAGCCTGGCTCAGGAGGTGCTAGGAGCCAAGCCCCTCCAGGTGGAGCTGCCACAGGCATTCTGGGGGAGGAGATGGGTAGCCCCTCCCAGCATCAATGAACAGGCAGCACAGAAGCTGGTCAGGGCAGCTCCTCGCGAGCAAGGCCAGACAGGCTCAGCAGCACA